>NW_027646265.1:639654-1279309 GCF_951394435.1 Stenella coeruleoalba
TGTGCTGCTAAGGGCCTGATGACACAGATTTCATTGCTGAGTGATATTGCTTTGTAAGTAAATACCACAACTTCTTTATACATTTTTCACTTTCTGCGATGTTGAACTTGTACTGTAAACGAGGTTGTTGTAAACAGAGCCGTTCCAAACTTTGGGGTGGCTGTGTCTTTTTGATTTTAATTTCCCTAAACTATAGGACCATAAGTGGAAGTGCCCTAGGTTCTGTTGCTTTGTTTTTTAGATGTTTCAGGAAACACCATACACTTCTCCCGAGTGGTTGTTGGCAATTTACATCCCGCCCATCAGCATAACAAGGCTCCCAGTTCTCCATGGCCTGTCCTGCCTTTCTGGATTTTACACTTTTTTCAGATGGCCCTTTTGACCGGGGGGAAGTGAGACTTCATTGTAGTGCAGATTTCCTTTGCAAGCTTGCTTGGTTGGCCAAAAAGGGCGTATGCGTTTTTTCCTGAATATATTCAGGAAAAAACGCATACGCCCTTTTTGGCCAAGTGCATCATTGTGGACGTTCTGCCTCTTTTCCTATGCTTTCAATGCAATTCCAGTCTACCTCCTGAAATCGGTTTCCTGCAATTCTGCCCCGCTTTCAAGTCCTCTTGGCAGCCTTACTTCAGTCTATTTTTGGACGATAGCTGTCATTTATAACTCTGCAGGTTTGTGAATTACAGTGCCCCTGAGCTCCTTTCTTCAACTTGCTTTCTTGTGACCTGGCCGCAACACCGCAGGATGGCTTCAGGCCCTAATCTGGTTCCGGCACGGCACGCTGAGCCTTTGGTTATTTCCTCTTCCTGGTGGGAAATGAGAGTTAAATTTGCCCGTCCAGACACCTTCAGCTAGCCTCTCATTGGTTCTCGCTATTCCTGTTCATCTTCCGCAGAAATTGCAAACTGGGCCAAACAGGAGGTTAAAGGCGCTGACTCTCCAAGTGGGGAGAGTGTTAGTAAAGCGTCTGGAATGTTGCACCCGAGTACCAGGGGAGGAAAACTGAGACATATTTGAACACGTCTCCCGTTCACATGGTTGATCATACTTGGGTTCCACATGCATGTTTTAGCTGAAGGAAGAATACCTTAAACCTGGAGAGTTAAGACCCGTGTAATGGGTACCATGCAATATGTCTTCAAAGGGTCTTCATTTGCTCACCGAACCTCTCCAATCCTATCACTGCTGCGTTTATGCCCCTGTACACATGCTTGATTCTCTTTTGGAGACATAGCAATCCATAGGTTTTACGATACTTACTAGTCAGGTACATTCTTAGGCGTTTAATATGCGGTGTTGAGTCCATTTCGTTGAGCAAGGAGTAGCTCTTGTCTATTCCGTATTTGACTTAAGGAACTTTATGTGTGCTCATTTCAATCTCTGGTTTTATGCAGCACCCCAACTCACCTTTACCCTTAAGCAAGCATAAGTTGGTTTTCTAAATTTGAGACCCTGTTCTGTTCTGTAATTCAGTTCCTGTGTAGCCAAGTTTACATTCCGTGTATTACTGATATCTTATGATGTTTCTTTTTCTGTGTGACTTATTTCAGTTAGAATCATCATACCTGAATCCACTCATTGTGATGCTAAGGGCCTGATGACATAGATTTCATTGCTGAGTGATATTGCTTTGTAAGTAAATACCACAACTTCTTTATCCATTTTTCACTTTCTGCGATGTTGAACTTGTACTGTAAACGAGGTTCTTGTAAACAGAGGCGTCCCAAACTTTGGGGTGGCTGTGTCTTTTTGATTTTAATTTCCCTAAGCTATAGGACCATAAGTGGCAGTGCCCTAGGCTCTGTTGCTTTGTTTTTTAGATGTTTCAGGAAACACCATACACTTCTCCCAAGTGTCTGTTGGCAATTTACATCCCGCCCATCAGCATAACAAGGCTCCCAGTTCTCCATGGCCTGTCCTTCCTTTCTGGATTTTACACTTTTTTCAGATGGCCCTTTTGACCGGGGGGAAGTGAGACTTCATTGTAGTGCAGATTTCCTTTGCAAGCTTGCTTGGTTGGCCAAAAAGGGCGTATGCGTTTTTTCCTGAATATATTCAGGAAAAAACGCATACGCCCTTTTTGGCCAAGTGCATCATTGTGGACGTTCTGCCTCTTTTCCTATGCTTTCAATGCAATTCCAGTCTACCTCCTGAAATCGGTTTCCTGCAATTCTGCCCCGCTTTCAAGTCCTCTTGGCAGCCTTACTTCAGTCTATTTTTGGACGATAGCTGTCATTTATAACTCTGCAGGTTTGTGAATTACAGTGCCCCTGAGCTCCTTTCTTCAACTCGCTTTCTTGTGACCTGGCCGCAACACCGCAGGATGGCTTCAGGCCCTAATCTGGTTCCGGCCCGGCACGCTGAGCCTTTGGTTAATTCCTCTTCCTGGTGGGAAATGAGAGTTAAATTTGCCCGTCCAGACACCTCCAGCTAGCCTCTCATTGGTTCTCGCTATTCCTGTTCATCTTCCGCAGAAATTGCAAACTGGGCCAAACAGGAGGTTAAAGGGACTGACTCTCCAAGTGGGGAGAGTGTTAGTATGCGTCTGGAATGTTGCACCCGAGTACCAGGGGAGGAAAACTGAGACATATTTGAACACGTCTCCCGATCACATGGTTGATCATACTCTAGGTTCCACATGCATGTTTTAGCTGAAGGAAGAATACCTTAAACCTGGGTAGTTGAAACCCGTGGAATGGGTACCATGCAATATGACTTCAAAGGGTCTTCATTTGCTCACCGAACCTCTCCAATCCTATCACTGCTGCGTTTATGCCCCTGTACACATGCTTGATTCTCTTTCGGAGACATAGCAATCCATAGGTTTTAAGATACTTACTAGTCAGGTACATTCTTAGGCGTTTAATATGGGGTGTTGAGTCCATTTCGTTGAGCAAGGAGTAGCTCTTGTCTATACCATATTTGGCTTAAGGAACTTTATCTGTGCTCATTTCAATCTCTGGTTTTATGCAGCACCCCAACTCACCTTTACCCTTAAGCAAGAATAAGTTGGTTTTCTAAATTTGAGACCCTGTTCTGTTCTGTAATTCAGTTCCTGTGTAGCCAAGTTTCCATTCCGTGTATTACTGATATCTTATGATGTTTCTTTTTCTGTGTGACTTATTTCAGTTAGAATCATCATACCTGAATCCACTCATTGTGCTGCTAAGGGCCTGATGACACAGATTTCATTGCTGAGTGATATTGCTTTGTAAGTAAATACCACAACTTCTTTATCCATTTTTCACTTTCTGCGATGTTGAACTTGTACTGTAAACGAGGTTCTTGTAAACAGAGCCGTTCCAAACTTTGGGGTGGCTGTGTCTTTTTGATTTTAATTTCCCTAAGCTATAGGACCATAAGTGGAAGTGCCCTAGGTTCTGTTGCTTTGTTTTTTAGATGTTTCAGGAAACACCATACACTTCTCCCGAGTGGTTGTTGGCAATTTACATCCCGCCCATCAGCATAACAAGGCTCCCAGTTCTCCATGGCCTGTCCTGCCTTTCTGGATTTTACACTTTTTTCAGATGGCCCTTTTGACCGGGGGGAAGTGAGACTTCATTGTAGTGCAGATTTCCTTTGCAAGCTTGCTTGGTTGGCCAAAAAGGGCGTATGCGTTTTTTCCTGAATATATTCAGGAAAAAACGCATACGCCCTTTTTGGCCAAGTGCATCATTGTGGACGTTCTGCCTCTTTTCCTATGCTTTCAATGCAGTTCCAGTCTACCTCCTGAAATCGGTTTCCTGCAATTCTGCCCCGCTTTCAAGTCCTCTTGGCAGCCTTACTTCAGTCTATTTTTGGACGATAGCTGTCATTTATAACTCTGCAGGTTTGTGAATTACAGTGCCCCTGAGCTCCTTTCTTCAACTCGCTTTCTTTTGAGCTGGCCGCAACACCGCAGGATCGCTTCAGGACCTAATCTAGTTCCGGTACGGCACGCTGAGCCTTTGGTTATTTCCTCTTCCTGGTGGGAAATGAGAGTTAAATTTGCCCGTCCAGACACCTCCAGCTAGCCTCTCATTGGTTCTCGCTATTCCTGTTCATCTTCCGCAGAAATTGCAAACTGGGCCAAACAGGAGGTTAAAGGCGCTGACTCTCCAAGTGGGGAGAGTGTTAGTAAAGCGTCTGGAATGTTGCACCCGAGTACCAGGGGAGGAAAACTGAGACATATTTGAACACGTCTCCCGTTCACATGGTTGATCATACTTGGGTTCCACATGCATGTTTTAGCTGAAGGAAGAATACCTTAAACCTGGAGAGTTAAGACCCGTGTAATGGGTACCATGCAATATGACTTCAAAGGGTCTTCATTTGCTCACCGAACCTCTCCAATCCTATCACTGCTGCGTTTATGCCCCTGTACACATGCTTGATTCTCTTTTGGAGACATAGCAATCCATAGGTTTTACGATACTTACTAGTCAGGTACATTCTTAGGCGTTTAATATGCGGTGTTGAGTCCATTTCGTTGAGCAAGGAGTAGCTCTTGTCTATTCCGTATTTGACTTAAGGAACTTTATGTGTGCTCATTTCAATCTCTGGTTTTATGCAGCACCCCAACTCACCTTTACCCTTAAGCAAGCATAAGTTGGTTTTCTAAATTTGAGACCCTGTTCTGTTCTGTAATTCAGTTCCTGTGTAGCCAAGTTTACATTCCGTGTATTACTGATATCTTATGATGTTTCTTTTTCTGTGTGACTTATTTCAGTTAGAATCATCATACCTGAATCCACTCATTGTGCTGCTAAGGGCCTGATGACACAGATTTCATTGCTGAGTGATATTGCTTTGTAAGTAAATACCACAACTTCTTTATCCATTTTTCACTTTCTGCGATGTTGAACTTGTACTGTAAACGAGGTTCTTGTAAACAGAGCCGTTCCAAACTTTGGGGTGGCTGTGTCTTTTTGATTTTAATTTCCCTAAGCTATAGGACCATAAGTGGAAGTGCCCTAGGTTCTGTTGCTTTGTTTTTTAGATGTTTCAGGAAACACCATACACTTCTCCCGAGTGGTTGTTGGCAATTTACATCCCGCCCATCAGCATAACAAGGCTCCCAGTTCTCCATGGCCTGTCCTGCCTTTCTGGATTTTACACTTTTTTCAGATGGCCCTTTTGACCGGGGGGAAGTGAGACTTCATTGTAGTGCAGATTTCCTTTGCAAGCTTGCTTGGTTGGCCAAAAAGGGCGTATGCGTTTTTTCCTGAATATATTCAGGAAAAAACGCATACGCCCTTTTTGGCCAAGTGCATCATTGTGGACGTTCTGCCTCTTTTCCTATGCTTTCAATGCAATTCCACTCTACCTCCTGAAATCGGTTTCCTGCAATTCTGCCCCGCTTTCAAGTCCTCTTGGCAGCCTTACTTCAGTCTATTTTTGGACGATAGCTGTCATTTATAACTCTGCAGGTTTGTGAATTACAGTGCCCCTGAGCTCCTTTCTTCAACTTGCTTTCTTGTGAGCTGGCCGCAACACCGCAGGATGGCTTCAGGCCCTAATCTGGTTCCGGCACGGCATGCTGAGCCTTTGGTTATTTCCTCTTCCTGGTGGGAAATGAGAGTTAAATTTGCCCGTCCAGACACCTTCAGCTAGCCTCTCATTGGTTCTCGCTATTCCTGTTCATCTTCCGCAGAAATTGCAAACTGGGCCAAACAGGAGGTTAAAGGCGCTGACTCTCCAAGTGGGGAGAGTGTTAGTAAAGCGTCTGGAATGTTGCACCCGAGTACCAGGGGAGGAAAAGTGAGACATATTTGAACATGTCTCCCGATCACATGGTTGATCATACTCTAGGTTCCACATGCATGTTTTAGCTGAAGGAAGAATACCTTAAACCTGGGTAGTTGAAACCCGTGGAATGGGTACCATGCAATATGACTTCAAAGGGTCTTCATTTGCTCACCGAACCTCTCCAATCCTATCACTGCTGCGTTTATGCCCCTGTACACATGCTTGATTCTCTTTCGGAGACATAGCAATCCATAGGTTTTAAGATACTTACTAGTCAGGTACATTCTTAGGCGTTTAATATGGGGTGTTGAGTCCATTTCGTTGAGCAAGGAGTAGCTCTTGTCTATTCCATATTTGGCTTAAGGAACTTTATCTGTGCTCATTTCAATCTCTGGTTTTATGCAGCACCCCAACTCACCTTTACCCTTAAGCAAGAATAAGTTGGTTTTCTAAATTTGAGACCCTGTTCTGTTCTGTAATTCAGTTCCTGTGTAGCCAAGTTTCCATTCCGTGTATTACTGATATCCTATGATGTTTCTTTTTCTGTGTGACTTATTTCAGTTAGAATCATCATACCTGAATCCACTCATTGTGCTGCTAAGGGCCTGATGACACAGATTTCATTGCTGAGTGATATTGCTTTGTAAGTAAATACCACAACTTCTTTATCCATTTTTCACTTTCTGCGATGTTGAACTTGTACTGTAAACGAGGTTCTTGTAAACAGAGCCGTTCCAAACTTTGGGGTGGCTGTGTCTTTTTGATTTTAATTTCCCTAAGCTATAGGACCATAAGTGGAAGTGCCCTAGGTTCTGTTGCTTTGTTTTTTAGATGTTTCAGGAAACACCATACACTTCTCCCGAGTGGTTGTTGGCAATTTACATCCCGCCCATCAGCATAACAAGGCTCCCAGTTCTCCATGGCCTGTCCTGCCTTTCTGGATTTTACACTTTTTTCAGATGGCCCTTTTGACCGGGGGGAAGTGAGACTTCATTGTAGTGCAGATTTCCTTTGCAAGCTTGCTTGGTTGGCCAAAAAGGGTGTATGCGTTTTTTCCTGAATATATTCAGGAAAAAACGCATACGCCCTTTTTGGCCAAGTGCATCATTGTGGACGTTCTGCCTCTTTTCCTATGCTTTCAATGCAATTCCAGTCTACCTCCTGAAATCGGTTTCCTGCAATTCTGCCCCGCTTTCAAGTCCTCTTGGCAGCCTTACTTCAGTCTATTTTTGGACGATAGCTGTCATTTATAACTCTGCAGGTTTGTGAATTACAGTGCCCCTGAGCTCCTTTCTTCAACTTGCTTTCTTGTGACCTGGCCGAAACACCGCAGGATGGCTTCAGGCCCTAATCTGGTTCCGGCACGGCACGCTGAGCCTTTGGTTATTTCCTCTTCCTGGTGGGAAATGAGAGTTAAATTTGCCCGTCCAGACACCTCCAGCTAGCCTCTCATTGGTTCTCGCTATTCCTGTTCATCTTCTGCAGAAATTGCAAACTGGGCCAAACAGGAGGTCACAGGCGCTGACTCTCCAACTGGGGAGAGTGTTAGTAAAGCATCTGGAATGTTGCACCCGAGTACCAGGGGAGGAAAACTGAGACATATTTGAACACGTCTCCCGATCACATGGTTGATCATACTCTGGGTTCCACATGCATGTTTTAGCTGAAGGAAGAATACCTAAAACCTGGGTAGTTGAAACCCGTGGAATGGGTACCATGCAATATGACTTCAAAGGGTCTTCATTTGCTCACCGAACCTCTCCAATCCTATCACTGCTGCGTTTATGCCCTTGTACACATGCTTGATTCTCTTTCGGAGATATAGCAATCTATAGGTTTTAAGATACTTATTAGTCAGGTACATTCTTAGGCGTTTAATATGCGGTGTTGAGTCCATTTCGTTGAGCAAGGAGTAGCTCTTGTCTATTCCATATTTGGCTTAAGGAACTTTATCTGTGCTCATTTCGATCTCTGGTTTTATGCAGCACCCCAACTCACCTTTCCCCTTAAGCAAGCATAAGTTGGTTTTCTAAATTTGAGACCCTGTTCTGTTCTGTAATTCAGTTCCTGTGTAGCCAAGTTTCCATTCCGTGTATTAGTGATATCTTATAATGTTTCTTTTTCTGTGTGACTTATTTCAGTTAGAATCATCATACCTGAATCCACTCATTATGCTGCTACGGGCCTGATGACATAGATTTCATTGCTGAGTGATACTGCATTGTACGTAAGTACCACAAGTTCTTTATCCAATTTTCACTTTCTGTGATATTGAAGTTGTACGGTTAACGAGGTTCTTATAAACAGAGCCGTTCCAAACTTTGGGGTGGCTGTGTCTTTTTGATTTTAATTTCCCTAAGCTATAGGACCATAAGTGGAAGTGCCCTAGGTTCTGTTGCTTTGTTTTTTAGATGTTTCAGGAAACACCATACACTTCTCCCGAGTGGTTGTTGGCAATTTACATCCCGCCCATCAGCATAACAAGGCTCCCAGTTCTCCATGGCCTGTCCTGGCTTTCTGGATTTTACACTTTTTTCACATGGCCCTTTTGACCGGGGGGAAGTGAGACTTCATTGTAGTGCAGATTTCCTTTGCAAGCTTGCTTGGTTGGCCAAAAAGGGCGTATGCGTTTTTTCCTGAATATATTCAGGAAAAAACGCATACGCCCTTTTTGGCCAAGTGCATCATTGTGGACGTTCTGCCTCTTTTCCTATGCTTTCAATGCAATTCCAGTCTACCTCCTGAAATCGGTTTCCTGCAATTCTGCCCCGCTTTCAAGTCCTCTTGGCAGCCTTACTTCAGTCTATTTTTGGACGATAGCTGTCATTTATAACTCTGCAGGTTTGTGAATTACAGTGCCCCTGAGCTCCTTTCTTCAACTTGCTTTCTTGTGACCTGGCCGCAACACCGCAGGATGGCTTCAGGCCCTAATCTGGTTCCGGCACGGCACGCTGAGCCTTTGGTTATTTCCTCTTCCTGGTGGGAAATGAGAGTTAAATTTGCCCGTCCAGACACCTTCAGCTAGCCTCTCATTGGTTCTCGCTATTCCTGTTCATCTTCCGCAGAAATTGCAAACTGGGCCAAACAGGAGGTTAAAGGCGCTGACTCTCCAAGTGGGGAGAGTGTTAGTAAAGCGTCTGGAATGTTGCACCCGAGTACCAGGGGAGGAAAACTGAGACATATTTGAACACGTCTCCCGTTCACATGGTTGATCATACTTGGGTTCCACATGCATGTTTTAGCTGAAGGAAGAATACCTTAAACCTGGAGAGTT
The DNA here is from genome assembly GCF_951394435.1 of Stenella coeruleoalba. Taxonomy (NCBI): domain Eukaryota; kingdom Metazoa; phylum Chordata; class Mammalia; order Artiodactyla; family Delphinidae; genus Stenella; species Stenella coeruleoalba. The sequence goes on from NW_027646265.1 coordinate 648,656, forward strand.
AAGACCCGTGTAATGGGTACCATGCAATATGACTTCAAAGGGTCTTCATTTGCTCACCGAACCTCTCCAATCCTATCACTGCTGCGTTTATGCCCCTGTACACATGCTTGATTCTCTTTTGGAGACATAGCAATCCATAGGTTTTACGATACTTACTAGTCAGGTACATTCTTAGGCGTTTAATATGCGGTGTTGAGTCCATTTCGTTGAGCAAGGAGTAGCTCTTGTCTATTCCGTATTTGACTTAAGGAACTTTATGTGTGCTCATTTCAATCTCTGGTTTTATGCAGCACCCCAACTCACCTTTACCCTTAAGCAAGCATAAGTTGGTTTTCTAAATTTGAGACCCTGTTCTGTTCTGTAATTCAGTTCCTGTGTAGCCAAGTTTACATTCCGTGTATTACTGATATCTTATGATGTTTCTTTTTCTGTGTGACTTATTTCAGTTAGAATCATCATACCTGAATCCACTCATTGTGATGCTAAGGGCCTGATGACATAGATTTCATTGCTGAGTGATATTGATTTGTAAGTAAATACCACAACTTCTTTATCCATTTTTCACTTTCTGCGATGTTGAACTTGTACTGTAAACGAGGTTCTTGTAAACAGAGGCGTCCCAAACTTTGGGGTGGCTGTGTCTTTTTGATTTTAATTTCCCTAAGCTATAGGACCATAAGTGGCAGTGCCCTAGGCTCTGTTGCTTTGTTTTTTAGATGTTTCAGGAAACACCATACACTTCTCCCAAGTGTCTGTTGGCAATTTACATCCCGCCCATCAGCATAACAAGGCTCCCAGTTCTCCATGGCCTGTCCTGCCTTTCTGGATTTTACACTTTTTTCAGATGGCCCTTTTGACCGGGGGGAAGTGAGACTTCATTGTAGTGCAGATTTCCTTTGCAAGCTTGCTTGGTTGGCCAAAAAGGGCGTATGCGTTTTTTCCTGAATATATTCAGGAAAAAACGCATACGCCCTTTTTGGCCAAGTGCATCATTGTGGACGTTCTGCCTCTTTTCCTATGCTTTCAATGCAATTCCAGTCTACCTCCTGAAATCGGTTTCCTGCAATTCTGCCCCGCTTTCAAGTCCTCTTGGCAGCCTTACTTCAGTCTATTTTTGGACGATAGCTGTCATTTATAACTCTGCAGGTTTGTGAATTACAGTGCCCCTGAGCTCCTTTCTTCAACTCGCTTTCTTGTGACCTGGCCGCAACACCGCAGGATGGCTTCAGGCCCTAATCTGGTTCCGGCCCGGAACGCTGAGCTTTTGGTTAATTCCTCTTCCTGGTGGGAAATGAGAGTTAAATTTGCCCGTCCAGACACCTCCAGCTAGCCTCTCATTGGTTCTCGCTATTCCTGTTCATCTTCCGCAGAAATTGCAAACTGGGCCAAACAGGAGTTTAAAGGGACTGACTCTCCAAGTGGGGAGAGTGTTAGTAAAGCGTCTGGAATGTTGCACCCGAGTACCAGGGGAGGAAAACTGAGACATATTTGAACACGTCTCCCGATCACATGGTTGATCATACTCTAGGTTCCACATGCATGTTTTAGCTGAAGGAAGAATACCTTAAACCTGGGTAGTTGAAACCCGTGGAATGGGTACCATGCAATATGACTTCAAAGGGTCTTCATTTGCTCACCGAACCTCTCCAATCCTATCACTGCTGCGTTTATGCCCCTGTACACATGCTTGATTCTCTTTCGGAGACATAGCAATCCATAGGTTTTAAGATACTTACTAGTCAGGTACATTCTTAGGCGTTTAATATGGGGTGTTGAGTCCATTTCGTTGAGCAAGGAGTAGCTCTTGTCTATTCCATATTTGGCTTAAGGAACTTTATCTGTGCTCATTTCAATCTCTGGTTTTATGCAGCACCCCAACTCACCTTTACCCTTAAGCAAGAATAAGTTGGTTTTCTAAATTTGAGACCCTGTTCTGTTCTGTAATTCAGTTCCTGTGTAGCCAAGTTTCCATTCCGTGTATTACTGATATCCTATGATGTTTCATTTTCTGTGTGACTTATTTCAGTTAGAATCATCATACCTGAATCCACTCATTGTGCTGCTAAGGGCCTGATGACACAGATTTCATTGCTGAGTGATATTGCTTTGTAAGTAAATACCACAACTTCTTTATCCATTTTTCACTTTCTGCGATGTTGAACTTGTACTGTAAACGAGGTTCTTGTAAACAGAGCCGTTCCAAACTTTGGGGTGGCTGTGTCTTTTTGATTTTAATTTCCCTAAACTATAGGACCATAAGTGGAAGTGCCCTAGGTTCTGTTGCTTTGTTTTTTAGATGTTTCAGGAAACACCATACACTTCTCCCGAGTGGTTGTTGGCAATTTACATCCCGCCCATCAGCATAACAAGGCTCCCAGTTGTCCATGGCCTGTCCTGCCTTTCTGGATTTTACACTTTTTTCAGATGGCCCTTTTGACCGGGGGGAAGTGAGACTTCATTGTAGTGCAGATTTCCTTTGCAAGCTTGCTTGGTTGGCCAAAAAGGGCGTATGCGTTTTTTCCTGAATATATTCAGGAAAAAACGCATACGCACTTTTTGGCCAAGTGCATCATTGTGGACGTTCTGCCTGTTTTCCTATGCTTTCAATGCAATTCCAGTCTACCTCCTGAAATCGGTTTCCTGCAATTCTGCCCCGCTTTCAAGTCCTCTTGGCAGCCTTACTTCAGTTTATTTTTGGACGATAGCTGTCATTTATAACTCTGCAGGTTTGTGAATTACAGTGCCCCTGAGCTCCTTTCTTCAACTCGCTTTCTTTTGAGCTGGCCGCAACACCGCAGGATGGCTTCAGGCCCTAATCTGGTTCCGGTACGGCACGCTGAGCCTTTGGTTATTTCCTCTTCCTGGTGGGAAATGAGAGTTAAATTTGCCCGTCCAGACACCTCCAGCTAGCCTCTCATTGGTTCTCGCTATTCCTGTTCATCTTCCGCAGAAATTGCAAACTGGGCCAAACAGGAGGTTAAAGGCACTGACTCTCCAAGTGGGGAGAGTGTTAGTAAAGCGTCTGGAATGTTGCACCCGAGTACCAGGGGAGGAAAACTGAGACATATTTGAACACGTCTCCCGTTCACATGGTTGATCATACTTGGGTTCCACATGCATGTTTTAGCTGAAGGAAGAATACCTTAAACCTGGAGAGTTGAGACCCGTGTAATGGGTACCATGCAATATGACTTCAAAGGGTCTTCATTTGCTCACCGAACCTCTCCAATCCTATCACTGCTGCGTTTATGCCCCTGTACACATGCTTGATTCTCTTTTGGAGACATAGCAATCCATAGGTTTTACGATACTTACTAGTCAGGTACATTCTTAGGCGTTTAATATGCGGTGTTGAGTCCATTTCGTTGAGCAAGGAGTAGCTCTTGTCTATTCCATATTTGACTTAAGGAACTTTATCTGTGCTCATTTCAATCTCTGGTTTTATGCAGCACCCCAACTCACCTTTACCCTTAAGCAAGCATAAGTTGGTTTTCTAAATTTGAGACCCTGTTCTGTTCTGTAATTCAGTTCCTGTGTAGCCAAGTTTACATTCCGTGTATTACTGATATCTTATGATGTTTCTTTTTCTGTGTGACTTATTTCAGTTAGAATCATCATACCTGAATCCACTCATTGTGCTGCTAAGGGCCTGATGACACAGATTTCATTGCTGAGTGATATTGCTTTGTAAGTAAATACCACAAGTTCTTTATCCATTTTTCACTTTCTGCGATGTTGAACTTGTACTGTAAACGAGGTTCTTGTAAACAGAGCCGTTCCAAACTTTGGGGTGGCTGTGTCTTTTTGATTTTAATTTCCCTAAGCTATAGGACCATAAGTGGAAGTGCCCTAGGTTCTGTTGCTTTGTTTTTTAGATGTTTCAGGAAACACCATACACTTCTCCCGAGTGGTTGTTGGCAATTTACATCCCGCCCATCAGCATAACAAGGCTCCCAGTTCTCCATGGCCTGTCCTGCCTTTCTGGATTTTACACTTTTTTCACATGGCCCTTTTGACCGGGGGGAAGTGAGACTTCATTGTAGTGCAGATTTCCTTTGCAAGCTTGCTTGGTTGGCCAAAAAGGGCGTATGCGTTTTTTCCTGAATATATTCAGGAAAAAACGCATACGCCCTTTTTGGCCAAGTGCATCATTGTGGACGTTCTGCCTCTTTTCCTATGCTTTCAATGCAATTCCAGTCTACCTTCTGAAATTGGTTTCCTGCAATTCTGCCCCGCTTTCAAGTCCTCTTGGCAGCCTTACTTCAGTCTATTTTTGGACGATAGCTGTCATTTATAACTCTGCAGGTTTGTGAATTACAGTGCCCCTGAGCTCCTTTCTTCAACTCGAATTCTTGTGACCTGGCCGCAACACCGCAGGATGGCTTCAGGCCCTAATCTGGTTCCGGCCCGGCACGCTGAGCCTTTGGTTAATTCCTCTTCCTGGTGGGAAATGAGAGTTAAATTTGCCCGTCCAGACACCTCCAGCTAGCCTCTCATTGGTTCTCGCTATTCCTGTTCATCTTCCGCAGAAATTGCAAACTGGGCCGAACAGGAGGTTAAAGGGACTGACTCTCCAAGTGGGGAGAGTGTTAGTAAAGCGTCTGGAATGTTGCACCCGAGTACCAGGGGAGGAAAACTGAGACATATTTGAACACGTCTCCCGATCACATGATTGATCTTACTCTAGGTTCCACATGCATGTTTTTGCTGAAGGAAGAATACCTTAAACCTGGGTAGTTGAAACCCGTGGAATGGGTACCATGCAATATGACTTCAAAGGGTCTTCATTTGCTCACCGAACCTCTCCAATCCTATCACTGCTGCGTTTATGCCCCTGTACACATGCTTGATTCTCTTTCGGAGACATAGCAATCCATAGGTTTTAAGATACTTACTAGTCAGGTACATTCTTAGGCGTTTAATATGGGGTGTTGAGTCCATTTCGTTGAGCAAGGAGTAGCTCTTGTCTATTCCATATTTGGCTTAAGGAACTTTATCTGTGCTCATTTCAATCTCTGGTTTTATGCAGCACCCCAACTCACCTTTACCCTTAAGCAAGAATAAGTTGGTTTTCTAAATTTGAGACCCTGTTCTGTTCTGTAATTCAGTTCCTGTGTAGCCAAGTTTCCATTCCGTGTATTACTGATATCCTATGATGTTTCTTTTTCTGTGTGACTTATTTCAGTTAGAATCATCATACCTGAATCCACTCATTGTGCTGCTAAGGGCCTGATGACACAGATTTCATTGCTGAGTGATATTGCTTTGTAAGTAAATACCACAACTTCTTTATCCATTTTTCACTTTCTGCGATGTTGAACTTGTTCTGTAAACGAGGTTCTTGTAAACAGAGCCGTTCCAAACTTTGGGGTGGCTGTGTCTTTTTGATTTTAATTTCCCTAAACTATAGGACCATAAGTGGAAGTGCCCTAGGTTCTGTTGCTTTGTTTTTTAGATGTTTCAGGAAACACCATACACTTCTCCCGAGTGGTTGTTGGCAATTTACATCCCGCCCATCAGCATAACAAGGCTCCCAGTTGTCCATGGCCTGTCCTGCCTTTCTGGATTTTACACTTTTTTCAGATGGCCCTTTTGACCGGGGGGAAGTGAGACTTCATTGTAGTGCAGATTTCCTTTGCAAGCTTGCTTGGTTGGCCAAAAAGGGCGTATGCGTTTTTTCCTGAATATATTCAGGAAAAAACGCATACGCCCTTTTTGGCCAAGTGCATCATTGTGGACGTTCTGCCTCTTTTCCTATGCTTTCAATGCAATTCCAGTCTACCTCCTGAAATCGGTTTCCTGCAATTCTGCCCCGCTTTCAAGTCCTCTTGGCAGCCTTACTTCAGTCTATTTTTGGACGATAGCTGTCATTTATAACTCTGCAGGTTTGTGAATTACAGTGCCCCTGAGCTCCTTTCTTCAACTTGCTTTCTTGTGACCTGGCCGCAACACCGCAGGATGGCTTCAGGCCCTAATCTGGTTCCGGCACGGCACGCTGAGCCTTTGGTTATTTCCTCTTCCTGGTGGGAAATGAGAGTTAAATTTGCCCGTCCAGACACCTTCAGCTAGCCTCTCATTGGTTCTCGCTATTCCTGTTCATCTTCCGCAGAAATTGCAAACTGGGCCAAACAGGAGGTTAAAGGCGCTGACTCTCCAAGTGGGGAGAGTGTTAGTAAAGCGTCTGGAATGTTGCACCCGAGTACCAGGGGAGGAAAACTGAGACATATTTGAACACGTCTCCTGTTCACATGGTTGATCATACTTGGGTTCCACATGCATGTTTTAGCTGAAGGAAGAATACCTTAAACCTGGAGAGTTGAGACCCGTGTAATGGGTACCATGCAATATGACTTCAAAGGGTCTTCATTTGCTCACCGAACCTCTCCAATCCTATCACTGCTGCGTTTATGCCCCTGTACACATGCTTGATTCTCTTTTGGAGACATAGCAATCCATAGGTTTTACGATACTTACTAGTCAGGTACATTCTTAGGCGTTTAATATGCGGTGTTGAGTCCATTTCGTTGAGCAAGGAGTAGCTCTTGTCTATTCCGTATTTGACTTAAGGAAGTTTATGTGTGCTCATTTCAATCTCTGGTTTTATGCAGCACCCCAACTCACCTTTACCCTTAAGCAAGCATAAGTTGGTTTTCTAAATTTGAGACCCTGTTCTGTTCTGTAATTCAGTTCCTGTGTAGCCAAGTTTCCATTCCGTGTATTACTGATATCTTATGATGTTTCGTTTTCTGTGTGACTTATTTCAGTTAGAATCATCATACCTGAATCCACTCATTGTGCTGCTAAGGGCCTGATGACACAGATTTCATTGCTGAGTGATATTGCTTTGTAAGTAAATACCACAAGTTCTTTATCCATTTTTCACTTTCTGCGATGTTGAACTTGTACTGTAAACGAGGTTCTTGTAAACAGAGCCGTTCCAAACTTTGGGGTGGCTGTGTCTTTTTGATTTTAATTTCCCTAAGCTATAGGACCATAAGTGGAAGTGCCCTAGGTTCTGTTGCTTTGTTTTTTAGATGTTTCAGGAAACACCATACACTTCTCCCGAGTGGTTGTTGGCAATTTACATCCCGCCCATCAGCATAACAAGGCTCCCAGTTCTCCATGGCCTGTCCTGCCTTTCTGGATTTTACACTTTTTTCAGATGGCCCTTTTGACCGGGGGGAAGTGAGACTTCATTGTAGTGCAGATTTCCTTTGCAAGCTTGCTTGGTTGGCCAAAAAGGGTGTATGCGTTTTTTCCTGAATATATTCAGGAAAAAACGCATACGCCCTTTTTGGCCAAGTGCATCATTGTGGACGTTCTGCCTCTTTTCCTATGCTTTCAATGCAATTCCAGTCTACCTCCTGAAATCGGTTTCCTGCAATTCTGCCCCGCTTTCAAGTCCTCTTGGCAGCCTTACTTCAGTCTATTTTTGGACGATAGCTGTCATTTATAACTCTGCAGGTTTGTGAATTACAGTGCCCCTGAGCTCCTTTCTTCAACTTGCTTTCTTGTGACCTGGCCGCAACACCGCAGGATGGCTTCAGGCCCTAATCTGGTTCCGGCACGGCACGCTGAGCCTTTGGTTATTTCCTCTTCCTGGTGGGAAATGAGAGTTAAATTTGCCCGTCCAGACACCTTCAGCTAGCCTCTCATTGGTTCTCGCTATTCCTGTTCATCTTCCGCAGAAATTGCAAACTGGGCCAAACAGGAGGTTAAAGGCGCTGACTCTCCAAGTGGGGAGAGTGTTAGGAAAGCGTCTGGAATGTTGCACCCGAGTACCAGGGGAGGAAAACTGAGACATATTTGAACACGTCTCCCGTTCACATGGTTGATCATACTTAGGTTCCACATGCATGTTTTAGCTGAAGGAAGAATACCTTAAACCTGGAGAGTTAAGACCCGTGTAATGGGTACCATGCAATATGACTTCAAAGGGTCTTCATTTGCTCACCGAACCTCTCCAATCCTATCACTGCTGCGTTTATGCCCCTGTACACATGCTTGATTCTCTTTTGGAGACATAGCAATCCATAGGTTTTACGATACTTACTAGTCAGGTACATTCTTAGGCGTTTAATATGCGGTGTTGAGTCCATTTCGTTGAGCAAGGAGTAGCTCTTGTCTATTCCGTATTTGACTTAAGGAACTTTATGTGTGCTCATTTCAATCTCTGGTTTTATGCAGCACCCCAACTCACCTTTACCCTTAAGCAAGCATAAGTTGGTTTTCTAAATTTGAGACCCTGTTCTGTTCTGTAATTCAGTTCCTGTGTAGCCAAGTTTCCATTCCGTGTATTACTGATATCTTATGATGTTTCTTTTTCTGTGTGACTTATTTCAGTTAGAATCATCATACCTGAATCCACTCATTGTGATGCTAAGGGCCTGATGACATAGATTTCATTGCTGAGTGATATTGCTTTGTAAGTAAATACCACAACTTCTTTATCCATTTTTCACTTTCTGCGATGTTGAACTTGTACTGTAAACGAGGTTCTTGTAAACAGAGGCGTCCCAAACTTTGGGGTGGCTGTGTCTTTTTGATTTTAATTTCCCTAAGCTATAGGACCATAAGTGGCAGAGCCCTAGGCTCTGTTGCTTTGTTTTTTAGATGTTTCAGGAAACACCATACACTTCTCCCAAGTGTCTGTTGGCAATTTACATCCCGCCCATCAGCATAACAAGGCTCCCAGTTCTCCATGGCCTGTCCTGCCTTTCTGGATTTTACACTTTTTTCAGATGGCCCTTTTGACCGGGGGGAAGTGAGACTTCATTGTAGTGCAGATTTCCTTTGCAAGCTTGCTTGGTTGGCCAAAAAGGGCGTATGCGTTTTTTCCTGAATATATTCAGGAAAAAACGCATACGCCCTTTTTGGCCAAGTGCATCATTGTGGACGTTCTGCCTCTTTTCCTATGCTTTCAATGCAATTCCAGTCTACCTCCTGAAATCGGTTTCCTGCAATTCTGCCCCGCTTTCAAGTCCTCTTGGCAGCCTTACTTCAGTCTATTTTTGGACGATAGCTGTCATTTATAACTCTGCAGGTTTGTGAATTACAGTGCCCCTGAGCTCCTTTCTTCAACTCGCTTTCTTGTGACCTGGCCGCAACACCGCAGGATGGCTTCAGGCCCTAATCTGGTTCCGGCCCGGCACGCTGAGCCTTTGGTTAATTCCTCTTCCTGGTGGGAAATAAGAGTTAAATTTGCCCGTCCAGACACCTCCAGCTAGCCTCTCATTGGTTCTCGCTATTCCTGTTCATCTTCCGCAGAAATTGCAAACTGGGCCAAACAGGAGGTTAAAGGGACTGACTCTCTAAGTGGGGAGAGTGTTAGTAAAGCGTCTGGAATGTTGCACCCGAGTACCAGGGGAGGAAAACTGACACATATTTGAACACGTCTCCCGATCACATGGTTGATCATACTCTAGGTTCCACATGCATGTTTTAGCTGAAGGAAGAATACCTTAAACCTGGGTAGTTGAAACCCGTGGAATGGGTACCATGCAATATGACTTCAAAGGGTCTTCATTTGCTCACCGAACCTCTCCAATCCTATCACTGCTGCGTTTATGCCCCTGTACACATGCTTGATTCTCTTTCGGAGACATAGCAATCCATAGGTTTTAAGATACTTACTAGTCAGGTACATTCTTAGGCGTTTAATATGGGGTGTTGAGTCCATTTCGTTGAGCAAGGAGTAGCTCTTGTCTATACCATATTTGGCTTAAGGAAATTTATCTGTGCTCATTTCAATCTCTGGTTTTATGCAGCACCCCAACTCACCTTTACCCTTAAGCAAGAATAAGTTGGTTTTCTAAATTTGAGACCCTGTTCTGTTCTGTAATTCAGTTCCTGTGTAGCCAAGTTTCCATTCCGTGTATTACTGATATCTTATGATGTTTCTTTTTCTGTGTGACTTATTTCAGTTAGAATCATCATACCTGAATCCACTCATTGTGCTGCTAAGGGCCTGATGACACAGATTTCATTGCTGAGTGATATTGCTTTGTAAGTAAATACCACAAGTTCTTTATCCATTTTTCACTTTCTGCGATGTTGAACTTGTACTGTAAACGAGGTTCTTGTAAACAGAGCCGTTCCAAACTTTGGGGTGGCTGTGTCTTTTTGATTTTAATTTCCCTAAGCTATAGGACCATAAGTGGAAGTGCCCTAGGTTCTGTTGCTTTGTTTTTTAGATGTTTCAGGAAACACCATACACTTCTCCCGAGTGGTTGTTGGCAATTTACATCCCGCCCATCAGCATAACAAGGCTCCCAGTTCTCCATGGCCTGTCCTGCCTTTCTGGATTTTACACTTTTTTCAGATGGCCCTTTTGACCGGGGGGAAGTGAGACTTCATTGTAGTGCAGATTTCCTTTGCAAGCTTGCTTGGTTGGCCAAAAAGGGCGTATGCGTTTTTTCCTGAATATATTCAGGAAAAAACGCATACGCCCTTTTTGGCCAAGTGCATCATTGTGGACGTTCTGCCTCTTTTCCTATGCTTTCAATGCAATTCCAGTCTACCTCCTGAAATCGGTTTCCTGCAATTCTGCCCCGCTTTCAAGTCCTCTTGGCAGCCTTACTTCAGTCTATTTTTGGACGATAGCTGTCATTTATAACTCTGCAGGTTTGTGAATTACAGTGCCCCTGAGCTCCTTTCTTCAACTCGCTTTCTTGTGACCTGGCCGCAACACCGCAGGATGGCTTCAGGCCCTAATCTGGTTCCGGCCCTGCATGCTGAGCCTTTGGTTATTTCCTCTTCCTGGTGGGAAATGAGAGTTAAATTTGCCCGTCCAGACACCTCCAGCTAGTCTCTCATTGGTTCTCGCTATTCCTGTTCATCTTCCGCAGAAATTGCAAACTGGGCCAAACAGGAGGTTAAAGGCGCTGACTCTCCAAGTGGGGAGAGTGTTAGTAAAGCGTCTGGAATGTTGCACCCGAGTACCAGGGGAGGAAAACTGAGACATATTTGAACACGTCTCCCGTTCACATGGTTGATCATACTTGGGTTCCACATGCATGTTTTAGCTGAAGGAAGAATACCTTAAACCTGGAGAGTTAAGACCCGTGTAATGGGTACCATGCAATATGACTTCAAAGGGTCTTCATTTGCGCACCGAACCTCTCCAATCCTATCACTGCTGCGTTTATGCCCCTGTACACATGCTTGATTCTCTTTCGGAGATATAGAAATCCATAGGTTTTAAGATACTTACTAGTCAGGTACATTCTTAGGCGTTTAATAGGCGGTGTTGAGTCCATTTCGTTGAGCAAGGAGTAGCTCTTGTCTATTCCATATTTGGCTTAAGGAACTTTATCTGTGCTCATTTCAATCTCTGGTTTTATGCAGCACCCCAACTCACCTTTCCCCTTAAGCAAGCATAAGTTGGTTTTCTAAATTTTAGACCCTGTTCTGTTCTGTAATTCAGTTCCTGTGTAGCCAAGTTTACATTCCGTGTATTACTGATATCTTATGATGTTTCTATTTCTGTGTGACTTATCTCAGTTAGAATCATCATACCTGAATCCACTCATTGTGCTGCTAAGGGCCTGATGACATAGATTTCATTGCTGAGTGATATTGCTTTGTAAGTAAATACCACAACTTCTTTATCCATTTTTCACATTCTGCGATGTTGAACTTGCACTGTAAACGAGGTTCTTGTAAACAGAGGCGTCCCAAACTTTGGGGTGGCTGTGTCTTTTTTATTTTAATTTCTCTAAGCTATAGGACCATAAGTGGAAGTGCCCTAGGCTCTGTTGCTTTGTTTTTTAGATGTTTCAGGAAACACCATACACTTCTCCCGAGTGTCTGTTGGCAATTTACATCCCGCCCATCAGCATAACAAGGCTCCCAGTTCTCCATGGCCTGTCCTGCCTTTCTGGATTTTACACTTTTTTCAGATGGCCCTTTTGACCGGGGGGAAGTGAGACTTCATTGTAGTGCAGATTTCCTTTGCAAGCTTGCTTGGTTGGCCAAAAAGTGCGTATGCGTTTTTTCCTGAATATATTTAGGAAAAAAGGCATACGCCCTTTTTGGCCAAGTGCATCATTGTGGACGTTCTGCCTCTTTTCCTATGCTTTCAATGCAATTCCAGTCTACCTCCTGAAATCGATTTCCTGCAATCTGCCCCGCTTTCAAGTCCTCTTGGCAGCCTTACTTCAGTCTATTTTTGGACGATAGCTGTCATTTATAACTCTGCAGGTTTGTGAATTACAGTGCCCCTGAGCTCCTTTCTTCAACTCGCTTTCTTGTCACCTGGCCGCAACACCGCAGGATGGCTTCAGGCCCTAATCTGGTTCCGGCACGGCACGCTGAGCCTTTGGTTATTTCCTCTTCCTGGTGGGAAATGAGAGTTAAATTTGCCCGTCCAGACACCTCCAGCTAGTCTCTCATTGGTTCTCCCTATTCCTGTTCATCTTCCGCAGAAATTGCAAACTGGGCCAAGCAGGAGGTTAAAGGGACTGACTCTCCAAGTCGGCAGAGTGTTAGTAAAGCGTCTGGAATGTTGCACCCGAGTACCAGGGTACGAAAACTGAGACATATTTGAACACGTCTCCCGATCACATGGTTGATCGTACTCTAGGTTCCACATGCATGTTTTGGCTGAAGGAAGAATACCTTAAACCTGGAGAGTTGAGACCCGTGGAATGGGTACCATGCAATATGACTTCAAAGGGTCTTCATTTGCTCACCGAACCTCTCCAATCCTATCACTGCTGCGTTTATGCCCCTGTACACATGCTTGATTCTCTTTCGGAGACATAGCAATCCATAGGTTTTAAGATACTTACTAGTCAGGTACATTCTTAGGCGTTTAATATGGGGTGTTGAGTCCATTTCGTTGAGGAAGGAGTAGCTCTTGTCTATTCCATATTTGGCTTAAGGAACTTTATCTGTGCTCATTTCAATCTCTGGTTTTATGCAGCACCCCAATTCACCTTTACCCTTAAGCAAACATAAGTTGGTTTTCTAAATTTGAGACCCTGTTTTGTTCTGTATTTCAGTTCCTGTGTAGCCAAGTTTATATTCCGTGTATTACTGATATCTTATGATGTTTCTTTTTCTGTGTGACTTATTTCAGTTAGAATCATCATACCTGAATCCACTTATTGTGCTGCTAAGGGCCTGATGATATAGATTTCACTGCTGAGTGATATTGCTTTGTAAGTAAATACCACAACTTCTTTATCCATTTTTCACTTTCTGCGATGTTGTACTTGTACTGTAAACGAGGTTCTTGTAAACAGAGACGTTCCAAACTTTGGGGTGGCTGTGTCTTTTTGATTTTAATTTCCCTAAGCTATAGGACCATAAGTGGAAGTGCCCTAGGCTCTGTTGCTTTGTTTTTTAGATGTTTCAGGAAACACCATACACTTCTCCCGAGTGTCTGTTGGCAATTTACATCCCGCCCATCAGCATAACAAGGCTCCCAGTTCTCCATGGCCTGTCCTGCCTTTCTGGATTTTACACTATTTTCAGATTGCCCTTTTGACCGGGGGGAAGTGAGACTTCATTGTAGTGCAGATTTCCTTTGCAAGCTTGCTTGGTTTGCCAAAAAGGGCGTATGCGTTTTTTCCTGAATATATTCAGGAAAAAAGGCATACGCCCTTTTTGGCCAAGTGCATCATTGTGGACGTTCTGCCTGTTTTCCTATGCTTTCAATGCAATTCCAGTCTACCTCCTGAAATCGGTTTCCTGCAATTCTGCCCCGCTTTCAAGTCCTCTTGGCAGCCTTACTTCAGTATATTTTTGGACGATAGCTGTCATTTATAACTCTGCAGGTTTGTGAATTACAGTGCCCCTGAGCTCCTTTCTTCAACTCGCTTTCTGTTGAGCTGGCCGCAACACCGCAGGATGGCTTCAGGCCCTAATCTGGTTCCGGCACGGCATGCTGAGCCTTTGGTTAATTCCTCTTCCTGGTGGGAAATGAGAGTTAAATTTGTCCGTCCAGACACCTCCAGCTAGTCTCTCATTGGTTCTCCCTATTCCTGTTCATCTTCTGCAGAAATTGCAAACTGGGCCAAACAGGAGGTTAAAGGCGCTGACTCTCCAAGTGGGGAGAGTGTTAGTAAAGCGTCTGGAATGTTGCACCCGAGTACCAGGGGAGGAAAACTGAGACATATTTGAACACGTCTCCCGTTCACATGATTGATCATACTCCGGGTTCCACATGCATGTTTTAGCTGAAGGAAGAATACCTTAAACCTGGAGAGTTGAGACCCGTGGAATGGGTACCATGCAATATGTCTTCAAAGGGTATTCATTTGCTCACCGAACCTCTCCAAATCTATCACTGCTACGTTTATGCCCCTGTACACATGCTTGATTCTCTTTCGGAGACATAGCAATCCTTAGGTTTTAAGATACTTACTAGTCAGGTACATTATTAGACGTTTAATATGCGGTGTTGAGTCCATTTCGTTGAGCAAGGAGTAGCTCTTGTCTATTCCATATTTGGCTTAAGGAACTTTATGTGTGCTCATTTCAATCTCTGGTTTTATGCAGCACCCCAACTCACCTTTCCCCTTAAGCAAGCATAAGTTGGTTTTCTAAATTTGAGACCCTGTTCTGTTCTGTAATTCAGTTCCTGTGTAGCCAAGTTTACATTCCGTGTATTACTGATATCTTATGATGTTTCTTTTTCTGTGTGACTTATTTCAGTTAGAATCATCATACCTGAATCCACTCATTGTGCTGTTAAGGGCCTGATACATAGATTTCATTGCTGAGTGATATTGCTTTGTAAGTAAATACCACAACTTCTTTATCCATTTTTCACTTTCTGCGATGTTGAACTTGTACGGTAAACGAGGTTCTTGTAAACAGAGCCATTCCAAACTTTGGGGTGGCTGTGTCTTTTTGATTTTAATTTCCCTAATCTATAGGATCATAAGTGGAAGTGCCCTAGGCTATGTTGCTTAGTTTTATAGATGTTTCAGGAAACACCATACACTTCTCCGGAGTGTCTGTTGGCAATTTACATCCCGCCCATCAGCATAACAAGGCTCCCAGTTCTCCATGGCCTGTCCTGCCTTTCTGGATTTTACACTTTTTTCAGATGGCCCTTTTGACCGGGGGGAAGTGAGACTTCATTGTAGTGCAGATTTCCTTTGCAAGCTTGCTTGGTTGGCCAAAAAGGGCGTATGCGTTTTTTCCTGAATATATTCAGGAAAAAACGCATACGCCCTTTTTGGCCAAGTGCATCATTGTGGACGTTCTGCCTCTTTTCCTATGCTTTCAATGCAATTCCAGTCTACCTCCTGAAATCGGTTTCCTGCAATTCTGCCCCGCTTTCAAGTCCTCTTGGCAGCCTTACTTCAGTCTATTTTTGGACGATAGCTGTCATTTATAACTCTGCAGGTTTGTGAATTACAGTGCCCCTGAGCTCCTTTCTTCAACTCGCTTTCTTTTGAGCTGGCCGCAACACCGCAGGATGGCTTCAGGCCCTAATCTCGTTCCGGCACGGCACGCTGAGCCTTTGGTTATTTCCTCTTCCTGGTGGGAAATGAGAGTTAAATTTGCCCGTCCAGACACCTCCAGCTAGTCTCTCATTTGTTCTCCCTATTCCTGTTCATCTTCCACAGAAATTGCAAACTGGGCCAAACAGGAGGTTAAAGGTGCTGACTCTCCAAGTGGGGAGAGTGTTAGTAAAGCGTCTGGAATGTTGCACCCGAGTACCAGGGGAGGAAAACTGAGACATATTTGAACACGTCTCCCGTTCACATGGTTGATCATACTTAGGTTCCACATGCATGTTTTAGCTGAAGGAAGAATACCTTAAACCTGGAGAGTTGAGACCCGTGTAATGGGTACCATGCAATATGACTTCAAAGGGTCTTCATTTGCTCACCGAACCTCTCCAATCCTATCACTGCTGCATTTATGCCCCTGTACACATGCTTGATTCTCTTTTGGAGACATAGCAATCCATAGGTTTTACGATACTTACTAGTCAGGTACATTCTTAGGCGTTTAATATGCGGTGTTGAGTCCATTTCGTTGAGCAAGGAGTAGCTCTTGTCTATTCCATATTTGACTTAAGGAACTTTATCTGTGCTCATTTCAATCTCTGGTTTTATGCAGCACCCCAACTCACCTTTACCCTTAAGCAAGCATAAGGTGGTTTTCTAAATTTGAGAACCTGTTCTCTTCTGTAATTCAGTTCCTGTGTAGCCAAGTTTACATTCCGTGTATTACTGATATCTTATGATGTTTCTTTTTCTGTGTGACTTATTTCAGTTAGAATCATCATACCTGAATCCACTCATTGTGATGCTAAGGGCCTGATGACATAGATTTCATTGCTGAGTGATACTGGTTTGTAAGTAAATACCACAAATTCTTTATCCATTTTTCACTTTCTGCGATGTTGAACTTGTACTGTAAACGAGGTTCTTGTAAACACAGGCGTCCCAAACTTTGGGGTGGCTGTGTCTTTTTGATTTTAATTTCCCTAAGCTATAGGACCATAAGTGGCATTGCCCTAGGCTCTGTTGCTTTGTTTTTTAGATGTTTCAGGAAACACCATACACTTCTCCCGAGTGTCTGTTGGCAATTTACATCCCGCCCATCAGCATAACAAGGCTCCCAGATCTCCAGGGCCTGTCCTGCATTTCTGGATTTTACACTTTTTTCAGATGGCCCTTTTGACCGGGGGGAAGTGAGACTTCATTGTAGTGCAGATTTCCTTTGCAAGCTTGCTTGGTTGGCCAAAAAGGGCGTATGCGTTTTTTCCTGAATATATTCAGGAAAAAACGCATACGCCCTTTTTGGCCAAGTGCATCATTGTGGACGTTCTGCCTCTTTTCCTATGCTTTCAATGCAATTCCAGTCTACCTCCTGAAATCGGATTCCTGCAATTCTGCCCCGCTTTCAAGTCCTCTTGGCAGCCTTACTTCAGTCTATTTTTGGACGATAGCTGTCATTTATAACTCTGCAGGTTTGTGAATTACAGTGCCCCTGAGCTCCTTTCTTCAACTCGCTTTCTTGTGACCTGGCCGCAACACCGCAGGATGGCTTCAGGCCCTAATATGGTTCCGGCACGACACGCTGAGCCTTTGGTTAATTCCTCTTCCTGGTGGGAAATGAGAGTTAAATTTGCCCGTCCAGACACCTCCAGCTAGCCTCTCATTGTTTCTCGCTATTCCTGTTCATCTTCCGCAGAAATTGCAAACTGGGCCAAACAGGAGGTTAAAGGGACTGACTCTCCAAGTGGGGAGAGTGTTAGTAAAGTGTCTGGAATGTTGCACCCGAGTACCAGGGGAGGAAAACTGAGACATATTTGAACATGTCTCCCGATCACATGGTTGATCATACTCTAGGTTCCACGTGCATGTTTTAGCTGAAGGAAGAATACCTTAAACCTGGGTAGTTGAAACCCGTGGAATGGGTACCATGCAATATGACTTCAAAGGGTCTTCATTTGCTCACCGAACCTCTCCAATCCTATCACTGCTGCGTTTATGCCCCTGTACACATGCTAGATTCTCTTTCGGAGACATAGCAATCCATAGGTTTTAAGATACTTACTAGTCAGGTACATTCTTAGGCGTTTAATATGGGGTGTTGAGTCCATTTCGTTGAGCAAGGAGTAGCTCTTGTCTATTCCATATTTGGCTTAAGGAACTTTATCTGTGCTCATTTCAATCTCTGGTTTTATGCAGCACCCCAAGTCACCTTTACCCTTAAGCAAGAATAAGTTGGTTTTCTAAATTTGAGACCCTGTTCTGTTCTGTAATTCAGTTCCTGTGTAGCCAAGTTTCCATTCCGTGTATTACTGATATCCTATGATGTTTCTTTTTCTGTGTGACTTATTTCAGTTAGAATCATCATACCTGAATCCACTCATTGTGCTGCTAAGGGCCTGATGACACAGATTTCATTGCTGAGTGATATTGCTTTGTAAGTAAATACCACAACTTCTTTATCCATTTTTCACTTTCTGCGATGTTGAACTTGTACTGTAAACGAGGTTCTTGTAAACAGAGCCGTTCCAAACTTTGGGGTGGCTGTGTCTTTTTGATTTTAATTTCCCTAATCTATAGGACCATAAGTGGAAGTGCCCTAGGTTCTGTTGCTTTGTTTTTTAGATGTTTCAGGAAACACCATACACTTCTCCCGAGTGGTTGTTGGCAATTTACATCCCGCCCATCAGCATAACAAGGCTCCCAGTTCTCCATGGCCTGTCCTGCCTTTCTGGATTTTACACTTTTTTCAGATGGCCCTTTTGACCGGGGGGAAGTGAGACTTCATTGTAGTGCAGATTTCCTTTGCAAGCTTGCTTGGTTGGCCAAAAAGGGCGTATGCGTTTTTTCCTGAATATATTCAGGAAAAAACGCATACGCCCTTTTTGGCCAAGTGCATCATTGTGGACGTTCTGCCTCTTTTCCTATGCTTTCAATGCAATTCCAGTCTACCTCCTGAAATCGGTTTCCTGCAATTCTGCCCCGCTTTCAAGTCCTCTTGGCAGCCTTACTTCAGTCTATTTTTGGACGATAGCTGTCATTTATAACTCTGCAGGTTTGTGAATTACAGTGCCCCTGAGCTCCTTTCTTCAACTCGCTTTCTTGTGACCTGGCCGCAACACCGCAGGATGGCTTCAGGCCCTAATCTGGTTCCGGCCCTGCATGCTGAGCCTTTGGTTATTTCCTCTTCCTGGTGGGAAATGAGAGTTAAATTTGCCCGTCCAGACACCTCCAGCTAGTCTCTCATTGGTTCTCGCTATTCCTGTTCATCTTCCGCAGAAATTGCAAACTGGGCCAAACAGGAGGTTAAAGGCGCTGACTCTCCAAGTGGGGAGAGTGTTAGTAAAGCGTCTGGAATGTTGCACCCGAGTACCAGGGGAGGAAAACTGAGACATATTTGAACACGTCTCCCGTTCACATGGTTGATCATACTTAGGTTCCCCATGCATGTTTTAGCTGAAGGAAGAATACCTTAAACCTGGAGAGTTGAGACCCGTGTAATGGGTACCATGCAATATGACTTCAAAGGGTCTTCATTTGCTCACCGAACCTCTCCAATCCTATCACTGCTGCGTTTATGCCCCTGTACACATGCTTGATTCTCTTTTGGAGACATAGCAATCCATAGGTTTTACGATACTTACTAGTCAGGTACATTCTTAGGCGTTTAATATGCGGTGTTGAGTCCATTTCGTTGAGCAAGGAGTAGCTCTTGTCTATTCCATATTTGACTTAAGGAACTTTATCTGTGCTCATTTCAATCTCTGGTTTTATGCAGCACCCCAACTCACCTTTACCCTTAAGCAAGCATAAGTTGGTTTTCTAAATTTGAGAACCTGTTCTCTTCTGTAATTCAGTTCCTGTGTAGCCAAGTTTACATTCCGTGTATTACTGATATCTTATGATGTTTCTTTTTCTGTGTGACTTATTTCAGTTAGAATCATCATACCTGAATCCACTCATTGTGATGCTAAGGGCCTGATGACATAGATTTCATTGCTGAGTGATACTGGTTTGTAAGTAAATACCACAAATTCTTTATCCATTTTTCACTTTCTGCGATGTTGAACTTGTACTGTAAACGAGGTTCTTGTAAACACAGGCGTCCCAAACTTTGGGGTGGCTGTGTCTTTTTGATTTTAATTTCCCTAAGCTATAGGACCATAAGTGGCATTGCCCTAGGCTCTGTTGCTTTGTTTTTTAGATGTTTCAGGAAACACCATACACTTCTCCCGAGTGTCTGTTGGCAATTTACATCCCGCCCATCAGCATAACAAGGCTCCCAGATCTCCAGGGCCTGTCCTGCATTTCTGGATTTTACACTTTTTTCAGATGGCCCTTTTGACCGGGGGGAAGTGAGACTTCATTGTAGTGCAGATTTCCTTTGCAAGCTTGCTTGGTTGGCCAAAAAGGGCGTATGCGTTTTTTCCTGAATATATTCAGGAAAAAACGCATACGCCCTTTTTGGCCAAGTGCATCATTGTGGACGTTCTGCCTCTTTTCCTATGCTTTCAATGCAATTCCAGTCTACCTCCTGAAATCGGATTCCTGCAATTCTGCCCCGCTTTCAAGTCCTCTTGGCAGCCTTACTTCAGTCTATTTTTGGACGATAGCTGTCATTTATAACTCTGCAGGTTTGTGAATTACAGTGCCCCTGAGCTCCTTTCTTCAACTCGCTTTCTTGTGACCTGGCCGCAACACCGCAGGATGGCTTCAGGCCCTAATCTGGTTCCGGCACGACACGCTGAGCCTTTGGTTAATTCCTCTTCCTGGTGGGAAATGAGAGTTAAATTTGCCCGTCCAGACACCTCCAGCTAGCCTCTCATTGTTTCTCGCTATTCCTGTTCATCTTCCGCAGAAATTGCAAACTGGGCCAAACAGGAGGTTAAAGGGACTGACTCTCCAAGTGGGGAGAGTGTTAGTAAAGTGTCTGGAATGTTGCACCCGAGTACCAGGGGAGGAAAACTGAGACATATTTGAACATGTCTCCCGATCACATGGTTGATCATACTCTAGGTTCCACGTGCATGTTTTAGCTGAAGGAAGAATACCTTAAACCTGGGTAGTTGAAACCCGTGGAATGGGTACCATGCAATATGACTTCAAAGGGTCTTCATTTGCTCACCGAACCTCTCCAATCCTATCACTGCTGCGTTTATGCCCCTGTACACATGCTTGATTCTCTTTCGGAGACATAGCAATCCATAGGTTTTAAGATACTTACTAGTCAGGTACACTCTTAGGCGTTTAATATGGGGTGTTGAGTCCATTTCGTTGAGCAAGGAGTAGCTCTTGTCTATTCCATATTTGGCTTAAGGAACTTTATCTGTGCTCATTTCAATCTCTGGTTTTATGCAGCACCCCATCTCACCTTTCCCCTTAAGCAAGCAGAAGTTGGTTTTCTAAATTTGAGACCCTGTTCTGTTTTGGAATTCAGTTCCTGTGTAGCCAAGTTTACATTCCGTGTATTAGTGATATCTTATGATGTTTCTATTTCTGTGTGACTTATTTCAGTTAGAATCATCGTACCTGAATCCACTCATTATGCTGCTACGGGCCTGAAGACATACATTCCATTGCTGAGTGATACTGAATTGTACGTAAGTATCACATGTTCTTTAACCATTTTTCACTTTCTGTGATATTGAACTTGTACGGTAAAAGAGGTTCTTGTAAACAGAGGCGTCCCAAACTTTTGGGTGGCGGTGTCTTTTTGATTTTCATTTCCCTAAGCTATAGGACCATAAGTGGAAGTGCCCTAGGCTCTGTTGCTTTGTTTTTTAGATGTTTCAGGAAACACCATACACTTCTCCCGAGTGTCTGTTGGCAATTTACATCCCGCCCATCAACATAACAAGGCTCCCAGTTCTCCATGGCCTGTCCTGCCTTTCTGGATTTTACACTTTTTTCAGATGGCCCTTTTGACCGGGGAGCAGTGAGACTTCACTGTACTGCAGATTTCCTTTGCAAGCTTGCTTGGTTGGCCAAAAAGGGCGTATGCGTTTTTTCCTGAATATATTCAGGAAAAAACGCATACGCCCTTTTTGGCCAAGTGCATCATTGTGGACGTTCTGCCTCTTTTCCTATGCTTTCAATGCAATTCCAGTCTACCTCCTGAAATCGGTTTCCTGCAATTCTGCCCCGCTTTCAAGTCCTCTTGGCAGCCTTACTTCAGTATATTTTTGGACGATAGCTGTCATTTATAACTCTGCAGGTTTGTGAATTACAGTGCCCCTGAGCTCCTTTCTTCAACTCGCTTTCTTGTGAGTTGGCCGCAACACCGCAGGATGGCTTCAGGCCCTAATCTGTTTCCGGCATGGCACACTGAGCCTTTGGTTAATTCCTCTTCCTGGTGGGAAATGAGAGTTAAATTTGCCCGTCCAGAAACCTCCAGCTAGTCTCTCATTGGTTCTCGCTATTGCTGTTCATCTTCCGCAGAAATTGCAAACTGGGCCAAACAGGAGGTTAAGGGGACTGACTCTCCAAGTCGGGAGAGTGTTAGTAAAGCGTCTGGAATGTTGCACCCGAGTACCAGTGGAGGAAAACTGAGACATATTTGAACACGTCTCCCGATCACATGGTTGATCTTACTCTAGGTTCCACATGCATGTTTTAGCTGAAGGAAGAATACCTTAAACCTGGATAGTTGAAACCCTTGGAATGGGTAGCATGCAATATGACTTCAAAGGGTCTTCATTTGCTCACCGAACCTCTCCAATCCTATCACTGCTGCGTTTATGCCCCTGTACACATGCTTGATTCTCTTTTGGAGACATAGCAATCCATAGATTTTAAGATACTTATTAGTCAGGTACATTCTTAGGCGTTTAATATGCGGTGTTGCGTCCATTTCGTTGAGCAAGGAGTAGCTGTTGTCTATTCCATATTTGGCTTAAGGAACTTTATCTGTGCTCATTTCAATCTCTGGTTTTATGCAGCACCCCAACTCACCTTTCCCCTTAAGCAAGCATAAGTTGGTTTTCTAAATTTGAGACCCTGTTCTGTTCTGTAATTCAGTTCCTGTGTAGCCAAGTTTACATTCTGTGTATTACTGATATCTTATGATGTTTCTTTTTCTGTGTGACTTATTTCAGTTAGAATCATCATACTTGAATCCACTCATTGTGCTGCTAAGGGCCTGATGACAGAGATTTCATTGCTGAGTGATATTGCTTTGTAAGTAAATACCACAACTTCTTTATCCATTTTTCATTTTCTGCGATGTTGAACTTGTACTGTAAACGACGTTCCTGTAAACAGAGGCGTCCCAAACTTTGGGGTGGCTGTGTCTTTTTGATTTTAATTTCCCTAAGCTATAGGACCATAAGTGGAAGTGCCCTAGGCTCTGTTGCTTTGTTTTTTAGATGTTTCAGGAAACACCATACACTTCTCCCGAGTGTCTGTTGGCAATTTACATCCCGCCCATCAGCATAACAAGGTTCCCAGTTCTCCATGGCCTGTCCTGCCTTTCTGGATTTTACACTTTTCTCAGATGGCCCTTTTAACAGGGGGGAAGTGAGACTTCATTGTAGTGCAGATTTCCTTTGTAAGCTTGCTTGGTTGGCCAAAAAGTGCATATGCGTTTTTTCCTGAATATTCAGGAAAAAACACATACGCCCTTTTTGGCCAAGTGCATCATTGTGGACGTTCTGCCTTTTTTCCTATGCTTTCAGTGCAATTCCAGTCTACCTCCTGAAATCGGTTTCCTGCAATTCTGCCCCGCTTTGAAGTCCTCTAGGCAGCCTTACTTCAGTATATTTTTGGACGATAGCTGTCATTTATAACTCTGCAGGTTTGTGAATTACAGTGCCCCTGAGCTCCTTTCTTCAACACACTTTCTTGTCAGCTGGCCTAAACACCGCAGGATGGCTTCAGGCCCTAATCTGGTTCCGGCACGGCACGCTGAGCCTTTGGTTATTTCCTCTTCCTGGTGGGAAATGAGAGTTAAATTTGCCCGTCCAGACACCTCCAGCTAGTCTCTCATTGGTTCTCCCTATTCCTGTGCATCTTCCGCAGAAATTGCAAACTGGGCCAAACAGGAGGTTAAAGGCGCTGACTCTCCAAGTGGGGAGAGTGTTAGTAAAGCGTCTGGAATGTTGCACCCGAGTACCAGGGGAGGAAAACTGAGACATATTTGAACACGTCTCCCGTTCACACGGTTGATCATACTCTGGGTTCCACATGCATGTTTTAGCTGAAGGAAGAATACCTTAAACCTGGAGAGTTGAGACCCGTGGAATGGGTACCATGCAATATGACTTCAAAGGGTCTTCATTTGCTCACCAAACCTCTCCAATCCTATCACTGCTGCATTTGTGCCCCTGTACACAACTTGATTCTCTTTTGGAGACATAGCAATCCATAGGTTTTAAGATACTTACTAGTCAGGTACATTCTTAGGCGTTTAATATGGGGTGTTGAGTCCATTTCGTTGAGCAAGGAGTAGCTCTTGTCTATTCCATATTTGGCTTAAGGAACTTTATCTGTGCTCATTTCAATCTCTAGTTTTATGCAGCACCCCAACTCACCTTTACCCTTAAGCAAGCATAAGTTGGTTTTCTAAATTTGAGACCCTGTTCTGTTTTGGAATTCAGTTCCTGTGTAGCCAAGTTTACATTCCGTGTATTAGTGATATCTTATGATGTTTCTTTTTCTGTGTGACTTATTTCAGTTAGAATCATCGTACCTGAATCCATTCATTATGCTGCTAAGGGACTGATGACATAGGTTTCATTGCTGAGTGATACTGCATTGTACGTAAGTACCATAAGTACTTTATCCATTTTTCACTTTCTGTGATATTGAACTTGTATGGTAAACGAGGTTCTTGTAAACAGAGGCGTCCCTAACTTTGGGGTAGCTCTGTCTTTTTGATTTTAATTTCCCTAAGCTATAGGACCATAAGTGGAAGTGCCCTAGGCTCTGTTGCTTTGTTTTTTAGATGTTTCAGGAAACACCATACACTTCTCCCGAGTGTCTGTTGGCAATTTACATCCCGCCCATCAGCATAACAAGGCTCCCAGTTCTCCATGGCCTGTCCTGCCTTTCTGGATTTTACACTTTTTTCAGATGGCCCTTTTGACCGGGGGGGGAAGTGAGACTTCATTGTAGTGCAGATTTCCTTTGCAAGCTTGCTTGGTTGGCCAAAAAGTGCGTATGCGTTTTTTCCTGAATATATTCAGGGAAAAACGCATACGCCCTTTTTGGCCAAGTGCATCATTGTGGACGTTCTGCCTCTTTTCCTATGCTTTCAATGCAATTCCAGTCTACCTTCTGAAATCGGTTTCCTGCAATTCTGCCCCGCTTTCAAGTCCTCTTGGCAGCCTTACTTCAGTATATTTTTGGACGATAGCTGTCATTTATAACTCTGCAGGTTTGTGAATTACAGTGCCCCTGAGCTCCTTTCCTCAACTCTCTTTCTTGTGAGCTGGCCGCAGCAACGCAGGATGGCTTCAGGCCCTAATCTGGTTCCGGCACAGCACGCTGAGCCTTTGGTTATTTCCTCTTCCTGGTGGGAAATGAGAGTTAAATTTGCCCGTCCAGACACCTCCAGCTAGTCTCTCATTGGTTCTCCCTATTCCTGTTCATCTTCCGCAGAAATTGCAAACTGGGCCAAACAGGTGGTTAAAGGCACTGACTCTCCAAGTGTGGAGAGTGTTAGTAAAGCGTCTGGAATGTTGCACCCGAGTACCAGGGGAGGAAAACTGAGACATATTTGAACACATCTCCCGATCACATGGTTGATCATACTCTAGGTTCCACATGCATGTTTTAGCTGAAGGAAGAATACCTTAAACCTGAGTAGTTGAAACCCTTGGAATGGGTACCATGCAATATGACTTCAAAGGGTCTTCATTTGCTCACCGAACCTCTCCAATCGTATCACTGCTGCATTTATGCCCCTGTACACACGCTTGATTCTCTTTCGGAGACATAGCAATCCATAGGTTTTAAGATACTTACTAGTCAGGTACATACTTAGGTGTTTAATATGCGGTGTTGAGTCCATTTCGTTGAGCAAGGAGTAGCTCTTGTCTATTCCATATTTGGCTTAAGGAACTTTATCTGTGCTCATTTCAATCTCTGGTTTTATGCAGCACCCCAACTCACCTTTCCCCTTAAGCAAGCATAAGTTGGTTTTCTAAATTTGAGACCCTGTTCTGTTTTGGAATTCAGTTCCTGTGTAACCAAGTTTACATTCCGTGTATTACTGATATCTTATGATGTTTCTTTTTCTGTGTGACTTATTTCAGTTAGAATCATCATACCTGAATCCACTCATTGTGCTGCTAAGGGCCTGATGACATAGATTTCATTGCTGAGTGATATTGCTTGGTAAGTAAATACCACAAATTCTTTATCCATTTTTCACTTTCTGGGATGTTGAACTTCTACTGTAAAGGAGGTTCTTGTAAACAGAGCCGTTCCAAACTTTGGGGTGGCTGTGTCTTTTTGATTTTAATTTCCCTAAGCTATAGGACCCTAAGTGGAAGTGCCCTAGGCTCTGTTGCTTTGTTTTTTAGATGTTTCAGGAAACACCATACACTTCTCCCGAGTGTCTGTTGGCAATTTACATCCCGCCCATCAGCATAACAAGGCTCCCAGTTCTCCATGGCCTGTCCTGCCTTTCTGGATTTTACACTTTTTTCAGATGGCCCTTTTGACCTGGGGGAAGTGAGACTTCATTGTAGTGCAGATTTCCTTTGGAAGCTTGCTTGGTTGGCCAAAAAGTGCGTATGCGTTTTTTCCTGAATATATTCAGGAAAAAACGCATATGCCCTTTTTGTCCAAGTGCATCATTGTGGACGTTCTGCCTCTTTTCCTATGCTTTCAATGCAATTCCAGTCTACCTCCTGAAATCGGTTTCCTGCAATTCTGCCCTGCTTTCAAGTCATCTTGGCAGCCTTACTTCAGTCTATTTTTGGACGATAGCTGTCATTTATAACTCTGCAGATTTGTGCATTACAGTGTCCCTGAGCTCCTTTCTTCAACTCGCTTTCTTGTGAGCTGGCCGCAACACCGCAGGATGGTTTCAGGCCCTAATCTGGTTCAGGCACGGCACACTGAGCCTTTGGTTAATTCCTCTTCCTGGTGGGAAATGAGAGTTAAATTTGCCCGTCCAGACACCTCCAGGTAGTCTCTCATTGGTTCTCGCTATTCCTGTTCATCTTCCCCAGAAATTGCAAACTGGGCCAAACAAGAGGTTAAAGGCGTTGACTCTCCAAGTTGGGAGAGTGTTAGTAAAGCGTCTGGAATGTTGCACCCGAGTACCAGGGGAGAAAATCTGAGACATATTTGAACACATCTCCCGTTCACACGGTTGATCATACTCTGGGTTCCACATGCATGTTTTAGCTGAAGGAAGAATACCTTAAACCTGGGTAGTTGAAACCCGTGGAATGGGTACCATGCAATATGACTTCAAAGGGTCTTCATTTGCTCACCGAACCTCTCCAATCCTATCACTGCTGCGTTTATGCCCCTGTACACACGCTTGATTCTCTTTTGGAGACATAGCATTCCATAGGTTTTAAGATACTTACTAGTCAGGTACATTCTTAGGCGTTTAATATGGGGTGTTGAGTCCATTTCATTGAGCAAGGAGTAGCTCTTGTCTATTCCATATTTGGCTTAAGGAACTTTATCTGTGCTCATTTCAATCTCTGGTTTTATGCAGCACCCCAACTCACCTTTCCCCTTAAGCAAGCATAAGTTGGTTTTCTAAATTTGAGACCCTGTTCTGTTTTGGAATTCAGTTCCTGTGTAGCCAAGGTTACATTCCGTGTATTAGTGATATCTTATGATGTTTCTTTTTCTGTGTGACTTATTTCAGTTAGAATCATCGTACCTGAATCCACTCATTATGCTGCTACGGGCCTGATGACATAGATTTCATTGCTGAGTGATACTGCATTGTACGTAAGTACCACAAGTTCTTTATCCATTTTTCACTTTCTGTGATATTGAACTTGTACGGTAAACGAGGTTCTTGTAAACAGAGGCGTCCCAAACTTTGGGGTGGCTGTGTCTTTTTGATTTTAATTTCCCTAAGCTATAGGACCATAAGTGGAAGTGCCCTAGGCTCTGTTGCTTTGTTTCTTAGATGTTTCAGGAAACACCATACACTTCTCCCGAGTGTCTGTTGGCAATTTACATCCCGCCCATCAGCATAACAAGGCTCTCAGTTCTCCATGGCCTGTCGTGCCTTTCTGGATTTTACGCTTTTTTCAGATGGCCCGTTTAACCGGGGGGAAGTGAGACTTCATTGTAGTGCAGATTTCCTTTGCAAGCTTGCTTGGTTGGCCAAAAAGTGCGTATGCGTTTTTTCCTGAATATATTCAGGAACAAACACATACGTCCTTTTTGGCCAAGTGCATCATTGTGGACGCTCTGCCTCTTTTCCTATGCTTTCAATGCAATTCCAGTCTACCTCCTGAAATCGGTTTCCTGCAATTCTGCCCCGCTTTCAAGTCCTCTTGGCAGCCTTACTTCAGTATATTTTTGGACGATAGCTGTCATTTATAACTCTGCAGGTTTGTGAATTACAGTGCCCCTGAGCTCCTTTCTTCAACTCGCTTTCTTGTGAGCTGGCCGCAACACCGCAGGATGGCTTCAGGCCCTAATCTTGTTCCGGCACGGCACGCTGAGCCTTTGGTTATTTCCTCTTCCTGGTGGGAAATGAGAGTTAAATTTGCGTGTCCAGACACCTCCAGCTAGTGTCTCATTGGTTCTCCCTATTCCTGTTCATCTTCCGCAGAAATTGCAAACTGGGCCAAACAGGTGGTTAAAGGCGCTGACTCTCCAAGTGGGGAGAGTGTTAGTAAAGCATCTGGAATGTTGCACAAGAGTACCAGGAGAGGAAAACTGAGACATATTTGAACACGTCTCCGATTCACACGGTTGATCATACTCTGGGTTGCACATGCATATTTTAGCTGAAGGAAGAATACCTTAAACCTGGAGAGTTGAGATCCGTGTAATGGGTACCATGCAATATGACTTCAAAGGGTATTCATTTGCTCACCGAACCTCTCCAATCCTATCACTGCTGCGTTTATGCCCCTGTACACATGCTTGATTCTCTTTCGGAGACATAGCAATCCATAGGTTTTAAGATACTTACTAGTCAGGTACATTCTTAGGCGTTTAATATGCGGTGTTGAGTCCATTTCGTTGAGCAAGGAGTAGCTCTTGTCTATTCCATATTTGGCTTAAGGAACTTTATCTGTGCTCATTTCGATCTCTGGTTTTATGCAGCACCCCAACTCACCTTTCCCCTTAAGCAAGCATAAGTTGCTTTTCTAAATTTGAGACCCTGTTCTGTTTTGGAATTCAGTTCCTGTGTAGCCAAGTTTACATTCCGTGTATTAGTGATATCTTATGATGTTTCTTTTTCTGTGTGACTTATTTCAGTTAGAATCATCGTACCTGAATCCACTCATTATGCTGCTACGGGCCTGATGACATAGATTTCATTGCTGAGTGATACTGCATTGTACCTAAGTACCACAAGTTCTTTATCCATTTTTCACTTTCAGTGATATTGAACTTGTACGGTAACCGAAGTTCTTGTAAACAGAGGCGTCCCAAACTTTGGGGTGGCTGTGTCTTTTTGATTTTAATTTCCCTAAGCTATAGGACCATAAGTGGAAGTGCCCTAGGCTCTGTTGCTTTGTTTCTTAGATGTTTCAGGAAACACCATACACTTCTCCCGAGTGTCTGTTGGCAATTTACATCCCGCCCATCAGCATAACAAGGCTCTCAGTTCTCCATGGCCTGTCGTGCCTTTCTGGATTTTACGCTTTTTTCAGATGGCCCGTTTAACCGGGGGGAAGTGAGACTTCATTGTAGTGCAGATTTCCTTTGCAAGCTGGCTTGGTTGGCCAAAAAGGGCGTATGCGTTTTTTCCTGAATATATTCAGGAACAAACGCATACGTCCTTTTTGGCCAAGTGCATCATTGTGGACGCTCTGCCTCTTTTCCTATGCTTTCAATGCAATTCCAGTCTACCTCCTGAAATCGGTTTCCTGCAATTCTGCCCCGCTTTCAAGTCCTCTTGGCAGCCTTACTTCAGTATATTTTTGGACGATAGCTGTCATTTATAACTCTGCAGGTTTGTGAATTACAGTGTCCCTGAGCTCCTTTCTTCAACTCGCTTTCTTGTGAGCTGGCCGCAACACCGCAGGATGGCTTCAGGCCCTAATCTTGTTCCGGCACGGCACGCTGAGCCTTTGGTTATTTCCTCTTCCTGGTGGGAAATGAGAGTTAAATTTGCGTGTCCAGACACCTCCAGCTAGTGTCTCATTGGTTCTCCCTATTCCTGTTCATCTTCCGCAGAAATTGCAAACTGGGCCAAACAGGTGGTTAAAGGCGCTGACTCTCCAAGTGGGGAGAGTGTTAGTAAAGCATCTGGAATGTTGCACAAGAGTACCAGGAGAGGAAAACTGAGACATATTTGAACACGTCTCCGATTCACACGGTTGATCATACTCTGGGTTCCACATGCATATTTTAGCTGAAGGAAGAATACCTTAAACCTGGAGAGTTGAGACCCGTGTAATGGGTACCATGCAATATGACTTCAAAGGGTCTTCATTTGCTCACCGAACCTCTCCAATCCTATCACTGCTGCGTTTATGCCCCTGTACACATGCTTGATTCTCTTTCGGAGACATAGCAATCCATAGGTTTTAAGATACTTACTAGTCAGGTACATTCTTAGGCGTTTAATATGCGGTGTTGAGTCCATTTCGTTGAGCAAGGAGTAGCTCTTTTCTATTCCATATTTGGCTTAAAGAACTTTATCTGTGCTTATTTCAATCTCTAGTTTTATGCAGCACCCCAACTCACCTTTACCCTTAAGCAAGCATAAGTTGCTTTTCTAAATTTGAGACCCTGTTCTGTTCTGTAATTCAGTTCCTGTGTAGCCAAGTTTACATTCCGTGTATTACTGATATCTTATGATGTTTCTTTTTCTCTGTGACTTATTTCAATTAGAATCATCACACCTGAATCCACTCATTGTGCTGCTAAGGGCCTGATGACATAGATTTCATTGCTGAGTGATATTGCTTTGTAAGTAAATAACACAACTTCTTTATCCATTTTTCACTTTCTGCGATGTTGAACTTGTTCTGTAAATGAGGTTCTTGTAAACAGAGCCGTTCGAAACTTTGGGGTGGCTGTGTCTTTTAGATTGTAATTTCCCTAAGCTATAGGACCATAAGTGGAAGTGCCCTAGGCTCTGTTGCTTTGTTTCTTAGATGTTTCAGGAAACACCATACACTTCTCCCGAGTGTCTGTTGGCAATTTACATCCCGCCCATCAGCATAACAAGGCTCCCAGTTCTCCATGGCCTGTCCTGCCTTTCATTATTTTACACTTTTTTCATTGGCCCTTTTGACCGGGGGGAAGTGAGACTTCATTTTAGTGCCGATTTCCTTTGCAAGCTTGCTTGGTTGGCCAAAAAGGGCGTATGCGTTTTTTCCTGAGGAAAAAAGGCATACGCCCTTTTTGGCCAAGTGCATCATTGTGGACGTTCTGCCTCTTTTCCTATGCTTTCAATGCAATTCCAGTCTACCTCCTGAAATCGGTTTCCTGCAATTCTGCCCCGCTTTCAAGTCCTCTTGGCAGCCTTACTTCAGTATATTTTTGGACGATAGCTGTCATTTATAACGCTGCAGGTTTGTGAATTACAGTGCCCCTGAGCTCCTTTCTTCAACTCGCTTTCTTTTGAGCTGGCCGCAACACCGCAGGATGGCTTCAGGCCTTAATCTGGTTCCGGCACGGCACGCTGAGCCTTTGGTTAATTGCTCTTCCTGGTGGGAAATGAGAGTTAAATTTGCCCGTCCAGACACCTCCAGCTAGTCTCTCATTGGTTCTCGCTATTCCTGTTCATCTTCCGCAGAAATTGCAAACTGGGCCAAACAGGAGGTTAAAGGCGCTGACTCTCCAAGTGGGGAGAGTGTTAGTAAAGCGTCTGGAATGTTGCACCCGAGTACCAGGGTACGAAAACTGAGACATATTTGAACACGTCTCCCGATCACATGGTTGATCATACTCTAGGTTCCACATGCAGGTTTTAGCTGAAGGAAGAATACCTTAAACCTGGAGTGTTGAGACCCGTGGAATGGGTACCATGCAATATGACTTCAAAGGGTCTTCATTTGCTCACCGAACCTCTCCAATCCTATCACTGCTGCGTTTATGCCCCTGTACACATGCTTGATTCTCTTTTGGAGACATAGCAATCCATAGGTTTTAAGATACTTACTAGTCAGGTACATTCTTAGGCGTTTAATATGGGGTGTTGAGTCCATTTCGTTGAGCAAGGAGTAGCTCTTGTCTATTCCATATTTGGCTTAAGGAACTTTATCTGTGCTCATTTCAATCTCTGGTTTTATGCAGCACCCCAACTCACCTTTCCCCTTAAGCAAGCATAAGTTGGTTTTCTAAATTTGAGACCCTGTTCTGTTTTGGAATTCAGTTCCTGTGTAGCCAAGTTTACATTCCGTGTATTACTGATATCTTATGATGTTTCTTTTTCTGTGTGACTTATTTCAGTTAGAATCATCGTACCTGAATCCACTCATTATGTTGCTACGGGCCTGATGACATAGATTTCATTGCTGAGTGATATTGTTTTGTAAGCAAATACCACAAGTTCTTTATCCATTTTTCACTTTCTGCGATGTTGAACTTGTACTGTAAACGACGTTCTTGTAAACAGAAGCGTCCCAAGCTTTGGGGACGCTGTGTCTTTTTGATTTTAATTTCCCTAAGCTATAGGACCATAAGTGGAAGTGCCCTAGGCTCTGTTGCTTTGTTTTTTAGATGTTTCAGGAAACACCATACACTTCTCCAGAGTGTCTGTTGGCAATTTACATCCCGCCCATCAGCATAACAAGGCTCCCAGTTCTCCATGGCCTCTCCTGCCTTTCTGGATTTTACACTTTTTTCAGATGGCCCTTTTGACCGGGGGGAAGTGAGACTTCATTGTAGTGCAGATTTCCTTTGCAAGCTTGCTTGGTTGGCCAAAAAGGGCGTATGCGTTTTTTCCTGAATATATTCAGGAAAAAACGCATACGCTCTTTTTGGCCAAGTGCATCATTGTGGACGCTCTGCCTCTTTTCCTATGCTTTCAATGCAATTCCAGTCTACCTCCTGAAATCGGTTTCCTGCAATTCTGCCCCGCTTTCAAGTCCTCTTGGCAGCCTTACTTCAGTATATTTTTGGACGATAGCTGTCATTTATAACTCTGCAGGTTTGTGAATTACAGTGCCCCTGAGCTCCTTTCTTCAACTCGCTTTCTTGTGAGCTGGCCGCAACACCGCAGGATGGCTTCAGGCCCTAATCTGGTTCCGGCACGGCACGCTGAGCCTTTGGTTATTTCCTCTTCCTGGTGGGAAATGAGAGTTAAATTTGCCCGTCCAGACACCTCCAGCTAGTCTCTCATTGGTTCTCCCTATTCCTGTTCATCTTCCGCAGAAATTGCAAACTGGGCCAAACAGGAGGTTAAAGGCGCTGACTTTCCAAGTGGGGAGAGTGTTAGTAAAGCGTCTGGAATGTTGCACCCGAGTACAAGGGGAGGAAAAGTGAGACATATTTGAACACGTCTCCCGTTCACACGGTGGATCATACTCTGGGTTCCACATGCATGTTTTAGCTGAAGGAAGAATACCTTAAACCTTGAGAGTTGAGACCCGTGTAATGGGTACCATGCAATATGACTTCAAAGGGTCTTCATTTGCTCACCGAACCTCTCCAATCCTATCACTGCTGCGTTTATGCCCGTGTACACACGCTTGATTCTCTTTTGGAGACATAGCAATCCATAGGTTTTAAGATACTTACTAGTCAGGTACATTCTTAGGCGTTTAATATGGGGTGTTGAGTCCATTTCGTTGAGCAAGGAGTAGCTCTTATCTATTCCATATTTGGCATACGGAACTTTATCTGTGCTCATTTCAATCTCTGGTTTTATGCAGCACCACAACTCACCTTTCCCCTTAAGCAAGCATAAGTTGGTTTTCTAAATTTGAGACCCTGTTCTGTTCTCTAAATCAGTTCCTGTGTAGCCAAGTTTACATTCCGTGTATTAGTGATGTCTTATGATGTTTCTTTTTCTGTGTGACTTATTTCAGTTAGAATCATCGTACCTGAATCCACTCATTATGCTGCTACGGGCCTGATGACATAGATTTCATTGCTGAGTGATACTGCATTGTACGTATGTACCACAAGTTCTTTATCCATTTTTCACTTTCTGTGATATTGAACTTGTACAGTAAACGAGGTTCTTGTAAACAGAGGCGTTCCAAACTTTGGGGTGGCTGTGTCTTTTAGATTTTAATTTCCCTAAGCTATAGGACCATAAGTGGAAGTGCCCTAGGCTCTGTTGCTTTGCTTTTTAGATGTTTCAAAAACACCATACACTTCTCCCGAATGTCTGTTGGCAATTTACAGCCCACCCATCAGCATAACAAGGCTCCCAGTTCTCCATGGCCTGTCCTGCCTTTCATGATTTTACACTTTTTTCAGATGGCCCTTTTGACCTGGGGGAAGTGAGACTTCATTGTAGTGCAGATTTCCTTTGCAAGCTTGCTTGGTTGGCCAAAAAGGGCGTATGCGTTTTTTCCTGAATATATTCAGGAAAAAACGCATACGCACTTTTTGGCCAAGTGCATCATTGTGGACGCTCTGCCTCTTTTCCTATGCTTTCAATGCAATTCCAGTCTACCTCCTGAAATCGGTTTCCTGCAATTCTGCCCCGCTTTCAAGTCCTCTTGGCAGCCTTACTTCAGTATATTTTTGGACGATAGCTGTCATTTATAACTCTGCAGGTTTGTGAATTACAGTGCCCCTGAGCTCCTTTCTTCAACTCGCTTTCTTTTGAGCTGGCCGCAACACCGCAGGATGGCTTCAGGCCCTAATCTGGTTCCGGCACGGCACGCTGAGCCTTTGGTTAATTGTTCTTCCTGGTGGGAAATGAGAGTTAAATTTGCCCGTCCAGACACCTCCAGCTAGTCTCTCATTGGTTCTCGCTATTCCTGTTCATCTTCCACAAAAATTGCAAACTGGGCCAAACAGGAGGTTAAAGGCGCTGACTCTCCAAGTGGGGAGAGTGTTAGTAAAGCGTCTGGAATGTTGCACCCGAGTACGAGGGTACGAAAACTGAGACATATTTGAACACGTCTCCCGATCACATGGTTGATCATACTCTAGGTTCCACATGCATGTTTTAGCTGAAGGAAGAATACCTTAAACCTGGAGTGTTGAGACCCGTGGAATGGGTACCATGCAATATGACTTCAAAGGGTCTTCATTTGCTCACCGAACCTCTCCAATCCTATCACTGCTGCGTTTATGCCCCTGTACACACGCTTGATTCTCTTTTGGAGACATAGCAATCCATAGGTTTTAAGATACTTACTAGTCAGGTACATTCTTAGGCGTTTAATATGGGGTGTTGAGTCCATTTCGTTGAGCAAGGAGTAGCTCTTGTCTATTCCATATTTGGCTTAAGGAACTTTATCTGTGCTCATTTCAATCTCTGGTTTTATGCAGCACCCCAACTCACCTTTCCCCTTAAGCAAGCATAAGTTGGTTTTCTAAATTTGAGACCCTGTTCTGTTTTGGAATTCAGTTCCTGTGTAGCCAAGTTTACATTCCGTGTATTACTGATATCTTATGATGTTTCTTTTTCTGTGTGACTTATTTCAGTTAGAATCATCGTACCTGAATCCACTCATTATGTTGCTACGGGCCTGATGACATAGATTTCATTGCTGAGTGATATTGTTTTGTAAGCAAATACCACAAGTTCTTTATCCATTTTTCACTTTCTGCGATGTTGAACTTGTACTGTAAACGACGTTCTTGTAAACAGAAGCGTCCCAAGCTTTGGGGACGCTGTGTCTTTTTGATTTTAATTTCCCTAAGCTATAGGACCATAAGTGGAAGTGCCCTAGGCTCTGTTGCTTTGTTTTTTAGATGTTTCAGGAAACACCATACACTTCTCCAGAGTGTCTGTTGGCAATTTACATCCCGCCCATCAGCATAACAAGGCTCCCAGTTCTCCATGGCCTCTCCTGCTTTTCTGGATTTTACACTTTTTTCAGATGGCCCTTTTGACCGGGGGGAAGTGAGACTTCATTGTAGTGCAGATTTCCTTTGCAAGCTTGCTTGGTTGGCCAAAAAGGGCGTATGCGTTTTTTCCTGAATATATTCAGGAAAAAACGCATACGCTCTTTTTGGCCAAGTGCATCATTGTGGACGCTCTGCCTCTTTTCCTATGCTTTCAATGCAATTCCAGTCTACCTCCTGAAATCGGTTTCCTGCAATTCTGCCCCGCTTTCAAGTCCTCTTGGCAGCCTTACTTCAGTCTATTTTTGGACGATAGCTGTCATTTATAACTCTGCAGGTTTGTGAATTACAGTGCCCCTGAGCTCCTTTCTTCAACTCGCTTTCTTGTGAGCTGGCCGCAACACCGCAGGATGGCTTCAGGCCCTAATCTGGTTCCGGCACGGCACGCTGAGCCTTTGGTTATTTCCTCTTCCTGGTGGGAAATGAGAGTTAAATTTGCCCGTCCAGACACCTCCAGCTAGTCTCTCATTGGTTCTCCCTATTCCTGTTCATCTTCCGCAGAAATTGCAAACTGGGCCAAACAGGAGGTTAAAGGCGCTGACTTTCCAAGTGGGGAGAGTGTTAGTAAAGCGTCTGGAATGTTGCACCCGAGTACAAGGGGAGGAAAAGTGAGACATATTTGAACACGTCTCCCGTTCACACGGTGGATCATACTCTGGGTTCCACATGCATGTTTTAGCTGAAGGAAGAATACCTTAAACCTTGAGAGTTGAGACCCGTGTAATGGGTACCATGCAATATGACTTCAAAGGGTCTTCATTTGCTCACCGAACCTCTCCAATCCTATCACTGCTGCGTTTATGCCCGTGTACACACGCTTGATTCTCTTTTGGAGACATAGCAATCCATAGGTTTTAAGATACTTACTAGTCAGGTACATTCTTAGGCGTTTAATATGGGGTGTTGAGTCCATTTCGTTGAGCAAGGAGTAGCTCTTGTCTATTCCATATTTGGCATACGGAACTTTATCTGTGCTCATTTCAATCTCTGGTTTTATGCAGCACCACAACTCACCTTTCCCCTTAAGCAAGCATAAGTTGGTTTTCTAAATTTGAGACCCTGTTCTGTTCTCTAAATCAGTTCCTGTGTAGCCAAGTTTACATTCCGTGTATTAGTGATGTCTTATGATGTTTCTTTTTCTGTGTGACTTATTTCAGTTAGAATCATCGTACCTGAATCCACTCATTATGCTGCTACGGGCCTGATGACATAGATTTCATTGCTGAGTGATACTGCATTGTACGTATGTACCACAAGTTCTTTATCCATTTTTCACTTTCTGTGATATTGAACTTGTACAGTAAACGAGGTTCTTGTAAACAGAGGCGTTCCAAACTTTGGGGTGGCTGTGTCTTTTAGATTTTAATTTCCCTAAGCTATAGGACCATAAGTGGAAGTGCCCTAGGCTCTGTTGCTTTGTTTTTTAGATGTTTCAAAAACACCATACACTTCTCCCGAATGTCTGTTGGCAATTTACAGCCCACCCATCAGCATAACAAGGCTCCCAGTTCTCCATGGCCTGTCCTGCCTTTCATGATTTTACACTTTTTTCAGATGGCCCTTTTGACCTGGGGGAAGTGAGACTTCATTGTAGTGCAGATTTCCTTTGCAAGCTTGCTTGGTTGGCCAAAAAGGGCGTATGCGTTTTTTCCTGAATATATTCAGGAAAAAACGCATACGCACTTTTTGGCCAAGTGCATCATTGTGGACGCTCTGCCTCTTTTCCTATGCTTTCAATGCAATTCCAGTCTACCTCCTGAAATCGGTTTCCTGCAATTCTGCCCCGCTTTCAAGTCCTCTTGGCAGCCTTACTTCAGTATATTTTTGGACGATAGCTGTCATTTATAACTCTGCAGGTTTGTGAATTACAGTTCCCCTGAGCTCCTTTCTTCAACTCGCTTTCTTTTGAGCTGGCCGCAACACCGCAGGATGGCTTCAGGCCCTAATCTGGTTCCGGCACGGCACGCTGAGCCTTTGGTTAATTGTTCTTCCTGGTGGGAAATGAGAGTTAAATTTGCCCGTCCAGACACCTCCAGCTAGTCTCTCATTGGTTCTCGCTATTCCTGTTCATCTTCCACAAAAATTGCAAACTGGGCCAAACAGGAGGTTAAAGGCGCTGACTCTCCAAGTGGGGAGAGTGTTAGTAAAGCGTCTGGAATGTTGCACCCGAGTACGAGGGTACGAAAACTGAGACATATTTGAACACGTCTCCCGATCACATGGTTGATCATTCTCTAGGTTCCACATGCATGTTTTAGCTGAAGGAAGAATACCTTAAACCTGGAGTGTTGAGACCCGTGGAATGGGTACCATGCAATATGACTTCAAAGGGTCTTCATTTGCTCACCGAACCTCTCCAATCCTATCACTGCTGCGTTTATGCCCCTGTACACACGCTTGATTCTCTTTTGGAGACATAGCAATCCATAGGTTTTAAGATACTTACTAGTCAGGTACATTCTTAGGCGTTTAATATGGGGTGTTGAGTCCATTTCGTTGAGCAAGGAGTAGCTCTTGTCTATTCCATATTTGGCTTAAGGAACTTTATCTGTGCTCATTTCAATCTCTGGTTTTATGCAGCACCCCAACTCACCTTTCCCCTTAAGCAAGCATAAGTTGGTTTTCTAAATTTAAGACCCTGTTCTGTTTTGGAATTCAGTTCCTGTGTAGCCAAGTTTACATTCCGTGTATTACTGATATCTTATGATGTTTCTTTTTCTGTGTGACTTATTTCAGTTAGAATCATCGTACCTGAATCCACTCATTGTGCTGCTAAGGGCCTGATGACATAGATTTCATTGCTGAGTGATATTGCTTTGTAAGTAAATACCACAAGTTCTTTATCCATTTTTCACTTTCTGCGATGTTGAACTTGTACTGTAAACGAGGTTCTTGTAAACAGAGGCGTCCCAAACTTTGGGGACGCTGTGTCTTTTTGATTTTAATTTCCCTAAGCTATAGGACGATAAGTGGAAGTGCCCTAGGCTCTGTTGCTTTGTTTTTTAGATGTTTCAGGAAACACCATACACTTCTTCCGAGTGTCTGTTGGCAATTTCCATCCCGCCCATCAGCATAACAAGGCTCCCAGTTCTCCATGGCCTCTCCTGCTTTTCTGGATTTTACACTTTTTTCAGATGGCCCTTTTGACCGGGGGGAAGTGAGACTTCACTGTAGTGCAGATTTCCTTTGCAAGCTTGCTTGGTTGGCCAAAAAGTGCGTATGCGTTTTTTCCTGAATATATTCAGGAAAAAACGCATACGCCCTTTTTGGCCAAGTGCATCATTGTGGACGCTCTGCCTCTTTTCCTATGCTTTCAATGCAATTCCAGTCTACCTCCTGAAATTGGTTTCCTGCACTTCTGCCCCGCTTTCAAGTCCTCTTGGCAGCCTTACTTCAGTCTATTTTTGGACGATAGCTGTTATTTATAACTCTGCAGGTTTGTGAATTACAGTGCCCCTGAGCTCCTTTCTTCAACTTGCTTTCTTGTGAGCTGGCCGCAACACCGCAGGATGGCTTCAGGCCCTAATCTGGTTCCGGCACGGCACGCTGAGCCTTTGGTTATTTCCTCTTCCTGGTGGGAAATGAGAGTTAAATTTGCCCGTCCAGACACCTCCAGCTAGTCTCTCATTTGTTCTCCCTATTCCTGTTCATCTTCCACAGAAATTGCAAACTGGGCCAAACAGGAGGTTAAAGGTGCTGACTCTCCAAGTGGGGAGAGTGTTAGTAAAGCGTCTGGAATGTTGCACCCGAGTACCAGGGGAGGAAAACTGAGACATATTTGAACACGTCTCCCGTTCACATGGTTGATCATACTTGGGTTCCACATGCATGTTTTAGCTGAAGGAAGAATACCTTAAACCTGGAGAGTTAAGACCGGTGTAATGGGTACCATGCAATATGACTTCAAAGGGTCTTCATTTGCTCACCGAACCTCTCCAATCCTATCACTGCTGCGTTTATGCCCCTGTACACATGCTTGACTCTCTTTCGGAGACATAGCAATCCATAGGTTTTAAGATACTTACTAGTCAGTTACATTCTTACGCGTTTAATATGGGGTGTTGAGTCCATTTCGTTGAGCAAGGAGTAGCTCTTGTCTATTCCATATTTGGCTTAAGGAACTTTATCTGTGCTCATTTCAATCTCTGGTTTTATGCAGCACCACAACTCACCTTTCCCCTTAAGCAAGCATAAGTTGGTTTTCTAAATTTGAGACCCTGTTCTGTTTTGGAATTCAGTTCCTGTGTAGCCAAGTTTACATTCCGTGTATTAGTGATATCTTATGATGTTTCTTTTTCTGTGTGACTTATTTCAGTTAGAATCATCGTACCTGAATCCACTCATTATGCTGCTACGGGCCTGATGACATAGATTTCATTGCTGAGTGATACTGCATTGTACGTAAGTACCACAAGTTCTTTATCCATTTTTCACTTTCTGTGATATTGAACTTGTACGGTAAACGAGGTTCTTGTAAACAGAGGCGTCCCAAACTTTGGGGTGGCTGTGTCTTTTTGAATTTAATTTCCCTAAGCTATAGGACCATAAGTGGAAGTGCCCTAGGCTCTGTTGCTTTGTTTCTTAGATGTTTCAGGAAACACCATACACTTCTCCCGAGTGTCTGTTGGCAATTTGCATCCCGCCCATCAGCATAACAAGGCTCCCAGTTCTCCATGGCCTGTCCTGCCTTTCTGGATTTTACGCTTTTTTCAGATGGCCCTTTTGACCGGGGGGAAGTGAGACTTCATTGTAGTGCAGATTTCTTTGCAAGCTTGCTTGGTTGGCCAAAAAGGGCGTATGCGTTTTTTCCTGAATATATTCAGGAAAAAACGCATACGCCCTTTTTGGCCAAGTGCATCATTGTGGACGCTCTGCCTCTTTTCCTATGCTTTCAATGCAATTCCAGTCTACCTCCTGAAATCGGTTTCCGGCAATTCTGCCCCGCTTTCAAGTCCTCTTGGCAGCCTTACTTCAGTCTATTTTTGGACGATAGCTGTCATTTATAACTCTGCAGGTTTGTGAATTACAGTGCCCCTGAGCTCCTTTCTTCAACTCGCTTTCTTGTGAGCTGGCCGCAACACCGCAGGATGGCTTCAGGCCCTAAACTGGTTCCGGCACGGCACGCTGAGCCTTTGGTTATTTCCTCTTCCTGGTGGGAAATCAGAGTTAAATTTGCCCGTCCAGACACCTCCAGCTAGTCTCTCATTTGTTCTCCCTATTCCTGTTCATCTTCCGCAGCAATTGCAAACTGGGCCAAACAGGAAGTTAAAGGCGCTGACTCTCCAAGTGGGGAGAGTGTTAGTAAAGCGTCTGGAATGTTGCACCCGAGTACCAGGGGAGGAAAACTGAGACATATTTGAACACATCTCCCGTTCACATGGTTGACCATAATGTGGGTTCCACATGCATGTTTTAGCAGAAGGAAGAATACCTTAAACCTGGAGAGTTGAGACCCGTGTAATGGGTACCATGCAATATGATTTCAAAGGGTCTTCATTTGCTCACCGAACCTCTCCAATCCTATCACTGCTGCGATTATGCCCCTGTACACACACTTGATTCTCTTTTGGAGACATAGCAATCCATAGGTTTTAAGATACTTACTAGTCAGGTACATTCTTAGGCGTTTAATATGGGGTGTTGAGTCCATTTCGTTGAGCAAGGAGTAGCTCTTGTCTATTCCATATTTGGCTTAAGGAACTTTATCTGTGCTCATTTCAATCTCTGGTTTTATGCAGCACCCCAACTCACCTTTCCCCTTAAGGAAGCATAAGTTGGTTTTCTAAATTTGAGACCCTGTTCTGTTCTGTAATTCAGTTCCTGTGTAGCCAAGTTTACATTCCATGTATTACTGATATCTTATGATGTTTCTTTTTCTGTGTGACTTATTTCAGTTAGAATCATCGTACCTGAATCCACTCATTATGCTGCTACGGGCCTGATTACATAGATTTCATTGCTGAGTGATACTGCATTGTACGTAAGTACCAAAAGTTCTTTATCCATTTTTCACTTTCTGTGATATTGAACTTGTACGGTAAATGAGGTTCTTGTAAACAGAGGCGTCCCAAACTTTGGGGTGGCTGTGTCTTTTTGATTTTAATTTCCCTAAGCTATAGGACCATAAGTGGAAGTGCCCTAGGCTCTGTTGCTTTGTTTTTTAGATGTTTCAGGAAACACCATACAATTCTCCCGAGTGTCTGTTGGCAATTTCCATCTCGCCCATCAGCATAACAAGGCTCCCAGTTCTCCATGGCCTGTCCTGCCTTTCTGGATTTTACGCTTTTTTCAGGTGGACCGTTTGACCGGGGGGAAGTGAGACTTCATTGTAGTGCAGATTTCCTTTGCAAGCTTGCTTGGTTGGCCAAAAAGGGTGTATGCGTTTTTAACTGAATATATTCAGGAAAAAACGCATACGCCCTTTTTGGCCAAGTGCATCATTGTGGACGCTCTGCCTCCTTTCCTATGCTTTCAATGCAATTCCAGTCTACCTCCAGAAATCGGTTTCCTGCAATTCTGCCCCGCTTTCATGTCCTCTTGGCAGA
The DNA here is from genome assembly GCF_951394435.1 of Stenella coeruleoalba. NCBI lineage: Eukaryota > Metazoa > Chordata > Mammalia > Artiodactyla > Delphinidae > Stenella > Stenella coeruleoalba. Next base: position 690,810 of record NW_027646265.1, read on the forward strand.
CTTACTTCAGTGTATTTTTGGACGATAGCTGCCATTTATAACTCTGCAGGTTTGTGAATTACAGTGCCCCTGAGCTCCTTTCTTCAACTCGCTTTCTTGTGAGCTGGCCGCAACACGGCAGAATGGCTTCAGGCCCTAATCTTGTCCGGCATGGCACGCTGAGCCTTTGGTTATTTCCTCTTCCTGGTGGGAAATGAGAGTTAAATTTGCCCGTCCAGACAACTCCAGCTAGTCTCTCATTGGTTCTCGCTATTCCTGTTCATCTTCCGCAGAAATTGCAAACTGGGCTAAACAGGAGGTTAAAGGGACTGACTCTCCAAGTGGGGAGAGTGTTAGTAAAGTGTCTGGAATGTTGCACCCGAGTACCAGGGGAGGAAAACTGAGACATATTTGAACACGTCTCCCGATCACATGGTTGATCATACTCTGGGTTCCACATGCATGTTTTAGCTGAAGGAAGAATACCTAAAACCTGGGTAGTTGAAACCCGTGTAATGGGTACCATGCAATATGACTTCAAAGGGTCTTCATTTGCTCACCGAACCTCTCCAATCCTATCACTGCTGCGTTTATGCCCTGTACACATGCTTGATTCTCTTTCGGAGACATAGCAATCCCTAGGTTTTAAGATACTTACTAGTCAGGTACATTCTTAGGCGTTTAATATGCGGTGTTGAGTCCATTTCTTTGAGCAAGGAGTAGCTCTTGTCTATTCCATATTTGGCTTAAGGAACTTTATCTGTGCTCATTTCAATCTCTGGTTTTATGCAGGACCCCAACACACCTTTAACCTTAAGCAAGCATAAGTTGGTTTTCTAAATTTGAGACCCTGTTCTGTTCTGTAATTCAGTTCCTGTGTAGCCAAGTTTACATTCCGTGTATTACTGATATCTTATGATGTTTCATTTTCTGTGTGACTTATTTCAGTTAGAATCATCATACCTGAATCCACTCATTGTGCTGCTAAGGGCCTGATGACACAGATTTCATTGCTTGGTGATATTGGTTTGTAAGTAAATACCACAACTTCTTTATCCATTTTTCACTTTCTGCGATGTTGAACTTGTACTGTAAACGAGGTTCTTGTAAACAGAGGCATCCCAGACTTTGGGGTGGCTGTGTCTTTTTGATTTTAATTTCCCTAAGCTATAGGACCATAAGTGGAAGTGCCCTAGGTTCTGTTGCTTTGTTTTTTAGATGTTTCAGGAAACACCATACACTTCTCCCGAGTGGGTGTTGGCAATTTACATCCCGCCCATCAGCATAACAAGGCTCCCAGTTCTCCATGGCCTGTCCTGCCTTTCTGGATTTTACCCTTTTTTCAGATGGCCCTTTTGACCGGGGGGAAGTGAGACTTCATTGTAGTGCAGATTTCCTTTGCAAGCTTGCTTGGTTGGCCAAAAAGGGCGTATGCGTTTTTTCCTGAATATATTCAGGAAAAAACGCATACGCCCTTTTTGGCCAAGTGCATCATTGTGGACGTTCTGCCTCTTTTCCTATGCTTTCAATGCAATTCCAGTCTACCTCCTGAAATCGGTTTCCTGCAATTCTGCCCCGCTTTCAAGTCCTCTTGGCAGCCTTACTTCAGTCTATTTTTGGACGATAGCTGTCATTTATAACTCTGCAGGTTTGTGAATTACAGTGCCCCTGAGCTCCTTTCTTCAACTCGCTTTCTTTTGAGCTGGCCGCAACACCGCAGGATGGCTTCAGGCCCTAATCTGGTTCCGGTACGGCACGCTGAGCCTTTGGTTATTTCCTCTTCCTGGTGGGAAATGAGAGTTAAATTTGCCCGTCCAGACACCTCCAGCTAGCCTCTCATTGGTTCTCGCTATTCCTGTTCATCTTCCGCAGAAATTGCAAACTGGGCCAAACAGGAGGTTAAAGGCGCTGACTCTCCAAGTGGGGAGAGTGTTAGTAAAGCGTCTGGAATGTTGCACCGGAGTACCAGGGTACGAATACTGAGAAATATTTGAACACGTCTCCCGATCACATGGTTGATCATACTCTAGGTTCCACATGCATGTTTTAGCTGAAGGAAGAATACCTAAAACCTGGGTAGTTGAAACCCGTGGAATGGGTACCATGCAATATCACTTCAAAGGGTCTTCATTTGCTCACCGAACCTCTCCAATCCTATCACTGCTGCGTTTATGCCCCTGTACACATGCTTGATTCTCTTTCGGAGACATAGCAATCCATAGGTTTTAAGATACTTACTAGTCAGGTACATTCTTAGGCGTTTAATATGCGGTGTTGAGTCCATTTCGTTGAGCAAGGAGTAGCTCTTGTCTATTCCATATTTGGCTTAAGGAACTTTATCTGTGCTCATTTCAATCTCTGGTTTTATGCAGCACCCCAACTCACCTTTACCCTTCAGCAAGCATAAGTTGGTTTTCTAAATTTGAGACCCTGTTCTGTTCTGTAATTCAGTTCCTGTGTAGCCAAGATTCCATTCCGTGTATTACTGATATCTTATGATGTTTCTTTTTCTGTGTGACTTATTTCAGTTAGAATCATCGTACCTGAATCCACTCATGATGCTGCTACGGGCCTGATGACATAGATTTCATTGCTGAGTGATACTGCATTGTACGTAAGTACCACAAGTTCTTTATCCATTTTTCACTTTCTGTGATATTGAACTTGTACGGTAAACGAGGTTCTTGTAAACAGAGCCGTCCCAAACTTTGGGGTGGCTGTGTCTTTTTGATTTTAATTTCCCTAAGCTATAGGACCATAAGTGGAAGTGCCCTAGGCTCTCTTGCTTTGTTTTTTAGATGTTTCAGGAAACACCATACACTTCTCCCGAGTGTCTGTTGGCAATTTACATCCCGCCCATCAGCATAACAAGGCTCCCAGTTCTCCATGGCCTGTCCTGCCTTTCTGGATTTTACACTTTTTTCAGATGGCCCTTTTGACCGGGGGGAAGTGAGACTTCATTGTAGTGCAGATTTCCTTTGCAAGTTTGCTTGGTTGGCCAAAAAGGGCGTATGCGTTTTTTCCTGAATATATTCAGGAGAAAACGCATACGCCCTTTTTGGCCAAGTGCATCATTGTGGACGTTCTGCCTCTTTTCCTATGCTTTCAATGCAATTCCAGTCTACCTCCTGAAATCGGTTTCCTGCAATTCTGCCCCGCTTTCAAGTCCTCTTGGCAGCCTTACTTCAGTCTATTTTTGGACGATAGCTGTCATTTATAACTCTGCAGGTTTGTGAATTACAGTGCCCCTGAGCTCCTTTCTTCAACTCGCTTTCTTTTGAGCTGGCCGCAACACCGCAGGATGTCTTCAGGCCCTAATCTGGTTCTGGCATGGCACGCTGAGCCTTTGGTTAATTCCTCTTCCTGGTGGGAAATGAGAGTTAAATTTGCCCATCCAGACACCTCCAGCTAGTCTCTCATTGGTTCTCGCTATTCCTGTTCATCTTACACAGAAATTGCAAACTGGGCCAAACAGGAGGTTAAAGGGACTGACTCTCCAAGTCGGGAGAGTGTTAGTAAAGCGTCTGGAATGTTGCACCCGAGTACCAGGGGAGGAAAACTGAGACATATTTGAACACGTCTCCCATTCACATGGTTGATCATACTCTGGGTTCCACATGCATGTTTTAGCTGAAGGAAGAATACCTTAAACCTGGAGAGTTGAGACCCGTGTAATGGGTACCATGCAATATGACTTCAAAGGGTCTTCATTTGCTCACCGAACCTCTCCAATCCTATCACTGCTGCGTTTATGCCCCTGTACACACGCTTGATTCTCTTTGGGAGACATAGCAATCCATAGGTTTTAAGATACTTACTAGTCAGGTACATTCTTAGGCGTTTAATATGGGGTTTTGAGTCCATTTCGTTGAGCAAGGAGTAGCTCTTGTCTATTCCATATTTGGCTTAAGGAACTTTATCTGTGCTCATTTCAATCTCTGGTTTTATGCAGCACCCCAACTCACCTTTCCCCTTAAGCAAGCATAAGTTGGTTTTCTAAATTTGAGACCCTGTTCTGTTTTGGAATGCAGTTCCTGTGTAGCCAAGTTTACATTCCGTGTATTAGTGATATCTTATGATGTTTCTTTTTCTGTGTGACTTATTTCAGTTAGAATCATCATACCTGAATCCACTCATTGTGCTGCTAAGGGCCTGATGACACAGATTTCATTGCTGAGTGATATTGCTTTGTAAGTAAATACCACAACTTCTTTATCCATTTTTCACTTTCTGCGATGTTGAACTTGTACTGTAAACGAGGTTCTTGTAAACAGAGCCGTTCCAAACTTTGGGGTGGCTGTGTCTTTTTCATTTTAATTTCCCTAAGCTATAGGACCATAAGTGGAAGTGCCCTAGGTTCTGTTGCTTTGTTTTTTAGTTGTTTCAGGAAACACCATACACTTCTCCCAAGTGGTTCTTGGCAATTTTCATCCCGACCATCAGCATAACAAGGCTCCCAGTTCTCCATGGCCTGTCCTGCCTTTCTGGATTTTACACTTTTTTCAGATGGCCCTTTTGACCGGGGGGAAGTGAGACTTCATTGTAGTGCAGATTTCCTTTGCAAGCTTGCTTGGTTGGCCAAAAAGGGCGTATGCGTTTTTTCCTGAATATATTCAGGAAAAAACGCATACGCCCTTTTTGGCCAAGTGCATCATTGTGGACGTTCTGCCTCTTTTCCTATGCTTTCAATGCAATTCCAGTCTACCTCCTGAAATCGGTTTCCTGCAATTCTGCCCCGCTTTCAAGTCCTCTTGGCAGCCTTACTTCAGTCTATTTTTGGACGATAGCTGTCATTTATAACTCTGCAGGTTTGTGAATTACAGTGCCCCTGAGCTCCTTTCTTCAACTCGCTTTCTTGTGACCTGGCCGCAACACCGCAGGATGGCTTCAGGCCCTAATCTGTTTCCGGCCCGGCATGCTGAGCCTTTGGTTAATTCTTCTTCCTGGTGGGAAATGAGAGTTGAATTTGCCCGTCCAGACACCTCCAGCTAGCCTCTCATTGGTTCTCGCTATTCCTGTTCATCTTCCGCAGAAATTGCAAACTGGGCCAAACAGGAGGTTAAAGGGACTGACTCTCCAAGTCGGGAGAGTGTTAGTAAAGCGACTGGAATGTTGCACCCGAGTACCAGGGGAGGAAAACTGAGACATATTTGAACACGTCTCCCGTTCACATGGTTGATCATACTCTGGGTTCCACATGCATGTTTTAGCTGAAGGAAGAATACCTTAAACCTGGAGAGTTGAGACCCGTGTAATGGGTACCATGCAATATGACTTCAAAGGGTCTTCATTTGCTCACCGAACCTCTCCTATCCTATCACTGCTGCGTTTATGCCCCTGTACACACGCTTGATTCTCTTTTGGAGACATAGCAATCCATAGGTTTTAAGATATTTACTAGTCAGGTACATTCTTAGGCGTTTAATATGGGGTTTTGAGTCCATTTCGTTGAGCAAGGAGTAGCTCTTGTCTATTCCATATTTGGCTAAAGGAACTTTATCTGTGCTGATTTCAATCTCTGGTTTTATGCAGCACCCCAACTCACCTTTCCCCTTAAGCAAGCATAAGTTGGTTTTCTAAATTTTAGACCCTGTTCTGTTCTGTAATTCAGTTCCTGTGTAGCCAAGTTTACATTCCGTGTATTACTGATATCTTATGATGTTTCTTTTTCTGTGTGACTTATTTCAGTTAGAATCATCATACCTGAATCCACCAATTGTGCTGCTAAGGGCCTGATGACACAGATTTCATTGCTGAGTGATATTGCTTTGTAAGTAAATACCACAACTTCTTTATCCATTTTTCACTTTCTGCGATGTTGAACTTGTACGGTAAACGAGGTTCCTGTAAACAGAGCCGTTCCAAATTTTGGGGTGGCTGTGTCTTTTTGATTTTAATTTCCCTAAGCTATAGGACCATAAGTGGAAGTGCCCTAGGTTCTGTTGCTTTGTTTTTTAGATGTTTCAGGAAACACCATACACTTCTCCCGAGTGGTTGTTGGCAATTTACATCCCGCCCATCAGCATAACAAGGCTCCCAGTTCTCCATGGCCTGTCCTGCCTTTCTGGATTTTACACTTTTTTCAGATGGCCCTTTTGACCGGGGGGAAGTGAGACTTCATTGTAGTGCAGATTTCCTTTGCAAGCTTGCTTGGTTGGCCAAAAAGGGCGTATGCGTTTTTTCCTGAATATATTCAGGAAAAAACGCATACGCCCTTTTTGGCCAAGTGCATCATTGTGGACGTTCTGCCTCTTTTCCTATGCTTTCAATGCAATTCCAGTCTACCTCCTGAAATTGGTTTCCTGCAATTCTGCCCCGCTTTCAAGTCCTCTTGGCAGCCTTACTTCAGTCTATTTTTGGACGATAGCTGTCATTTATAACTCTGCAGGTTTGTGAATTACAGTGCCCCTGAGCTCCTTTCTTCAACTCGCTTTCTTGTGAGCTGGCCGCAACACCGCAGGATAGCTTCAGGCCCTAATCTGGTTCCGGCATGGCACGCTGAGCCTCTGGTTATTTCCTCTTCCTGGTGGGAAATGAGAGTTAAATTTGCCCGTCCAGACACCTGCAGCTAGCCTCTCATTGGTTCTCGCTATTCCTGTTCATCTTCCGCAGAAATTGCAAACTGGGCCAAACAGGAGGTTAAAGGCGCTGACTCTCCAAGTGGGGAGAGTGTTAGTAAAGCGTCTGGAATGTTGCACCCGAGTACCAGGGGAGGAAAACTGAGACATATTTGAACACGTCTCCCGATCTCATGGTTGATCATACTCTGGGTTCCACATGCATGTTTTAGCTGAAGGAAGAATACCTAAAACCTGGGTAGTTGAAACCCGTGGAATGGGTACCATGCAATATGACTTCAAAGGGTCTTCATTTGCTCACCGAACCTCTCCAATCCTATCACTGCTGCGTTTATGCCCCTGTACACATGCTTGATTCTCTTTCGGAGACATAGCAATCTATAGGTTAAGATACTTACTAGTCAGGTACATTCTTAGGCGTTTAATATGCGGTGTTGAGTCCATTTTGTTGAGCAAGGAGTAGCTCTTGTCTATTCCATATTTGGCTTAAGGAACTTTATCTGTGCTCATTTCAATCTCTGGTTTTATGCAGCACCCCAACTCACCTTTCCCCTTAAGCAAGCATAAGTTGGTTTTCTAAATTTGAGACCCTGTTCTGTTCTGTAATTCAGTTCCTGTGTAGCCAAGTTTACATTCCGTGTATTACTGATATCTTATGATGTTTCTTTTTCTGTGTGACTTATTTCAGTTAGAATCATCATACCTGAATCCACTCATTGTGCTGCTAAGGGCCTGATGACACAGATTTCACTGCTGAGTGATATTGCTTTGTAAGTAAATACCACAACTTTTTTATCCATTTTTCACTTTCTGCGATGTTGAACTTGTACTGTAAACGAGGTTCTTGTAAACAGAGCCGTTCGAAACTTTGGGGTGGCTGTGTCTTTTTGATTTTAAATTCCCTAAGCTATAGGACCATAAGTGGAAGTGCCCTAGGCTCTCTTGCTTTGTTTTTTAGATGTTTCAGGAAACACCATACACTTCTCCCGAGTGTTTGTTGGCAATTTACATCCCGCCCTTCAGCATAACAAGGCTGCCAGTTCTCCATGGCCTGTCCTGCCTTTCTGGTTTTTACACTTTTTTCAGATGGCCCTTTTGACCGGGGGGAAGTGAGACTCCATTGTAGTGCAGATTTCCTTTGCAAGCTTGCTTGGTTGGCCAAAAAGGGCGTATGCGTTTTTTCCTGAATATATTCAGGAAAAAACGCATACGCCCTTTTTGGCCAAGTGCATCATTGTGGACGTTCTGCCTCTTTTCCTATGCTTTCAATGCAATTCCAGTCTACCTCCTGAAATCGGTTTCCTGCAATTCTGCCCCGCTTTCAAGTCCTCTTGGCAGCCTTACTTCAGTCTATTTTTGGACGATAGCTGTCATTTATAACTCTGCAGGTTTGTGAATTACAGTGCCCCTGAGCTCCTTTCTTCAACTCGCTTTCTTGTGAGCTGGCCGCAACACCGCAGGATGGCTTCAGGCCCTAATCTGGTTCCGGCCCGGCATGCTGAGCCTTTGGTTAATTCCTCTTCCTGGTGGGAAATGAGAGTTAAATTTGCCCGTCCAGACACCTGCAGCTAGCCTCTCATTGGTTCTCGCTATTCCCGTTCATCTTCCGCAGAAATTGCAAACTGGGCCAAAGAGGAGGTTAAAGGCGCGGACTCTCCAGGAGGGGAGAGTGTTAGTAAAGCGTCTGGAATGTTGCACCCGAGTACCAGGGGAGGAAAACTGAGACATATTTGAACACGTCTCCCGATCACTTGGTTGATCATACTCTAGGTTCCACATGCATGTTTTAGCTGAAGGAAGAATACCTAAAACCTGGGTAGTTGAAACCCGTGGAATGGGTACCATGCAATATGACTTCAAAGGGTCTTCATTTGCTCACCGAACCTCTCCAATCCTATCACTGCTGCGTTTATGCCCCTGTACACATGCTTGATTCTCTTTTGGAGACATAGCAATCCATAGGTTTTAAGATACTTACTAGTCAGGTACATTCTTAGGCGTTTAATATGGGGTGTTGAGTCCATTTCGTTGAGCAAGGAGTAGCTCTTGTCTATTCCATATTTGGCATACGGAACTTTATCTGTGCTCATTTCAATCTCTGGTTTTATGCAGCACCACAACTCACCTTTCCCCTTAAGCAAGCATAAGTTGGTTTTCTAAATTTGAGACCCTGTTCTGTTCTCTAAATCAGTTCCTGTGTAGCCAAGTTTACATTCCGTGTATTAGTGATGTCTTATGATGTTTCTTTTTCTGTGTGACTTATTTCAGTTAGAATCATCGTACCTGAATCCACTCATTATGCTGCTACGGGCCTGATGACATAGATTTCATTGCTGAGTGATACTGCATTGTACGTATGTACCACAAGTTCTTTATCCATTTTTCACTTTCTGTGATATTGAACTTGTACAGTAAACGAGGTTCTTGTAAACAGAGGCGTTCCAAACTTTGGGGTGGCTGTGTCTTTTAGATTTTAATTTCCCTAAGCTATAGGACCATAAGTGGAAGTGCCCTAGGCTCTGTTGCTTTGCTTTTTAGATGTTTCAAAAACACCATACACTTCTCCCGAATGTCTGTTGGCAATTTACAGCCCACCCATCAGCATAACAAGGCTCCCAGTTCTCCATGGCCTGTCCTGCCTTTCATGATTTTACACTTTTTTCAGATGGCCCTTTTGACCTGGGGGAAGTGAGACTTCATTGTAGTGCAGATTTCCTTTGCAAGCTTGCTTGGTTGGCCAAAAAGGGCGTATGCGTTTTTTCCTGAATATATTCAGGAAAAAACGCATACGCACTTTTTGGCCAAGTGCATCATTGTGGACGCTCTGCCTCTTTTCCTATGCTTTCAATGCAATTCCAGTCTACCTCCTGAAATCGGTTTCCTGCAATTCTGCCCCGCTTTCAAGTCCTCTTGGCAGCCTTACTTCAGTATATTTTTGGACGATAGCTGTCATTTATAACTCTGCAGGTTTGTGAATTACAGTGCCCCTGAGCTCCTTTCTTCAACTCGCTTTCTTTTGAGCTGGCCGCAACACCGCAGGATGGCTTCAGGCCCTAATCTGGTTCCGGCACGGCACGCTGAGCCTTTGGTTAATTGTTCTTCCTGGTGGGAAATGAGAGTTAAATTTGCCCGTCCAGACACCTCCAGCTAGTCTCTCATTGGTTCTCGCTATTCCTGTTCATCTTCCACAAAAATTGCAAACTGGGCCAAACAGGAGGTTAAAGGCGCTGACTCTCCAAGTGGGGAGAGTGTTAGTAAAGCGTCTGGAATGTTGCACCCGAGTACGAGGGTACGAAAACTGAGACATATTTGAACACGTCTCCCGATCACATGGTTGATCATACTCTAGGTTCCACATGCATGTTTTAGCTGAAGGAAGAATACCTTAAACCTGGAGTGTTGAGACCCGTGGAATGGGTACCATGCAATATGACTTCAAAGGGTCTTCATTTGCTCACCGAACCTCTCCAATCCTATCACTGCTGCGTTTATGCCCCTGTACACACGCTTGATTCTCTTTTGGAGACATAGCAATCCATAGGTTTTAAGATACTTACTAGTCAGGTACATTCTTAGGCGTTTAATATGGGGTGTTGAGTCCATTTCGTTGAGCAAGGAGTAGCTCTTGTCTATTCCATATTTGGCTTAAGGAACTTTATCTGTGCTCATTTCAATCTCTGGTTTTATGCAGCACCCCAACTCACCTTTCCCCTTAAGCAAGCATAAGTTGGTTTTCTAAATTTGAGACCCTGTTCTGTTTTGGAATTCAGTTCCTGTGTAGCCAAGTTTACATTCCGTGTATTACTGATATCTTATGATGTTTCTTTTTCTGTGTGACTTATTTCAGTTAGAATCATCGTACCTGAATCCACTCATTATGCTGCTACGGGCCTGATGACATAGATTTCATTGCTGAGTGATATTGTTTTGTAAGCAAATACCACAAGTTCTTTATCCATTTTTCAGTTTCTGCGATGTTGAACTTGTACTGTAAACGACGTTCTTGTAAACAGAAGCGTCCCAAGCTTTGGGGACGCTGTGTCTTTTTGATTTTAATTTCCCTAAGCTATAGGACCATAAGTGGAAGTGCCCTAGGCTCTGTTGCTTTGTTTTTTAGATGTTTCAGGAAACACCATACACTTCTCCAGAGTGTCTGTTGGCAATTTACATCCCGCCCATCAGCATAACAAGGCTCCCAGTTCTCCATGGCCTCTCCTGCTTTTCTGGATTTTACACTTTTTTCAGATGGCCCTTTTGACCGGGGGGAAGTGAGACTTCATTGTAGTGCAGATTTCCTTTGCAAGCTTGCTTGGTTGGCCAAAAAGGGCGTATGCGTTTTTTCCTGAATATATTCAGGAAAAAACGCATACGCTCTTTTTGGCCAAGTGCATCATTGTGGACGCTCTGCCTCTTTTCCTATGCTTTCAATGCAATTCCAGTCTACCTCCTGAAATCGGTTTCCTGCAATTCTGCCCCGCTTTCAAGTCCTCTTGGCAGCCTTACTTCAGTATATTTTTGGACGATAGCTGTCATTTATAACTCTGCAGGTTTGTGAATTACAGTGCCCCTGAGCTCCTTTCTTCAACTCGCTTTCTTGTGAGCTGGCCGCAACACCGCAGGATGGCTTCAGGCCCTAATCTGGTTCCGGCACGGCACGCTGAGCCTTTGGTTATTTCCTCTTCCTGGTGGGAAATGAGAGTTAAATTTGCCCGTCCAGACACCTCCAGCTAGTCTCTCATTGGTTCTCCCTATTCCTGTTCATCTTCCGCAGAAATTGCAAACTGGGCCAAACAGGAGGTTAAAGGCGCTGACTTTCCAAGTGGGGAGAGTGTTAGTAAAGCGTCTGGAATGTTGCACCCGAGTACAAGGGGAGGAAAAGTGAGACATATTTGAACACGTCTCCCGTTCACACGGTGGATCATACTCTGGGTTCCACATGCATGTTTTAGCTGAAGGAAGAATACCTTAAACCTTGAGAGTTGAGACCCGTGTAATGGGTACCATGCAATATGACTTCAAAGGGTCTTCATTTGCTCACCGAACCTCTCCAATCCTATCACTGCTGCGTTTATGCCCGTGTACACACGCTTGATTCTCTTTTGGAGACATAGCAATCCATAGGTTTTAAGATACTTACTAGTCAGGTACATTCTTAGGCGTTTAATATGGGGTGTTGAGTCCATTTCGTTGAGCAAGGAGTAGCTCTTGTCTATTCCATATTTGGCATACGGAACTTTATCTGTGCTCATTTCAATCTCTGGTTTTATGCAGCACCACAACTCACCTTTCCCCTTAAGCAAGCATAAGTTGGTTTTCTAAATTTGAGACCCTGTTCTGTTCTCTAAATCAGTTCCTGTGTAGCCAAGTTTACATTCCGTGTATTAGTGATGTCTTATGATGTTTCTTTTTCTGTGTGACTTATTTCAGTTAGAATCATCGTACCTGAATCCACTCATTATGCTGCTACGGGCCTGATGACATAGATTTCATTGCTGAGTGATACTGCATTGTACGTATGTACCACAAGTTCTTTATCCATTTTTCACTTTCTGTGATATTGAACTTGTACAGTAAACGAGGTTCTTGTAAACAGAGGCGTTCCAAACTTTGGGGTGGCTGTGTCTTTTAGATTTTAATTTCCCTAAGCTATAGGACCATAAGTGGAAGTGCCCTAGGCTCTGTTGCTTTGTTTTTTAGATGTTTCAAAAACACCATACACTTCTCCCGAATGTCTGTTGGCAATTTACAGCCCACCCATCAGCATAACAAGGCTCCCAGTTCTCCATGGCCTGTCCTGCCTTTCATGATTTTACACTTTTTTCAGATGGCCCTTTTGACCTGGGGGAAGTGAGACTTCATTGTAGTGCAGATTTCCTTTGCAAGCTTGCTTGGTTGGCCAAAAAGGGCGTATGCGTTTTTTCCTGAATATATTCAGGAAAAAACGCATACGCACTTTTTGGCCAAGTGCATCATTGTGGACGCTCTGCCTCTTTTCCTATGCTTTCAATGCAATTCCAGTCTACCTCCTGAAATCGGTTTCCTGCAATTCTGCCCCGCTTTCAAGTCCTCTTGGCAGCCTTACTTCAGTATATTTTTGGACGATAGCTGTCATTTATAACTCTGCAGGTTTGTGAATTACAGTGCCCCTGAGCTCCTTTCTTCAACTCGCTTTCTTTTGAGCTGGCCGCAACACCGCAGGATGGCTTCAGGCCCTAATCTGGTTCCGGCACGGCACGCTGAGCCTTTGGTTAATTGTTCTTCCTGGTGGGAAATGAGAGTTAAATTTGCCCGTCCAGACACCTCCAGCTAGTCTCTCATTGGTTCTCGCTATTCCTGTTCATCTTCCACAAAAATTGCAAACTGGGCCAAACAGGAGGTTAAAGGCGCTGACTCTCCAAGTGGGGAGAGTGTTAGTAAAGCGTCTGGAATGTTGCACCCGAGTACGAGGGTACGAAAACTGAGACATATTTGAACACGTCTCCCGATCACATGGTTGATCATACTCTAGGTTCCACATGCATGTTTTAGCTGAAGGAAGAATACCTTAAACCTGGAGTGTTGAGACCCGTGGAATGGGTACCATGCAATATGACTTCAAAGGGTCTTCATTTGCTCACCGAACCTCTCCAATCCTATCACTGCTGCGTTTATGCCCCTGTACACACGCTTGATTCTCTTTTGGAGACATAGCAATCCATAGGTTTTAAGATACTTACTAGTCAGGTACATTCTTAGGCGTTTAATATGGGGTGTTGAGTCCATTTCGTTGAGCAAGGAGTAGCTCTTGTCTATTCCATATTTGGCTTAAGGAACTTTATCTGTGCTCATTTCAATCTCTGGTTTTATGCAGCACCCCAACTCACCTTTCCCCTTAAGCAAGCATAAGTTGGTTTTCTAAATTTAAGACCCTGTTCTGTTTTGGAATTCAGTTCCTGTGTAGCCAAGTTTACATTCCGTGTATTACTGATATCTTATGATGTTTCTTTTTCTGTGTGACTTATTTCAGTTAGAATCATCGTACCTGAATCCACTCATTGTGCTGCTAAGGGCCTGATGACATAGATTTCATTGCTGAGTGATATTGCTTTGTAAGTAAATACCACAAGTTCTTTATCCATTTTTCACTTTCTGCGATGTTGAACTTGTACTGTAAACGAGGTTCTTGTAAACAGAGGCGTCCCAAACTTTGGGGACGCTGTGTCTTTTTGATTTTAATTTCCCTAAGCTATAGGACGATAAGTGGAAGTGCCCTAGGCTCTGTTGCTTTGTTTTTTAGATGTTTCAGGAAACACCATACACTTCTTCCGAGTGTCTGTTGGCAATTTCCATCCCGCCCATCAGCATAACAAGGCTCCCAGTTCTCCATGGCCTCTCCTGCTTTTCTGGATTTTACACTTTTTTCAGATGGCCCTTTTGACCGGGGGGAAGTGAGACTTCACTGTAGTGCAGATTTCCTTTGCAAGCTTGCTTGGTTGGCCAAAAAGTGCGTATGCGTTTTTTCCTGAATATATTCAGGAAAAAACGCATACGCCCTTTTTGGCCAAGTGCATCATTGTGGACGCTCTGCCTCTTTTCCTATGCTTTCAATGCAATTCCAGTCTACCTCCTGAAATTGGTTTCCTGCACTTCTGCCCCGCTTTCAAGTCCTCTTGGCAGCCTTACTTCAGTCTATTTTTGGACGATAGCTGTTATTTATAACTCTGCAGGTTTGTGAATTACAGTGCCCCTGAGCTCCTTTCTTCAACTTGCTTTCTTGTGAGCTGGCCGCAACACCGCAGGATGGCTTCAGGCCCTAATCTGGTTCCGGCACGGCACGCTGAGCCTTTGGTTATTTCCTCTTCCTGGTGGGAAATGAGAGTTAAATTTGCCCGTCCAGACACCTCCAGCTAGTCTCTCATTTGTTCTCCCTATTCCTGTTCATCTTCCACAGAAATTGCAAACTGGGCCAAACAGGAGGTTAAAGGTGCTGACTCTCCAAGTGGGGAGAGTGTTAGTAAAGCGTCTGGAATGTTGCACCCGAGTACCAGGGGAGGAAAACTGAGACATATTTGAACACGTCTCCCGTTCACATGGTTGATCATACTTGGGTTCCACATGCATGTTTTAGCTGAAGGAAGAATACCTTAAACCTGGAGAGTTAAGACCGGTGTAATGGGTACCATGCAATATGACTTCAAAGGGTCTTCATTTGCTCACCGAACCTCTCCAATCCTATCACTGCTGCGTTTATGCCCCTGTACACATGCTTGACTCTCTTTCGGAGACATAGCAATCCATAGGTTTTAAGATACTTACTAGTCAGTTACATTCTTACGCGTTTAATATGGGGTGTTGAGTCCATTTCGTTGAGCAAGGAGTAGCTCTTGTCTATTCCATATTTGGCTTAAGGAACTTTATCTGTGCTCATTTCAATCTCTGGTTTTATGCAGCACCCCAACTCACCTTTCCCCTTAAGCAAGCATAAGTTGGTTTTCTAAATTTGAGACCCTGTTCTGTTTTGGAATTCAGTTCCTGTGTAGCCAAGTTTACATTCCGTGTATTAGTGATATCTTATGATGTTTCTTTTTCTGTGTGACTTATTTCAGTTAGAATCATCGTACCTGAATCCACTCATTATGCTGCTACGGGCCTGATGACATAGATTTCATTGCTGAGTGATACTGCATTGTACGTAAGTACCACAAGTTCTTTATCCATTTTTCACTTTCTGTGATATTGAACTTGTACGGTAAACGAGGTTCTTGTAAACAGAGGCGTCCCAAACTTTGGGGTGGCTGTGTCTTTTTGAATTTAATTTCCCTAAGCTATAGGACCATAAGTGGAAGTGCCCTAGGCTCTGTTGCTTTGTTTCTTAGATGTTTCAGGAAACACCATACACTTCTCCCGAGTGTCTGTTGGCAATTTGCATCCCGCCCATCAGCATAACAAGGCTCCCAGTTCTCCATGGCCTGTCCTGCCTTTCTGGATTTTACGCTTTTTTCAGATGGCCCTTTTGACCGGGGGGAAGTGAGACTTCATTGTAGTGCAGATTTCTTTGCAAGCTTGCTTGGTTGGCCAAAAAGGGCGTATGCGTTTTTTCCTGAATATATTCAGGAAAAAACGCATACGCCCTTTTTGGCCAAGTGCATCATTGTGGACGCTCTGCCTCTTTTCCTATGCTTTCAATGCAATTCCAGTCTACCTCCTGAAATCGGTTTCCGGCAATTCTGCCCCGCTTTCAAGTCCTCTTGGCAGCCTTACTTCAGTCTATTTTTGGACGATAGCTGTCATTTATAACTCTGCAGGTTTGTGAATTACAGTGCCCCTGAGCTCCTTTCTTCAACTCGCTTTCTTGTGAGCTGGCCGCAACACCGCAGGATGGCTTCAGGCCCTAAACTGGTTCCGGCACGGCACGCTGAGCCTTTGGTTATTTCCTCTTCCTGGTGGGAAATCAGAGTTAAATTTGCCCGTCCAGACACCTCCAGCTAGTCTCTCATTTGTTCTCCCTATTCCTGTTCATCTTCCGCAGCAATTGCAAACTGGGCCAAACAGGAAGTTAAAGGCGCTGACTCTCCAAGTGGGGAGAGTGTTAGTAAAGCGTCTGGAATGTTGCACCCGAGTACCAGGGGAGGAAAACTGAGACATATTTGAACACATCTCCCGTTCACATGGTTGACCATACTGTGGGTTCCACATGCATGTTTTAGCAGAAGGAAGAATACCTTAAACCTGGAGAGTTGAGACCCGTGTAATGGGTACCATGCAATATGATTTCAAAGGGTCTTCATTTGCTCACCGAACCTCTCCAATCCTATCACTGCTGCGATTATGCCCCTGTACACACACTTGATTCTCTTTTGGAGACATAGCAATCCATAGGTTTTAAGATACTTACTAGTCAGGTACATTCTTAGGCGTTTAATATGGGGTGTTGAGTCCATTTCGTTGAGCAAGGAGTAGCTCTTGTCTATTCCATATTTGGCTTAAGGAACTTTATCTGTGCTCATTTCAATCTCTGGTTTTATGCAGCACCCCAACTCACCTTTCCCCTTAAGGAAGCATAAGTTGGTTTTCTAAATTTGAGACCCTGTTCTGTTCTGTAATTCAGTTCCTGTGTAGCCAAGTTTACATTCCATGTATTACTGATATCTTATGATGTTTCTTTTTCTGTGTGACTTATTTCAGTTAGAATCATCGTACCTGAATCCACTCATTATGCTGCTACGGGCCTGATTACATAGATTTCATTGCTGAGTGATACTGCATTGTACGTAAGTACCAAAAGTTCTTTATCCATTTTTCACTTTCTGTGATATTGAACTTGTACGGTAAATGAGGTTCTTGTAAACAGAGGCGTCCCAAACTTTGGGGTGGCTGTGTCTTTTTGATTTTAATTTCCCTAAGCTATAGGACCATAAGTGGAAGTGCCCTAGGCTCTGTTGCTTTGTTTTTTAGATGTTTCAGGAAACACCATACAATTCTCCCGAGTGTCTGTTGGCAATTTCCATCTCGCCCATCAGCATAACAAGGCTCCCAGTTCTCCATGGCCTGTCCTGCCTTTCTGGATTTTACGCTTTTTTCAGGTGGACCGTTTGACCGGGGGGAAGTGAGACTTCATTGTAGTGCAGATTTCCTTTGCAAGCTTGCTTGGTTGGCCAAAAAGGGTGTATGCGTTTTTAACTGAATATATTCAGGAAAAAACGCATACGCCCTTTTTGGCCAAGTGCATCATTGTGGACGCTCTGCCTCCTTTCCTATGCTTTCAATGCAATTCCAGTCTACCTCCAGAAATCGGTTTCCTGCAATTCTGCCCCGCTTTCATGTCCTCTTGGCAGACTTACTTCAGTGTATTTTTGGACGATAGCTGCCATTTATAACTCTGCAGGTTTGTGAATTACAGTGCCCCTGAGCTCCTTTCTTCAACTCGCTTTCTTGTGAGCTGGCCGCAACACGGCAGAATGGCTTCAGGCCCTAATCTTGTCCGGCATGGCACGCTGAGCCTTTGGTTATTTCCTCTTCCTGGTGGGAAATGAGAGTTAAATTTGCCCGTCCAGACAACTCCAGCTAGTCTCTCATTGGTTCTCGCTATTCCTGTTCATCTTCCGCAGAAATTGCAAACTGGGCTAAACAGGAGGTTAAAGGGACTGACTCTCCAAGTGGGGAGAGTGTTAGTAAAGTGTCTGGAATGTTGCACCCGAGTACCAGGGGAGGAAAACTGAGACATATTTGAACACGTCTCCCGATCACATGGTTGATCATACTCTGGGTTCCACATGCATGTTTTAGCTGAAGGAAGAATACCTAAAACCTGGGTAGTTGAAACCCGTGTAATGGGTACCATGCAATATGACTTCAAAGGGTCTTCATTTGCTCACCGAACCTCTCCAATCCTATCACTGCTGCGTTTATGCCCTGTACACATGCTTGATTCTCTTTCGGAGACATAGCAATCCCTAGGTTTTAAGATACTTACTAGTCAGGTACATTCTTAGGCGTTTAATATGCGGTGTTGAGTCCATTTCTTTGAGCAAGGAGTAGCTCTTGTCTATTCCATATTTGGCTTAAGGAACTTTATCTGTGCTCATTTCAATCTCTGGTTTTATGCAGGACCCCAACACACCTTTAACCTTAAGCAAGCATAAGTTGGTTTTCTAAATTTGAGACCCTGTTCTGTTCTGTAATTCAGTTCCTGTGTAGCCAAGTTTACATTCCGTGTATTACTGATATCTTATGATGTTTCATTTTCTGTGTGACTTATTTCAGTTAGAATCATCATACCTGAATCCACTCATTGTGCTGCTAAGGGCCTGATGACACAGATTTCATTGCTTGGTGATATTGGTTTGTAAGTAAATACCACAACTTCTTTATCCATTTTTCACTTTCTGCGATGTTGAACTTGTACTGTAAACGAGGTTCTTGTAAACAGAGGCATCCCAGACTTTGGGGTGGCTGTGTCTTTTTGATTTTAATTTCCCTAAGCTATAGGACCATAAGTGGAAGTGCCCTAGGTTCTGTTGCTTTGTTTTTTAGATGTTTCAGGAAACACCATACACTTCTCCCGAGTGGGTGTTGGCAATTTACATCCCGCCCATCAGCATAACAAGGCTCCCAGTTCTCCATGGCCTGTCCTGCCTTTCTGGATTTTACCCTTTTTTCAGATGGCCCTTTTGACCGGGGGGAAGTGAGACTTCATTGTAGTGCAGATTTCCTTTGCAAGCTTGCTTGGTTGGCCAAAAAGGGCGTATGCGTTTTTTCCTGAATATATTCAGGAAAAAACGCATACGCCCTTTTTGGCCAAGTGCATCATTGTGGACGTTCTGCCTCTTTTCCTATGCTTTCAATGCAATTCCAGTCTACCTCCTGAAATCGGTTTCCTGCAATTCTGCCCCGCTTTCAAGTCCTCTTGGCAGCCTTACTTCAGTCTATTTTTGGACGATAGCTGTCATTTATAACTCTGCAGGTTTGTGAATTACAGTGCCCCTGAGCTCCTTTCTTCAACTCGCTTTCTTTTGAGCTGGCCGCAACACCGCAGGATGGCTTCAGGCCCTAATCTGGTTCCGGTACGGCACGCTGAGCCTTTGGTTATTTCCTCTTCCTGGTGGGAAATGAGAGTTAAATTTGCCCGTCCAGACACCTCCAGCTAGCCTCTCATTGGTTCTCGCTATTCCTGTTCATCTTCCGCAGAAATTGCAAACTGGGCCAAACAGGAGGTTAAAGGCGCTGACTCTCCAAGTGGGGAGAGTGTTAGTAAAGCGTCTGGAATGTTGCACCGGAGTACCAGGGTACGAATACTGAGAAATATTTGAACACGTCTCCCGATCACATGGTTGATCATACTCTAGGTTCCACATGCATGTTTTAGCTGAAGGAAGAATACCTAAAACCTGGGTAGTTGAAACCCGTGGAATGGGTACCATGCAATATCACTTCAAAGGGTCTTCATTTGCTCACCGAACCTCTCCAATCCTATCACTGCTGCGTTTATGCCCCTGTACACATGCTTGATTCTCTTTCGGAGACATAGCAATCCATAGGTTTTAAGATACTTACTAGTCAGGTACATTCTTAGGCGTTTAATATGCGGTGTTGAGTCCATTTCGTTGAGCAAGGAGTAGCTCTTGTCTATTCCATATTTGGCTTAAGGAACTTTATCTGTGCTCATTTCAATCTCTGGTTTTATGCAGCACCCCAACTCACCTTTACCCTTCAGCAAGCATAAGTTGGTTTTCTAAATTTGAGACCCTGTTCTGTTCTGTAATTCAGTTCCTGTGTAGCCAAGATTCCATTCCGTGTATTACTGATATCTTATGATGTTTCTTTTTCTGTGTGACTTATTTCAGTTAGAATCATCGTACCTGAATCCACTCATGATGCTGCTACGGGCCTGATGACATAGATTTCATTGCTGAGTGATACTGCATTGTACGTAATTACCACAAGTTCTTTATCCATTTTTCACTTTCTGTGATATTGAACTTGTACTGTAAACGAGGTTCTTGTAAACGGAGGCGTCCCAAACTTTGGGGTGGCTGTGTCTTTTTGATTTTAATTTCCCTAAGCTATAGGACCATAAGTGGAAGTGCCCTAGGCTCTCTTGCTTTGTTTTTTAGATGTTTCAGGAAACACCATACACTTCTCCCGAGTGTCTGTTGGCAATTTACATCCCGCCCATCAGCATAACAAGGCTCCCAGTTCTCCATGGCCTGTCCTGCCTTTCTGGATTTTACACTTTTTTCAGATGGCCCTTTTGACCGGGGGGAAGTGAGACTTCATTGTAGTGCAGATTTCCTTTGCAAGTTTGCTTGGTTGGCCAAAAAGGGCGTATGCGTTTTTTCCTGAATATATTCAGGAGAAAACGCATACGCCCTTTTTGGCCAAGTGCATCATTGTGGACGTTCTGCCTCTTTTCCTATGCTTTCAATGCAATTCCAGTCTACCTCCTGAAATCGGTTTCCTGCAATTCTGCCCCGCTTTCAAGTCCTCTTGGCAGCCTTACTTCAGTCTATTTTTGGACGATAGCTGTCATTTATAACTCTGCAGGTTTGTGAATTACAGTGCCCCTGAGCTCCTTTCTTCAACTCGCTTTCTTTTGAGCTGGCCGCAACACCGCAGGATGTCTTCAGGCCCTAATCTGGTTCTGGCATGGCACGCTGAGCCTTTGGTTAATTCCTCTTCCTGGTGGGAAATGAGAGTTAAATTTGCCCATCCAGACACCTCCAGCTAGTCTCTCATTGGTTCTCGCTATTCCTGTTCATCTTACACAGAAATTGCAAACTGGGCCAAACAGGAGGTTAAAGGGACTGACTCTCCAAGTCGGGAGAGTGTTAGTAAAGCGTCTGGAATGTTGCACCCGAGTACCAGGGGAGGAAAACTGAGACATATTTGAACACGTCTCCCATTCACATGGTTGATCATACTCTGGGTTCCACATGCATGTTTTAGCTGAAGGAAGAATACCTTAAACCTGGAGAGTTGAGACCCGTGTAATGGGTACCATGCAATATGACTTCAAAGGGTCTTCATTTGCTCACCGAACCTCTCCAATCCTATCACTGCTGCGTTTATGCCCCTGTACACACGCTTGATTCTCTTTGGGAGACATAGCAATCCATAGGTTTTAAGATACTTACTAGTCAGGTACATTCTTAGGCGTTTAATATGGGGTTTTGAGTCCATTTCGTTGAGCAAGGAGTAGCTCTTGTCTATTCCATATTTGGCTTAAGGAACTTTATCTGTGCTCATTTCAATCTCTGGTTTTATGCAGCACCCCAACTCACCTTTCCCCTTAAGCAAGCATAAGTTGGTTTTCTAAATTTGAGACCCTGTTCTGTTTTGGAATGCAGTTCCTGTGTAGCCAAGTTTACATTCCGTGTATTAGTGATATCTTATGATGTTTCTTTTTCTGTGTGACTTATTTCAGTTAGAATCATCATACCTGAATCCACTCATTGTGCTGCTAAGGGCCTGATGACACAGATTTCATTGCTGAGTGATATTGCTTTGTAAGTAAATACCACAACTTCTTTATCCATTTTTCACTTTCTGCGATGTTGAACTTGTACTGTAAACGAGGTTCTTGTAAACAGAGCCGTTCCAAACTTTGGGGTGGCTGTGTCTTTTTCATTTTAATTTCCCTAAGCTATAGGACCATAAGTGGAAGTGCCCTAGGTTCTGTTGCTTTGTTTTTTAGTTGTTTCAGGAAACACCATACACTTCTCCCAAGTGGTTCTTGGCAATTTTCATCCCGACCATCAGCATAACAAGGCTCCCAGTTCTCCATGGCCTGTCCTGCCTTTCTGGATTTTACACTTTTTTCAGATGGCCCTTTTGACCGGGGGGAAGTGAGACTTCATTGTAGTGCAGATTTCCTTTGCAAGCTTGCTTGGTTGGCCAAAAAGGGCGTATGCGTTTTTTCCTGAATATATTCAGGAAAAAACGCATACGCCCTTTTTGGCCAAGTGCATCATTGTGGACGTTCTGCCTCTTTTCCTATGCTTTCAATGCAATTCCAGTCTACCTCCTGAAATCGGTTTCCTGCAATTCTGCCCCGCTTTCAAGTCCTCTTGGCAGCCTTACTTCAGTCTATTTTTGGACGATAGCTGTCATTTATAACTCTGCAGGTTTGTGAATTACAGTGCCCCTGAGCTCCTTTCTTCAACTCGCTTTCTTGTGACCTGGCCGCAACACCGCAGGATGGCTTCAGGCCCTAATCTGTTTCCGGCCCGGCATGCTGAGCCTTTGGTTAATTCTTCTTCCTGGTGGGAAATGAGAGTTGAATTTGCCCGTCCAGACACCTCCAGCTAGCCTCTCATTGGTTCTCGCTATTCCTGTTCATCTTCCGCAGAAATTGCAAACTGGGCCAAACAGGAGGTTAAAGGGACTGACTCTCCAAGTCGGGAGAGTGTTAGTAAAGCGACTGGAATGTTGCACCCGAGTACCAGGGGAGGAAAACTGAGACATATTTGAACACGTCTCCCGTTCACATGGTTGATCATACTCTGGGTTCCACATGCATGTTTTAGCTGAAGGAAGAATACCTTAAACCTGGAGAGTTGAGACCCGTGTAATGGGTACCATGCAATATGACTTCAAAGGGTCTTCATTTGCTCACCGAACCTCTCCTATCCTATCACTGCTGCGTTTATGCCCCTGTACACACGCTTGATTCTCTTTTGGAGACATAGCAATCCATAGGTTTTAAGATATTTACTAGTCAGGTACATTCTTAGGCGTTTAATATGGGGTTTTGAGTCCATTTCGTTGAGCAAGGAGTAGCTCTTGTCTATTCCATATTTGGCTTAAGGAACTTTATCTGTGCTGATTTCAATCTCTGGTTTTATGCAGCACCCCAACTCACCTTTCCCCTTAAGCAAGCATAAGTTGGTTTTCTAAATTTTAGACCCTGTTCTGTTCTGTAATTCAGTTCCTGTGTAGCCAAGTTTACATTCCGTGTATTACTGATATCTTATGATGTTTCTTTTTCTGTGTGACTTATTTCAGTTAGAATCATCATACCTGAATCCACCAATTGTGCTGCTAAGGGCCTGATGACACAGATTTCATTGCTGAGTGATATTGCTTTGTAAGTAAATACCACAACTTCTTTATCCATTTTTCACTTTCTGCGATGTTGAACTTGTACGGTAAACGAGGTTCCTGTAAACAGAGCCGTTCCAAATTTTGGGGTGGCTGTGTCTTTTTGATTTTAATTTCCCTAAGCTATAGGACCATAAGTGGAAGTGCCCTAGGTTCTGTTGCTTTGTTTTTTAGATGTTTCAGGAAACACCATACACTTCTCCCGAGTGGTTGTTGGCAATTTACATCCCGCCCATCAGCATAACAAGGCTCCCAGTTCTCCATGGTCTGTCCTGCCTTTCTGGATTTTACACTTTTTTCAGATGGCCCTTTTGACCGGGGGGAAGTGAGACTTCATTGTAGTGCAGATTTCCTTTGCAAGCTTGCTTGGTTGGCCAAAAAGTGCGTATGCGTTTTTTCCTGAATATATTCAGGAAAAAACGCATACGCCCTTTTTGGCCAAGTGCATCATTGTGGACGTTCTGCC
The DNA here is from genome assembly GCF_951394435.1 of Stenella coeruleoalba. Lineage (NCBI taxonomy): Eukaryota > Metazoa > Chordata > Mammalia > Artiodactyla > Delphinidae > Stenella > Stenella coeruleoalba. The sequence goes on from NW_027646265.1 coordinate 714,411, forward strand.
TCTTTTCCTATGCTTTCAATGCAATTCCAGTCTACCTCCTGAAATTGGTTTCCTGCAATTCTGCCCCGCTTTCAAGTCCTCTTGGCAGCCTTACTTCAGTCTATTTTTGGACGATAGCTGTCATTTATAACTCTGCAGGTTTGTGAATTACAGTGCCCCTGAGCTCCTTTCTTCAACTCGCTTTCTTGTGAGCTGGCCGCAACACCGCAGGATAGCTTCAGGCCCTAATCTGGTTCCGGCATGGCACGCTGAGCCTCTGGTTATTTCCTCTTCCTGGTGGGAAATGAGAGTTAAATTTGCCCGTCCAGACACCTGCAGCTAGCCTCTCATTGGTTCTCGCTATTCCTGTTCATCTTCCGCAGAAATTGCAAACTGGGCCAAACAGGAGGTTAAAGGCGCTGACTCTCCAAGTGGGGAGAGTGTTAGTAAAGCGTCTGGAATGTTGCACCCGAGTACCAGGGGAGGAAAACTGAGACATATTTGAACACGTCTCCCGATCTCATGGTTGATCATACTCTGGGTTCCACATGCATGTTTTAGCTGAAGGAAGAATACCTAAAACCTGGGTAGTTGAAACCCGTGTAATGGGTACCATGCAATATGACTTCAAAGGGTCTTCATTTGCTCACCGAACCTCTCCAATCCTATCACTGCTGCGTTTATGCCCCTGTACACATGCTTGATTCTCTTTCGGAGACATAGCAATCTATAGGTTAAGATACTTACTAGTCAGGTACATTCTTAGGCGTTTAATATGCGGTGTTGAGTCCATTTTGTTGAGCAAGGAGTAGCTCTTGTCTATTCCATATTTGGCTTAAGGAACTTTATCTGTGCTCATTTCAATCTCTGGTTTTATGCAGCACCCCAACTCACCTTTCCCCTTAAGCAAGCATAAGTTGGTTTTCTAAATTTGAGACCCTGTTCTGTTCTGCAATTCAGTTCCTGTGTAGCCAAGTTTACATTCCGTGTATTACTGATATCTTATGATGTTTCTTTTTCTGTGTGACTTATTTCAGTTAGAATCATCATACCTGAATCCACTCATTGTGCTGCTAAGGGCCTGATGACACACATTTCACTGCTGAGTGATATTGCTTTGTAAGTAAATACCACAACTTTTTTATCCATTTTTCACTTTCTGCGATGTTGAACTTGTACTGTAAACGAGGTTCTTGTAAACAGAGCCGTTCGAAACTTTGGGGTGGCTGTGTCTTTTTGATTTTAAATTCCCTAAGCTATAGGACCATAAGTGGAAGTGCCCTAGGCTCTCTTGCTTTGTTTTTTAGATGTTTCAGGAAACACCATACACTTCTCCCGAGTGTTTGTTGGCAATTTACATCCCGCCCTTCAGCATAACAAGGCTGCCAGTTCTCCATGGCCTGTCCTGCCTTTCTGGTTTTTACACTTTTTTCAGATGGCCCTTTTGACCGGGGGGAAGTGAGACTCCATTGTAGTGCAGATTTCCTTTGCAAGCTTGCTTGGTTGGCCAAAAAGGGCGTATGCGTTTTTTCCTGAATATATTCAGGAAAAAACGCATACGCCCTTTTTGGCCAAGTGCATCATTGTGGACGTTCTGCCTCTTTTCCTATGCTTTCAATGCAATTCCAGTCTACCTCCTGAAATCGGTTTCCTGCAATTCTGCCCCGCTTTCAAGTCCTCTTGGCAGCCTTACTTCAGTCTATTTTTGGACGATAGCTGTCATTTATAACTCTGCAGGTTTGTGAATTACAGTGCCCCTGAGCTCCTTTCTTCAACTCGCTTTCTTGTGAGCTGGCCGCAACACCGCAGGATGGCTTCAGGCCCTAATCTGGTTCCGGCCCGGCATGCTGAGCCTTTGGTTAATTCCTCTTCCTGGTGGGAAATGAGAGTTAAATTTGCCCGTCCAGACACCTGCAGCTAGCCTCTCATTGGTTCTCGCTATTCCCGTTCATCTTCCGCAGAAATTGCAAACTGGGCCAAAGAGGAGGTTAAAGGCGCGGACTCTCCAGGAGGGGAGAGTGTTAGTAAAGCGTCTGGAATGTTGCACCCGAGTACCAGGGGAGGAAAACTGAGACATATTTGAACACGTCTCCCGATCACTTGGTTGATCATACTCTAGGTTCCACATGCATGTTTTAGCTGAAGGAAGAATACCTAAAACCTGGGTAGTTGAAACCCGTGGAATGGGTACCATGCAATATGACTTCAAAGGGTCTTCATTTGCTCACCGAACCTCTCCAATCCTATCACTGCTGCGTTTATGCCCCTGTACACATGCTTGATTCTCTTTCGGAGACATAGCAATCTATAGGTTTTAAGATACTTACTAGTCAGGTACATTCTTAGGCGTTTAATATGCGGTGTTGAGTCCATTTCGTTGAGCAAGGAGTAGCTCTTGTCTATTCCATATTTGGCTTAAGGAACTTTATCTGTGCTCATTTCAATCTCTGGTTTTATGCAGCACCCCAACTCACCTTTCCCCTTAAGCAAGCATAAGTTGGTTTTCTAAATTTGAGACCCTGTTCTGTTCTGTAATTCAGTTCCTGTGTAGCCAAGTTTACATTCCGTGTATTACTGATATCTTATGATGTTTCTTTTTCTGTGTGACTTATTTCAGTTAGAATCATCGTACCTGAATCCACTCATTATGCTGATACGGGCCTGATGACATAGGTTTCATTGCTGAGTGATACTGCATTGTACGTAAGTACCACAAGTTCTTTATCCATTTTTCACTTTCTGCGATGTTGAACTTGTACTGTAAACGAGGTTCTTGTAAACAGAGGCGTCCCAAACTTTGGGGTGGCTGTGTCTTTTTGATTTTAATTTCCCTAAGCTATAGGACCATAAGTGGCAGTGCCCTAGGCTCTGTTGCTTTGTTTTTTAGATGTTTCAGGAAACACCATACACTTCTCCTGAGTGTCTGTTGGTAATTTACATCCCGCCCATCAGCATAACAAGTCTCCCAGTTCTCCATGGCCTGTCCTGCCTTTCTGGAGTTTACACTTTTTTCAGATGGCCCTTTTGACCGGGGGGAAGTGAGACTTCATTGTAGTGCAGATTTCCTTTGCAAGCTTGCTTGGTTGGCCAAAAAGGGCGTATGCGTTTTTTCCTGAATATATTCAGGAAAAAATGCATACGCCCTTTTTGGCCAAGTGCATCATTGTGGACGTTCTGCCTCTTTTCCTATGCTTTCAATGCAATTCCAGTCTACCTCCTGAAATCGGTTTCCTGCAATTCTGCCCCGCTTTCAAGTCCTCTTGGCAGCCTTACTTCAGTCTATTTTTGGACGATAGCTGTCATTTATAACTCTGCAGGTTTGTGAATTACAGTGCTCCTGAGCTCCTTTCTTCAACTCGCTTTCTTGTGACCTGGCCGCAACACCGCAGGATGGCTTCAGGCCCTAATCTGGTTCTGGCATGGCACGCTGAGCCTTTGGTTAATTCCTCTTCCTGGTGGGAAATGAGAGTTAAATTTGCCCATCCAGACACCTCCAGCTAGTCTCTCATTGGTTCTCGCTATTCCTGTTCATCTTCCACAGAAATTGCAAACTGGGCCAAACAGGAGGTTAAAGGGACTGACTCTCCAAGTGGGGAGAGTGTTAGTAAAGCGTCTGGAATGTTGCATCCGAGTACCAGCGTACGAAAACTGAGACATATTTGAACACGTCTCCCGATCACATGGTTGATCATACTCTAGGTTCCACATGCATGTTTTAGCTGAAGGAAGAATACCTTAAACCTGGGTATTTGAAACCCGTGGAATGGGTACCATGCAATATGACTTCAAAGGGTCTTCATTTGCTCACCGAACCTCTCCAATCCTATCACTGCTGCGTTTATGCCCCTGTACACATGCTTGATTCTCTTTCGGAGACATAGCAATCCATAGGTTTTAAGATACTTACTAGTCAGGTACATTCTTAGGCGTTTAATATGCGGTGTTGAGTCCATTTCGTTGAGCAAGGAGTAGCTCTTGCCTATTCCATATTTGGCTTAAGGAACTTTATCTGTGCTCATTTCAATCTCTGGTTTTATGCAGCACCCCAACTCACCTTTCCCCTTAAGCAAGCATAAGTTGGTTTTCTAAATTTGAGACCCTGTTCTGTTCTGCAATTCAGTTCCTGTGTAGCCAAGTTTACATTCCGTGTATTACTGATATCTTATGATGTTTCTTTTTCTGTGTGACTTATTTCAGTTAGAATCATCATACCTGAATCCACTCATTGTGCTGCTAAGGGCCTGATGACACAGATTTCATTGCTGAGTGATATTGCTTTGTAAGTAAATACCACAACTTCTTTATCCATTTTTCACTTTCTGTGATGTTGAACTTGTACTGTAAATGAGGTTCTTGTAAACAGAGCCGTTCCAAACTTTGGGGTGGCTGTGTCTTTTTGATTTTAATTTCCCTAAGCTATAGGACCATAAGTGGAAGTGCCCTAGGTTCTGTTGCTTTGTTTTTTAGATGTTTCAGGAAACACCATACACTTCTCCCGATTGGTTGTTGGCAATTTACATCCCGCCCATCAGCATAACAAGGCTCCCAGTTCTCCATGGCCTGTCCTGCCTTTCTGGATTTTACACTTTTTTCAGATGACCCTTTTGACCGGGGGGAAGTGAGACTTCATTGTAGTGCAGATTTCCTTTGCAAGCTTGCTTGGTTGGCCAAAAAGGGCGTATGCGTTTTTTCCTGAATATATTCAGGAAAAAACGCATACGCCCTTTTTGGCCAAGTGCATCATTGTGGACGTTCTGCCTCTTTTCCTATGCTTTCAATGCAATTCCAGTCTACCTCCTGAAATCGGTTTCCTGCAATTCTGCCCCGCTTTCAAGTCCTCTTGGCAGCCTTACTTCAGTCTATTTTTGGACGATAGCTGTCATTTATAACTCTGCAGGTTTGTGAATTACAGTGCCCCTGAGCTCCTTTCTTCAACTCGCTTTCTTGTGACCTGGCCGCAACACCGCAGGATGGCTTCAGGCCCTAATCTGGTTCCGGCACGGCACACTGAGCCTTTGGTTATTTCCTCTTCCTGGTGGGAAATGAGAGTTAAATTTGCCCGTCCAGACACCTCCAGCTAGCCTCTCATTGGTTCTCGGTATTCCTGTTCATCTTCCGCAGAAATTGCAAACTGGGCCAAACAGGAGGTTAAAGGCGCTGACTTTCCAAGTGGGGAGAGTGTTAGTAAAGCGTCTGGAATGTTGCACCCGAGTACCAGGGGAGGAAAACTGAGACATATTTGAACATGTCTCCCGATCACATGGTTGATCATAATCTAGGTTCCACATGCATGTTTTAGCTGAAGGAAGAATACCTAAAACCTGGGTAGTTGAAACCCGTGGAATGGGTACCATGCAATATCACTTCAAAGGGTCTTCATTTGCTCACCGAACCTCTCCAATCCTATCACTGCTGCGTTTATGCCCCTGTACACATGCTTGATTCTCTTTCGGAGACATAGCAATCCATAAGTTTTAAGATACTTACTAGTCAGGTACATTCTTAGACGTTTAATATGGGGTGTTGAGACCATTTCGTTGAGCAAGGAGTAGCTCTTGTCTATTCCATATTTGGCTTAAGGAACTTTATCTGTGCTCATTTCAATCTCTGGTTTTATGTAGCACCCCAACTCACCTTTCCCCTTAAGCAAGCATAAGTTGGTTTTCTAAATTTGAGACCCTGTTCTGTTCTGTAATTCAGTTCCTGTGTAGCCAAGTTTACATTCCGTGTATTACTGATATCTTATGATGTTTCTGTTTCTGTGTGACTTATTTCAGTTAGAATCATCATACCTGAATCCACTCATTGTGCTGCTAAGGGCCTGATGACACAGATTTCATTGCTGAGTGATATTGCTTTGTAAGTAAATACCACAACTTCTTTATCCATTTTTCACTTTCTGCGATGTTGAACTTGTACTGTAAACGAGGTTCTTGTAAACAGAGGCGTCCCAAACTTTGGGGTGGCTGTGTCTTTTTGATTTTAATTTCCCTAAGCTATAGGACCATAAGTGGCAGTGCCCTAGGCTCTGTTGCTTTGTTTTTTAGATGTTTCAGGAAACACCATACACTTCTCCTGAGTGTCTGTTGGTAATTTACATCCCGCCCATCAGCATAACAAGGCTCCCAGTTCTCCATGGCCTGTCCTGCCTTTCTGGAGTTTACACTTTTTTCAGATGGCCCTTTTGACCGGGGGGAAGTGAGACTTCATTGTAGTGCAGATTTCCTTTGCAAGCTTGCTTGGTTGGCCAAAAAGGGCGTATGCGTTTTTTCCTGAATATATTCAGGAAAAAACGCATACGCCCTTTTTGGCCAAGTGCATCATTGTGGACGTTCTGCCTCTTTTCCTATGCTTTCAATGCAATTCCAGTCTACCTCCTGAAATCGGTTTCCTGCAATTCTGCCCCGCTTTCAAGTCCTCTTGGCAGCCTTACTTCAGTCTATTTTTGGACGATAGCTGTCATTTATAACTCTGCAGGTTTGTGAATTACAGTGCTCCTGAGCTCCTTTCTTCAACTCGCTTTCTTGTGACCTGGCCGCAACACCGCAGGATGGCTTCAGGCCCTAATCTGGTTCTGGCACGGCACGCTGAGCCTTTGGTTAATTCCTCTTCCTGGTGGGAAATGAGAGTTAAATTTGCCCATCCAGACACCTCCAGCTAGTCTCTCATTGGTTCTCGCTATTCCTGTTCATCTTCCACAGAAATTGCAAACTGGGCCAAACAGGAGGTTAAAGGGACTGACTCTCCAAGTGGGGAGAGTGTTAGTAAAGCGTCTGGAATGTTGCATCCGAGTACCAGCGTACGAAAACTGAGACATATTTGAACACGTCTCCCGATCACATGGTTGATCATACTCTAGGTTCCACATGCATGTTTTAGCTGAAGGAAGAATACCTTAAACCTGGAGAGTTGAAACCCGTGGAATGGGTACCATGCAATATGACTTCAAAGGGTCTTCATTTGCTCACCGAACCTCTCCAATCCTATCACTGCTGCGTTTATGCCCCTGTACACATGCTTGATTCTCTTTCGGAGACATAGCAATCCATAGGTTTTAAGATACTTACTAGTCAGGTACATTCTTAGGCGTTTAATATGCGGTGTTGAGTCCATTTCGTTGAGCAAGGAGTAGCTCTTGTCTATTCCATATTTGGCTTAAGGAACTTTATCTGTGCTCATTTCAATCTCTGGTTTTATGCAGCACCCCAACTCACCTTTCCCCTTAAGCAAGCATAAGTTGGTTTTCTAAATTTGAGACCCTGTTCTGTTCTGTAATTCAGTTCCTGTGTAGCCAAGTTTACATTCCGTGTATTACTGATATCTTATGATGTTTCTTTTTCTGTATGACTTATTTCAGTTAGAATCATCATACCTGAATCCACTCATTGTGCTGCTAAGGGCCTGATGACACAGATTTCATTGCTGAGTGATATTGCTTTGTAAGTAAATACCACAACTTCTTTATCCATTTTTCACTTTCTGCGATGTTGAACTTGTACTGTAAACGAGGTTCTTGTAAACAGAGCCGTTCGAAACTTTGGGGTGGCTGTGTCTTTTTGATTTTAATTTCCCTAAGCTATAGGACCATAAGTGGAAGTGCCCTAGGTTCTGTTGCTTTGTTTTTTAGATGTTTCAGGAAACACCATACACTTCTCCGGAGTGGTTGTTGGCAATTTACATCCCGCCCATCAGCATAACAAGGCTCCCAGTTCTCCATGGCCTGTCCTGCCTTTCTGGATTTTACACTTTTTTCAGATGGCCCTTTTGACCGGGGGGAAGTGAGACTTCATTGTAGTGCAGATTTCCTTTGCAAGCTTGCTTGGTTGGCCAAAAAGGGCGTATGCGTTTTTTCCTGAATATATTCAGGAAAAAACGCATACGCCCTTTTTGGCCAAGTGCATCATTGTGGACGTTCTGCCTCTTTTCCTATGCTTTCAATGCAATTCCAGTCTACCTCCTGAAATCGGTTTCCTGCAATTCTGCCCCGCTTTCAAGTCCTCTTGGTAGCCTTACTTCAGTCTATTTTTGGACGATAGCTGTCATTTATAACTCTGCAGGTTTGTGAATTACAGTGCCCCTGAGCTCCTTTCTTCAACTCGCTTTCTTGTGAGCTGGCCGCAACACCGCAGGATGGCTTCAGGCCCTAATCTGGTTCCGGCACGGCACGCTGAGCCTTTGGTTAATTCCTCTTCCTGGTGGGAAATGAGAGTTAAATTTGCCCGTCCAGACACCTCCAGCTAGTCTCTCATTGGTTCTCGCTATTCCTGTTCATCTTCCGCAGAAATTGCAAACTGGGCCAAACAGGAGGTTAAAGGGACTGACTCTCCAAGTGGGGAGAGTGTTAGTAAAGCGTCTGGAATGTTGCACCCGAGTACCAGGGTACGAAAACTGAGACATATTTGAACACGTCTCCCGATCACATGGTTGATCATACTCTAGGTTCCACATGCATGTTTTAGCTGAAGGAAGAATACCTTAAACCTGGGTAATTGAAACCCGTGGAATGGGTACCATGCAATATGACTTCAAAGGGTCTTCATTTGCTCACCGAACCTCTCAAATCCTATCACTGCTGCGTTTATGCCCCTGTACACATGCTTGATTCTCTTTCGGAGACATAGGAATCCATAGGTTTCAAGATACTTACTAGTCAGGTACATTCTTAGGCGTTTAATATGCAGTGTTGAGTCCATTTCGTTGAGCAAGGAGTAGCTCTTGCCTATTCCATATTTGGCTTAAGGAACTTTATCTGTGCTCATTTCAATCTCTGGTTTTATGCAGCACCCCAACTCACCTTTCCCCTTAAGCAAGCATAAGTTGGTTTTCTAAATTTGAGACCCTGTTCTGTTTTGGAATGCAGTTCCTGTGTAGCCAAGTTTACATTCCGTGTATTAGTGATATCTTATGATGTTTCTTTTTCTGTGTGACTTATTTCAGTTAGAATCATCGTACCTGAATCCACTCATTATGCTGCTACGGGCCTGATGACATAGATTTCATTGCTGAGTGATACTGCATTGTACGTAAGTACCACAAGTTCTTTATCCATTTTTCACTTTCTGTGATATTGAACTTGTACGGTAAACGAGGTTCTTGTAAACGGAGGCGTCCCAAACTTTGGGGTGGCTGTGTGTTTTTCATTTTAATTTCCCTAAGCTATAGGACCATAAGTGGAAGTGCCCTAGGTTCTGTTGCTTTGTTTTTTAGATGTTTCAGGAAACACCATACACTTCTCCTGAGTGTCTGTTGGCAATTTACATCCCGCCCATCAGCATAACAAGGCTCCCAGTTCTCAATGGCCTGTTGCATTTCTGGATTTTACACTTTTTTCAGATGGCCCTTTTGACCGGGGGGAAGTGAGACTTCATTGTAGTGCAGATTTCCTTTGCAAGCTTGCTTGGTTGGCCAAAAAGTGCGTATGCGTTTTTTCCTGAGTATATTCAGGAAAAAACGCATATGCACTTTTTGGCCAAGTGCATCATTGTGGACGTTCTGCCTCTTTTCCTATGCTTTCAATGCAATTCCAGTCTACCTCCTGAAATCGGTTTCCTGCAATTCTGCCCCGCTTTCAAGTCCTCTTGGCAGCCTTACTTCAGTCTATTTTTGGACGATAGCTGTCATTTATAACTCTGCAGGTTTGTGAATTACAGTGCCCCTGAGCTCCTTTCTTCAACTCGCTTTCTTGTGACCTGGCCGCAACACCGCAGGATAGCTTCAGGCCCTAATCTGGTTCCGGCCCGGCACACTGAGCCTTTGGTTATTTCCTCTTCCTGGTGGGAAATGAGAGTTAAATTTGCCCGTCCAGACACCTCCAGCTAGCCTCTCATTGGTTCTCGCTATTCCTGTTCATCTTCCGCAGAAATTGCAAACTGGGCCAAACAGGAGGTTAAAGGCGCTGACTTTCCAAGTGGGGAGAGTGTTAGTAAAGCGTCTGGGATGTTGCACCCGAGTACCAGGGGAGGAAAACTGAGACATATTAAAACACGTCTCCCGATCACATGGTTGATCATAATCTAGGTTCCACATGCATGTTTTAGCTGAAGGAAGAATACCTAAAACCTGGGTAGTTGAAACCCGTGGAATGGGTACCATGCAATATCACTTCAAAGGGTCTTCATTTGCTCACCGAACCTCTCCAATCCTATCACTGCTGCGTTTATGCCCCTGTACACATGCTTGATTCTCTTTCGGAGACATAGCAATCCATAGGTTTTAAGATACTTACTAGTCAGGTACATTCTTAGGCGTTTAATATGGGGTTTTGAGTCCATTTCGTTGAGCAAGGAGTAGCTCTTGTCTATTCCATATTTGGCTTAAGGAACTTTATCTGTGCTCATTTCAATCTCTGGTTTTATGCAGCACCCCAACTCACCTTTCCCCTTAAGCAAGCATAAGTTGGTTTTCTAAATTTGAGACCCTGTTCTGTTTTGGAATGCAGTTCCTGTGTAGCCAAGTTTACATTCCGTGTATTAGTGATATCTTATGATGTTTCTTTTTCTGTGTGACTTATTTCAGTTAGAATCATCATACCTGAATCCACTCATTGTGCTGCTAAGGGCCTGATGACACAGATTTCATTGCTGAGTGATATTGCTTTGTAAGTAAATACCACAACTTCTTTATCCATTTTTCACTTTCTGCGATGTTGAACTTGTACTGTAAATGAGGTTCTTGTAAACAGAGCTGTTCCAAACTTTGGGGTGGCTGTGTCTTTTTCATTTTAATTTCCCTAAGCTATAGGACCATAAGTGGAAGTGCCCTAGGTTCTGTTGCTTTGTTTTTTAGTTGTTTCAGGAAACACCATACACTTCTCCCAAGTGGTTCTTGGCAATTTACATCCCGCCCATCAGCATAACAAGGCTCCCAGTTCTCCATGGCCTGTCCTGCCTTTCTGGATTTTACACTTTTTTCAGATGGCCCTTTTGACCGGGGGGAAGTGAGACTTCATTGTAGTGCAGATTTCCTTTGCAAGCTTGCTTGGTTGGCCAAAAAGGGCGTATGCGTTTTTACCTGAATATATTCAGGAAAAAACGCATACGCCCTTTTTGGCCAAGTGCATCATTGTGGACGTTCTGCCTCTTTTCCTATGCTTTCAATGCAATTCCAGTCTACCTCCTGAAATCGGTTTCCTGCAATTCTGCCCCGCTTTCAAGTCCTCTTGGCAGCCTTACTTCAGTCTATTTTTGGACGATAGCTGTCATTTATAACTCTGCAGGTTTGTGAATTACAGTGCCCCTGAGCTCCTTTCTTCAACTCGCTTTCTTGTGAGCTGGCCGCAACACCGCAGGATGGCTTCAGGCCCTAATCTGGTTCCGGCCCGGCATGCTGAGCCTTTGGTTAATTCCTCTTCCTGGTGGGAAATGAGAGTTGAATTTGCCCGTCCAGACACCTCCAGCTAGCCTCTCATTGGTTCTCGCTATTCCTGTTCATCTTCCGCAGAAATTGCAAACTGGGCCAAACAGGAGTTTAAAGGGACTGACTCTCCAAGTGGGGAGAGTGTTAGTAAAGCGTCTGGAATGTTGCACCCGAGTACCAGGGGAGGAAAACTGAGACATATTTGAACACATCTCCCGTTCACATGGTTGATCATACTCTGGGTTCCACATGCATGTTTTAGCTGAAGGAAGAATACCTTAAACCTGGAGAGTTGAGACCCGTGTAATGGGTACCATGCAATATGACTTCAAAGGGTCTTCATTTGCTCACCGAACCTCTCCAATCCTATCACTGCTGCGTTTATGCCCCTGTACACACGCTTGATTCTCTTTTGGAGACATAGCAATCCATAGGTTTTAAGATACTTACTAGTCAGGTACATTCTTAGGCGTTTAATATGGGGTTTTGAGTCCATTTCGTTGAGCAAGGAGTAGCTCTTGTCTATTCCATATTTGGCTTAAGGAACTTTATCTGTGCTCATTTCAATCTCTGGTTTTATGCAGCACCCCAACTCACCTTTCCCCTTAAGCAAGCATAAGTTGGTTTTCTAAATTTGAGACCCTGTTCTGTTTTGGAATGCAGTTCCTGTGTAGCCAAGTTTACATTCCGTGTATTAGTGATATCTTATGATGTTTCTTTTTCTGTGTGACTTATTTCAGTTAGAATCATCATACCTGAATCCACCAATTGTGCTGCTAAGGGCCTGATGACACAGATTTCATTGCTGAGTGATATTGCTTTGTAAGTAAATACCACAACTTCTTTATCCATTTTTCAATTTCTGCGATGTTGAACTTGTACTGTAAACGAGGTTCTTGTAAACAGAGCCGTTCGAAACTTTGGGGTGGCTGTGTCTTTTTGATTTTAAATTCCCTAAGCTATAGGACCATAAGTGGAAGTGCCGTAGGGTCTGTTGCTTTGTATTTTAGATGTTTCAGGAAACACCATACACTTCTCCCGAGTGGTTGTTGGCAATTTACATCCCGCCCATCAGCATAACAAGGCTCCCAGTTCTCCATGGCCTGTCCTGCCTTTCTGGATTTTACCCTTTTTTCAGATGGCCCTTTTGACCGGGGGGAAGTGAGACTTCATTGTAGTGCAGATTTCCTTTGCAAGCTTGCTTGGTTGGCCAAAAAGGGCGTATGCGTTTTTTCCTGAATATATTCAGGAAAAAACGCATACGCCCTTTTTGGCCAAGTGCATCATTGTGGACGTTCTGCCTCTTTTCCTATGCTTTCAATGCAATTCCAGTCTACCTCCTGAAATCGGTTTCCTGCAATTCTGCCCCGCTTTCAAGTCCTCTTGGCAGCCTTACTTCAGTCTATTTTTGGACGATAGCTGTCATTTATAACTCTGCAGGTTTGTGAATTACAGTGCCCCTGAGCTCCTTTCTTTAACTCGATTTCTTGTGACCTGGCCGCAACACCGCAGGATGTCTTCAGGCCCTAATCTGGTTCTGGCACGGCACGCTGAGCCTTTGGTTAATTCCTCTTCCTGGTGGGAAATGAGAGTTAAATTTGCCCATCCAGACACCTCCAGCTAGTCTCTCATTGGTTCTCGCTATTCCTGTTCATCTTCCACAGAAATTGCAAACTGGGCCAAACAGGAGGTTAAAGGGACTGACTCTCCAAGTGGGGAGAGTGTTAGTAAAGCGTCTGGAATGTTGCACCCGAGTACCAGGGTACGAAAACTGAGACATATTTGAACACATCTCCCGATCACATGGTTGATCATACTCTAGGTTCCACATGCATGTTTTAGCTGAAGGAAGAATACCTTAAACCTGGGTAGTTGAAACCCGTGGAATGGGTACCATGCAATATGACTTCAAAGGGTCTTCATTTGCTCACCGAACCTCTCCAATCCTATCACAGCTGCGTTTATGCCCCTGTACACATGCTTGATTCTCTTTCGGAGACATAGCAATCCATAGGTTTTAAGATACTTACTAGTCAGCTACATTCTTAGGCATTTAATATGCAGTGTTGAGTCCATTTCGTTGAGCAAGGAGTAGCTCTTGTCTATTCCATATTTGGCTTAAGGAACTTTATCTGTGCTCATTTCAATCTCTGATTTTATGCAGCACCCCAACTCACCTTTCCCCTTAAGCAAGCATAAGTTGGTTTTCTAAATTTGAGACCCTGTTCTGTTTTGGAATGCAGTTCCTGTGTAGCCAAGTTTACATTCCGTGTATTAGTGATATCTCATGATGTTTCTTTTTCTGTGTGACTTATTTCAGTTAGAATCATCGTACCTGAATCCACTCATTATGCTGCTACAGGCCTGATGACATAGATTTCATTGCTGAGTGATACTGCATTGTACGTAAGTACCACAAGTTCTTTATCCATTTTTCACTTTCTGTGATATTGAACTTGTACGGTAAACGAGGTTCTTGTAAACAGAGGCGTCCCAAACTTTGGGGTGGCTGTGTCTTTTTGATTTTAATTTCCCTAAGCTATAGGACCATAAGTGGAAGTGCCCTAGGCTCTGTTGCTTTGTTTTTTAGATGTTTCAGGAAACACCATACACTTCTCCCGAGTGTCTGTTGGCAATTTACATCCCGCCCATCAGCATAACAAGGCTCCCAGTTCTCCATGGCCTGTCCTGCCTTTCTGGATTTTACACTTTTTTCAGATGGCCCTTTTGACCGGGGGGAAGTGAGACTTCATTGTAGTGCAGATTTCCTTTGCAAGTTTGCTTGGTTGGCCAAAAAGGGCGTATGCGTTTTTTCCTGAATATGTTCAGGAAAAAATGCATACGCCCTTTTTGGCCAAGTGCATCATTGTGGACGTTCTGCCTCTTTTCCTATGCTTTCAATGCAATTCCAGTCTACCTCTTGAAATCGGTTTCCTGCAATTCTGCCCCGCTTTCAAGTCCTCTTGGCAGCCTTACTTCAGTATATTTTTGGACGATAGCTGTCATTTATAACTCTGCAGGTTTGTGAATTACAGTGCCCCTGAGCTCCTTTCTTCAACTCGCTTTCTTGTGACCTGGCCACAACACCGCAGGATGTCTTCAGGCCCTAATCTGGTTCCGGCACGGCACGCTGAGCCTTTGGTTAATTCCTCTTCCTGGTGGGAAATGAGAGTTAAATTTGCCCGTCCAGACACCTCCAGCTAGTCTCTCATTGGTTCTCGCTATTCCTGTTCATCTTCCGCAGAAATTGCAAACTGGGCCAAACAGGAGGTTAAAGGGACTGACTCTCCAAGTCGGGAGAGTGTTAGTAAAGCGTCTGGAATGTTGCACCCGAGTACCAGGGTAGGAAAACTGAGACATATTTGAACACGTCTCCCATTCACATGGTTGATCATACTCTGGGTTCCACATGCATGTTTTAGCTGAAGGAAGAATACCTTAAACCTGGAGAGTTGAGACCCGTGGAATGGGTACCGTGCAATATGACTTCAAAGGGTCTTCATTTTCTCACCGAACCTCTCCAATCCTATCACAGCTGCGTTTATGCCCCTGTACACATGCTTGATTCTCTTTCGGAGACATAGCAATCCATAGGTTTTAAGATACTTACTAGTCAGGTACATTCTTAGGCGTTTAATATGTGGTGTTGAGTCCATTTCGTTGAGCAAGGAGTAGCTCTTGTCTATTCCATATTTGGCTTAAGGAACTTTATCTGTGCTCATTTCAATCTCTGGTTTTATGCAGCACCCCAACTCACCTTTCCCCTTAAGCAAGCATAAGTTGGTTTTCTAAATTTTAGACCCTGTTCTGTTCTGTAATTCAGTTCCTGTGTAGCCAAGTTTACATTCCGTGTATTACTGATATCTTATGATGTTTCTTTTTCTGTGTGACTTATTTCAGTTAGAATCATCATACCTGAATCCACCAATTGTGCTGCTAAGGGCCTGATGACACAGATTTCATTGCTGAGTGATATTGCTTTGTAAGTAAATACCACAACTTCTTTATCCATTTTTCACTTTCTGCGATGTTGAACTTGTACGGTAAACGAGGTTCTTGTAAACAGAGCCGTTCCAAATTTTGGGGTGGCTGTGTCTTTTTGATTTTAATTTCCCTAAGCTATAGGACCATAAGTGGAAGTGCCCTAGGTTCTGTTGCTTTGTTTTTTAGATGTTTCAGGAAACACCATACACTTCTCCCGAGTGGTTGTTGGCAATTTACATCCCGCCCATCAGCATAACAAGGCTCCCAGTTCTCCATGGCCTGTCCTGCCTTTCTGGATTTTACACTTTTTTCAGATGGCCCTTTTGACCGGGGGGAAGTGAGACTTCATTGTAGTGCAGATTTCCTTTGCAAGCTTGCTTGGTTGGCCAAAAAGGGCGTATGCGTTTTTTCCTGAATATATTCAGGAAAAAACGCATACGCCCTTTTTGGCCAAGTGCATCATTGTGGACGTTCTGCCTCTTTTCCTATGCTTTCAATGCAATTCCAGTCTACCTCCTGAAATCGGTTTCCTGCAATTCTGCCCCGCTTTCAAGTCCTCTTGGCAGCCTTACTTCAGTCTATTTTTGGACGATAGCTGTCATTTATAACTCTGCAGGTTTGTGAATTACAGTGCCCCTGAGCTCCTTTCTTCAACTCGCTTTCTTGTGAGCTGGCCGCAACACCGCAGGATAGCTTCAGGCCCTAATCTGGTTCCGGCATGGCATGCTGAGCCTCTGGTTATTTCCTCTTCCTGGTGGGAAATGAGAGTTAAATTTGCCCGTCCAGACACCTGCAGCTAGCCTCTCATTGGTTCTCGCTATTCCTGTTCATCTTCCGCAGAAATTGCAAACTGGGCCAAACAGGAGGTTAAAGGCGCTGACTCTCCAAGTGGGGAGAGTGTTAGTAAAGCGTCTGGAATGTTGCACCCGAGTACCAGGGGAGGAAAACTGAGACATATTTGAACACGTCTCCCGATCTCATGGTTGATCATACTCTGGGTTCCACATGCATGTTTTAGCTGAAGGAAGAATACCTAAAACCTGGGTAGTTGAAACCCGTGGAATGGGTACCATGCAATATGACTTCAAAGGGTCTTCATTTGCTCACCGAACCTCTCCAATCCTATCACTGCTGCGTTTATGCCCCTGTACACATGCTTGATTCTCTTTCGGAGACATAGCAATCTATAGGTTAAGATACTTACTAGTCAGGTACATTCTTAGGCGTTTAATATGCGGTGTTGAGTCCATTTTGTTGAGCAAGGAGTAGCTCCTGTCTATTCCATATTTGGCTTAAGGAACTTTATCTGTGCTCATTTCAATCTCTGGTTTTATGCAGCACCCCAACTCACCTTTCCCCTTAAGCAAGCATAAGTTGGTTTTCTAAATTTGAGACCCTGTTCTGTTCTGTAATTCAGTTCCTGTGTAGCCAAGTTTACATTCCGTGTATTACTGATATCTTATGATGTTTCTTTTTCTGTGTGACTTATTTCAGTTAGAATCATCATACCTGAATCCACTCATTGTGCTGCTAAGGGCCTGATGACACAGATTTCATTGCTGAGTGATATTGCTTTGTAAGTAAATACCACAACTTTTTTATCCATTTTTCACTTTCTGCGATGTTGAACTTGTACTGTAAACGAGGTTCTTGTAAACAGAGCCGTTCGAAACTTTGGGGTGGCTGTGTCTTTTTGATTTTAAATTCCCTAAGCTATAGGACCATAAGTGGAAGTGCCCTAGGCTCTCTTGCTTTGTTTTTTAGATGTTTCAGGAAACACCATACACTTCTCCCGAGTGTTTGTTGGCAATTTACATCCCGCCCTTCAGCATAACAAGGCTGCCAGTTCTCCATGGCCTGTCCTGCCTTTCTGGTTTTTACACTTTTTTCAGATGGCCCTTTTGACCGGGGGGAAGTGAGACTCCATTGTAGTGCAGATTTCCTTTGCAAGCTTGCTTGGTTGGCCAAAAAGGGCGTATGCGTTTTTTCCTGAATATATTCAGGAAAAAACGCATACGCCCTTTTTGGCCAAGTGCATCATTGTGGACGTTCTGCCTCTTTTCCTATGCTTTCAATGCAATTCCAGTCTACCTCCTGAAATCGGTTTCCTGCAATTCTGCCCCGCTTTCAAGTCCTCTTGGCAGCCTTACTTCAGTCTATTTTTGGACGATAGCTGTCATTTATAACTCTGCAGGTTTGTGAATTACAGTGCCCCTGAGCTCCTTTCTTTAACTCGATTTCTTGTGACCTGGCCGCAACACCGCAGGATAGCTTCAGGCCCTAATCTGGTTCCGGCATGGCATGCTGAGCCTCTGGTTATTTCCTCTTCCTGGTGGGAAATGAGAGTTAAATTTGCCCGTCCAGACACCTGCAGCTAGCCTCTCATTGGTTCTCGCTATTCCTGTTCATCTTCCGCAGAAATTGCAAACTGGGCCAAACAGGAGGTTAAAGGCGCTGACTCTCCAAGTGGGGAGAGTGTTAGTAAAGCGTCTGGAATGTTGCACCCGAGTACCAGGGGAGGAAAACTGAGACATATTTGAACACGTCTCCCGATCTCATGGTTGATCATACTCTGGGTTCCACATGCATGTTTTAGCTGAAGGAAGAATACCTAAAACCTGGGTAGTTGAAACCCGTGGAATGGGTACCATGCAATATGACTTCAAAGGGTCTTCATTTGCTCACCGAACCTCTCCAATCCTATCACTGCTGCGTTTATGCCCCTGTACACATGCTTGATTCTCTTTCGGAGACATAGCAATCTATAGGTTAAGATACTTACTAGTCAGGTACATTCTTAGGCGTTTAATATGCGGTGTTGAGTCCATTTTGTTGAGCAAGGAGTAGCTCCTGTCTATTCCATATTTGGCTTAAGGAACTTTATCTGTGCTCATTTCAATCTCTGGTTTTATGCAGCACCCCAACTCACCTTTCCCCTTAAGCAAGCATAAGTTGGTTTTCTAAATTTGAGACCCTGTTCTGTTCTGTAATTCAGTTCCTGTGTAGCCAAGTTTACATTCCGTGTATTACTGATATCTTATGATGTTTCTTTTTCTGTGTGACTTATTTCAGTTAGAATCATCATACCTGAATCCACTCATTGTGCTGCTAAGGGCCTGATGACACAGATTTCATTGCTGAGTGATATTGCTTTGTAAGTAAATACCACAACTTTTTTATCCATTTTTCACTTTCTGCGATGTTGAACTTGTACTGTAAACGAGGTTCTTGTAAACAGAGCCGTTCGAAACTTTGGGGTGGCTGTGTCTTTTTGATTTTAAATTCCCTAAGCTATAGGACCATAAGTGGAAGTGCCCTAGGCTCTCTTGCTTTGTTTTTTAGATGTTTCAGGAAACACCATACACTTCTCCCGAGTGTTTGTTGGCAATTTACATCCCGCCCTTCAGCATAACAAGGCTGCCAGTTCTCCATGGCCTGTCCTGCCTTTCTGGTTTTTACACTTTTTTCAGATGGCCCTTTTGACCGGGGGGAAGTGAGACTCCATTGTAGTGCAGATTTCCTTTGCAAGCTTGCTTGGTTGGCCAAAAAGGGCGTATGCGTTTTTTCCTGAATATATTCAGGAAAAAACGCATACGCCCTTTTTGGCCAAGTGCATCATTGTGGACGTTCTGCCTCTTTTCCTATGCTTTCAATGCAATTCCAGTCTACCTCCTGAAATCGGTTTCCTGCAATTCTGCCCCGCTTTCAAGTCCTCTTGGCAGCCTTACTTCAGTCTATTTTTGGACGATAGCTGTCATTTATAACTCTGCAGGTTTGTGAATTACAGTGCCCCTGAGCTCCTTTCTTTAACTCGATTTCTTGTGACCTGGCCGCAACACCGCAGGATAGCTTCAGGCCCTAATCTGGTTCCGGCATGGCATGCTGAGCCTCTGGTTATTTCCTCTTCCTGGTGGGAAATGAGAGTTAAATTTGCCCGTCCAGACACCTGCAGCTAGCCTCTCATTGGTTCTCGCTATTCCTGTTCATCTTCCGCAGAAATTGCAAACTGGGCCAAACAGGAGGTTAAAGGCGCTGACTCTCCAAGTGGGGAGAGTGTTAGTAAAGCGTCTGGAATGTTGCACCCGAGTACCAGGGGAGGAAAACTGAGACATATTTGAACACGTCTCCCGATCTCATGGTTGATCATACTCTGGGTTCCACATGCATGTTTTAGCTGAAGGAAGAATACCTAAAACCTGGGTAGTTGAAACCCGTGGAATGGGTACCATGCAATATGACTTCAAAGGGTCTTCATTTGCTCACCGAACCTCTCCAATCCTATCACTGCTGCGTTTATGCCCCTGTACACATGCTTGATTCTCTTTCGGAGACATAGCAATCTATAGGTTAAGATACTTACTAGTCAGGTACATTCTTAGGCGTTTAATATGCGGTGTTGAGTCCATTTTGTTGAGCAAGGAGTAGCTCTTGTCTATTCCATATTTGGCTTAAGGAACTTTATCTGTGCTCATTTCAATCTCTGGTTTTATGCAGCACCCCAACTCACCTTTCCCCTTAAGCAAGCATAAGTTGGTTTTCTAAATTTGAGACCCTGTTCTGTTCTGTAATTCAGTTCCTGTGTAGCCAAGTTTACATTCCGTGTATTACTGATATCTTATGATGTTTCTTTTTCTGTGTGACTTATTTCAGTTAGAATCATCATACCTGAATCCACTCATTGTGCTGCTAAGGGCCTGATGACACAGATTTCATTGCTGAGTGATATTGCTTTGTAAGTAAATACCACAACTTTTTTATCCATTTTTCACTTTCTGCGATGTTGAACTTGTACTGTAAACGAGGTTCTTGTAAACAGAGCCGTTCGAAACTTTGGGGTGGCTGTGTCTTTTTGATTTTAAATTCCCTAAGCTATAGGACCATAAGTGGAAGTGCCCTAGGCTCTCTTGCTTTGTTTTTTAGATGTTTCAGGAAACACCATACACTTCTCCCGAGTGTTTGTTGGCAATTTACATCCCGCCCTTCAGCATAACAAGGCTGCCAGTTCTCCATGGCCTGTCCTGCCTTTCTGGTTTTTACACTTTTTTCAGATGGCCCTTTTGACCGGGGGGAAGTGAGACTCCATTGTAGTGCAGATTTCCTTTGCAAGCTTGCTTGGTTGGCCAAAAAGGGCGTATGCGTTTTTTCCTGAATATATTCAGGAAAAAACGCATACGCCCTTTTTGGCCAAGTGCATCATTGTGGACGTTCTGCCTCTTTTCCTATGCTTTCAATGCAATTCCAGTCTACCTCCTGAAATCGGTTTCCTGCAATTCTGCCCCGCTTTCAAGTCCTCTTGGCAGCCTTACTTCAGTCTATTTTTGGACGATAGCTGTCATTTATAACTCTGCAGGTTTGTGAATTACAGTGCCCCTGAGCTCCTTTCTTTAACTCGATTTCTTGTGACCTGGCCGCAACACCGCAGGATGTCTTCAGGCCCTAATCTGGTTCTGGCACGGCACGCTGAGCCTTTGGTTAATTCCTCTTCCTGGTGGGAAATGAGAGTTAAATTTGCCCATACAGACACCTCCAGCTAGTCTCTCATTGGTTCTCGCTATTCCTGTTCATCTTCCACAGAAATTGCAAACTGGGCCAAACAGGAGGTTAAAGGGACTGACTCTCCAAGTGGGGAGAGTGTTAGTAAAGCGTCTGGAATGTTGCACCCGAGTACCAGGGTACGAAAACTGAGACATATTTGAACACATCTCCCGATCACATGGTTGATCATACTCTAGGTTCCACATGCATGTTTTAGCTGAAGGAAGAATACCTTAAACCTGGGTAGTTGAAACCCGTGGAATGGGTACCATGCAATATGACTTCAAAGGCTCTTCATTTGCTCACCGAACCTCTCCAATCCTATCACAGCTGCGTTTATGCCCCTGTACACAT
This sequence comes from Stenella coeruleoalba, assembly GCF_951394435.1. Classification (NCBI taxonomy): domain Eukaryota; kingdom Metazoa; phylum Chordata; class Mammalia; order Artiodactyla; family Delphinidae; genus Stenella; species Stenella coeruleoalba. The sequence continues at coordinate 735,618 of NW_027646265.1, forward strand.
GCTTGATTCTCTTTCGGAGACATAGCAATCCATAGGTTTTAAGATACTTACTAGTCAGCTACATTCTTAGGCATTTAATATGCAGTGTTGAGTCCATTTCGTTGAGCAAGGAGTAGCTCTTGTCTATTCCATATTTGGCTTAAGGAACTTTATCTGTGCTCATTTCAATCTCTGATTTTATGCAGCACCCCAACTCACCTTTCCCCTTAAGCAAGCATAAGTTGGTTTTCTAAATTTGAGACCCTGTTCTGTTTTGGAATGCAGTTCCTGTGTAGCCAAGTTTACATTCCGTGTATTAGTGATATCTCATGATGTTTCTTTTTCTGTGTGACTTATTTCAGTTAGAATCATCGTACCTGAATCCACTCATTATGCTGCTACAGGCCTGATGACATAGATTTCATTGCTGAGTGATACTGCATTGTACGTAAGTACCACAAGTTCTTTATCCATTTTTCACTTTCTGTGATATTGAACTTGTACGGTAAACGAGGTTCTTGTAAACAGAGGCGTCCCAAACTTTGGGGTGGCTGTGTCTTTTTGATTTTAATTTCCCTAAGCTATAGGACCATAAGTGGAAGTGCCCTAGGCTCTGTTGCTTTGTTTTTTAGATGTTTCAGGAAACACCATACACTTCTCCCGAGTGTCTGTTGGCAATTTACATCCCGCCCATCAGCATAACAAGGCTCCCAGTTCTCCATGGCCTGTCCTGCCTTTCTGGATTTTACACTTTTTTCAGATGGCCCTTTTGACCGGGGGGAAGTGAGACTTCATTGTAGTGCAGATTTCCTTTGCAAGTTTGCTTGGTTGGCCAAAAAGGGCGTATGCGTTTTTTCCTGAATATGTTCAGGAAAAAATGCATACGCCCTTTTTGGCCAAGTGCATCATTGTGGACGTTCTGCCTCTTTTCCTATGCTTTCAATGCAATTCCAGTCTACCTCTTGAAATCGGTTTCCTGCAATTCTGCCCCGCTTTCAAGTCCTCTTGGCAGCCTTACTTCAGTATATTTTTGGACGATAGCTGTCATTTATAACTCTGCAGGTTTGTGAATTACAGTGCCCCTGAGCTCCTTTCTTCAACTCGCTTTCTTGTGACCTGGCCGCAACACCGCAGGATGTCTTCAGGCCCTAATCTGGTTCCGGCACGGCACGCTGAGCCTTTGGTTAATTCCTCTTCCTGGTGGGAAATGAGAGTTAAATTTGCCCGTCCAGACACCTCCAGCTAGTCTCTCATTGGTTCTCGCTATTCCTGTTCATCTTCCGCAGAAATTGCAAACTGGGCCAAACAGGAGGTTAAAGGGACTGACTCTCCAAGTCGGGAGAGTGTTAGTAAAGCGTCTGGAATGTTGCACCCGAGTACCAGGGTAGGAAAACTGAGACATATTTGAACACGTCTCCCGTTCACATGGTTGATCATACTCTGGGTTCCACATGCATGTTTTAGCTGAAGGAAGAATACCTTAAACCTGGAGAGTTGAGACCCGTGGAATGGGTACCGTGCAATATGACTTCAAAGGGTCTTCATTTTCTCACCGAACCTCTCCAATCCTATCACAGCTGCGTTTATGCCCCTGTACACATGCTTGATTCTCTTTCGGAGACATAGCAATCCATAGGTTTTAAGATACTTACTAGTCAGGTACATTCTTAGGCGTTTAATATGTGGTGTTGAGTCCATTTCGTTGAGCAAGGAGTAGCTCTTGTCTATTCCATATTTGGCTTAAGGAACTTTATCTGTGCTGATTTCAATCTCTGGTTTTATGCAGCACCCCAACTCACCTTTCCCCTTAAGCAAGCATAAGTTGGTTTTCTAAATTTTAGACCCTGTTCTGTTCTGTAATTCAGTTCCTGTGTAGCCAAGTTTACATTCCGTGTATTACTGATATCTTATGATGTTTCTTTTTCTGTGTGACTTATTTCAGTTAGAATCATCATACCTGAATCCACTCATTGTGCTGCTAAGGGCCTGATGACACAGATTTCATTGCTGAGTGATATTGCTTTGTAAGTAAATACCACAACTTCTTTATCCATTTTTCACTTTCTGCGATGTTGAACTTGTACGGTAAACGAGGTTCTTGTAAACAGAGCCGTTCCAAATTTTGGGGTGGCTGTGTCTTTTTGATTTTAATTTCCCTAAGCTATAGGACCATAAGTGGAAGTGCCCTAGGTTCTGTTGCTTTGTTTTTTAGATGTTTCAGGAAACACCATACACTTCTCCCGAGTGGTTGTTGGCAATTTACATCCCGCCCATCAGCATAACAAGGCTCCCAGTTCTCCATGGCCTGTCCTGCCTTTCTGGATTTTACACTTTTTTCAGATGGCCCTTTTGACCGGGGGGAAGTGAGACTTCATTGTAGTGCAGATTTCCTTTGCAAGCTTGCTTGGTTGGCCAAAAAGGGCGTATGCGTTTTTTCCTGAATATATTCAGGAAAAAACGCATACGCCCTTTTTGGCCAAGTGCATCATTGTGGACGTTCTGCCTCTTTTCCTATGCTTTCAATGCAATTCCAGTCTACCTCCTGAAATTGGTTTCCTGCAATTCTGCCCCGCTTTCAAGTCCTCTTGGCAGCCTTACTTCAGTCTATTTTTGGACGATAGCTGTCATTTATAACTCTGCAGGTTTGTGAATTACAGTGCCCCTGAGCTCCTTTCTTCAACTCGCTTTCTTGTGAGCTGGCCGCAACACCGCAGGATAGCTTCAGGCCCTAATCTGGTTCCGGCATGGCACGCTGAGCCTCTGGTTATTTCCTCTTCCTGGTGGGAAATGAGAGTTAAATTTGCCCGTCCAGACACCTGCAGCTAGCCTCTCATTGGTTCTCGCTATTCCTGTTCATCTTCCGCAGAAATTGCAAACTGGGCCAAACAGGAGGTTAAAGGCGCTGACTCTCCAAGTGGGGAGAGTGTTAGTAAAGCGTCTGGAATGTTGCACCCGAGTACCAGGGGAGGAAAACTGAGACATATTTGAACACGTCTCCCGATCTCATGGTTGATCATACTCTGGGTTCCACATGCATGTTTTAGCTGAAGGAAGAATACCTAAAACCTGGGTATTTGAAACCCGTGGAATGGGTACCATGCAATATGACTTCAAAGGGTCTTCATTTGCTCACCGAACCTCTCCAATCCTATCACTGCTGCGTTTATGCCCCTGTACACATGCTTGATTCTCTTTCGGAGACATAGCAATCTATAGGTTAAGATACTTACTAGTCAGGTACATTCTTAGGCGTTTAATATGCGGTGTTGAGTCCATTTTGTTGAGCAAGGAGTAGCTCTTGTCTATTCCATATTTGGCTTAAGGAACTTTATCTGTGCTCATTTCAATCTCTGGTTTTATGCAGCACCCCAACTCACCTTTCCCCTTAAGCAAGCATAAGTTGGTTTTCTAAATTTGAGACCCTGTTCTGTTCTGTAATTCAGTTCCTGTGTAGCCAAGTTTACATTCCGTGTATTACTGATATCTTATGATGTTTCTTTTTCTGTGTGACTTATTTCAGTTAGAATCATCATACCTGAATCCACTCATTGTGCTGCTAAGGGCCTGATGACACAGATTTCATTGCTGAGTGATATTGCTTTGTAAGTAAATACCACAACTTTTTTATCCATTTTTCACTTTCTGCGATGTTGAACTTGTACTGTAAACGAGGTTCTTGTAAACAGAGCCGTTCGAAACTTTGGGGTGGCTGTGTCTTTTTGATTTTAAATTCCCTAAGCTATAGGACCATAAGTGGAAGTGCCCTAGGCTCTCTTGCTTTGTTTTTTAGATGTTTCAGGAAACACCATACACTTCTCCCGAGTGTTTGTTGGCAATTTACATCCCGCCCTTCAGCATAACAAGGCTGCCAGTTCTCCATGGCCTGTCCTGCCTTTCTGGTTTTTACACTTTTTTCAGATGGCCCTTTTGACCGGGGGGAAGTGAGACTCCATTGTAGTGCAGATTTCCTTTGCAAGCTTGCTTGGTTGGCCAAAAAGGGCGTATGCGTTTTTTCCTGAATATATTCAGGAAAATACGCATACGCCCTTTTTGGCCAAGTGCATCATTGTGGACGTTCTGCCTCTTTTCCTATGCTTTCAATGCAATTCCAGTCTACCTCCTGAAATCGGTTTCCTGCAATTCTGCCCCGCTTTCAAGTCCTCTTGGCAGCCTTACTTCAGTCTATTTTTGGACGATAGCTGTCATTTATAACTCTGCAGGTTTGTGAATTACAGTGCCCCTGAGCTCCTTTCTTTAACTCGATTTCTTGTGACCTGGCCGCAACACCGCAGGATGTCTTCAGGCCCTAATCTGGTTCTGGCACGGCACGCTGAGCCTTTGGTTAATTCCTCTTCCTAGTGGGAAATGAGAGTTAAATTTGCCCATCCAGACACCTCCAGCTAGTCTCTCATTGGTTCTCGCTATTCCTGTTCATCTTCCACAGAAATTGCAAACTGGGCCAAACAGGAGGTTAAAGGGACTGACTCTCCAAGTGGGGAGAGTGTTAGTAAAGCGTCTGGAATGTTGCACCCGAGTTCCAGGGGAGGAAAACTGAGACATATTTGAACACGTCTCCCTTTGACATGGTTGATCATACTTGGGTTCCACATGCATGTTTTAGCTGAAGGAAGAATACCTAAAACCTGGGTAGTTGAAACCCGTGGAATGGGTACCATGCAATATGACTTCAAAGGGTCTTCATTTGCTCACCGAACCTCTCCAATCCTATCACAGCTGCGTTTATGCCCCTGTACACATGCTTGATTCTCTTTCGGAGACATAGCAATCCATAGGTTTTAAGATACTTACTAGTCAGCTACATTCTTAGGCATTTAATATGCAGTGTTGAGTCCATTTCGTTGAGCAAGGAGTAGCTCTTGTCTATTCCATATTTGGCTTAAGGAACTTTATCTGTGCTCATTTCAATCTCTGATTTTATGCAGCACCCCAACTCACCTTTCCCCTTAAGCAAGCATAAGTTGGTTTTCTAAATTTGAGACCCTGTTCTGTTTTGGAATGCAGTTCCTGTGTAGCCAAGTTTACATTCCGTGTATTAGTGATATCTCATGATGTTTCTTTTTCTGTGTGACTTATTTCAGTTAGAATCATCGTACCTGAATCCACTCATTATGCTGCTACAGGCCTGATGACATAGATTTCATTGCTGAGTGATACTGCATTGTACGTAAGTACCACAAGTTCTTTATCCATTTTTCACTTTCTGTGATATTGAACTTGTACGGTAAACGAGGTTCTTGTAAACAGAGGCGTCCCAAACTTTGGGGTGGCTGTGTCTTTTTGATTTTAATTTCCTTAAGCTATAGGACCATAAGTGGAAGTGCCCTAGGCTCTGTTGCTTTGTTTTTTAGATGTTTCAGGAAACACCATACACTTCTCCCGAGTGTCTGTTGGCAAGTTACATCCCGCCCATCAGCATAACAAGGCTCCCAGTTCTCCATGGCCTGTCCTGCCTTTCTGGATTTTACACTTTTTTCAGATGGCCCTTTTGACCGGGGGGAAGTGAGACTTCATTGTAGTGCAGATTTCCTTTGCAAGTTTGCTTGGTTGGCCAAAAAGGGCGTATGCGTTTTTTCCTGAATATGTTCAGGAAAAAATGCATATGCCCTTTTTGGCCAAGTGCATCATTGTGGACGTTCTGCCTCTTTTCCTATGCTTTCAATGCAATTCCAGTCTACCTCTTGAAATCGGTTTCCTGCAATTCTGCCCCGCTTTCAAGTCCTCTTGGCAGCCTTACTTCAGTATATTTTTGGACGATAGCTGTCATTTATAACTCTGCAGGTTTGTGAATTACAGTGCCCCTGAGCTCCTTTCTTCAACTCGCTTTCTTGTGACCTGGCCGCAACACCACAGGATGTCTTCAGGCCCTAATCTGGTTCCGGCACGGCACGCTGAGCCTTTGGTTAATTCCTCTTCCTGGTGGGAAATGAGAGTTAAATTTGCCCGTCCAGACACCTCCAGCTAGTCTCTCATTGGTTCTCGCTATTCCTGTTCATCTTCCGCAGAAATTGCAAACTGGGCCAAACAGGAGGTTAAAGGGACTGACTCTCCAAGTCGGGAGAGTGTTAGTAAAGCGTCTGGAATGTTGCACCCGAGTACCAGGGTAGGAAAACTGAGACATATTTGAACACGTCTCCCGTTCACATGGTTGATCATACTCTGGGTTCCACATGCATGTTTTAGCTGAAGGAAGAATACCTTAAACCTGGAGAGTTGAGACCCGTGGAATGGGTACCGTGCAATATGACTTCAAAGGGTCTTCATTTTCTCACCGAACCTCTCCAATCCTATCACAGCTGCGTTTATGCCCCTGTACACATGCTTGATTCTCTTTCGGAGACATAGCAATCCATAGGTTTTAAGATACTTACTAGTCAGGTACATTCTTAGGCGTTTAATATGTGGTGTTGAGTCCATTTCGTTGAGCAAGGAGTAGCTCTTGTCTATTCCATATTTGGCTTAAGGAACTTTATCTGTGCTGATTTCAATCTCTGGTTTTATGCAGCACCCCAACTCACCTTTCCCCTTAAGCAAGCATAAGTTGGTTTTCTAAATTTTAGACCCTGTTCTGTTCTGTAATTCAGTTCCTGTGTAGCCAAGTTTACATTCCGTGTATTACTGATATCTTATGATGTTTCTTTTTCTGTGTGACTTATTTCAGTTAGAATCATCATACCTGAATCCACCAATTGTGCTGCTAAGGGCCTGATGACACAGATTTCATTGCTGAGTGATATTGCTTTGTAAGTAAATACCACAACTTCTTTATCCATTTTTCACTTTCTGCGATGTTGAACTTGTACGGTAAACGAGGTTCTTGTAAACAGAGCCGTTCCAAATTTTGGGGTGGCTGTGTCTTTTTGATTTTAATTTCCCTAAGCTATAGGACCATAAGTGGAAGTGCCCTAGGTTCTGTTGCTTTGTTTTTTAGATGTTTCAGGAAACACCATACACTTCTCCCGAGTGGTTGTTGGCAATTTACATCCCGCCCATCAGCATAACAAGGCTCCCAGTTCTCCATGGCCTGTCCTGCCTTTCTGGATTTTACACTTTTTTCAGATGGCCCTTTTGACCGGGGGGAAGTGAGACTTCATTGTAGTGCAGATTTCCTTTGCAAGCTTGCTTGGTTGGCCAAAAAGGGCGTATGCGTTTTTTCCTGAATATATTCAGGAAAAAACGCATACGCCCTTTTTGGCCAAGTGCATCATTGTGGACGTTCTGCCTCTTTTCCTATGCTTTCAATGCAATTCCAGTCTACCTCCTGAAATCGGTTTCCTGCAATTCTGCCCCGCTTTCAAGTCCTCTTGGCAGCCTTACTTCAGTCTATTTTTGGACGATAGCTGTCATTTATAACTCTGCAGGTTTGTGAATTACAGTGCCCCTGAGCTCCTTTCTTCAACTCGCTTTCTTGTGAGCTGGCCGCAACACCGCAGGATAGCTTCAGGCCCTAATCTGGTTCCGGCATGGCACGCTGAGCCTCTGGTTATTTCCTCTTCCTGGTGGGAAATGAGAGTTAAATTTGCCCGTCCAGACACCTGCAGCTAGCCTCTCATTGGTTCTCGCTATTCCTGTTCATCTTCCGCAGAAATTGCAAACTGGGCCAAACAGGAGGTTAAAGGCGCTGACTCTCCAAGTGGGGAGAGTGTTAGTAAAGCGTCTGGAATGTTGCACCCGAGTACCAGGGGAGGAAAACTGAGACATATTTGAACACGTCTCCCGATCTCATGGTTGATCATACTCTGGGTTCCACATGCATGTTTTAGCTGAAGGAAGAATACCTAAAACCTGGGTAGTTGAAACCCGTGGAATGGGTACCATGCAATATGACTTCAAAGGGTCTTCATTTGCTCACCGAACCTCTCCAATCCTATCACTGCTGCGTTTATGCCCCTGTACACATGCTTGATTCTCTTTCGGAGACATAGCAATCTATAGGTTAAGATACTTACTAGTCAGGTACATTCTTAGGCGTTTAATATGCGGTGTTGAGTCCATTTTGTTGAGCAAGGAGTAGCTCTTGTCTATTCCATATTTGGCTTAAGGAACTTTATCTGTGCTCATTTCAATCTCTGGTTTTATGCAGCACCCCAACTCACCTTTCCCCTTAAGCAAGCATAAGTTGGTTTTCTAAATTTGAGACCCTGTTCTGTTCTGTAATTCAGTTCCTGTGTAGCCAAGTTTACATTCCGTGTATTACTGATATCTTATGATGTTTCTTTTTCTGTGTGACTTATTTCAGTTAGAATCATCATACCTGAATCCACTCATTGTGCTGCTAAGGGCCTGATGACACAGATTTCATTGCTGAGTGATATTGCTTTGTAAGTAAATACCACAACTTTTTTATCCATTTTTCACTTTCTGCGATGTTGAACTTGTACTGTAAACGAGGTTCTTGTAAACAGAGCCGTTCGAAACTTTGGGGTGGCTGTGTCTTTTTGATTTTAAATTCCCTAAGCTATAGGACCATAAGTGGAAGTGCCCTAGGCTCTCTTGCTTTGTTTTTTAGATGTTTCAGGAAACACCATACACTTCTCCCGAGTGTTTGTTGGCAATTTACATCCCGCCCTTCAGCATAACAAGGCTGCCAGTTCTCCATGGCCTGTCCTGCCTTTCTGGTTTTTACACTTTTTTCAGATGGCCCTTTTGACAGGGGGGAAGTGAGACTCCATTGTAGTGCAGATTTCCTTTGCAAGCTTGCTTGGTTGGCCAAAAAGGGCGTATGCGTTTTTTCCTGAATATATTCAGGAAAAAACGCATACGCCCTTTTTGGCCAAGTGCATCATTGTGGACGTTCTGCCTCTTTTCCTATGCTTTCAATGCAATTCCAGTCTACCTCCTGAAATCGGTTTCCTGCAATTCTGCCCCGCTTTCAAGTCCTCTTGGCAGCCTTACTTCAGTCTATTTTTGGACGATAGCTGTCATTTATAACTCTGCAGGTTTGTGAATTACAGTGCCCCTGAGCTCCTTTCTTCAACTCGCTTTCTTGTGACCTGGCCGCAACACCGCAGGATGGCTTCAGGCCCTAATCTGGTTCCGGCCCGGCATGCTGAGCCTTTGGTTAATTCCTCTTCCTGGTGGGAAATGAGAGTTAAATTTGCCCGTCCAGACACCTGCAGCTAGCCTCTCATTGGTTCTCGCTATTCCCGTTCATCTTCCGCAGAAATTGCAAACTGGGCCAAACAGGAGGTTAAAGGCGCGGACTCTCCAGGAGGGGAGAGTGTTAGTAAAGCGTCTGGAATGTTGCACCCGAGTACCAGGGGAGGAAAACTGAGACATATTTGAACACGTCTCCCGATCACATGGTTGATCATACTCTGGGTTCCACATGCATGTTTTAGCTGAAGGAAGAATACCTAAAACCTGGGTAGTTGAAACCCGTGGAATGGGTACCATGCAATATGACTTCAAAGGGTCTTCATTTGCTCACCGAACCTCTCCAATCCTATCACTGCTGCGTTTATGCCCCTGTACACACGCTTGATTCTCTTTCGGAGACATAGCAATCTATAGGTTTTAAGATACTTACTAGTCAGGTACATTCTTAGGCGTTTAATATGCGGTGTTGAGTCCATTTTGTTGAGCAAGGAGTAGCTCTTGTCTATTCCATATTTGGCTTAAGGAACTTTATCTGTGCTCATTTCAATCTCTGGTTTTATGCAGCACCCCAACTCACCTTTCCCCTTAAGCAAGCATAAGTTGGTTTTCTAAATTTGAGACCCTGTTCTGTTCTGTAATTCAGTTCCTGTGTAGCCAACTTTACATTCCGTGTATTACTGATATCTTATGATGTTTCTTTTTCTGTGTGACTTATTTCAGTTAGAATCATCGTACCTGAATCCACTCATTATGCTGCTACGGGCCTGATGACATAGGTTTCATTGCTGAGTGATACTGCATTGTACGTAAGTACCACAAGTTCTTTATCCATTTTTCACTTTCTGTGATATTGAACTTGTACGGTAAACGAGGTTCTTGTAAACAGAGGCGTCCCAAACTTTGGGGTGGCTGTGTCTTTTTGATTTTAATTTCCCTAAGCTATAGGACCATAAGTGGAAGTGCCCTAGGCTCTGTTGCTTTGTTTTTTAGATGTTTCAGGAAACACCATACACTTCTCCGAGTGTCTGTTGGCAATTTACATCCCGCCCATCAGCATAACAAGGCTCCCAGTTCTCCATGGCCTGTCCTGCCTTTCTGGATTTTACACTTTTTTCAGATGGCCCTTTTGACCGGGGGGAAGTGAGACTTCATTGTAGTGCAGATTTCCTTTGCAAGTTTGCTTGGTTGGCCAAAAAGGGCGTATGCGTTTTTTCCTGAATATATTCAGGAAAAAACGCATACGCCCTTTTTGGTCAAGTGCATCATTGTGGACGTTCTGCCTCTTTTCCTATGCTTTCAATGCAATTCCAATCTACCTCCTGAAATCGGTTTCCTGCAATTCTGCCCCGCTTTCAAGTCCTCTTGGCAGCCTTACTTCAGTCTATTTTTGGACGATAGCTGTCATTTATATCTCTGCAGTTTTGTGAATTACAGTGCCCCTGAGCTCCTTTCTTCAACTCGCTTTCTTGTGACCTGGCCGCAACACCGCAGGATGGCTTCAGACCCTAATCTGGTTCTGGCACGGCACGCTGAGCCTTTGGTTAATTCCTCTTCCTGGTGGGAAATGAGAGTTAAATTTGCCCATCCAGACACCTCCAGCTAGTCTCTCATTGGTTCTCGCTATTCCTGTTCATCTTCCACAGAAATTGCAAACTGGGCCAAACAGGAGGTTAAAGGGACTGACTCTCCAAGTCGGGAGAGTGTTAGTAAAGCGTCTGGAATGTTGCACCCGAGTACAGGGTACGAAAACTGAGACATATTTGAACACGTCTCCCGATCACATGGTTGATCATACTCTGGGTTCCACATGTATGTTTTAGCTGAAGGAAGAATACCTAAAACCTGGGTAGTTGAAAACCATGGAATGGGTACAATGCAATATGACTTCAAAGGGTCTTCATTTGCTCACCGAACATCTCCAATCCTATCACTGCTGCGTTTATGCCCCTGTACACATGCTTGATTCTCTTTCGGAGACATAGCAATCCATAGGTTTTAAGATACTTACTAGTCAGGTACATTCTTAGGCGTTTAATATGCGGTGTTGAGTCCATTTCTTTGAGCAAGGAGTAGCTCTTGTCTATTCCATATTTGGCTTAAGGAACTTTATCTGTGCTCATTTCAATCTCTGGTTTTATGCAGCACCCCAACTCACCTTTCCCCTTAAGCAAGCATAAGTTGGTTTTCTAAATTTGAGAACCTGTTCTGTTCTGTAATTCAGTTCCTGTGTAGCCAAGTTTCCATTCCGTGTATTACTGATATCTTATGATGTTTCTTTTTCTGTGTGACTTATTTCAGTTAGAATCATCATACCTGAATCCACTCATTGTGCTGCTAAGGGCCTGATGACACAGATTTCATTGCCGAGTGATATTGCTTTGTAAGTAAATACCACAACTTCTTTATCCATTTTTCACTTTCTGCGATGTTGAACTTGTACTGTAAACGAGGTTCTTGTAAACAGAGCCGTTCCGAACTTTGAGGTGGCTGTGTCTTTTTGATTTTAATTTCCCTAAGCTATAGGACCATAAGTGGAAGTGCCCTAGGTTCTGTTGCTTTGTTTTTTAGATGTTTCAGGAAACACCATACACTTCTCCTGAGTGGTTGTTGGCAATTTACATCCCGCCCATCAGCATAACAAGGCTCCCAGTTCTCCATGGCCTGTCCTGCCTTTCTGGATTTTACCCTTTTTTCAGATGGCCCTTTTGACCGGGGGGAAGTGAGACTTCATTGTAGTGCAGATTTCCTTTGCAAGCTTGCTTGGTTGGCCAAAAAGGGCGTATGCGTTTTTTTCTGAATATATTCAGGAAAAAACGCATACGCCCTTTTTGGCCAAGTGCATCATTGTGGACGTTCTGCCTCTTTTCCTATGCTTTCAATGCAATTCCAGTCTACCTCCTGAAATCGGTTTCCTGCAATTCTGCCCCGCTTTCAAGTCCTCTTGGCAGCCTTACTTCAGTCTATTTTTGGACGATAGCTGTCATTTATAACTCTGCAGGTTTGTGAATTACAGTGCCCCTGAGCTCCTTTCTTCAACTCGCTTTCTTGTGACCTGGCCGCAACACCGCAGGATGGCTTCAGGCCCTAATCTGGTTCCGGCACGGCACACTGAGCCTTTGGTTATTTCCTCTTCCTGGTGGGAAATGAGAGTTAAATTTGCCCGTCCAGACACCTCCAGCTAGCCTCTCATTGGTTCTCGCTATTCCTGTTCATCTTCCGCAGAAATTGCAAACTGGGCCAAACAGGAGGTTAAAGGCGCTGACTCTCCAAGTGGGGAGAGTGTTAGTAAAGCGTCTGGAATGTTGCACCCGAGTTCCAGGGGAGGAAAACTGAGACATATTTGAACACGTCTCCCTTTGACATGGTTGATCATACTTGGGTTCCACATGCATGTTTTAGCTGAAGGAAGAATACCTAAAACCTGGGTAGTTGAAACCCGTGGAATGGGTACCATGCAATATGACTTCAAAGGGTCTTCATTTGCTCACCGCACCTCTCCAATCCTACCACTGCTGCGTTTATGCCCCTGTACACATGCTTGATTCTCTTTCGGAGACATAGCAATCCATAGGTTTTAAGATACTTACTAGTCAGGTACATTCCTAGGCGTTTAATATGGGGTGTTGAGTCCATTTCGTTGAGCAAGGAGTAGCTCTTGTCTATTCCATATTTGGCTTAAGGAACTTTATCTGTGCTCATTTCAATCTCTGGCTTTATGCAGCACCCCAACTCACCTTTCCCCTTAAGCAAGCATAAATTGGTTTTCTAAATTTGAGACCCTGTTCTGTTCTGTAATTCAGTTCCTGTGTAGCCAAGTTTACATTCCGTGTATTACTGATATCTTATGATGTTTCTGTTTCTGTGTGACTTATTTCAGTTAGAATCATCATACCTGAATCCACTCATTGTGCTGCTAAGGGCCTGATGACACAGATTTCATTGCTGAGTGATATTGCTTTGTAAGTAAATACCACAACTTCTTTATCCATTTTTCACTTTCTGCGATGTTGAACTTGTACTGTAAATGAGGTACTTGTAAACAGAGCCATTCCAAACTTTGGGGTGGCTGTGTCTTTTTGATTTTAATTTCCCTAAGCTATAGGACCATAAGTGGAAGTGCCCTAGGTTCTGTTGCTTTGTTTTTTAGATGTTTCAGGAAACACCATACACTTCTCCCGAGTGGTTGTTGGCAATTTATATCCCGCCCATCAGCATAACAAGGCTCCCAGTTCTCCATGGCCTGTCCTGCCTTTCTGGATTTTACCCTTTTTTCAGATGGCCCTTTTGACCGGGGGGAAGTGAGACTTCATTGTAGTGCAGATTTCCTTTGCAAGCTTGCTTGGTTGGCCAAAAAGGGCGTATGCGTTTTTTCCTGAATATATTCAGGAAAAAACGCATACGCCCTTTTTGGCCAAGTGCATCATTGTGGACGTTCTGCCTCTTTTCCTATGCTTTCAATGCAATTCCAGTCTACCTCCTGAAATCGGTTTCCTGCAATTCTGCCCCGCTTTCAAGTCCTCTTGGCAGCCTTACTTCAGTCTATTTTTGGACGATAGCTGTCATTTATAACTCTGCAGGTTTGTGAATTACAGTGCCCCTGAGCTCCTTTCTTCAACTCGCTTTCTTGTGACCTGGCCGCAACACTGCAGGATGGCTTCAGGCCCTAATCTGGTTCCGGCACGGCACACTGAGCCTTTGGTTATTTCCTCTTCCTGGTGGGAAATGAGAGTTAAATTTGCCCGTCCAGACACCTCCAGCTAGCCTCTCATTGGTTCTCGCTATTCCTGTTCATCTTCCGCAGAAATTGCAAACTGGGCCAAACAGGAGGTTAAAGGCGCTGACTCTCCAAGTCGGGAGAGTGTTAGTAAAACATGTGGAATGTTGCACCCGAGTACCAGGGGAGGAAAACTGAGACATATTTGAACACGTCTCCCATTCACATGGTTGATCATACTTGGGTTCCACATGCATGTTTTAACTGAAGGAAGAATACCTAAAACCTGGGTAGTTGAAACCCGTGGAATGGGTACCATGCAATATGACTTCAAAGGGTCTTCATTTGCTCACCGAACCTCTCCTATCCTATCACTGCTGCGTTTATGCCCCTGTACACATGCTTGATTCTCTTTCGGAGACATAGCAATCCATAGGTTTTAAGATACTTACTAGTCAGGTACATTCTTAGGCGTTTAATATGCGGTGTTGAGTCCATTTCGTTGAGCAAGGAGTAGCTCTTGTCTATTCCATATTTGGCTTAAGGAACTTTATCTGTGCTCATTTCAATCTCTGGTTTTATGCAGCACCCCAACTCACCTTTCCCCTTAAGCAAGCATAAGTTGGTTTTCTAAATTTGAGACCTTGTTCTGTTCTGTAATTCAGTTCCTGTGTAGCCAAGTTTACATTCCGTGTATTACTGATATCTTATGATGTTTCTTTTTCTGTGTGACTTATTTCAGTTAGAATCATCATACCTGAATCCACTCATTGTGCTGCTAAGGGCCTGATGACACAGATTTCATTGCTGAGTGATATTGCTTTGTAAGTAAATACCAGAACTTCTTTATCCATTTTTCACTTTCTGCGATGTTGAACTTGTACTGTAAATGAGGTTCTTGTAAACAGAGCCGTTCCAAACTTTGGGGTGGCTGTGTCTTTTTGATTTTAATTTCCCTAAGCTATAGGACCATAAGTGGAAGTGCCCTAGGTTCTGTTGCTTTGTTTTTTAGATGTTTCAGGAAACACCATACACTTCTCCCGAGTGGTTGTTGGCAATTTACATCCCGCCCATCAGCATAACAAGGCTCCCAGTTCTCCATGGCCTGTCCTGCCTTTCTGGATTTTACACTTTTTTCAGATGGCCCTTTTGACCGGGGGGAAGTGAGACTTCATTGTAGTGCAGATTTCCTTTGCAAGCTTGCTTGGTTGGCCAAAAAGGGCGTATGCGTTTTTTCCTGAATATATTCAGGAAAAAACGCATACGCCCTTTTTGGCCAAGTGCATCATTGTGGACGTTCTGCCTCTTTTCCTATGCTTTCAATGCAATTCCAGTCTACCTCCTGAAATCGGTTTCCTGCAATTCTGCCCCGCTTTCAAGTCCTCTTGGCAGCCTTACTTCAGTCTATTTTTGGACGATAGCTGTCATTTATAACTCTGCAGGTTTGTGAATTACAGTGCCCCTGAGCTCCTTTCTTCAACTCGCTTTCTTGTGACCTGGCCGCAACACCGCAGGATGGCTTCAGGCCCTAATCTGGTTCCGGCACGGCACACTGAGCCTTTGGTTATTTCCTCTTCCTGGTGGGGAATGAGAGTTAAATTTGCCCGTCCAGACACCTCCAGCTAGCCTCTCATTGGTTCTCGCTCTTCCTGTTCATCTTCCGCAGAAATTGCAAACTGGGCCAAACAGGAGGTTAAAGGCGCTGACTCTCCAAGTGGGGAGAGTGTTAGTAAAGCGTCTGGAATGTTGCACCCGAGTTCCAGGGGAGGAAAACTGAGACATATTTGAACACGTCTCCCATTGACATGGTTGATCATACTTGGGTTCCACATGCATGTTTTAGCTGAAGGAAGAATACCTAAAACCTGGGTAGTTGAAACCCGTGGAATGGGTACCATGCAATATGACTTCAAAGGGTCTTCATTTGCTCACCGAACCTCTCCAATCCTATCACTGCTGCGTTTATGCCCCTGTACACATGCTTGATTCTCTTTCGGAGACATAGCAATCCATAGGTTTTAAGATACTTACTAGTCAGGTACATTCTTAGGCGTTTAATATGCGGTGTTGAGTCCATTTCGTTGAGCAAGGAGTAGCTCTTGTCTATTCCATATTTGGCTTAAGGAACTTTATCTGTGCTCATTTCAATCTCTGGTTTTATGCAGCACCCGAACTCACCTTTACCCTTAAGCAAGCATAAGTTGGTTTTCTAAATTTGAGACCCTGTTCTGTTCTGTAATTCAGTTCCTGTGTAGCCAAGTTTACATTCCGTGTATTACTGATATCTTATGATGTTTCTTTTTCTGTGTGACTTATTTCAGTTAGAATCATCATACCTGAATCCACTCATTGTGCTGCTAAGGGCCTGATGACACAGATTTCATTGCTGAGTGATATTGCTTTGTAAGTAAATACCACAACTTCTTTATCCATTTTTCACTTTCTGCGATGTTGAACTTGTACTGTAAATGAGGTTCTTGTAAACAGAGCCGTTCCAAACTTTGGGGTGGCTGTGTCTTTTTGATTTTAATTTCCCTAAGCTATAGGACCATAAGTGGAAGTGCCCTAGGTTCTGTTGCTTTGTTTTTTAGATGTTTCAGGAAACACCATACACTTCTCCCAAGTGGTTCTTGGCAATTTACATCCCGCCCATCAGCATAACAAGGCTCCCAGTTCTCCATGGCCTGTCCTGCCTTTCTGGATTTTACACTTTTTTCAGATGGCCCTTTTGACCGGGGGGAAGTGAGACTTCATTGTAGTGCAGATTTCCTTTGCAAGCTTGCTTGGTTGGCCAAAAAGGGCGTATGCGTTTTTTCCTGAATATATTCAGGAAAAAACGCATACACCCTTTTTGGCCAAGTGCATCATTGTGGACGTTCTGCCTCTTTTCCTATGCTTTCAATGCAATTCCAGTCTACCTCCTGAAATCGGTTTCCTGAAATTCTGCCCCGCTTTCAAGTCCTCTTGGCAGCCTTACTTCAGTCTATTTTTGGACGATAGCTGTCATTTATAACTCTGCAGGTTTATGAATTACAGTGCCCCTGAGCTCCTTTCTTCAACTCGCTTTCTTGTGACCTGGCCGCAACACCGCAGGATGGCTTCAGGCCCTAATCTGGATCCGGCACGGCACACTGAGCCTTTGGTTATTTCCTCTTCCTGGTGGGAAATGAGAGTTAAATTTGCCCGTCCAGACACCTCCAGCTAGCCTCTCATTGGTTCTCGCTCTTCCTGTTCATCTTCCGCAGAAATTGCAAACTGGGCCAAACAGGAGGTTAAAGGCCCTGACTCTCCAAGTGGGGAGAGTGTTAGTAAAGCCTCTGGAATGTTGAACCCGAGTTCCAGGGGAGGAAAACTGAGACATATTTGAACACGTCTCCCATTCACATGGTTGATCATACTTGGGTTCCACATGCATGTTTTAGCTGAAGGAAGAATACCTAAAACCTGGGTAGTTGAAACCCGTGGAATGGGTACCATGCAATATGACTTCAAAGGGTCTTCATTTGCTCACCGAACCTCTCCAATCCTATCACTGCTGCGTTTATGCCCCTGTACACATGCTTGATTCTCTTTCGGAGACATAGCAATCCATAGGTTTTAAGATACTTACTAGTCAGGTACATTCTTAGGCGTTTAATATGCGGTGTTGAGTCCATTTCATTGAGCAAGGAGTAGCTCTTGTCTATTCCATATTTGGCTTAAGGAACTTTATCTGTGCTCATTTCAATCTCTGGTTTTATGCAGCACCCCAACTCACCTTTCCCCTTAAGCAAGCATAAGTTGGTTTTCTAAATTTGAGACCTTGTTCTGTTCTGTAATTCAGTTCCTGTGTAGCCAAGTTTACATTCCGTGTATTACTGATATCTTATGATGTTTCTTTTTCTGTGTGACTTATTTCAGTTAGAATCATCATACCTGAATCCACTCATTGTGCTGCTAAGGGCCTGATGACACAGATTTCATTGCTGAGTGATATTGCTTTGTAAGTAAATACCACAGCTTCTTTATCCATTTTTCACTTTCTGCGATGTTGAACTTGTACTGTAAATGAGGTTCTTGTAAACAGAGCCGTTCCAAACTTTGGGGTGGCTGTGTCTTTTTGATTTTAATTTCCCTAAGCTATAGGACCATAAGTGGAAGTGCCCTAGGTTCTGTTGCTTTGTTTTTTAGATGTTTCAGGAAACACCATACACTTCTCCCGAGTGTCTGTTGGCAATTTACATCCCGCCCATCAGCATAACAAGGCTCCCAGTTCTCCATGGCCTGTCCTGCCTTTCTGGATTTTACACTTTTTTCAGATGGCCCTTTTGACCGGGGGGAAGTGAGACTTCATTGTAGTGCAGATTTCCTTTGCAAGCTTGCTTGGTTGGCCAAAAAGGGCGTATGCGTTTTTTCCTGAATATATTCAGGAAAAAACGCATACGCCCTTTTTGGCCAAGTGCATCATTGTGGACGTTCTGCCTCTTTTCCTATGCTTTCAATGCAATTCCAGTCTACCTCCTGAAATCGGTTTCCTGCAATTCTGCCCCGCTTTCAAGTCCTCTTGGCAGCCTTACTTCAGTCTATTTTTGGACGATAGCTGTCATTTATAACTCTGCAGGTTTGTGAATTACAGTGCCCCTGAGCTCCTTTCTTCAACTCGCTTTCTTGTGACCTGGCCGCAACACCGCAGGATGGCTTCAGGCCCTAATCTGGTTCCGGCACGGCACACTGAGCCTTTGGTTATTTCCTCTTCCTGGTGGGAAATGAGAGTTAAATTTGCCCGTCCAGACACCTCCAGCTAGCCTCTCATTGGTTCTCGCTATTCCTGTTCATCTTCCGCAGAAATTGCAAACTGGGCCAAACAGGAGGTTAAAGCCGCTGACTTTCCAAGTGGGGAGAGTGTTAGTAAAGCGTCTGGAATGTTGCACCCGAGTACCAGGGGAGGAAAACTGAGACATATTTGAACACGTCTCCCGATCACATGGTTGATCATAATCTAGGTTCCACATGCATGTTTTAGCTGAAGGAAGAATACCTAAAACCTGGGTAGTTGAAACCCGTGGAATGGGTACCATGCAATATCACTTCAAAGGGTCTTCATTTGCTCACCGAACCTCTCTAATCCTATCACTGCTGCGTTTATGCCCCTGTACACATGCTTGATTCTCTTTCGGAGACATAGCAATCCATAGGTTTTAAGATACTTACTAGTCAGGTACATTCTTAGACGTTTAATATGGGGTGTTGAGACCATTTCGTTGAGCAAGGAGTAGCTCTTGTCTATTCCATATTTGGCTTAAGGAACTTTATCTGTGCTCATTTCAATCTCTGGTTTTATGCAGCACCCCAACTCACCTTTCCCCTTAAGCAAGCATAAGTTGGTTTTCTAAATTTGAGACCCTGTTCTGTTCTGTAATTCAGTTCCTGTGTAGCCAAGTTTACATTCCGTGTATTACTGATATCTTATGATGTTTCTTTTTCTGTGTGACTTATTTCAGTTAGAATCATCATACCTGAATCCACTCATTGTGCTGCTAAGGGCCTGATGACACAGATTTCATTGCTGAGTGATATTGCTTTGTAAGTAAATACCACAACTTCTTTATCCATTTTTCACTTTCTGCGATGTTGAACTTGTACTGTAAATGAGGTTCTTGTAAACAGAGCCGTTCCAAACTTTGGGGTGGCTGTGTCTTTTTGATTTTAATTTCCCTAAGCTATAGGACCATAAGTGGAAATGCCCTAGGTTCTGTTGCTTTGTTTTTTAGATGTTTCAGGAAACACCATACACTTCTCCCGAGTGGTTGTTGGCAATTTACATCCCGCCCATCAGCATAACAAGGCTCCCAGTTCTCCATGGCCTGTCCTGCCTTTCTGGATTTTACACTTTTTTCAGATGGCCCTTTTGACCGGGGGGAAGTGAGACTTCATTGTAGTGCAGATTTCCTTTGCAAGCTTGCTTGGTTGGCCAAAAAGGGCGTATGCGTTTTTTCCTGAATATATTCAGGAAAAAACGCATACGCCCTTTTTGGCCAAGTGCATCATTGTGGACGTTCTGCCTCTTTTCCTATGCTTTCAATGCAATTCCAGTCTACCTCCTGAAATCGGTTTCCTGCAATTCTGCCCCGCTTTCAAGTCCTCTTGGCAGCCTTACTTCAGTCTATTTTTGGACGATAGCTGTCATTTATAACTCTGCAGGTTTGTGAATTACAGTGCCCCTGAGCTCCTTTCTTCAACTCGCTTTCTTGTGACCTGGCCGCAACACCGCAGGATGGCTTCAGGCCCTAATCTGGTTCCGGCACGGCACACTGAGCCTTTGGTTATTTCCTCTTCCTGGTGGGGAATGAGAGTTAAATTTGCCCGTCCAGACACCTCCAGCTAGCCTCTCATTGGTTCTCGCTATTCCTGTTCATCTTCCGCAGAAATTGCAAACTGGGCCAAACAGGAGGTTAAAGGCCCTGACTCTCCAAGTGGGGAGAGTGTTAGTAAAGCGTCTGGAATGTTGCACCCGAGTACCAGGGGAGGAAAACTGAGACATATTTGAACACGTCTCCCGTTCAAACGGATGATCATACTCTGGGTTCCACATGCATGTTTTAGCTGAAGGAAGAATACCTAAAACCTGGGTAGTTGAAACCCGTGGAATGGGTACCATGCAATATGACTTCAAAGGGTCTTCATTTGCTCACCGAACCTCTCCAATCCTATCACTGCTGCGTTTATGCCCCTGTACACATGCTTGATTCTCTTTCGGAGACATAGCAATCCATAGGTTTTAAGATACTTACTAGTCAGGTACATTCTTAGGCGTTTAATATGCGGTGTTGAGTCCATTTCGTTGAGCAAGGAGTAGCTCTTGTCTATTCCATATTTGGCTTAAGGAACTTTATCTGTGCTCATTTCAATCTCTGGTTTTATGCAGCACCCGAACACACCTTTACCCTTAAGCAAGCATAAGTTGGTTTTCTAAATTTGAGACCCTGTTCTGTTCTGTAATTCAGTTCCTGTGTAGCCAAGTTTACATTCCGTGTATTACTGATATCTTATGATGTTTCTTTTTCTGTGTGACTTATTTCAGTTAGAATCATCATACCTGAATCCACTCATTGTGCTGCTAAGGGCCTGATGACACAGATTTCATTGCTGAGTGATATTGCTTTGTAAGTAAATACCACAACTTCTTTATCCATTTTTCACTTTCTGCGATGTTGAACTTGTACTGTAAATGAGGTTCTTGTAAACAGAGCCGTTCCAAACTTTGGGGTGGCTGTGTCTTTTTGATTTTAATTTCCCTAAGCTATAGGACCATAAGTGGAAGTGCCCTAGGTTCTGTTGCTTTGTTTTTTAGATGTTTCAGGAAACACCATACACTTCTCCCAAGTGGTTCTTGGCAATTTACATCCCGCCCATCAGCATAACAAGGCTCCCAGTTCTCCATGGCCTGTCCTGCCTTTCTGGATTTTACACTTTTTTCAGATGGCCCTTTTGACCGGGGGGAAGTGAGACTTCATTGTAGTGCAGATTTCCTTTGCAAGCTTGCTTGGTTGGCCAAAAAGGGCGTATGCGTTTTTTCCTGAATATATTCAGGAAAAAACGCATACACCCTTTTTGGCCAAGTGCATCATTGTGGACGTTCTGCCTCTTTTCCTATGCTTTCAATGCAATTCCAGTCTACCTCCTGAAATCGGTTTCCTGCAATTCTGCCCCGCTTTCAAGTCCTCTTGGCAGCCTTACTTCAGTCTATTTTTGGACGATAGCTGTCATTTATAACTCTGCAGGTTTATGAATTACAGTGCCCCTGAGCTCCTTTCTTCAACTCGCTTTCTTGTGACCTGGCCGCAACACCGCAGGATGGCTTCAGGCCCTAATCTGGATCCGGCACGGCACACTGAGCCTTTGGTTATTTCCTCTTCCTGGTGGGAAATGAGAGTTAAATTTGCCCGTCCAGACACCTCCAGCTAGCCTCTCATTGGTTCTCGCTCTTCCTGTTCATCTTCCGCAGAAATTGCAAACTGGGCCAAACAGGAGGTTAAAGGCCCTGACTCTCCAAGTGGGGAGAGTGTTAGTAAAGCCTCTGGAATGTTGCACCCGAGTTCCAGGGGAGGAAAACTGAGACATATTTGAACACGTCTCCCATTGACATGGTTGATCATACTTGGGTTCCACATGCATGTTTTAGCTGAAGGAAGAATACCTAAAACCTGGGTAGTTGAAACCCGTGGAATGGGTACCATGCAATATGACTTCAAAGGGTCTTCATTTGCTCACCGAACCTCTCCAATCCTATCACTGCTGCGTTTATGCCCCTGTACACATGCTTGATTCTCTTTCGGAGACATAGCAATCCATAGGTTTTAAGATACTTACTAGTCAGGTACATTCTTAGGCGTTTAATATGCGGTGTTGAGTCCATTTCGTTGAGCAAGGAGTAGCTCTTGTCTATTCCATATTTGGCTTAAGGAACTTTATCTGTGCTCATTTCAATCTCTGGTTTTATGCAGCACCCCAACTCACCTTTCCCCTTAAGCAAGCATAAGTTGGTTTTCTAAATTTGAGACCTTGTTCTGTTCTGTAATTCAGTTCCTGTGTAGCCAAGTTTACATTCCGTGTATTACTGATATCTTATGATGTTTCTTTTTCTGTGTGACTTATTTCAGTTAGAATCATCATACCTGAATCCACTCATTGTGCTGCTAAGGGCCTGATGACACAGATTTCATTGCTGAGTGATATTGCTTTGTAAGTAAATACCACAGCTTCTTTATCCATTTTTCACTTTCTGTGATGTTGAACTTGTACTGTAAATGAGGTTCTTGTAAACAGAGCCGTTCCAAACTTTGGGGTGGCTGTGTCTTTTTGATTTTAATTTCCCTAAGCTATAGGACCATAAGTGGAAGTGCCCTAGGTTCTGTTGCTTTGTTTTTTAGATGTTTCAGGAAACACCATACACTTCTCCCGAGTGGTTGTTGGCAATTTACATCCCGCCCATCAGCATAACAAGGCTCCCAGTTCTCCATGGCCTGTCCTGCCTTTCTGGATTTTACACTTTTTTCAGATGGCCCTTTTGACCGGGGGGAAGTGAGACTTCATTGTAGTGCAGATTTCCTTTGCAAGCTTGCTTGGTTGGCCAAAAAGGGCGTATGCGTTTTTTCCTGAATATATTCAGGAAAAAACGCATACGCCCTTTTTGGCCAAGTGCATCATTGTGGACGTTCTGCCTCTTTTCCTATGCTTTCAATGCAATTCCAGTCTACCTCCTGAAATCGGTTTCCTGCAATTCTGCCCCGCTTTCAAGTCCTCTTGGCAGCCTTACTTCAGTCTATTTTTGGACGATAGCTGTCATTTATAACTCTGCAGGTTTGTGAATTACAGTGCCCCTGAGCTCCTTTCTTTAACTCGATTTCTTGTGACCTGGCCGCAACACCGCAGGATGTCTTCAGGCCCTAATCTGGTTCTGGCACGGCACGCTGAGCCTTTGGTTAATTCCTCTTCCTGGTGGGAAATGAGAGTTAAATTTGCCCGTCCAGACACCTCCAGCTAGCCTCTCATTGGTTCTCGCTATTCCTGTTCATCTTCCGCAGAAATTGCAAACTGGGCCAAACAGGAGGTTAAAGGGACTGACTCTCCAAGTGGGGAGAGTGTTAGTAAAGCGTCTGGAATGTTGCACCCGAGTACCAGGGGAGGAAAACTGAGACATATTTGAACACGTCTCCCGATCACATGGTTGATCATACTCTGGGTTCCACATGCATGTTTTAGCTGAAGGAAGAATACCTAAAATCTGCGTAGTTGAAACCCGTGGAATGGGTACCATGCAATATGACTTCAAAGGGTCTTCATTTGCTCACCGAACCTCTCCAATCCTATCACTGCTGCGTTTATGCCCCTGTACACACGCTTGATTCTCTTTTGGAGACATAGCAATCCATAGGTTTTAAGATACTTACTAGTCAGGTACATTCTTAGGCGTTTAATATGGGGTTTTGAGTCCATTTTGTTGAGCAAGGAGTAGCTCTTGTCTATTCCATATTTGGCTTAAGGAACTTTATCTGTGCTCATTTCAATCTCTGGTTTTATGCAGCACCCCAACTCACCTTTCCCCTTAAGCAAGCATAAGTTGGTTTTCTAAATTTGAGACCCTGTTCTGTTTTGGAATGCAGTTCCTGTGTAGCCAAGTTTACATTCCGTGTATTAGTGATATCTTATGATGTTTCTTTTTCTGTGTGACTTATTTCAGTTAGAATCATCATACCTGAATCCACCAATTGTGCTGCTAAGGGCCTGATGACACAGATTTCATTGCTGAGTGATATTGCTTTGTAAGTAAATACCACAACTTCTTTATCCAATTTTCACTTTCTGTGATGTTGAACTTGTACTGTAAACGAGGTTCTTGTAAACAGAGCCGTTCCAAACTTTGGGGTGGCGGTGTCTTTTTCATTTTAATTTCCCTAAGCTATAGGACCATAAGTGGAAGTGCCCTAGTTTCTGTTGCTTTGTTTTTTAGTTGTTTCAGGAAACACCATACACTTCTCCCAAGTGGTTCTTGGCAATTTACATCCCGCCCATCAGCATAACAAGGCTCCCAGTTCTCCATGGCCTGTCCTGCCTTTCTGGATTTTACACTTTTTTCAGATGGCCCTTTTGACCGGGGGGAAGTGAGACTTCATTGTAGTGCAGATTTCCTTTGCAAGCTTGCTTGGTTGGCCAAAAAGGGCGTATGCGTTTTTTCCTGAATATATTCAGGAAAAAACGCATACGCCCTTTTTGGCCAAGTGCATCATTGTGGACGTTCTGCCTCTTTTCCTATGCTTTCAATGCAATTCCAGTCTACCTCCTGAAATCGGTTTCCTGCAATTCTGCCCCGCTTTCAAGTCCTCTTGGCAGCCTTACTTCAGTCTATTTTTGGACGATAGCTGTCATTTATAACTCTGCAGGTTTGTGAATTACAGTGCCCCTGAGCTCCTTTCTTCAACTCGCTTTCTTGTGAGCTGGCCGCAACACCGCAGGATGGCTTCAGGCCCTAATCTGGTTCCGGCCCGGCATGCTGAGCCTTTGGTTAATTCCTCTTCCTGGTGGGAAATGAGAGTTGAATTTGCCCGTCCAGACACCTCCAGCTAGCCTCTCATTGGTTCTCGCTATTCCTGTTCATCTTCCGCAGAAATTGCAAACTGGGCCAAACAGGAGGTTAAAGGGACTGACTCTCCAAGTGGGGAGAGTGTTAGTAAAGCGTCTGGAATGTTGCACCCGAGTACCAGGGGAGGAAAACTGAGACATATTTGAACACGTCTCCCGTTCACATGGTTGATCATACTCTGGGTTCCACATGCATGTTTTAGCTGAAGGAAGAATACCTTAAACCTGGGTAGTTGAAACCCGTGGAATGGGTACCATGCAATATGACTTCAAAGGGTCTTCATTTGCTCACGAACCTCTCCAATCCTATCACTGCTGCGTTTATGCCCCTGTACACATGCTTGATTCTCTTTCGGAGACATAGCAATCCATAGGTTTTAAGATACTTACTAGTCAGGTGCATTCTTAGGCGTTTAATATGGGGTTTTGTGTCCATTTCGTTGAGCAAGGAGTAGCTCTTGTGTATTCCATATTTGGCTTAAGGAACTTTATCTGTGCTCATTTCAATCTCTGGTTTTATGCAGCACCCCAACTCACCTTTCACCTTAAGCAAGCATAAGTTGGTTTTCTAAATTTGAGACCCTGTTCTGTTTTGGAATGCAGTTCATGTGTAGCCAAGTTTACATTCCGTGTATTAGTGATATCTTATGATGTTTCTTTTTCTGTGTGACTTATTTCAGTTAGAATCATCGTACCTGAATCCACTCATTATGCTGCTACGGGCCTGATGACATAGATTTCATTGCTGAGTGATACTGCATTGTACGTAAGTACCACAAGTTCTTTATCCATTTTTCACTTTCTGTGATATTGAACTTGTACAGTAAACGAGGTTCTTGTAAACGGAGGCGTCCCAAACTTTGGGGTGGCTGTGTCTTTTTGATTTTAATTTCCCTAAGCTATAGGACCATAAGCGCAAGTGCCCTCGGCTCTGTTGCTTTGTTTTTTAGATGTCTCAGGAAACACCATACACTTCTCCTGAGTGTCTGTTGGCAATTTACATCCCGCCCATCAGCATAACAAGGCTCCCAGTTCTCCATGGCCTGTCCTGCCTTTCTGGATTTTACACTTTTTTCAGATGGCCCTTTTGACCGGGGGGAAGTGAGACTTCATTGTAGTTCAGATTTCCTTTGCAAGTTTGCTTGGTTGGCCGAAAAGTGCGTATGCGTTTTTTCCTGAATATATTCAGGAAAAAACGCATACGCCCTTTTTGGCCAAGTGCATCATTGTGGACGTTCTGCCTCTTTTCCTATGCTTTCAATGCAATTCCAGTCTACCTCCTGAAATCGGTTTCCTGCAATTCTGCCCCGCTTTCAAGTCCTCTTGGCAGCCTTACTTCAGTCTATTTTTGGACGATAGCTGTCATTTATAACTCTGCAGGTTTGTGAATTACAGTGCCCCTGAGCTCCTTTCTTCAACTCGCTTTCTTGTGGCCTGGCTGCAACACCGCAGGATGTCTTCAGGCCCTAATCTGGTTCTGGCACGGCACGCTGAGCCTTTGGTTAATTCCTCTTCCTGGTGGGAAATGAGAGTTAAATTTGCCCGTCCAGACACCTCCAGCTATTCTTTCATTGGTTCTCGCTATTCCTGTTCATCTTCCACAGAAATTGCAAACTGGGCCAAACAGGAGGTTAAAGGGACTGACTCTCCAAGTGGGGAGAGTGTTAGTAAAGCGTCTGGAATGTTGCACCCGAGTACCAGGGGAGGAAAACTGAGACATATTTGAACACGTCTCCCGTTCACATGGTTGATCATACTCTGGGTTCCACATGCATGTTTTAGCTGAAGGAAGAATACCTTAAACCTGGAGAGTTGAGACCCGTGGAATGGGTACCATGCAATATGACTTCAAAGGGTCTTCATTTGCTCACCGAACCTCTCCAATCCTATCACTGCTGCGTTTATGCCCCTGTACACACGCTTGATTCTCTTTTGGAGACATAGCAATCCATAGGTTTTAAGATACTTACTTGTCAGGTACATTCTTAGGCGTTTAATATGGGGTTTTGAGTCCATTTCTTTGAGCAAGTAGTAGCTCTTGTCTATTCCATATTTGGCTTAAGGAACTTTATCTGTGCTCATTTCAATCTCTGGTTTTATGCAGCACCCCAACTCACCTTTCCCCTTAAGCAAGCATAAGTTGGTTTTCTAAATTTGAGACCCTGTTCTGTTTTGGAATGCAGTTCCTGTGTAGCCAAGTTTACATTCCGTGTATTAGTGATATCTTATGATGTTTCTTTTTCTGTGTGACTTATTTCAGTTAGAATCATCATACCTGAATCCACTCATTGTGCTGCTAAGGGCCTGATGACACAGATTTCATTGCTGAGTGATATTGCTTTGTAAGTAAATACCACAACTTCTTTATCCATTTTTCACTTTCTGCGATGTTGAACTTGTACTGTAAACGAGGTTCTTGTAAACAGAGCCGTTCCAAACTTTGGGGTGGCTGTGTCTTTTTGATTTTAATTTCCCTAAGCTATAGGACCATAAGTGGAAGTGCCCTAGGTTCTGTTGCTTTGTTTTTTAGTTGTTTCAGGAAACACCATACACTTCTCCCAAGTGGTTCTTGGCAATTTACATCCCGCACGTCAGCATAACAAGGCTCCCAGTTCTCCATGGCCTGTCCTGCCTTTCTGGATTTTACACTTTTTTCAGATGGCCCTTTTGACCGGGGGGAAGTGAGACTTCATTGTAGTGCAGTTTTCCTTTGCAAGCTTGCTTGGTTGGCCAAAAAGGGCGTATGCGTTTTTTCCTGAATATATTCAGGAAAAAACGCATACGCCCTTTTTGGCCAAGTGCATCATTGTGGACGTTCTGCCTCTTTTCCTATGCTTTCAATGCAATTCCAGTCTACCTCCTGAAATCGGTTTCCTGCAATTCTGCCCCGCTTTCAAGTCCTCTTGGCAGCCTTACTTCAGTCTATTTTTGGACGATAGCTGTCATTTATAACTCTGCAGGTTTGTGAATTACAGTGCCCCTGAGTTCCTTTCTTCAACTCGCTTTCTTGTGACCTGGCCGCAACACCGCAGGATGGCTTCAGGCCCTAATCTGGTTTCGGCCCGGCATGCTGAGCCTTTGGTTAATTCCTCTTCCTGGTGGGAAATGAGAGTTGAATTTGCCCGTCCAGACACCTCCAGCTAGCCTCTCATTGGTTCTCGCTATTCCTGTTCATCTTCCGCAGAAATTGCAAACTGGGCCAAACAGGAGGTTAAAGGGACTGACTCTCCAAGTCGGGAGAGTGTTAGTAAAGCGTCTGGAATGTTGCACCCGAGTACCAGGGGAGGAAAACTGAGACATATTTGAACACGTCTCCCGTTCACATGGTTGTTCATACTCTGGGTTCCACATGCATGTTTTAGCTGAAGGAAGAATACCTTAAACCTGGAGAGTTGAGACCCGTGTAATGGGTACCATGCAATATGACTTCAAAGGGTCTTCATTTGCTCACCGAACCTCCCCAATCCTATCACTGCTGCGTTTATGCCCCTGTACACACGCTTGATTCTCTTTTGGAGACATAGCAATCCATAGGTTTTAAGATACTTACTAGTCAGGTACATTCTTAGGCGTTTAATATGGGGTTTTGAGTCCATTTCGTTGAGCAAGGAGTAGCTCTTGTCTACTCCATATTTGGCTTAAGGAACTTTATCTGTGCTCATTTCAGTCTCTGGTTTTATGCAGCTCCCCAACTCACCTTTCCCCTTAAGCAAGCATAAGTTGGTTTTCTAAATTTGAGACCCTGTTCTGTTTTGGAATGCAGTTCCTGTGTAGCCAAGTTTACATTCCGTGTATTAGTGATATCTTATGATGTTTCTTTTTCTGTGTGACTTATTTCAGTTAGAATCATCATACCTGAATCCACTCATTGTGCTGCTAAGGGCCTGATGACACAGATTTCATTGCTGAGTGATATTGCTTTGTAAGTAAATACCACAACTTCTTTATCCATTTTTCACTTTCTGCGATGTTGAACTTGTACTGTAAACGAGGTTCTTGTAAACAGAGCCGTTCCAAACTTTGGGGTGGCTGTGTCTTTTTCATTTTAATTTCCCTAAGCTATAGGACCATAAGTGGAAGTGCCCTAGGTTCTGTTGCTTTGTTTTTTAGATGTTTCAGGAAACACCATACACTTCTCCCGAGTGGTTGTTGGCAATTTACATCCCGCCCATCAGCATAACAAGGCTCCCAGTTCTCCATGGCCTGTCCTGCCTTTCTGGATTTTACACTTTTTTCAGATGGCCCTTTTGACCGGGGGGAAGTGAGACTTCATTGTAGTGCAGTTTTCCTTTGCAAGCTTGCTTGGTTGGCCAAAAAGGGCGTATGCGTTTTTTCCTGAATATATTCAGGAAAAAACGCATACGCCCTTTTTGGCCAAGTGCATCATTGTGGACGTTCTGCCTCTTTTCCTATGCTTTCAATGCAATTCCAGTCTACCTCCTGAAATCGGTTTCCTGCAATTCTGCCCCGCTTTCAAGTCCTCTTGGCAGCCTTACTTCAGTCTATTTTTGGACGATAGCTGTCATTTATAACTCTGCAGGTTTGTGAATTACAGTGCCCCTGAGTTCCTTTCTTCAACTCGCTTTCTTGTGACCTGGCCGCAACACCGCAGGATGGCTTTAGGCCCTAATCTGGTTTCGGCCCGGCATGCTGAGCCTTTGGTTAATTCCTCTTCCTGGTGGGAAATGAGAGTTGAATTTGCCCGTCCAGACACCTCCAGCTAGCCTCTCATTGGTTCTCGCTATTCCTGTTCATCTTCCGCAGAAATTGCAAACTGGGCCAAACAGGAGGTTAAAGGGACTGACTCTCCAAGTCGGGAGAGTGTTAGTAAAGCGTCTGGAATGTTGCACCCGAGTACCAGGGGAGGAAAACTGAGACATATTTGAACACGTCTCCCGTTCACATGGTTGATCATACTCTGGGTTCCACATGCATGTTTTAGCTGAAGGAAGAATACCTTAAACCTGGAGAGTTGAGACCCGTGTAATGGGTACCATGCAATATGACTTCAAAGGGTCTTCATTTGCTCACCGAACCTCCCCAATCCTATCACTGCTGCGTTTATGCCCCTGTACACACGCTTGATTCTCTTTTGGAGACATAGCAATCCATAGGTTTTAAGATACTTACTAGTCAGGTACATTCTTAGGCGTTTAATATGGGGTTTTGAGTCCATTTCGTTGAGCAAGGAGTAGCTCTTGTCTATTCCATATTTGGCTTAAGGAACTTTATCTGTGCTCATTTCAGTCTCTGGTTTTATGCAGCTCCCCAACTCACCTTTCCCCTTAAGCAAGCATAAGTTGGTTTTCTAAATTTGAGACCCTGTTCTGTTTTGGAATGCAGTTCCTGTGTAGCCAAGTTTACATTCCGTGTATTAGTGATATCTTATGATGTTTCTTTTTCTGTGTGACTTATTTCAGTTAGAATCATCATACCTGAATCCACTCATTGTGCTGCTAAGGGCCTGATGACACAGATTTCATTGCTGAGTGATATTGCTTTGTAAGTAAATACCACAACTTCTTTATCCATTTTTCACTTTCTGCGATGTTGAACTTGTACTGTAAATGAGGTTCTTGTAAACAGAGCCGTTCCAAACTTTGGGGTGGCTGTGTCTTTTTCATTTTAATTTCCCTAAGCTATAGGACCATAAGTGGAAGTGCCCTAGGTTCTGTTGCTTTGTTTTTTAGATGTTTCAGGAAACACCATACACTTCTCCCGAGTGGTTGTTTGCAATTTACATCCCGCCCATCAGCATAACAAGGCTCCCAGTTCTCCATGGCCTGTCCTGCCTTTCTGGATTTTACACTTTTTTCAGATGGCCCTTTTGACCGGGGGGAAGTGAGACTTCATTGTAGTGCAGATTTCCTTTGCAAGCTTGCTTGGTTGGCCAAAAAGGGCGTATGCGTTTTTTCCTGAATATATTCAGGAAAAAACGCATACGCCCTTTTTGGCCAAGTGCATCATTGTGGACGTTCTGCCTCTTTTCCTATGCTTTCAATGCAATTCCAGTCTACCTCCTGAAATCGGTTTCCTGCAATTCTGCCCCGCTTTCAAGTCCTCTTGGCAGCCTTACTTCAGTCTATTTTTGGACGATAGCTGTCATTTATAACTCTGCAGGTTTGTGAATTACAGTGCCCCTGAGCTCCTTTCTTCAACTCGCTTTCTTGTGACCTGGCCGCAACACCGCAGGATGGCTTCAGGCCCTAATCTGGTTCCGGCACGGCACGCTGAGCCTTTGGTTAATTCCTCTTCCTGGTGGGAAATGAGAGTTAAATTTGCCCGTCCAGACACCTCCAGGTAGTCTCTCATTGGTTCTCGCTATTCCTGTTCATCTTCCGCAGAAATTGCAAACTGGGCCAAACAGGAGGTTAAAGGGACTGACTCTCCAAGTGGGGAGAGTGTTAGTAAAGCGTCTGGAATGTTGCACCCGAGTACCAGGGGAGGAAAACTGAGACATATTTGAACACGTCTCCCGTTCACATGGTTGATCATACTCTGGGTTCCACATGCATGTTTTAGCTGAAGGAAGAATACCTTAAACCTGGAGAGTTAAGACCCGTGTAATGGGTACCATGCAATATGACTTAAAAGGGTCTTCATTTGCTCACCGAACCTCTCCAATCCTATCACTGCTGCGTTTATGCCCCTGTACACATGCTTGATTCTCTTTCGGAGACATAGCAATCCATAGGTTTTAAGATACTTACTAGTCAGGTACATTCTTAGGCGTTTAATATGGGGTTTTGAGATCATTTCGTTGAGCAAGGAGTAGCTCTTGTCTATTCCATATTTGGCTTAAGGAACTTTATCTGTGCTCATTTCAATCTCTGGTTTTATGCAGCACCCCAACTCACCTTTCCCCTTAAGCAAGCATAAGTTGGTTTTCTAAATTTGAGACCCTGTTCTGTTTTGGAATGCAGTTCCTGTGTACCCAAGTTTACATTCCGTGTATTAGTGATATCTTATGATGTTTCTTTTTCTGTGTGACTTATTTCAGTTAGAATCATCATACCTGAATCCACTCATTATGCTGCTACGGGCCTGATGACATAGATTTCATTGCTGAGTGATACTGCATTGTACGTAAGTAGCACAAGTTCTTTATCCATTTTTCACTTTCTGTGATATTGAACTTGTACGGTAAACGAGGTTCTTGTAAACGGAGGTGTCCCAAACTTTGGGGTGGCTGTGTCTTTTTGATTTTAATTTCCCTAAGCTATAGGACCATAAGTGGAAGTGCCCTAGGCTCTGATGCTTTGTTTTTTAGATGTTTCAGGAAACACCATACACTTCTCCTGAGTGTCTGTTGGCAATTTACATCCCGCCCATCAGCATAACAAGGCTCCCAGTTCTCCATGGCCTGTCCTGCCTTTCTGGAGTTTACACTTTTTTCAGATGGCCCTTTTGACCGGGGAGAAGTGAGACTTCATTGTAGTGCAGATTTCCTTTGCAAGTTTGCTTGGTTGGCCAAAAAGGGCGTATGCGTTTTTTCCTGAATATATTCAGGAAAAAACGCATACGCCCTTTTTGGCCAAGTGCATCATTGTGGACGTTCTGCCTCTTTTCCTATGCCTTCAATGCAATTCCAGTCTACCTCCTGAAATCGGTTTCCTGCAATTCTGCCCCGCTTTCAAGTCCTCTTGGCAGCCTTACTTCAGTCTATTTTTGGACGATAGCTGTCATTTATAACTCTGCAGGTTTGTGAATTACAGTGCCCCTGAGCTCCTTTCTTCAACTCGTTTTCTTGTGACCTGGCCGCAACACCGCAGGATGTCTACAGGCCCTAATCTGGTTCCGGCACGGCACGCTGAGCCTTTGGTTAATTCCTCTTCCTGGTGGGAAATGAGAGTTAAATTTGCCCATCCAGACACCTCCAGCTAGTCTCTCATTGGTTCTCGCTATTCCTGTTCATCTTACACAGAAATTGCAAACTGGGCCAAACAGGAGGTTAAAGGGACTGACTCTCCAAGTGGGGAGAGTGTTAGTAAAGCGTCTGGAATGTTGAACCCGAGTACCAGGGTACGAAAACTGAGACATATTTGAACACGTCTCCCGATCACATGGTTGATCATAATCTAGGTTCCACATGCATGTTTTAGCTGAAGGAACAATACCTTAAACCTGGAGAGTTGAGACCCGTGGAATGGGTACCATGCAATATGACTTCAAAGGGTCTTCATTTGTTCACGAACCCCTCCAATCCTATCACTGCTGCATTTATGCCCATGTACACATGCTTGATTCTCTTTCGGAGACATAGCAATCCATAGGTTTTAAGATACTTACTAGTCAGGTACATTCTTAGGCGTTTAATATGCGGTGTTGAGTCCATTTCGTTGAGCAAGGAGTAGCTCTTGTCTATTCCATATTTGGCTTAAGGAACTTTATCTGTGCTCATTTCAATCTCTGGTTTTATGCAGCACCCCAACTCACCTTTCCCCTTAAGCAAGCATAAGTTGGTTTTCTAAATTTGAGACCCTGTTCTGTTCTGTAATTCAGTTCCTGTGTAGCCAAGTTTACATTCCGTGTATTACTGATATCTTATGATGTTTCTTTTTCTGTGTGACTTATTTCAGTTAGAATCATCATACCTGAATCCACTCATTGTGATGCTAAGGGCCTGATGACACAGATTTCATTGCTGAGTGATATTGCTTTGTAAGTAAATACCACAACTTCTTTATCCATTTTTCACTTTCTGCGATGTTGCACTTGTACTGTAAACGAGTTTCTTGTAAACAGAGCCGTTCCAAACTTTGGGGTGGCTGTGTCTTTTTGATTTTAATTTCCCTAAGCTATAGGACCATAAGTGGAAGTACCCTAGGTTCTGTTGCTTTGTTTTTTAGATGTTTCAGGAAACACCATACACTTCTCCCAAGTGGTTGTTGGCAAGTTACATCCCGCCCATCAGCATAACAAGGCTCCCAGTTCTCCATGGCCTGTCCTGCCTTTCTGGATTTTACACTTTTTTCAGATGGCCCTTTTGACCGGGGGGAAGTGAGACTTCATTGTAGTGCAGATTTCCTTTGCATGCTTGCTTGGTTGGCCAAAAAGGGCGTATGCGTTTTTTCCTGAATATATTCAGGAAAAAACGCATACGCCCTTTTTGGCCAAGTGCATCATTGTGGACGTTCTGCCTCTTTTCCTATGCTTTCAATGCAATTCCAGTCTACCTCCTGAAATCGGTTTCCTGCAATTCTGCCCCGCTTTCAAGTCCTCTTGGCAGCCTTACTTCAGTCTATTTTTGGACGATAGCTGTCATTTATAACTCTGCAGGTTTGTGAATTACAGTGCCCCTGAGCTCCTTTCTTCAACTCGCTTTCTTTTGAGCTGGCCGCAACACCGCAGGATGTCTTCAGGCCCTAATCTGGTTCTGGCACGGCACGCTGAGCCTTTGGTTAATTCCTCTTCCTGGTGGGAAATGAGAGTTAAATCTGCCCGTCCAGACACCTCCAGCTAGTCTTTCATTGGTTCTCGTTATTCCTGTTCATCTTCCACAGAAATTGCAAACTGGGCCAAACAGGAAGTTAAAGGAACTGACTCTCCAAGTGGGGAGAGTGTTAGTAAAGCGTCTGGAATGTTGCACCCGAGTACCAGGGTACGAAAACTGGGACATATTTGAACACGTCTCCCGATCACATGGTTGATCATACTCTAGGTTCCACATGCATGTTTTAGATGAAGGAAGAATACCTTAAACCTGGGTAGTTGAAACCCGTGGAATGGGTACCATGCAATATGACTTCAAAGGGTCTTCATTTGCTCACGAACCTCTCCAATCCTATCACTGCTGTGTTTATGCCCCTGTACACATGCTTGATTCTCTTTCGGAGACATAGCAATCCATAGGTTTTAAGATACTTACTAGTCAGGTACATTCTTAGGCGTTTAATATGGGGTGTTGAGTCCATGTCGTTGAGCAAGGAGTAGCTCTTGTCTATTCCATATTTGGCTTAAGGAACTTTATCTGTGCTCATTTCAATCTCTGGTTTTATGCAGCACCCCAACTCACCTTTCCCCTTAAGCAAGCATAAGTTAGTTTTCTAAATTTGAGACCCTGTTCTGTTCTGTAATTCAGTTCCTGTGTAGCCAAGTTTCCATTCCGTGTATTACTGATATCTTATGATGTTTCTTTTTCTGTGTGACTTATTTCAGTTAGAATCATCATACCTGATTCCACTCATTGTGCTGCTAAGGGCCTGATGACACAGATTTCATTGCTGAGTGATATTGCTTTGTAAGTAAATACCACAACTTCTTTATCCATTTTTCACTTTCTGCGATGTTGAACTTGTACTGTAAACGAGGTTCTTGTAAACAGAGCCATTCCAAACTTTGGGGTGGCTGTGTCTTTTTGATTTTAATTTCCCTAAGCTATAGGACCATAAGTGGAAGTGCCCTAGGTTCTGTTGCTTTGTTTTTTAGTTGTTTCAGGAAACACCATACACTTCTCCCAAGTGGTTGTTGGCAATTTACATCCCGCCAATCAGCATAACAAGGCTCCCAGTTCTCCATGGCCTGTCCTGCCTTTCTGGATTTTACACTTTTATCAGATAGCCCTTTTGACCGGGGGGAAGTGAGACTTCATTGTAGTGCAGATTTCCTTTGCAAGCTTGCTTGGTTGGCCAAAAAGGGCGTATGCGTTTTTTCCTGAATATATTCAGGAAAAAACGCATACGCCCTTTTTGGCCAAGTGCATCATTGTGGACGTTCTGCCTCTTTTCCTATGCTTTCAATGCAATTCCAGTCTACCTCCTGAAATCGGTTTCCTGCAATTCTGCCCCGCTTTCAAGTCCTCTTGGCAGCCTTACTTCAGTATATTTTTGGACGATAGCTGTCATTTATAACTCTGCAGGTTTGTGAATTACCGTGCCCCTGAGCTCCTTTCTTCAACTCGCTTTCTTTTGAGCTGGCCGCAACACCGCAGGATGGCTTCCGGCCCTAATCTGGTTCCGGCACGGCACGCTGAGCCTTTGGTTATTTCCTCATCCTGGTGGGAAATGAGAGTTAAATTTGCCCGACCAGACACCTCCAGCTAGTCTCTCATTGGTTCTCGCTATTCCTGTTCATCTTCCGCAGAAATTGCAAACTGGGCCAAACAGGAGGTTAAAGGCGCTGACTCTCCAAGTGGGGAGAGTGTTAGTAAAGCGTCTGGAATGTTGCACCCGAGTACCAGGGGAGGAAAACTGAGACATATTTGAACACGTCTCCCGTTCACATGGTTGATCATACTTGGGTTCCACATGCATGTTTTAGCTGAAGGAAGAATACCTTAAACCTGGGTATTTGAAACCCGTGGAATGGGTACCATGCAATATGACTTCAAAGGGTGTTCATTTGCTCACCGAACCTCTCCAATCCTATCACTGCTGCGTTTATGCCCCTGTACACATGCTTGATTCTCTTTCGGAGACATAGGAATCCATAGGTTTTAAGATACTTACTAGTCAGGTACATTCTTAGGCGTTTAATATGCGGTGTTGAGTCCATTTCGTTGAGCAAGGAGTAGCTCTTGTCTATTCCATATTTGGCTTAAGTAACTTTATCTGTGCTCATTTCAATCTCTGGTTTTATGCAGCACCCCAACTCACCTTTCCCCTTAAGCAAGCATAAGTTGGTTTTCTAAATTTGAGACCCTGTTCTGTTCTGTAATTCAGTTCCTGTGTAGCCAAGTTTACATTCCGTGTATTACTGATATCTTATGATGTTTCTTTTTCTGTGTGACTTATTTCAGTTAGAATCATCATACCTGAATCCACTCATTGTGATGCTAAGGGCCTGATGACACAGATTTCATTGCTGAGTGATATTGCTTTGTAAGTAAATACCACAACTTCTTTATCCATTTTTCACTTTCTTCGATGTTGAACTTGTACTGTAAACGAGGTTCTTGTAAACAGAGCCGTTCCAAACTTTGGGGTGGCTGTGTCTTTTTGATTTTAATTTCCCTAAGCTATAGGACCATAAGTGGAAGTGCCCTAGGTTCTGTTGCTTTGTTTTTTAGATGTTTCAGGAAACACCATACACTTCTCCCAAGTGGTTGTTGGCAATTTACATCCCGCCCATCAGCATAACAAGGCTCCCAGTTCTCCATGGCCTGTCCTGCCTTTCTGGATTTTACACTTTTTTCAGATGGCCCTTTTGACCGGGGGGAAGTGAGACTTCATTGTAGTGCAGATTTCCTTTGCAAGCTTGCTTGGTTGGCCAAAAAGGGCGTATGCGTTTTTTCCTGAATATATTCAGGAAAAAACGCATACGCCCTTTTTGGCCAAGTGCATCATTGTGGACGTTCTGCCTCTTTTCCTATGCTTTCAATGCAATTCCAGTCTACCTCCTGAAATCGGTTTCCTGCAATTCTGCCCCGCTTTCAAGTCCTCTTGGCAGCCTTACTTCAGTCTATTTTTGGACGATAGCTGTCATTTATAACTCTGCAGGTTTGTGAATTACAGTGCCCCTGAGCTCCTTTCTTCAACTCGCTTTCTTGTGACCTGGCCGCAACACCGCAGGATGGCTTCAGGCCCTAATCTGGTTCCGGCACGGCACGCTGAGCCTTTGGTTAATTCCTCTTCCTGGTGGGAAATGAGAGTTAAATTTGCCCGTCCAGACACCTCCAGCTAGTCTCTCATTGGTTCTCGCTATTCCTGTTCATTTCCGCAGAAATTGCAAACTGGGCCAAACAGGAGGTTAAAGGGACTGACTCTCCAAGTGGGGAGAGTGTTAGTAAAGCGTCTGGAATGTTGCACCCGAGTACCAGGGGAGGAAAACTGAGACATATTTGAACACGTCTCCCGTTCACATGGTTGATCATACTCTGGGTTCCACATGCATGTTTTAGCTGAAGGAAGAATACCTTAAACCTGGAGAGTTAAGACCCGTGTAATGGGTACCATGCAGTATGACTTAAAAGGGTCTTCATTTGCTCACCGAACCTCTCCAATCCTATCACTGCTGCGTTTATGCCCCTGTACACATGCTTGATTCTTTTTCGGAGACATAGCAATCCATAGGTTTTAAGATACTTACTAGTCAGGTACATTCTTAGGCGTTTAATATGGGGTTTTGAGTCCATTTCGTTGAGCAAGGAGTAGCTCTTGTCTATTCCATATTTGGCTTAAGGAACTTTATCTGTGCTCATTTCAATCTCTGGTTTTATGCAGCACCCCAACTCACCTTTCCCCTTAAGCAAGCATAAGTTGGTTTTCTAAATTTGAGACCCTGTTCTGTTTTGGAATGCAGTTCCTGTGAAGCCAAGTTTACATTCCGTGTATTAGTGATATCTTATGATGTTTCTTTTTCTGTGTGACTTATTTCAGTTAGAATCATCATACCTGAATCCACTCATTATGCTGCTACGGGCCTGATGACATAGATTTCATTGCTGAGTGATACTGCATTGTACGTAAGTACCACAAGTTCTTTATCCATTTTTCACTTTCTGTGATATTGAACTTGTACGGTAAACGAGGTTCTTGTAAACGGAGGTGTCCCAAACGTTGGGGTGGCTGTGTCTTTTTGATTTTAATTTCCCTAAGCTATAGGACCATAAGTGGAAGTGCCCTAGGCTCTGATGCTTTGTTTTTTAGATGTTTCAGGAAACACCATACACTTCTCCTGAGTGTCTGTTGGCAATTTACATCCCGCCCATCAGCATAACAAGGCTCCCAGTTCTCCATGGCCTGTCCTGCCTTTCTGGAGTTTACACTTTTTTCAGATGGCCCTTTTGCCCGGGGAGAAGTGAGACTTCATTGTAGTGCAGATTTCCTTTGCAAGTTTGCTTGGTTGGCCAAAAAGTGCGTATGCGTTTTTTCCTGAATATATTCAGGAAAAAACGCATACGCCCTTTTTGGCCAAGTGCATCATTGTGGACGTTCTGCCTCTTTTCCTATGCCTTCAATGCAATTCCAGTCTACCTCCTGAAATCGGTTTCCTGCAATTCTGCCCCGCTTTCAAGTCCTCTTGGCAGCCTTACTTCAGTCTATTTTTGGACGATAGCTGTCATTTATAACTCTGCAGGTTTGTGAATTACAGTGCCCCTGAGCTCCTTTCTTCAACTCGCTTTCTTGTGACCTGGCCGCAACACCGCAGGATGTCTACAGGCCCTAATCTGGTTCCGGCACGGCACGCTGAGCCTTTGGTTAATTCCTCTTCCTGGTGGGAAATGAGAGTTAAATTTGTCCATCCAGACACCTCCAGCTAGTCTCTCATTGGTTCTCGCTATTCCTGTTCATCTTCCACAGAAATTGCAAACTGGGCCAAACAGGAGGTTAAAGGGACTGACTCTCCAAGTGGGGAGAGTGTTAGTAAAGCGTCTGGAATGTTGAACCCGAGTACCAGGGTACGAAAACTGAGACATATTTGAACACGTCTCCCGATCACATGGTTGATCATAATCTAGGTTCCACATGCATGTTTTAGCTGAAGGAAGAATACCTTAAACCTGGAGAGTTGAGACCCGTGGAATGGGTACCATGCAATATGACTTCAAAGGGTCTTCATTTGCTCACGAACCCCTCCAATCCTATCACTGCTGCATTTATGCCCATGTACACATGCTTGATTCTCTTTCGGAGACATAGCAATCCATAGGTTTTAAGATACTTACTAGTCAGGTACATTCTTAGGCGTTTAATATGCGGTGTTGAGTCCATTTCGTTGAGCAAGGAGTAGCTCTTGTCTATTCCATATTTGGCTTAAGGAACTTTATCTGTGCTCATTTCAATCTCTGGTTTTATGCAGCACCCCAACTCACCTTTCCCCTTAAGCAAGCATAAGTTGGTTTTCTAAATTTGAGACCCTGTTCTGTTCTGTAATTCAGTTCCTGTGTAGCCAAGTTTACATTCCGTGTATTACTGATATCTTATGATGTTTCTTTTTCTGTGTGACTTATTTCAGTTAGAATCATCATACCTGAATCCACTCATTGTGATGCTAAGGGCCTGATGACATAGATTTCATTGCTGAGTGATATTGCTTTGTAAGTAAATACCACAACTTCTTTATCCATTTTTCACTTTCTGCAATGTTGAACTTGTACTGTAAACGAGGTTCTTGTAAACAGAGGCGTCCCAAACTTTGGGGTGGCTGTGTCTTTTTGATTTTAATTTCCCTAAGCTATAGGACCATAAGTGGCAGTGCCCTAGGCTCTGTTGCTTTGTTTTTTAGATGTTTCAGGAAACACCATACACTTCTCCCCAGTGTCTGTTGGCAATTTACATCCCGCCCATCAGCATAACAAGGCTCCCAGTTCTCCATGGCCTGTCCTGCCTTTCTGGATTTTACACTTTTTTCAGATGGCCCTTTTGACCGGGGGGAAGTGAGACTTCATTGTAGTGCAGATTTCCTTTGCAAGCTTGCTTGGTTGGCCAAAAAGGGCGTATGCGTTTTTTCCTCAATATATTCAGGAAAAAACGCATACGCCCTTTTTGGCCAAGTGCATCATTGTGGACGTTCTGCCTCTTTTCCTATGCTTTCAATGCAATTCCAGTCTACCTCCTGAAATCGGTTTCCTGCAATTCTGCCCCGCTTTCAAGTCCTCTTGGCAGCCTTACTTCAGTCTATTTTTGGACGATAGCTGTCATTTATAACTCTGCAGGTTTGTGAATTACAGTGCCCCTGAGCTCCTTTCTTCAACTCGCTTTCTTGTGACCTGGCCGCAACACCGCAGGATGGCTTCAGGCCCTAATCTGGTTCCGGCACGGCACGCTGAGCCTTTGGTTAATTCCTCTTCCTGGTGGGAAATGAGAGTTAAATTTGCCCGTCCAGACACCTCCAGCTATTCTTTCATTGGTTCTCGCTATTCCTGTTCATCTTCCACAGAAATTGCAAACTGGGCCAAACAGGAGGTTAAAGGGACTGACTCTCCAAGTCGGGAGAGTGTTAGTAAAGCGTCTGGAATGTTGCACCCGAGTACCAGGGGAGGAAAACTGAGACATATTTGAACACGTCTCCCGTTCACATGGTTGATCATACTCTGGGTACCACATGCATGTTTTAGCTGAAGAAAGAATACCTTAAACCTGGAGAGTTGAGACCCGTGTAATGGGTACCATGCAATATGACTTCAAAGGGTCTTCATTTGCTCACCGAACCTCTCCAATCCTATCACTGCTGCGTTTATGCCCCTGTACACACGCTTGATTCTCTTTTGGAGACATAGCAATCCATAGGTTTTAAGACACTTACTAGTCAGGTACATTCTTAGGCGTTTAATATGGGGTTTTGAGTCCATTTCGTTGAGCAAGGAGTAGCTCTTGTCTATTCCATATTTGGCTTAAGGAACTTTATCTGTGCTC
The DNA here is from genome assembly GCF_951394435.1 of Stenella coeruleoalba. Classification (NCBI taxonomy): domain Eukaryota; kingdom Metazoa; phylum Chordata; class Mammalia; order Artiodactyla; family Delphinidae; genus Stenella; species Stenella coeruleoalba. The sequence goes on from NW_027646265.1 coordinate 776,841, forward strand.
ATTTCAATCTCTGGTTTTATGCAGCACCCCAACTCACCTTTCCCATTAAGCAAGCATAAGTTGGTTTTCTAAATTTGAGACCCTGTTCTGTTTTGGAATGCAGTTCCTGTGTAGCCAAGTTTACATTCCGTGTATTAGTGATATCTTATGATGTTTCTTTTTCTGTGTGACTTATTTCAGTTAGAATCATCATACCTGAATCCACTCATTGTGCTGCTAAGGGCCTGATGACACAGATTTCATTGCTGAGTGATATTGCTTTGTAAGTAAATACCACAACTTCTTTATCCATTTTTCACTTTCTGCGATGTTGAACTTGTACTGTAAACGAGGTTCTTGTAAACAGAGCCGTTCCAAACTTTGGGGTGGCTGTTTCTTTTTGATTTTAAATTCCCTAATCTATAGGACCATAAGTGGAAGTGCCCTAGGTTCTGTTGCTGTGTTTTTTAGTTGTTTCAGGAAACACCATACACTTCTCCCAAGTGGTTCTTGGCAATTTACATCCCGCCCATCAGCATAACAAGGCTCCCAGTTCTCCATGGCCTGTCCTGCCTTTCTGGATTTTACACTTTTTTCAGATGGCCCTTTTGACCGGGGGGAAGTGAGACTTCATTGTAGTGCAGATTTCCTTTGCAAGCTTGCTTGGTTGGCCAAAAAGGGCGTATGCGTTTTTTCCTGAATATATTCAGGAAAAAACGCATACGCACTTTTTGGCCAAGTGCATCATTGTGGACGTTCTGCCTCTTTTCCTATGCTTTCAATGCAATTCCAGTCTACCTCCTGAAATCGGTTTCCTGCAATTCTGCCCCGCTTTCAAGTCCTCTTGGCAGCCTTACTTCAGTCTATTTTTGGACGATAGCTCTCATTTATAACTCTGCAGGTTTGTGAATTACAGTGCCCCTGAGCTCGTTTCTTCAACTCGCTTTCTTGTGACCTGGCCGCAACACCGCAGGATGGCTTCAGGCCCTAATCTGGTTCCGGCACGGCACGCTGAGCCTTTGGTTATTTCCTCTTCCTGGTGGGAAATGAGAGTTAAATTTGCCCAACCAGACACCTCCAGCTATTCTTTCATTGGTTCTCGCTATTCCTGTTCATCTTCCACAGAAATTGCAAACTGGGTCAAACAGGAGGTTAAAGGGACTGACTCTCCAAGTCGGGAGAGTGTTAGTAAAGCGTCTGGAATGTTGCACCCGAGTACCAGGGTACGAAAACTGAGACATATTTGAACACGTCTCCCGATCACATGGTTGATCATACTCTAGGTTCCACATGCATGTTTTAGCTGAAGGAAGAATACCTTAAACCTGGGTAGGTGAAACCCGTGGAATGGGTACCATGCAATATGACTTCAAAGGGTCTTCATTTGCTCACCGAACCTCTCCAATCCTATCACTGCTGCGTTTATGCCCCTGTACACATGCTTGATTCTCTTTCGGAGACATAGCAATCCCTAGGTTTTAAGATACTTACTAGTCAGGTACATTCTTAGGCGTTTAATATGCGGTGTTGAGTCCATTTCGTTGAGCAAGGAGTAGCTCTTGTCTATTCCATATTTGGCTTAAGGAACTTTATCTGTGCTCATTTCAATCTCTGGTTTTATGCAGCACCCCAACTCACCTTTCCCCTTAAGCAAGCATAAGTTGGTTTTCTAAATTTGAGACCCTGTTCTGTTCTGTAATTCAGTTCCTGTGTAGCCAAGTTTACATTCCGTGTATTACTGATATCTTATGATGTTTCTTTTTCTGTGTGACTTATTTCAGTTAGAATCATCATACCTGAATCCACTCATTGTGCTGCTAAGGCCCTGATGACATAGATTTCATTGCTGAGTGATATTGCTTTGTAAGTAAATACCACAACTTCTTTATCCATTTTTCACTTTCTGCGATGTTGAACTTGTACTGTAAACGAGGTTCTTGTAAACAGAGCCGTCCCAAACTTTGGGGTGGCTGTGTCTTTTTGATTTTAATTTCCCTAAGCTACAGGACCATAAGTGGCAGTGCCCTAGGCTCTGTTGCTTTGTTTTTTAGATGTTGAAGGAAACACCATACACTTCTCCCGAGTGTCTGTTGGCAATTTACATCCCGCCCATCAGCATAACAAGGCTCCCAGTTCTCCATGGCTTGTCCTGCCTTTCTGGATTTTACCCTTTTTTCAGATGGCCCTTTTGACCGGGGGGAAGTGAGACTTCATTGTAGTGCAGATTTCCTTTGCAAGCTTGCTTGGTTGGCCCAAAAGTGCGTATGCGTTTTTTCCTGAATATATTCAGGAAAAAACGCATACGCCCTTTTTGGCCAAGTGCATCATTGTGGACGTTCTGCCTCTTTTCCTATGCTTTCAATGCAATTCCAGTCTACCTCCTGAAATCGGTTTCCTGCAATTCTGCCCCGCTTTCAAGTCCTCTCGGCAGCCTTACTTCACTCTATTTTTGGACGATAGCTGTCATTTATAACTCTGCAGGTTTGTGAATTACAGTGCCCCTGAGCTCCTTTCTTCAACTCGCTTTCTTTTGAGCTGGCCGCAACACCGCAGGATGGCTTCAGGCCCTAATCTGGTTCCGGTACGGCACGCTGAGCCTTTGGTTATTTCCTCTTCCTGGTGGGAAATGAGAGTTAAATTTGCCCGTCCAGACACCTCCAGCTAGTCTCTCATTGGTTCTCGCTATTCCTGTTCATCTTCCGCAGAAATTGCAAACTGGGCCAAACAGGAGGTTAAAGGCGCTGACTCTCCAAGTGGGGAGAGTGTTAGTAAAGCGTCTGGAATGTTGCACCCGAGTACCAGGGTACGAAAACTGAGACATATTTGAACACGTCTCCCGATCACATGGTTGATCATACTCTGGGTTCCACATGCATGTTTTAGCTGAAGGAAGAATACCTAAAACCTGGGTAGTTGAAACCCGTGGAATGGGTACCATGCAATATGACTTCAAAGGGTCTTCATTTGCTCACGAACCTCTCCAATCCTATCACTGCTGCGTTTATGCCCCTGTACACATGCTTGATTCTCTTTCGGAGACATAGCAATCCATAGGTTTTAAGATACTTACTAGTCAGGTACATTCTTAGGCGTTTAATATGCGGTGTTGAGTCCATTTCGTTGAGCAAGGAGTAGCTCTTGTCTATTCCATATTTGGCTTAAGGAACTTTATCTGTGCTCATTTCAATCTCTGGTTTTATGCAGCACCCCAACTCACCTTTCCCCTTAAGCAAGCATAAGTTGGTTTTCTAAATTTGAGACCCTGTTCTGTTCTGTAATTCAGTTCCTGTGTAGCCAAGTTTACATTCCGTGTATTACTGATATCTTATGATGTTTCTTTTTCTGTGTGACTTATTTCAGTTAGAATCATCGTACCTGAATCTACTCATTATGCTGCTACGGGCCTGATGACATAGATTTCATTGCTGAGTGATACTGCATTGTACGTAACTACCACAAGTTCTTTATCCATTTTTCACTTTCTGTGATATTGAACTTGTACGGTAAACGAGGTTCTTGTAAACAGAGGCGTTCCAAACTTTGGGGTGGCTGTGTCTTTTTGATTTTAATTTCCCTAAGCTATAGGACCATAAGTGGCAGTGCCCTAGGCTCTGTTGCTTTGTTTTTTAGATGTTTCAGGAAACACCATACACTTCTCCCGAGTGTCTGTTGGCAATTTACATCCCGCCCATCAGCATAACAAGGCTCCCAGTTCTCCATGGCCTGTCCTGCCTTTCTGGATTTTACAGTTTTTTCAGATGGCCCTTTTGACCGGGGGGAAGTGAGACTTCATTGTAGTGCAGATTTCCTTTGCAAGCTTGCTTGGTTGGCCAAAAAGGGCGTATGCGTTTTTTCCTGAATATATTCAGGAAAAAACGCATACGCCCTTTTTGGCCAAGTGCATCATTGTGGACGTTCTGCCTCTTTTCCTATGCTTTCAATGCAATTCCAGTCTACCTCCTGAAATCGGTTTCCTGCAATTCTGCCCCGCTTTCAAGTCCTCTTGGCAGCCTTACTTCAGTGTATTTTTGGACGATAGCTGTCATTTATAACTCTGCAGGTTTGTGAATTACAGTGCCCCTGAGCTCCTTTCTTCAACTCGCTTTCTTTTGAGCTGGCCGCAACAACGCAGGATGCCTTCAGGCCCTAATCTGGTTCCGGCCCGGCATGCTGAGCCTTTGGTTAATTCCTCTTCCTGGTGGGAAATGAGAGTTAAATTTGCCCGTCCAGACACCTGCAGCTAGCCTCTCATTGGTTCTCGCTATTCCTGTTCATCTTCCGCAGAAATTGCAAACTGGGCCAAACAGGAGGTTAAAGGGACTGACTCTCCAAGTCGGGAGAGTGTTAGTAAAGCGTCTGGAATGTTGCACCCGAGAACCAGGGTACGAAAACTGAGACATATTTGAACACGTCTCCCGTTCACATGGTTGATCATACTCTGGGTTCCACATGCATGTTTTAGCTGAAGGAAGAATACCATAAACCTGGAGAGTTGAGACCCGTGGAATGGGTACCATGCAATATGACTTCAAAGGGTCTTCATTTGCTCACCGAACCTCTCCAATCCTATCACTGCTACATTTATGCCCCTGTACACACGCTTGATTCTCTTTTGGAGACATAGCAATCCATAGGTTTTAAGATACTTACTAGTCAGGTACATTCTTAGGCGTTTAATATGGGGTTTTGAATCCATTTCGTTGAGCAAGGAGTAGCTCTTGTCTATTCCATATTTGGCTTAAGGAACTTTATCTGTGCTCATTTCAATCTCTGGTTTTATGCAGCACCCCAACTCACCTTTACCCTTAAGCAAGCATAAGTTGGTTTTCTAAATTTGAGACCCTGTTCTGTTCTGTAATTCAGTTCCTGTGTAGCCAAGTTTACATTCCGTGTATTACTGATATCTTATGATGTTTCTTTTTCTGTGTGACTTATTTCAGTTAGAATCATCATACCTGAATCCACTCATTGTGCTGCTAAGGGCCTGATGACACAGATTTCATTGCTGAGTGATATTGTTTTGTAAGTAAATACCACAACTTCTTTATCCATTTTTCACTTTCTGCGATGTTGAACTTGTACTGTAAACGAGGTTCTTGTAAACAGAGCCGTTCCAAACTTTGGGGTGGCTGTGTCTTTTTGATTTTAATTTCCCTAAGCTATAGGACCATAAGTGGAAGTGCCCTAGGCTCTGTTGCTTTGTTTTTTAGATGTTTCAGGAAACACCATACACTTCTCCCGAGTGGTTGTTGGCAATTTACATCCCGCCCATCAGCATAACAAGGCTCCCAGTTCTCCATGGCCTGTCCTGCCTTTCTGGATTTTACACTTTTTTTATATGGCCCTTTTGACCGGGGGGAAGTGAGACTTCATTGTAGTGCAGATTTCCTTTGCAAGCTTGCTTAGCTGGCCAAAAAGGGCGTATGCGTTTTTTCCTGAATATATTCAGGAAAAAACGCATACGCCCTTTTTGGCCAAGTGCATCATTGTGGACGTTCTGCCTCTTTTCCTATGCTTTCAATGCAATTCCAGTCTACCTCCTGATATCGGTTTCCTGCAATTCTGTCCCGCTTTCAAGTCCTCTTGGCAGCCTTACTTCAGTCTATTTTTGGACGATAGCTGTCATTTATAACTCTGCAGGTTTGTGAATTACAGTGCCCCTGAGCTCCTTTCTTCAACTCGCTTTCTTTTGAGCTGGCCGCAACACCGCAGGATGGCTTCAGGCCCTAATCTGGTTCCGGTACGGCACACTGAGCCTTTGGTTATTTCCTCTTCCTGGTGGGAAATGAGAGTTAAATTTGCCCGTTCAGACACCTCCAGCTAGCCTCTCATTGGTTCTCGCTATTCCTGTTCATCTTCCGCAGAAATTGCAAACTGTGCCAAACAGGAGGTTAAAGGCGCTGACTCTCCAAGTGGGGAGAGTGTTAGTAAAGCGTCTGGAATGTTGCACCCGAGTACCAGGGTAGGAAAACTGAGACATATTTGAACACGTCTCCCGTTCACATGGTTGATCATACTCTGGGTTCCACATGCATGTTTTAGCTGAAGGAAGAATACCTTAAACCTGGAGAGTTGAGACCCGTGGAATGGGTACCGTGCAATATGACTTCAAAGGGTCTTCATTTGCTCACCGAACCTCTCCAATCCTATCACTGCTGCATTTATGCCCCTGTACACACGCTTGATTCTCTTTTGGAGACATAGCAATCCATAGGTTTTAAGATACTTACTAGTCAGGTACATTCTTAGGCATTTAATATGGGGTTTTGAGTCCATTTCGTTGAGCAAGGAGTAGCTCTTGTCTATTCCATATTTGGCTTAAGGAATTTTATCTGTGCTCATTTCAATCTCTGGTTTTATGCAGCACCCCAACTCACCTTTACCCTTAAGCAAGCATAAGTTGGTTTTCTAAATTTGAGACCCTGTTCTGTTCTGTAATTCAGTTCCTGTGTAGCCAAGTTTACATTCCGTGTATTACTGATATCTTATGATGTTTCTTTTTCTGTGTGACTTATTTCAGTTAGAATCATCATACCTGAATCCACTCATTGTGCTGCTAAGGGCCTGATGACACAGATTTCATTGCTGAGTGATATTGCTTTGTAAGTAAATACCACAACTTCTTTATCCATTTTTCACTTTCTGCGATGTTGAACTTGTACTGTAAACGAGGTTCTTGTAAACAGAGCCGTTCCAAACTTTGGGGTGGCTGTGTGTTTTTGATTTTAATTTCCCTAAACTATAGGACCATAAGTGGAAGTGCCCTAGGTTCTGTTGCTTTGTTTTTTAGATGTTTCAGGAAACACCATACACTTCTCCCGAGTGGTTGTTGGCAATTTACATCCCGCCCATCAGCATAACAAGGGTCCCAGTTCTCCATGGCCTGTCCTGCCTTTCTGGATTTTACACTTTTTTCAGATGGCCCTTTTGACCGGGGGGAAGTGAGACTTCATTGTAGTGCAGATTTCCTTTGCAAGCTTGCTTGGTTGGCCAAAAAGGGCATATACGTTTTTTCCTGAATATATTCAGGAAAAAACACATACGCCCTTTTTGGCCAAGTGCATCATTGTGGACGTTCTGCCTCTTTTCCTATGCTTTCAATGCAATTCCAGTCTACCTCCTGATATCGGTTTCCTGCAATTCTGCCCCGCTTTCAAGTCCTCTTGGCAGCCTTACTTCAGTCTATTTTTGGACGATAGCTGTCATTTATAACTCTGCAGGTTTGTGAATTACAGTGCCCCTGAGCTCCTTTCTTCAACTCGCTTTCTTTTGAGCTGGCCGCAACACCGCAGGATGGCTTCAGGCCCTAATCTGGTTCCGGTACGGCACACTGAGCCTTTGGTTATTTCCTCTTCCTGGTGGGAAATGAGAGTTAAATTTGCCCGTTCAGACACCTCCAGCTAGCCTCTCATTGGTTCTCGCTATTCCTGTTCATCTTCCGCAGAAATTGCAAACTGTGCCAAACAGGAGGTTAAAGGCGCTGACTCTCCAAGTGGGGAGAGTGTTAGTAAAGCGTCTGGAATGTTGCACCTGAGTACGAGGGTACGAAAACTGAGACATATTTGAACACGTCTCCCGATCACATGGTTGATCATACTCTAGGTTCCACATGCATGTTTTAGCTGAAGGAAGAATACCTTAAACCTGGGTAGTTGAAACCCGTGGAATGGGTACCATGCAATATGACTTCAAAGGGTCTTCATTTGCTCACTGAACCTCTCCAATCCTATCACTGCTGCGTTTATGTCCCTGTACACATGCCTGATTCTCTTTCGGAGACATAGCAATCTATAGGTTTTAAGATACTTACTAGTCAGGTACATTCTTAGGCGTTTAATATGCGGTGTTGAGTCCATTTCGTTGAGCAAGGAGTAGCTCTTGTCTATTCCATATTTGGCTTAAGGAACTTTATCTGTGCTCATTTCAATCTCTGGTTTTATGCAGCACCCCAACTCACCTTTCCCCTTAAGCAAGCATAAGTTGGTTTTCTAAATTTCAGACCCTGTTCTGTTCTGTAATTCAGTTCCTGTGTAGCCAAGTTTCCATTCCGTGTATTACGGATATCTTATGATGTTTCTTTTTCTGTGTGACTTATTTCAGTTAGAATCATCGTACCTGAATCCACTCATTATGCTGCTACGGGCCTGATGACATAGATTTCATTGCTGAGTGATACTGCATTGTACGTAAGTACCACAAGTTCTTTATCCATTTTTCACTTTCTGTGATATTGAACTTGTACGGTAAACGAGGTTCTTGTAAACAGAGGCGTCCCAAATTTTGGGGTGGCTGTGTCTTTTTTATTTTAATTTCCCTAAGCTATAGGACCATAAGTGGAAGTGCCCTAGGCTCTGTTGCTTTGTTTTTTAGATGTTTCAGGAAACACCATACACTTCTCCCGAGTGTCTGTTGGCAATTTACATCCCGCCCATCAGCATAACAAGGCTCCCAGTTCTCCATGGCCTGTCCTGCCTTTCTGGATTTTACACTTTTTTCAGATGTCCCTTTTGACCGGCGGGCAGTGAGACTTCATTGTAGTGCAGATTTCCTTTGCAAGCTTGCTTGGTTGGCCAAAAAGGGCGTATGCGTTTTTTCCTGAATATATTCAGGAAAAAACGCATACGCCCTTTTTGGCCAAGTGCATCATTGTGGACGTTCTGCCTCTTTTCCTATGCTTTCAATGCAATTCCAGTCTACCTCCTGAAATCGGTTTCCTGCAATTCTGCCCCGCTTTCAAGTCCTCTTGGCAGCCTTACTTCAGTCTATTTTTGGACGATAGCTGTCATTTATAAGTCTGCAGGTTTGTGAATTACAGTGCCCCTGAGCTCCTTTCTTCAACTCGCTTTCTTGTGACCTGGCCGCAACACCGCAGGATGGCTTCAGGCCCTAATCTGGTTCCGGCCCGGCAAGCTGAGCCTTTGGTTAATTCCTCTTCCTGGTGGGAAATGAGAGTTAAATTTGCCCATTCAGACACCTGCAGCTAGCCTCTCATTGGTTCTCGCTATTCCTGTTCATCTTCCGCAGAAATTGCAAACTGGGCCAAACAGGAGGTTAAAGGCACTGACTCTCCAAGTCGGGAGAGTGTTAGTAAAGCGTCTGGAATGTTGCACCCGAGTACCAGGGGAGGAAAACTGAGACATATTTGAACACGTCTCCCGTTCACATGGTTGATCATACCCTGGGTTCCACATGCATGTTTTAGCTGAAGGAAGAATACCTTAAACCTGGAGAGTTGAGACCCGTGGAATGGGTACCATGCAATATGACTTCAAAGGGTCTTCATTTGCTCACCGAACCTCTCCAATCCTATCACTGCTGCATTTATGCCCCTGTACACACGCTTGATTCTCTTTTGGAGACATAGCAATCCATAGGTTTTAAGATACTTACTAGTCAGGTACATTCTTAGGCGTTTAATATGCGGTGTTGAGTCCATTTGGTTGAGCAAGGAGTAGCTCTTGTCTATTCCATATTTGGCTTAAGGAACTTTATCTGTGCTCATTTCAATCTCTGGTTTTATGCAGCACCCCAACTCACCTTTACCGTTAAGCAAGCATAAGTTGGTTTTCTAAATTTGAGACCCTGTTCTGTTTTGGAATGCAGTTCCTGTGTAGCCAAGTTTCCATTCCGTGTATTAGTGATATCTTATGATGTTTCTTTTTCTGTGTGACTTATTTCAGTTAGAATCATCATACCTGAATCCACTCATTGTGCTGCTAAGGGCCTGATGACATAGATTTCATTGCTGAGTGATACTGCATTGTACGTAAGTACCACAAGTTCTTTATCCATTTTTCACTTTCTGTGATATTGCACTTGTACGGTAAACGAGGTTCTTGTAAACGGAGGCGTCCCAAACTTTGGGGTGGCTGTGTCTTTTTGATTTTAATTTCCCTAAGCTATAGGACCATAAGTGGAAGTGCCCTAGGCTCTGTTGCTTTGTTTTTTAGATGTTTCAGGAAACACCATACACTTCTCCCGAGTGTCTGTTGGCAATTTACATCCCGCCCATCAGCATAACAAGGCTCCCAGTTCTCCATGGCCTGTCCTGCCTTTCTGGATTTTACACTTTTTTCAGATGGCCCTTTTGACCGGGGGGAAGTGAGACTTCATTGTAGTGCAGATTTCCTTTGCAAGTTTGCTTGGTTGGCCAAAAAGGGCGTATGCGTTTTTTCCTGAATATATTCAGGAAAAAACGCATACGCCCTTTTTGGCCAAGTGCATCATTGTGGACGTTCTGCCTCTTTTCCTATGCTTTCAATGCAATTCCAGTCTACCTCCTGAAATCGGTTTCCTGCAATTCTGCCCCGCTTTCAAGTCCTCTTGGCAGCCTTACTTCAGTCTATTTTTGGACGATAGCTGTCATTTATAACTCTGCAGGTTTGTGAATTACAGTGCCCCTGAGCTCTTTCTTCAACTCGCTTTCTTGTGAGCTGGCCACAACACCGCAGGATGGCTTCAGGCCCTAATCTGGTTCCGGCACGGCACGCTGAGCCTTTGGTTATTTCCTCTTCCTGGTGGGAAATGAGAGTTAAATTTGCCCGTCCAGACACCTCCAGCTAGTCTATCATTGGTTCTCGCTATTCCTGTTCATCTTCCGCAGAAATTGCAAACTGGGCCAAACAGGAGGTTAAAGGCGCTGACTCTCCAAGGTGGGAGTGTGTTAGTAAAGCGTCTGGAATGTTGCACCCGAGTACCAGGGGAAGAAAACTGAGACATATTTGAACACGTCTCCCGTTCACACGGATGATCATACTCTGGGTTCCACATGCATGTTTTAGCTGAAGGAAGAATACCTTAAACCTGGGTAGTTGAAACCCGTGGAATGGGTACCATGCAATATGACTTCAAAGGGTCTTCATTTGCTCACCGAACCTCTCCAATCCTATCACTGCTGCGTTTATGCCCCTGTACACATGCTTGATTCTCTTTCGGAGACATAGCAATCCATAGGTTTTAAGATACTTACTAGTCAGGTACATTCTTAGGCGTTTAATATGCGGTGTTGAGTCCATTTCGTTGAGCAAGGAGTAGCTCTTGTCTATTCCATATTTGGCTTAAGGAACTTTATCTGTGCTCATTTCAATCTCTGGTTTTATGCAGCACCCCAACTCACCTTTACCCTTAAGCAAGCATAAGTTGGTTTTCTAAATTTGAGACACTGTTCTGTTCTGTAATTCAGTTCCTGTGTAGCCAAGTTTACATTCCGTGTATTACTGATATCTTATGATGTTTCTTTTTCTGTGTGACTTATTTCAGTTAGAATCATCATACCTGAATCCACTCGTGCTGCTAAGGGCCTGATGACATAGATTTCATTGCTGAGTGATATTGCTTTGTAAGTAAATACCACAGCTTCTTTATCCATTTTTCATTTTCTGCGATGTTGAACTTGTACTGTAAACGAGGTTCTTGTAAACAGAGGCGTCCCAAACTTTGGGTTGGCTGTGTCTTTTTGATTTTAATTTCCCTAAGCTATAGGACCATAAGTGGAAGTGCCCTAGGCTCTGTTGCTTTGTTTTTTAGATGTTTCAGGAAACACCATACACTTCTCCCGAGTGTCTGTTGGCAATTTACATCCCGCCCATCAGCATAACAAGGCTCCCAGTTCTCCATGGCCTGTCCTGCCTTTCTGGATTTTACACTTTTTTCAGATGGCCCTTTTGACCGGGGGGAATTGAGACTTCATTGTAGTGCAGATTTCCTTTGCAAGCTTGCTTGGTTGGCCAAAAAGGGCGTATGCGTTTTTTCCTGAATATATTCAGGAAAAAACGCATACGCCCTTTTTGGCCAAGTGCATCATTGTGGACGTTCTGCCTCTTTTCCTATGCTTTCAATGCAATTCCAGTCTACCTCCTGAAATAGGTTTCCTGCAATTCTGCCCCGCTTTCAAGTCCTCTTGGCAGCCTTACTTCAGTCTATTTTTGGACGATAGCTGTCATTTATAACTCTGCAGGTTTGTGAATTACAGTGCCCCTGAGCTCCTTTCTTCAACTCGCTTTCTTTTGAGCTGGCCGCAACACCGCAGGATGGCTTCAGGCCCTAATCTGGTTCCGGCACGGCACGCTGAGCCTTTGGTTAATTCCTCTTCCTGGTGGGAAATGAGAGTTAAATTTGCCCGTCCAGACACCTCCAGCTAGTCTCTCATTGGTTCTCCCTATTCCTGTTCATCTTCCGCAGAAATTGCAAACTGGGCCAAACAGGAGGTTAAAGGCGCTGACTCTCCAAGTTGGGAGAGTGTTAGTAAAGGGTCTGGAATGTTGCACCCGAGTACCAGGGGAGGAAAACTGAGACATATTTGAACACGTCTCCCGTTCACACAGTTGATCATACTCGGGGTTCCACATGCATGTTTTAGCTGAAGGAAGAATACCTTAAACCTGGAGAGTTGAGACCCGTGGAATGGGTACCATGCAATATGACTTCAAAGGGTCTTCATTTGCTCACCGAACCTCTCCAATCCTATCACTGCTGCGTTTATGCCCCTGTACACACGCTTGATTCTCTTTCGGAGACATAGCAATCCATAGGTTTTAAGATACTTACTAGTCAGGTACATTCTTAGGCGTTTAATATGCGGTGTTGAGTCCATTTCGTTGAGCAAGGAGTAGCTCTTGTCTATTCCATATTTGGCTTAAGGAACTTTATCTGTGCTCATTTCAATCTCTGGTTTTATGCAGCACCCCAACTCACCTTCCCCCTTAAGCAAGCGTAAGTTGGTTTTCTAAACTTGAGACACTGTTTTGTTTTGTAATTCAGTTCATGTGTAGCCAAGTTCACATTCTGTGTATTAGTGATACCTTATGATGTTTCTTTTCTGTGTGACTTATTTCAGTTCGAATCATCATACCTGAATCCACTCATTATGCTGCTACTGGCCTGATGACATAGATTTCATTGCTGAGTGATATTGCATTGTACGTACGTAACACAGGTTCTTTATCCATTTTTCACTTTCTGCGATATTGAACTTTTACCGTAAACGAGGTTCTTGTAAACAGAGCCGTCCCAGACTTTGGGGTGGCTGTGTCTTTTTGATTTTAATTTCCCTAAGCTATAGGACCATAAGTGGAAGTGCCCTAGGCTCTGTTGCTTTGTTTTTTAGATGTTTCAGGAAACACCATACACTTCTCCAGAGTGGCTGTTGGCAATTTACATCCCGCCCATCAGCATAACAAGGCTCCCAGTTCTCCATGGCCTGTCCTGCCTTTCTGGATTTTACACTTTTTTCAGATGGCCCTTTTGACCGGGGGGAAGTGAGACTTCATTGTAGTGCAGATTTCCTTTGCAAGCTTGCTTGGTTGGCCAAAAAGGGCGTATGCGTTTTTTCCTGAATATATTCAGGAAAAAACGCATACGCCCTTTTTGGCCAAGTGCATCATTGTGGACGTTCTGCCTCTTTTCCTATGCTTTCAATGCAATTCCAGTCTACCTCCTGAAATCGGTTTCCTGCAATTCTGCCCCGCTTTCAAGTCCTCTTGGCAGCCTTACTTCAGTGTATTTTTGGACGATAGCTGTCATTTATAACTCTGCAGGTTTGTGAATTACAGTGCCCCTGAGCTCCTTTCTTCAACTCGCTTTCTTTTGAGCTGGCCGCAACAACGCAGGATGCCTTCAGGCCCTAATCTGGTTCCGGCCCGGCATGCTGAGCCTTTGGTTAATTCCTCTTCCTGGTGGGAAATGAGAGTTAAATTTGCCCGTCCAGACACCTGCAGCTAGCCTCTCATTGGTTCTCGCTATTCCTGTTCATCTTCCGCAGAAATTGCAAACTGGGCCAAACAGGAGGTTAAAGGGACTGACTCTCCAAGTCGGGAGAGTGTTAGTAAAGCGTCTGGAATGTTGCACCCGAGAACCAGGGTACGAAAACTGAGACATATTTGAACACGTCTCCCGTTCACATGGTTGATCATACTCTGGGTTCCACATGCATGTTTTAGCTGAAGGAAGAATACCATAAACCTGGAGAGTTGAGACCCGTGGAATGGGTACCATGCAATATGACTTCAAAGGGTCTTCATTTGCTCACCGAACCTCTCCAATCCTATCACTGCTACATTTATGCCCCTGTACACACGCTTGATTCTCTTTTGGAGACATAGCAATCCATAGGTTTTAAGATACTTACTAGTCAGGTACATTCTTAGGCGTTTAATATGGGGTTTTGAGTCCATTTCGTTGAGCAAGGAGTAGCTCTTGTCTATTCCATATTTGGCTTAAGGAACTTTATCTGTGCTCATTTCAATCTCTGGTTTTATGCAGCACCCCAACTCACCTTTACCCTTAAGCAAGCATAAGTTGGTTTTCTAAATTTGAGACCCTGTTCTGTTCTGTAATTCAGTTCCTGTGTAGCCAAGTTTACATTCCGTGTATTACTGATATCTTATGATGTTTCTTTTTCTGTGTGACTTATTTCAGTTAGAATCATCATACCTGAATCCACTCATTGTGCTGCTAAGGGCCTGATGACACAGATTTCATTGCTGAGTGATATTGTTTTGTAAGTAAATACCACAACTTCTTTATCCATTTTTCACTTTCTGCGATGTTGAACTTGTACTGTAAACGAGGTTCTTGTAAACAGAGCCGTTCCAAACTTTGGGGTGGCTGTGTGTTTTTGATTTTAATTTCCCTAAGCTATAGGACCATAAGTGGAAGTGCCCTAGGCTCTGTTGCTTTGTTTTTTAGATGTTTCAGGAAACACCATACACTTCTCCCGAGTGGTTGTTGGCAATTTACATCCCGCCCATCAGCATAACAAGGCTCCCAGTTCTCCATGGCCTGTCCTGCCTTTCTGGATTTTACACTTTTTTTATATGGCCCTTTTGACCGGGGGGAAGTGAGACTTCATTGTAGTGCAGATTTCCTTTGCAAGCTTGCTTAGTTGGCCAAAAAGGGCGTATGCGTTTTTTCCTGAATATATTCAGGAAAAAACGCATACGCCCTTTTTGGCCAAGTGCATCATTGTGGACGTTCTGCCTCTTTTCCTATGCTTTCAATGCAATTCCAGTCTACCTCCTGATATCGGTTTCCTGCAATTCTGTCCCGCTTTCAAGTCCTCTTGGCAGCCTTACTTCAGTCTATTTTTGGACGATAGCTGTCATTTATAACTCTGCAGGTTTGTGAATTACAGTGCCCCTGAGCTCCTTTCTTCAACTCGCTTTCTTTTGAGCTGGCCGCAACACCGCAGGATGGCTTCAGGCCCTAATCTGGTTCCGGTACGGCACACTGAGCCTTTGGTTATTTCCTCTTCCTGGTGGGAAATGAGAGTTAAATTTGCCCGTTCAGACACCTCCAGCTAGCCTCTCATTGGTTCTCGCTATTCCTGTTCATCTTCCGCAGAAATTGCAAACTGTGCCAAACAGGAGGTTAAAGGCGCTGACTCTCCAAGTGGGGAGAGTGTTAGTAAAGCGTCTGGAATGTTGCACCCGAGTACCAGGGTAGGAAAACTGAGACATATTTGAACACGTCTCCCGTTCACATGGTTGATCATACTCTGGGTTCCACATGCATGTTTTAGCTGAAGGAAGAATACCTTAAACCTGGAGAGTTGAGACCCGTGGAATGGGTACCGTGCAATATGACTTCAAAGGGTCTTCATTTGCTCACCTAACCTCTCCAATCCTATCACTGCTGCATTTATGCCCCTGTACACACGCTTGATTCTCTTTTGGAGACATAGCAATCCATAAGTTTTAAGATACTTACTAGTCAGGTACATTCTTAGGCATTTAATATGGGGTTTTGAGTCCATTTCGTTGAGCAAGGAGTAGCTCTTGTCTATTCCATATTTGGCTTAAGGAACTTTATCTGTGCTCATTTCAATCTCTGGTTTTATGCAGCACCCCAACTCACCTTTACCCTTAAGCAAGCATAAGTTGGTTTTCTAAATTTGAGACCCTGTTCTGTTCTGTAATTCAGTTCCTGTGTAGCCAAGTTTACATTCCGTGTATTACTGATATCTTATGATGTTTCTTTTTCTGTGTGACTTATTTCAGTTAGAATCATCATACCTGAATCCACTCATTGTGCTGCTAAGGGCCTGATGACACAGATTTCATTGCTGAGTGATATTGCTTTGTAAGTAAATACCACAACTTCTTTATCCATTTTTCACTTTCTGCGATGTTGAACTTGTACTGTAAACGAGGTTCTTGTAAACAGAGCCGTTCCAAACTTTGGGGTGGCTGTGTGTTTTTGATTTTAATTTCCCTAAACTATAGGACCATAAGTGGAAGTGCCCTAGGTTCTGTTGCTTTGTTTTTTAGATGTTTCAGGAAACACCATACACTTCTCCCGAGTGGTTGTTGGCAATTTACATCCCGCCCATCAGCATAACAAGGCTCCCAGTTCTCCATGGCCTGTCCTGCCTTTCTGGATTTTACACTTTTTTCAGATGGCCCTTTTGACCAGGGGGAAGTGAGACTTCATTGTAGTGCAGATTTCCTTTGCAAGCTTGCTTGGTTGGCCAAAAAGGGCGTATACGTTTTTTCCTGAATATATTCAGGAAAAAACACATACGCCCTTTTTGGCCAAGTGCATCATTGTGGACGTTCTGCCTCTTTTCCTATGCTTTCAATGCAATTCCAGTCTACCTCCTGATATCGGTTTCCTGCAATTCTGCCCCGCTTTCAAGTCCTCTTGGCAGCCTTACTTCAGTCTATTTTTGGACGATAGCTGTCATTTATAACTCTGCAGGTTTGTGAATTACAGTGCCCCTGAGCTCCTTTCTTCAACTCGCTTTCTTTTGAGCTGGCCGCAACACCGCAGGATGGCTTCAGGCCCTAATCTGGTTCCGGTACGGCACACTGAGCCTTTGGTTATTTCCTCTTCCTGGTGGGAAATGAGAGTTAAATTTGCCCGTTCAGACACCTCCAGCTAGCCTCTCATTGGTTCTCGCTATTCCTGTTCATCTTCCGCAGAAATTGCAAACTGTGCCAAACAGGAGGTTCAAGGCGCTGACTCTCCAAGTGGGGAGAGTGTTAGTAAAGCGTCTGGAATGTTGCACCCGAGTACCAGGGTACGAAAACTGAGACATATTTGAACACGTCTCCCGATCACATGGTTGATCATACTCTAGGTTCCACATGCATGTTTTAGCTGAAGGAAGAATACCTTAAACCTGGGTAGTTGAAACCCGTGGAATGGGTACCATGCAATATGACTTCAAAGGGTCTTCATTTGCTCACCGAACCTCTCCAATCCTATCACTGCTGCATTTATGCCCCTGTACACACGCTTGATTCTCTTTTGGAGACATAGCAATCCATAGGTTTTAAGATACTTACTAGTCAGGTACATTCTTAGGCGTTTAATATGCGGTGTTGAGTCCATTTGGTTGAGCAAGGAGTAGCTCTTGTCTATTCCATATTTGGCTTAAGGAACTTTATCTGTGCTCATTTCAATCTCTGGTTTTATGCAGCACCCCAACTCACCTTTACCGTTAAGCAAGCATAAGTTGGTTTTCTAAATTTGAGACCCTGTTCTGTTTTGGAATGCAGTTCCTGTTTAGCCAAGTTTCCATTCCGTGTATTAGTGATATCTTATGATGTTTCTTTTTCTGTGTGACTTATTTCAGTTAGAATCATCATACCTGAATCCACTCATTGTGCTGCTAAGGGCCTGATGACATAGATTTCATTGCTGAGTGATACTGCATTGTACGTAAGTACCACAAGTTGTTTATCCATTTTTCACTTTCTGTGATATTGCACTTGTACGGTAAACGAGGTTCTTGTAAACGGAGGCGTCCCAAACTTTGGGGTGGCTGTGTCTTTTTGATTTTAATTTCCCTAAGCTATAGGACCATAAGTGGAAGTGCCCTAGGCTCTGTTGCTTTGTTTTTTAGATGTTTCAGGAAACACCATACACTTCTCCTGAGTGTCTGTTGGCAATTTACATCCCGCCCATCAGCATAACAAGGCTCCCAGTTCTCCATGGCCTGTCCTGCCTTTCTGGATTTTACACTTTTTTCAGATGGCCCTTTTGACCGGGGGGAAGTGAGACTTCATTGTAGTGCAGATTTCCTTTGCAAGTTTGCTTGGTTGGCCAAAAAGGGCGTATGCGTTTTTTCCTGAATATATTCAGGAAAAAACGCATACGCCCTTTTTGGCCAAGTGCATCATTGTGGACGTTCTGCCTCTTTTCCTATGCTTTCAATGCAATTCCAGTCTACCTCCTGAAATCGGTTTCCTGCAATTCTGCCCCGCTTTCAAGTCCTCTTGGCAGCCTTACTTCAGTCTATTTTTGGACGATAGCTGTCATTTATAACTCTGCAGGTTTGTGAATTACAGTGCCCCTGAGCTCTTTCTTCAACTCGCTTTCTTGTGAGCTGGCCACAACACCGCAGGATGGCTTCAGGCCCTAATCTGGTTCCGGCACGGCACGCTGAGCCTTTGGTTATTTCCTCTTCCTGGTGGGAAATGAGAGTTAAATTTGCCCGTCCAGACACCTCCAGCTAGTCTATCATTGGTTCTCGCTATTCCTGTTCATCTTCCGCAGAAATTGCAAACTGGGCCAAACAGGAGGTTAAAGGCGCTGACTCTCCAAGGTGGGAGAGTGTTAGTAAAGCGTCTGGAATGTTGCACCCGAGTACCAGGGGAAGAAAACTGAGACATATTTGAACACGTCTCCCGTTCACACGGATGATCATACTCTGGGTTCCACATGCATGTTTTAGCTGAAGGAAGAATACCTTAAACCTGGGTAGTTGAAACCCGTGGAATGGGTACCATGCAATATGACTTCAAAGGGTCTTCATTTGCTCACCGAACCTCTCCAATCCTATCACTGCTGCGTTTATGCCCCTGTACACATGCTTGATTCTCTTTCGGAGACATAGCAATCCATAGGTTTTAAGATACTTACTAGTCAGGTACATTCTTAGGCGTTTAATATGCGGTGTTGAGTCCATTTGGTTGAGCAAGGAGTAGCTCTTGTCTATTCCATATTTGGCTTAAGGAACTTTATCTGTGCTCATTTCAATCTCTGGTTTTATGCAGCACCCCAACTCACCTTTACCGTTAAGCAAGCATAAGTTGGTTTTCTAAATTTGAGACCCTGTTCTGTTTTGGAATGCAGTTCCTGTGTAGCCAAGTTTCCATTCCGTGTATTAGTGATATCTTATGATGTTTCTTTTTCTGTGTGACTTATTTCAGTTAGAATCATCATACCTGAATCCACTCATTGTGCTGCTAAGGGCCTGATGACATAGATTTCATTGCTGAGTGATACTGCATTGTACGTAAGTACCACAAGTTCTTTATCCATTTTTCACTTTCTGTGATATTGCACTTGTACGGTAAACGAGGTTCTTGTAAACGGAGGCGTCCCAAACTTTGGGGTGGCTGTGTCTTTTTGATTTTAATTTCCCTAAGCTATAGGACCATAAGTGGAAGTGCCCTAGGCTCTGTTGCTTTGTTTTTTAGATGTTTCAGGAAACACCATACACTTCTCCTGAGTGTCTGTTGGCAATTTACATCCCGCCCATCAGCATAACAAGGCTCCCAGTTCTCCATGGCCTGTCCTGCCTTTCTGGATTTTACACTTTTTTCAGATGGCCCTTTTGACCGGGGGGAAGTGAGACTTCATTGTAGTGCAGATTTCCTTTGCAAGTTTTCTTGGTTGGCCAAAAAGGGCGTATGCGTTTTTTCCTGAATATATTCAGGAAAAAATGCATACGCCCTTTTTGGCCAAGTGCATCATTGTGGACGTTCTGCCTCTTTTCCTATGCTTTCAATGCAATTCCAGTCTACCTCCTGAAATCGGTTTCCTGCAATTCTGCCCCGCTTTCAAGTCCTCTTGGCAGCCTTACTTCAGTCTATTTTTGGACGATAGCTGTCATTTATAACTCTGCAGGTTTGTGAATTACAGTGCCCCTGAGCTCTTTCTTCAACTCGCTTTCTTGTGAGCTGGCCACAACACCGCAGGATGGCTTCAGGCCCTAATCTGGTTCCGGCACGGCACGCTGAGCCTTTGGTTATTTCCTCTTCCTGGTGGGAAATGAGAGTTAAATTTGCCCGTCCAGACACCTCCAGCTAGTCTATCATTGGTTCTCGCTATTCCTGTTCATCTTCCGCAGAAATTGCAAACTGGGCCAAACAGGAGGTTAAAGGCGCTGACTCTCCAAGGTGGGAGAGTGTTAGTAAAGCATCTGGAATGTTGCACCCGAGTACCAGGGGAAGAAAACTGAGACATATTTGAACACGTCTCCCGTTCACACGGATGATCATACTCTGGGTTCCACATGCATGTTTTAGCTGAAGGAAGAATACCTTAAACCTGGGTAGTTGAAACCCGTGGAATGGGTACCATGCAATATGACTTCAAAGGGTCTTCATTTGCTCACCGAACCTCTCCAATCCTATCACTGCTGCGTTTATGCCCCTGTACACATGCTTGATTCTCTTTCGGAGACATAGCAATCCATAGGTTTTAAGATACTTACTAGTCAGGTACATTCTTAGGCGTTTAATATGCGGTGTTGAGTCCATTTCGTTGAGCAAGGAGTAGCTCTTGTCTATTCCATATTTGGCTTAAGGAACTTTATCTGTGCTCATTTCAATCTCTGGTTTTATGCAGCACCCCAACTCACCTTTACCCTTAAGCAAGCATAAGTTGGTTTTCTAAATTTGAGACCCTGTTCTGTTCTGTAATTCAGTTCCTGTGTAGCCAAGTTTACATTCCGTGTATTACTGATATCTTATGATGTTTCTTTTTCTGTGTGACTTATTTCAGTTAGAATCATCATACCTGAATCCACTCGTGCTGCTAAGGGCCTGATGACATAGATTTCATTGCTGAGTGATATTGCTTTGTAAGTAAATACCACAGCTTCTTTATCCATTTTTCATTTTCTGCGATGTTGAACTTGTACTGTAAACGAGGTTCTTGTAAACAGAGGCGTCCCAAACTTTGGGTTGGCTGTGTCTTTTTGATTTTAATTTCCCTAAGCTATAGGACCATAAGTGGAAGTGCCCTAGGCTCTGTTGCTTTGTTTTTTAGATGTTTCAGGAAACACCATACACTTCTCCCCAGTGTCTGTTGGCAATTTACATCCCGCCCATCAGCATAACAAGGCTCCCAGTTCTCCATGGCCTGTCCTGCCTTTCTGGATTTTACACTTTTTTCAGATGGCCCTTTTGACCGGGGGGAAGTGAGACTTCATTGTAGTGCAGATTTCCTTTGCAAGCTTGCTTGGTTGGCCAAAAAGGGCGTATGCGTTTTTTCCTGAATATATTCAGGAAAAAACGCATACGCCCTTTTTGGCCAAGTGCATCATTGTGGACGTTCTGCCTCTTTTCCTATGCTTTCAATGCAATTCCAGTCTACCTCCTGAAATAGGTTTCCTGCAATTCTGCCCCACTTTCAAGTCCTCTTGGGAGCCTTACTTCAGTCTATTTTTGGACGATAGCTGTCATTTATAACTCTGCAGGTTTGTGAATTACAGTGCCCCTGAGCTCCTTTCTTCAACTCGCTTTCTTTTGAGCTGGCCGCAACACCGCAGGATGGCTTCAGGCCCTAATCTGGTTCCGGTATGGCACACTGAGCCTTTGGTTATTTCCTCTTCCTGGTGGGAAATGAGAGTTAAATTTGCCCGTTCAGACACCTCCAGCTAGCCTCTCATTGGTTCTCGCTATTCCTGTTCATCTTCCGCAGAAATTGCAAACTGTGCCAAACAGGAGGTTCAAGGCGCTGACTCTCCAAGTGGGGAGAGTGTTAGTAAAGCGTCTGGAATGTTGCACCCGAGTACCAGGGTACGAAAACTGAGACATATTTGAACACGTCTCCCGATCACATGGTTGATCATACTCTAGGTTCCACATGCATGTTTTAGCTGAAGGAAGAATACCTTAAACCTGGGTAGTTGAAACCCGTGGAATGGGTACCATGGAATATGACTTCAAAGGGTCTTCATTTGCTCACTGAACCTCTCCAATCCTATCACTGCTGCGTTTATGTACCTGTACACATGCCTGATTCTCTTTCGGAGACATAGCAATCTATAGGTTTTAAGATACTTACTAGTCAGGTACATTCTTAGGCGTTTAATATGCGGTGTTGAGTCCATTTCGTTGAGCAAGGAGTAGCTCTTGTCTATTCCATATTTGGCTTAAGGAACTTTATCTGTGCTCATTTCAATCTCTGGTTTTATGCAGCACCCCAACTCACCTTTACCGTTAAGCAAGCATAAGTTGGTTTTCTAAATTTGAGACCCTGTTCTGTTTTGGAATGCAGTTCCTGTGTAGCCAAGTTTCCATTCCGTGTATTAGTGATATCTTATGATGTTTCTTTTTCTGTGTGACTTATTTCAGTTAGAATCATAATACCTGAATCCACTCATTGTGCTGCTAAGGGCCTGATGACATAGATTTCATTGCTGAGTGATACTGCATTGTACGTAAGTACCACAAGTTGTTTATCCATTTTTCACTTTCTGTGATATTGCACTTGTACGGTAAACGAGGTTCTTGTAAACGGAGGCGTCCCAAACTTTGGGGTGGCTGTGTCTTTTTGATTTTAATTTCCCTAAGCTATAGGACCATAAGTGGAAGTGCCCTAGGCTCTGTTGCTTTGTTTTTTAGATGTTTCAGGAAACACCATACACTTCTCCTGAGTGTCTGTTGGCAATTTACATCCCGCCCATCAGCATAACAAGGCTCCCAGTTCTCCATGGCCTGTCCTGCCTTTCTGGATTTTACACTTTTTTCAGATGGCCCTTTTGACCGGGGGGAAGTGAGACTTCATTGTAGTGCAGATTTCCTTTGCAAGTTTGCTTGGTTGGCCAAAAAGGGCGTATGCGTTTTTTCCTGAATATATTCAGAAAAAAACGCATACGCCCTTTTTGGCCAAGTGCATCATTGTGGACGTTCTGCCTCTTTTCCTATGCTTTCAATGCAATTCCAGTCTACCTCCTGAAATCGGTTTCCTGCAATTCTGCCCCGCTTTCAAGTCCTCTTGGCAGCCTTACTTCAGTCTATTTTTGGACGATAGCTGTCATTTATAACTCTGCAGGTTTGTGAATTACAGTGCCCCTGAGCTCCTTTCTTCAACTCGCTTTCTTGTGACCTGGCCGCAACACCGCAGGATGGCTTCAGGCCCTAATCTGGTTCCGGCCCGGCATGCTGAGCCTTTGGTTAATTCCTCTTCCTGGTGGGAAATGAGAGTTAAATTTGCCCATTCAGACACCTGCAGCTAGCCTCTCATTGGTTCTCGCTATTCCTGTTCATCTTCCGCAGAAATTGCAAACTGGGCCAAACAGGAGGTTAAAGGCACTGACTCTCCAAGTCGGGAGAGTGTTAGTAAAGCGTCTGGAATGTTGCACCCGAGTACCAGGGGAGGAAAACTGAGACATATTTGAACACGTCTCCCGTTCACATGGTTGATCATACCCTGGGTTCCACATGCATGTTTTAGCTGAAGGAAGAATACCGTAAACCTGGAGAGTTGAGACCCGTGGAATGGGTACCATGCAATATGACTTCAAAGGGTCTTCATTTGCTCACCGAACCTCTCCAATCCTATCACTGCTGCATTTATGCCCCTGTACACACGCTTGATTCTCTTTTGGAGACATAGCAATCCATAGGTTTTAAGATACTTACTAGTCAGGTACATTCTTAGGCGTTTAATATGCGGTGTTGAGTCCATTTGGTTGAGCAAGGAGTAGCTCTTGTCTATTCCATATTTGGCTTAAGGAACTTTATCTGTGCTCATTTCAATCTCTGGTTTTATGCAGCACCCCAACTCACCTTTACCGTTAAGCAAGCATAAGTTGGTTTTCTAAATTTGAGACCCTGTTCTGTTTTGGAATGCAGTTCCTGTGTAGCCAAGTTTCCATTCCGTGTATTAGTGATATCTTATGATGTTTCTTTTTCTGTGTGACTTATTTCAGTTAGAATCATAATACCTGAATCCACTCATTGTGCTGCTAAGGGCCTGATGACATAGATTTCATTGCTGAGTGATACTGCATTGTACGTAAGTACCACAAGTTGTTTATCCATTTTTCACTTTCTGTGATATTGCACTTGTACGGTAAACGAGGTTCTTGTAAACGGAGGCGTCCCAAACTTTGGGGTGGCTGTGTCTTTTTGATTTTAATTTCCCTAAGCTATAGGACCATAAGTGGAAGTGCCCTAGGCTCTGTTGCTTTGTTTTTTAGATGTTTCAGGAAACACCATACACTTCTCCTGAGTGTCTGTTGGCAATTTACATCCCGCCCATCAGCATAACAAGGCTCCCAGTTCTCCATGGCCTGTCCTGCCTTTCTGGATTTTACACTTTTTTCAGATGGCCCTTTTGACCGGGGGGAAGTGAGACTTCATTGTAGTGCAGATTTCCTTTGCAAGTTTGCTTGGTTGGCCAAAAAGGGCGTATGCGTTTTTTCCTGAATATATTCAGAAAAAAACGCATACGCCCTTTTTGGCCAAGTGCATCATTGTGGACGTTCTGCCTCTTTTCCTATGCTTTCAATGCAATTCCAGTCTACCTCCTGAAATCGGTTTCCTGCAATTCTGCCCCGCTTTCAAGTCCTCTTGGCAGCCTTACTTCAGTCTATTTTTGGACGATAGCTGTCATTTATAACTCTGCAGGTTTGTGAATTACAGTGCCCCTGAGCTCTTTCTTCAACTCGCTTTCTTGTGAGCTGGCCACAACACCGCAGGATGGCTTCAGGCCCTAATCTGGTTCCGGCACGGCACGCTGAGCCTTTGGTTATTTCCTCTTCCTGGTGGGAAATGAGAGTTAAATTTGCCCGTCCAGACACCTCCAGCTAGTCTATCATTGGTTCTCGCTATTCCTGTTCATCTTCCGCAGAAATTGCAAACTGGGCCAAACAGGAGGTTAAAGGCGCTGACTCTCCAAGGTGGGAGAGTGTTAGTAAAGCGTCTGGAATGTTGCACCCGAGTACCAGGGGAAGAAAACTGAGACATATTTGAACACGTCTCCCGTTCACACGGATGATCATACTCTGGGTTCCACATGCATGTTTTAGCTGAAGGAAGAATACCTTAAACCTGGGTAGTTGAAACCCGTGGAATGGGTACCATGCAATATGACTTCAAAGGGTCTTCATTTGCTCACCGAACCTCTCCAATCCTATCACTGCTGCGTTTATGCCCCTGTACACATGCTTGATTCTCTTTCGGAGACATAGCAATCCATAGGTTTTAAGATACTTACTAGTCAGGTACATTCTTAGGCGTTTAATATGCGGTGTTGAGTCCATTTGGTTGAGCAAGGAGTAGCTCTTGTCTATTCCATATTTGGCTTAAGGAACTTTATCTGTGCTCATTTCAATCTCTGGTTTTATGCAGCACCCCAACTCACCTTTACCGTTAAGCAAGCATAAGTTGGTTTTCTAAATTTGAGACCCTGTTCTGTTTTGGAATGCAGTTCCTGTGTAGCCAAGTTTCCATTCCGTGTATTAGTGATATCTTATGATGTTTCTTTTTCTGTGTGACTTATTTCAGTTAGAATCATCATACCTGAATCCACTCATTGTGCTGCTAAGGGCCTGATGACATAGATTTCATTGCTGAGTGATACTGCATTGTACGTAAGTACCACAAGTTCTTTATCCATTTTTCACTTTCTGTGATATTGCACTTGTACGGTAAACGAGGTTCTTGTAAACGGAGGCGTCCCAAACTTTGGGGTGGCTGTGTCTTTTTGATTTTAATTTCCCTAAGCTATAGGACCATAAGTGGAAGTGCCCTAGGCTCTGTTGCTTTGTTTTTTAGATGTTTCAGGAAACACCATACACTTCTCCTGAGTGTCTGTTGGCAATTTACATCCCGCCCATCAGCATAACAAGGCTCCCAGTTCTCCATGGCCTGTCCTGCCTTTCTGGATTTTACACTTTTTTCAGATGGCCCTTTTGACCGGGGGGAAGTGAGACTTCATTGTAGTGCAGATTTCCTTTGCAAGTTTGCTTGGTTGGCCAAAAAGGGCGTATGCGTTTTTTCCTGAATATATTCAGGAAAAAACGCATACGCCCTTTTTGGCCAAGTGCATCATTGTGGACGTTCTGCCTCTTTTCCTATGCTTTCAATGCAATTCCAGTCTACCTCCTGAAATCGGTTTCCTGCAATTCTGCCCCGCTTTCAAGTCCTCTTGGCAGCCTTACTTCAGTCTATTTTTGGACGATAGCTGTCATTTATAACTCTGCAGGTTTGTGAATTACAGTGCCCCTGAGCTCTTTCTTCAACTCGCTTTCTTGTGAGCTGGCCACAACACCGCAGGATGGCTTCAGGCCCTAATCTGGTTCCGGCACGGCACGCTGAGCCTTTGGTTATTTCCTCTTCCTGGTGGGAAATGAGAGTTAAATTTGCCCGTCCAGACACCTCCAGCTAGTCTATCATTGGTTCTCGCTATTCCTGTTCATCTTCCGCAGAAATTGCAAACTGGGCCAAACAGGAGGTTAAAGGCGCTGACTCTCCAAGGTGGGAGAGTGTTAGTAAAGCATCTGGAATGTTGCACCCGAGTACCAGGGGAAGAAAACTGAGACATATTTGAACACGTCTCCCGTTCACACGGATGATCATACTCTGGGTTCCACATGCATGTTTTAGCTGAAGGAAGAATACCTTAAACCTGGGTAGTTGAAACCCGTGGAATGGGTACCATGCAATATGACTTCAAAGGGTCTTCATTTGCTCACCGAACCTCTCCAATCCTATCACTGCTGCGTTTATGCCCCTGTACACATGCTTGATTCTCTTTCGGAGACATAGCAATCCATAGGTTTTAAGATACTTACTAGTCAGGTACACTCTTAGGCGTTTAATATGCGGTGTTGAGTCCATTTCGTTGAGCAAGGAGTAGCTCTTGTCTATTCCATATTTGGCTTAAGGAACTTTATCTGTGCTCATTTCAATCTCTGGTTTTATGCAGCACCCCAACTCACCTTTACCCTTAAGCAAGCATAAGTTGGTTTTCTAAATTTGAGACCCTGTTCTGTTCTGTAATTCAGTTCCTGTGTAGCCAAGTTTACATTCCGTGTATTACTGATATCTTATGATGTTTCTTTTTCTGTGTGACTTATTTCAGTTAGAATCATCATACCTGAATCCACTCGTGCTGCTAAGGGCCTGATGACATAGATTTCATTGCTGAGTGATATTGCTTTGTAAGTAAATACCACAGCTTCTTTATCCATTTTTCATTGTCTGCGATGTTGAACTTGTACTGTAAACGAGGTTCTTGTAAACAGAGGCGTCCCAAACTTTGGGTTGGCTGTGTCTTTTTGATTTTAATTTCCCTAAGCTATAGGACCATAAGTGGAAGTGCCCTAGGCTCTGTTGCTTTGTTTTTTAGATGTTTCAGGAAACACCATACACTTCTCCCGAGTGTCTGTTGGCAATTTACATCCCGCCCATCAGCATAACAAGGCTCCCAGTTCTCCATGGCCTGTCCTGCCTTTCTGGATTTTACACTTTTTTCAGATGGCCCTTTTGACCGGGGGGAAGTGAGACTTCATTGTAGTGCAGATTTCCTTTGCAAGCTTGCTTGGTTGGCCAAAAAGGGCGTATGCGTTTTTTCCTGAATATATTCAGGAAAAAACGCATACGCCCTTTTTGGCCAAGTGCATCATTGTGGACGTTCTGCCTCTTTTCCTATGCTTTCAATGCAATTCCAGTCTACCTCCTGAAATAGGTTTCCTGCAATTCTGCCCCACTTTCAAGTCCTCTTGGCAGCCTTACTTCAGTCTATTTTTGGACGATAGCTGTCATTTATAACTCTGCAGGTTTGTGAATTACAGTGCCCCTGAGCTCCTTTCTTCAACTCGCTTTCTTTTGAGCTGGCCGCAACACCGCAGGATGGCTTCAGGCCCTAATCTGGTTCCGGCACGGCACGCTGAGCCTTTGGTTAATTCCTCTTCCTGGTGGGAAATGAGAGTTAAATTTGCCCGTCCAGACACCTCCAGCTAGTCTCTCATTGGTTCTCCCTATTCCTGTTCATCTTCCGCAGAAATTGCAAACTGGGCCAAACAGGAGGTTAAAGGCGCTGACTCTCCAAGTTGGGAGAGTGTTAGTAAAGGGTCTGGAATGTTGCACCCGAGTACCAGGGGAGGAAAACTGAGACATATTTGAACACGTCTCCCGTTCACACGGTTGATCATACTCGGGGTTCCACATGCATGTTTTAGCTGAAGGAAGAATACCTTAAACCTGGAGAGTTGAGACCCGTGGAATGGGTACCATGCAATATGACTTCAAAGGGTCTTCATTTGCTCACCGAACCTCTCCAATCCTATCACTGCTGCGTTTATGCCCCTGTACACACGCTTGATTCTCTTTCGGAGACATAGCAATCCATAGGTTTTAAGATACTTACTAGTCAGGTACATTCTTAGGTGTTTAATATGCGGTGTTGAGTCCATTTCGTTGAGCAAGGAGTAGCTCTTGTCTATTCCATATTTGGCTTAAGGAACTTTATCTGTGCTCATTTCAATCTCTGGTTTTATGCAGCACCCCAACTCACCTTCCCCCTTAAGCAAGCGTAAGTTGGTTTTCTAAACTTGAGACACTGTTTTGTTTTGTAATTCAGTTCATGTGTAGCCAAGTTCACATTCTGTGTATTAGTGATACCTTATGATGTTTCTTTTCTGTGTGACTTATTTCAGTTCGAATCATCATACCTGAATCCACTCATTATGCTGCTACTGGCCTGATGACATAGATTTCATTGCTGAGTGATATTGCATTGTACGTACGTAACACAGGTTCTTTATCCATTTTTCACTTTCTGCGATATTGAACTTTTACCGTAAACGAGGTTCTTGTAAACAGAGCCGTCCCAGACTTTGGGGTGGCTCTGTCTTTTTGATTTTAATTTCCCTAAGCTATAGGACCATAAGTGGAAGTGCCCTAGGCTCTGTTGCTTTGTTTTTTAGATGTTTCAGGAAACACCATACACTTCTCCAGAGTGGCTGTTGGCAATTTACATCCCGCCCATCAGCATAACAAGGCTCCCAGTTCTCCATGGCCTGTCGTGCCTTTATGGATTTTACACTTTTTTCAGATGGCCCTTTTGACCGGGTGGAAGTGAGACTTCATTGTAGTGCAGATTTCCTTTGCAAGCTTGCTTGGTTGGCCAAAAAGTGCGTATGCGTTTTTTCCTGAATATATTCAGGAAAAAACGCATACGCCCTTTTTGGCCAAGTGCATCATTGTCGAGTTTCTGCCTCTTTTCCTATGCTTTCAATGCAATTCCAGTCTACCTCCTGAAATCGGTTTCCTGCAATTCTGCCTTGCTTTCAATGCCTCTTCATAGCCTTACCTCAATATATTTTTAAAAATAGTTGGCCTTTATAACTCTGCAGGTTTTTGAATTGCAGTGGCCCTTAGCTCCATTTTTTAGCTCTTATTTTTGTGGTCTTTCCCCGTAACCACAGGATTCCTTGAAGCCCTATTTTTCTTCTGGGGCACCTTGCTGTGCCTTTGGTTAATTCTTCTTACTGATGTGATATTAGAGTGACATGTGCCCATTGAAACTGCTACAGCTAGTTTCTCACTGGTTCCCCCTATTCCCATTCATCCTCTGCACTAACTGCAGACTGTGCGATACCAGAACTTAAAGGCATTGACTCCATGTGGGGATGTTGTTAGTAAAGCGGCTGGAATGTCGATCCGGAGCCCCAGGAGAGGAAAAATGAGGTGCGTTTTAGAAACCTTTCCCGATCATATGGTATACCAGTCGCTGGGTTTCCCAAGCATGGTTTAGCTGTAGGAAGATTCCCTTCAACCTGGAGTGTTGGGACCCTTGGACTGAGTAGCATGAAGTATTGCATTAAACTTTCGGCAGTTGCTCACCAAAGCTCACCAATCCTGTCAGCCCCAAGTGTCCAGCCTTATGTCTTATCCAGCTGTGGGTTTATATGTGGTCAATCCAGGTTGCATCACAGCCCCTGAGCGAATTTTGTAAGAATTTTTCTCTCTTTCATTGTTTCAGCGTTTTGTTTTTAAAATTTATTTCTATAATGGGGTTTAGCTCCTTTTCACTGCTGTGTTTGTGCCGCTCTGCACACACTTGATTCCCTTATGGAGATATATCAATACATGGGTTTTAAGATTCTTATTCCTCAGATATATTTCTCTGCGGTGTATAGGGTGTGTTGAGGCCAGTTCATTGAGCAAGGTGTAGATCTTGTCTAATACCTATTTGGTTTATTGAACGGTATCTGTGCTAATTTCAAACTCTGGTTTTATGCATCACCCCACCTCTCCTTTCCCCTTAAGCTGACATAAGTGTGTTTTCTAAATGTGAGACACTGTTCTGTTCTGTAATTCATTTCTTGTGCAGCCATATTTACCCTCCCTCTATAAGTGATATCTTATGATATGTTTCTTTTTCTGTTTGACTTATTTCAAGTAGTATTATCGGACCTAAATCCACTCTTTATCCTTCTACTAGCCTTATTACATTGATTTCATGGTGAAGAGATATTCCATTGTACATAAGTACCACATCTTCTTTATCCATTGTTCTCTTTCCTGGGATATTTAAGGTGTACTGAAGTTGAGGTTCTTGTAAACAGAGTAGCCCTAAACTGTGGTGTGCTTGTGTCTTGTTGATTTTTAGACTTCCCTAGATATACTCCCATGATTGGAAGTGTCCTATGCTCTGTAGCTCTGTTTTTTAGATGATTTAGGAACCACCATACACTTCTCCAGAGTGGCTCTCGGCAGTTCACACACTGCCCATCAGCGTATAAAGGCTCCCTGTTCTCCATGGCCTGTCCTGCATTTCTGGTTTTTACAATTTTTTAGGATGACCCTTTTGACCGGTGGGAAGTGAGACTTCTTTGTTGTGCACATTTGCATTGCTTGCTTGCTTCGTTGCCCATAAAGTGCGTATGCGTTTTTTCCTGGATATAATCAGGAAAAAACGCATACGCCCTTTTGGGCCAACTGCATCATTGTCGAAATTCTGCCGCTTTTCATGTGCGTTAAAGATGAGTCCAATCTATCTCTTGAAATCTGTTTCTTGCAATTCTGTCTTGCATTCAGATCCTCTTCTTTGCCTTACCTCAACATATTTTTGGACGTTAGTTTTCATTTATAACTCTGCAGGTTTGTGAATTGCAGTGACCCTGAGCTCCATTTTTTAAGTTGCTCTTTTGTGAGCTGGCCTCAAACCCGCAGGATTGCTTCAGGCCCTATTTTGGCTCCGGCGAGGCAGGCTGAGCCTTTCTTTAATTCTTATTCTTAATGGGAAATTAGAGTGATATGTGCCCGTCCAAACCCCTACAACTCTTCTCTCATTGGTTCCCCCTCTTCCCGTTCATCCTCCTCACAATTTGCAAAATGTGTGAAACAGAAGTTTAAATGTGCTGATTCTCCAAGTGGGGAGATTCTAAGTAGCGTGGCTGGAATGGTGAACAGGAGCACCAGGAGAGGATAAATGAGGTGCATTTTAGACACATCTCCCGATCACATGGCGTACAGTCCTCTGGGTTTTCCATGCATGTTTTAGCTGTAGGAAGATCCCTTGAACCTGCAGATTTGGGACCCATTGAATGGGTACCAGGTAGTATTACTTTAAAGGGTGTGCATTTCCTCACCCAACCTCACATTTCTCTTAGCGCAAACAGTTTCCAGCCTTATGTCTCATCCTGCTGTGGGTCTAGATGTGTTCAATCCATGTTGCATCACCGTCCCTGAGGAAAAGTTGTAAGAGGTTTTCTCTGTCTCTCTGTCGTTTATTTTTTTCAATTTATTACTATATTGGTTACAGCTGATTTTCAAAGCTCTGTTTCTTGCTGCTGTACATCCACTTGATTCACGTACAGAGAGACATCAATAAATTCTTTTTCAGATTCTTACCAGTCGTATATATTCTTTTCCGGTGACTTGAGTGTGCTGAGTGCAGTTCTTTTAGCTACCGTGTAGGCCTTGTTGATTATCAGTTTGGTATTTGGAATGGTATCTTTGCTAATTTCAACCTCCTGGATGATGCCTCACCCCTCCCCACCTTTCCCGTTTAGCAGCCTTATGCGTGTTTTCTACATATTTGACTATGTTTTTGTTTTGTAATTTATTTCATGTGTAGCCATTTTGGATTCCACCTTTAAGTGATATCTTATGATATGTGTCTTTTTCTTTTTGAATTCTGTCACTTAGAATGATCATACGTAACTCCTCCGGAGTCGTTACAACTGGCCATATTTCATTGATTTACAGGCTGAATAATATTCCACTCTACCTAAGTACCACATCTCTATCCATTTTTTCCCTCCAGAGACATTTAAGTTATATCCTAGTCGAGGATCTTTTAAACAGAGAGGGGGTAAACATTGGGGTGCCTGTGTCCTCTCGATTTTTGTTTTTCCCAAGATATACGCCCATGAGTGCAAGTGCCCTATGCTCTGTAGCTCATTTTTTAGATGCTTTAGTAAACACAATACACTTCTCCAGAATGGCCGTTGGCAATATACATTTCCACTATAAGTCTCACAGGGCTCCCTCTTCTCGTTGCCCTGTCCTGCATTTCTGTTGTTTATGCTTTATGAGGATGGCTCTTCTGACTGATGCGAAGTGATATCTTTTGTAGTATTGACTTCCAGTGCCCACCTGTTTGGTTGGCTAAAAAAGTGTATGCCCTTTTCTTGAATATATACAGAAAAGAACGCATACACCCTTTTTGGCCAACTGCAATGTTGGCAATGTTGGCAATGTTCAGCTCCTTTTCTTGTGCTTAATGGCGAGTCCTTTCTACCTCCTCAAATCCCTTTCCTGCCATTCTCCCTTGCTTACAAGTCCTTTTCTCTGACTTTCCTCAAGACATTTTTCAGTGATGGATATTTTCAACTCTGCAGTTTTGTGAATTTTACTGCCCCTGAGTTCCATTGTTCAACTCGTGTTTATGGGAACTGGCCACAAAGCAGCGGGATTTCCTCAAGCCCTATACTGTTTCCATGGGCAACCCTAGCCTTTGGTCAATCCGTCTTCCTGATTGGAAATTAGAGTGACATGTGCCTGTCTGAACACCTAGGACTTGTCTCTCATTGTTCCTCATCCTTCCGCTTCATCCTCTGGACAAATTCCAAACTGTACGCAACAGGATGTTGACAGTGCTGACATCTCCAAGTGGGGAGACTGTTAGTAAAGACGCTGGAGGGGTGAACCCGAGCACCAGGAGATGAGGAGATGAGATGCCTTTTCCAAACTCTTCCCGATCAGACGGTATACCATCCTCTGGGTGTGACAGACATGTTTTAGCAGTAGGAAGAGTCCCATTCATGTAAGGAGAACACCAGGGCTTTTTCAAAATCAGTGTCTCCCCGAAACCCAAACTGGGGAAGTTTTTAAGCTACGGCTACACATATGTTCATTAAGGGCCTTGGGAAGTAGGCAGAGTCCAAACTTTAGATGATTGAAGTCTTCAGGGTCAGAAGCACTCACCACCAGCTTCCCTTAGGCTACACTTTAACTGTCATTGATAGATGATGTCAATAAAAATATCTATTCTTTTTCAGATTATTTCCCCTTATAGGTTATTGCAAAATGTTGAGTGTAGTTCCCTGTGTTATACAGTAGTTCCTTGTTGATGATCTATTTTATACATAGCAGTGTGTATGTGTTCATTCCAAACTGTTAATTTATCCCTCCTCCCACCTTTCCCCTTTGGTAATAATAAATTATAAGATTTTATACTTCTCAGAAATGGGGGAGCTGAAAGAGAGGTATCATTTTCAATGGAAAAGCATTTAAAACACGATTGAAGGTTTAACCAAGATTATTAGCTGTACATCCTTGGAAAGAAATCACTTCGTTTCTCTAATATTGACCTGACAAATAAGACAAACCTTTTCACTGAACTTGCTTATAAAAAGTGATGGAAATATCAAATGGAAGTGTTAAAAACATCTTATTTTACCCGAGCCTTATACACTGTTCTATGTTAACTACAGTTTGGCTCACACATCTGTTCATTGAGGTTACAATAGTCTCAATTTCTGTTACTGATCCTCCAGAGTGGACCCCAACAAGTGTCCCCCTGCCCAGTGTCATTGGGGCCAACAGATCGAGACTGAGTTTGGTTCACAAGCAAAGGAAACTTTATATTTTGATCAGAGAATGGAGAGGTGAGAGCATGCACTACCCCGTGGGCTGTGGGCTGGGCTGCTGTGTAGAGATCCTGTCAGAGTCAGTGGGAGGGAGGGAGGCGGCGGAGCTCTCGAGGGCCGGGTTGGCTGTAGCTCAGGCTCTATATCGTGGAGTCTGCACTGGGCCCCAGGAGCTGAGGTGTCGACCCAGCCATTCTGCACTAGGAAATCTGGTCTGAAGTGCCGGGTGTGGAACCTCTGCATGCGGGACCCTAGGAGCACGTGAAATTAGACAAAGCACAAAGGATAAAAAAGGTTAGACTTGACTTTATTGCCCAGATTCTATTTTTATCTCCCAGGGATTTTTAATGGGCTTTGCTGGGGACAAACCCCTCCTCTGCCTTTTGTCCCGTTCCTCATTCTTGGAGTGCTGAGGGTGCAGACCCTTCTTCTGTAACTGCTGAGTGCTGAGTTGGGAGCCCTCATACCCTGGGGCGAGGGTCAGAGCTTCTCCCCAGCAGCCTCCCGGTGACGTTGATTGTCCCCAGGACCCCTGCCTCCCTGCTCGTCCACCTGAGCACCAGCATTGGAAGTGTTATAGATTCTAATGACCTTTAAGGGTCCAGGAAAGAGATGTGCAGAGACGCTGTGGGGGCCGGTTTCACCCCGCCCCACATTTGTTCGGCCACCTTAGGCTGACCGTCTCTGCCAGCCTAGATGCTCTGACCAGTAGTCTGCGCTTTCTTCAATTAGGCCCCTGAATTAACGTACAAACAGCACCAGGTGTCAGAGCCCTGCCCGCTCAACTCCCAGACAGTCCAGGGTCAGTGGTGACCAAGGACCATGATGGCTACTGAGTCAACAGCCTTTTGAAGTAAACAGGAGTCCAGCCGGTCTTATTGGCCACCATCATCACGGTGTCTGTAGGCTTTTCTATGGTGACAGTGTGGTATACTGTTCCCCCGCCAAGATTATTAGCTCCCCTCTGGGTGCAGTAAGTCCTGCAAGCAGTAGTCTACTCTTTTGGGACACACTCTTGTTGTTTTATGAGAGAAACTCCAGGTCAAGTGATGTTCACACGAGTCGTCATGGTGCCCTGTTGCCCCCGGTTATCTCTCTGGATGTTGGAGTTGGAGGGCCTCCTCACTCGAGGTCGGTGTGCCCACGGAGCGAACCCTGCAACTTCAGGGCATGGTTGGTGGTTAGGATCACCACGTGGGGTCCTTTTCCCTTAGGAGGGAGGTGGCCTTTTGGGCTGCTGATTTCCAGGTTTTTAGATACCGCCAGTATCTTGGCCAGATGTGGCAGTGGGCCAAGCCCCTTAGTGACCGTAGTTTATCCTACCTGGATGGCATTCTTGCATTGTTCCATTTCAAGTGGTCCCAGTTTTTGCACTAATTCTCCAATGGCGATTCACCTTTCACCGGGAATGTAAAGGTCAAAGGGTTTAGCTAAATTAGGGAGTTCCAGGGCAAGGGTCTGAATTGACTGCTCTTTCCATTCTTGAAAGGCCACTTCTGGATTCTATTCAAAAGGATCATCATCTTTTCCTTTCAGTGTTTCATATAGAGGCCCAGCTAGTAGACTGTGGTTAGGGATCCAGAAGCAGCAAACCCTGGCCTCCCCAGGAACCCCTAAGCTGTCTTCTAGTTTTAGAAAGGGGTAAGGCTGAAAATGGTTTCTTCCCTTTCCTGGGATGGGCTTCTCTGACCTTCTGTGAGAATGAAGCCCAGGCAGGTCACCGCAGTCTGTGATATTTGAGCTTTTTCTTGGACAACTTCTATCCTTTATTGGCTTGGTAGTTCAGAGGCCTCCTTAGTAGGGCTGGTGATCAGAATGTCGTCTGCATATTGAAGGAGGGTTTCCTTTTCCAGAGGTAGAACTTTTAGGTCTTTAGCTAAGCTTTCCCCAAAGATGGTGTGGGAATTTTTGCACCCTTGGGGCCAGACGGCCCGGAAGTATTGTTTTAGTTGTATGTGGAGTCCTGCCACTCACAAGCCAAAATTTCTTGTGACTCTGGGACTAATGGAATACAAAAGAAGGCATCATTGAAGACTAATACAGAATACCATGTCCTGGTGGTTGGTAGAATGACCAGCAGGGTGTAGGAATTAGGAGCAACTGGAGGTATATCCTCGGTGGCTTCACTGACTGTCCTGACATCCTTTACCAGGTCCCCAGCAGCCCATGGGGCTCTCGTGGTCAGACCAATCCCAGAATATGGAGCTCACCTGGGCAGGTACCCCACCCCCACCCCAGCCCACGGGGCTCTCGTGGTCAGGCCCCTCCCAGGATACAGAGCTACCCTTGCAGGTACCGTGGCAGGGCTGGGCACACAGGAACCGTGCACATAGCCCTCATTGCAGAGCACCCCCAGCTCACCTGTCGCTCAGAGCTGACACAGAGCACCTCAGAGCAGGACTTGAACTAACAAACAGCAGCTGCGACAGGTCTGTGACCCTGGGCATCACTCCGTGAGGCCTCCCTCCACCTGGTCTTCCAGAGACTTCCACTGCACCCGGGGCACCAGGCCTCTGTCTCCAACCACCACCCACCCCTCCTCTCCCTGACTCCTGGGTTCCTCTCATTAGGAGAGGGTTTTCTTGAAGTTGTCTCCCACTCATGGGCCAGATAAAATGATTAGAAAACAAGCCAAAGCTGCAGCCCCTTGTCTATCCTGACTCTCAGGAGCCCACACCTGTTCCTTGGACCTGGCCGGTTCAGCAAGTTCCATTTTCTGCAACTGTGAGCCCCTGAGGGGTGATGATTGGCTGACCTGGGCAGCCTTACCGTGCCGGCCAGCCCTCCCCAGGTGTGCCTGGGTTGAGATCAATATAAATACCACTCCAGGCAGCAAGAGCCCCTGCAGCCGTGCCTGACGCCATTTTCTCTGCCCTGTCAGCAGTCTCGGGGCTGGGCTGGTGGGAGGGAGTGAGAGGCCACGGCTTTGTGGGTGGCCCAGTGTGAGTGGGGCTCTGCTGGACTTTCTGCAGCAGTTGCCAGGCTGCCACCTGCTAAAGAAGAGGATGTGTCACCCATACCTGCTGCTGGAATTTCTCCCTGGGCAGAGGTGAGGAAGGAAAAAAGCAGTGGGGGCAGGGACAGGACGGGTATCTCAGGCAGGGAAATGGAAATCTTCCAGAAGAGCACCCAGGGCCAGGACCATCCTGGCTGGCCTGCAGGCACCAAGTCGGCCGGCATGCTGTCACTCGTGTGGCTCTATGGCCCTTCCTCTAGGCTTTCAAGTCCTTGTATATATTCAGGTGTTTTACCTGGGACGGGTGGGAATAGTTCAGCAGCAACTGGCCTGGGGCTCAGCTCACGTTTACTCACAGATGCCTCGGCACGGTGCCCCAGCTTTGCGATGAGGACGCTTGTTGCGTGGGGGCTGCTGGCTGAATGGGAGACGATTCCCCACCACTGACCAACTTCAGAATTGTTTACAACTGGAGCAAGTGCCCTGATACGGTTTTCCTCTGTGTAACTGGTGGGTTCTGTGTTTTTTTTCTCTTTTTCGTTTTTGGTTCAAGGTAGATTTTATTCCTCTTTTTTGTATTTACAGATATAAGCATGGAAATAATTTATTCATATAAATACATGTATGTGCAGGGAATAATTGTTTTTTCTGTTTTATTTTTTAAATTTTATTTCTTTTTAATTTTGAATTTTATTTTATATTTTTATACAGCAGGTTCTTATTGGTTATCTATTTTATACATATAAATGTATACATGCCAATCCCAGTCTCTCAACTCCTCCCACCACCACCCCCCCAACAGCTTTCCCCCCTTGTTGTCCATACGTTTGTTGTCTACATCTGTTGCTCTATTTATGCCTTGCAAAATGGTTAATCTGTACAGTTTTTCTAGGTTCCACATATATGCATGAATATACAAGATTTGTTTTTCTCTTTCTGACTTACTTCACTCTGTATGACAGTCTCTAGATCCATCGACGTCTCTACAAATGACCCAATTTCATTCCTTTTCATGGCTTAGTAATATTCCATTTTATATATGTACCACAGCTTTATGCATTCGTCTGTCTGTGGGCATTTAGGTTGCTTCCATTACCTTGATATTGTAAATAATGATGCAATGAACATTGCGGTGAATGACTCTTTTTGATTTATGGTTTTGTCTGGGTATATGTCCAGTACTGGGATTGCTGTATCATATGGTAATTCTATTGTTAGTTTCTTAAGAAATTCCATATTGTTCTCCATAATGACTGTATCAATTTATATTCCCAACAATAGTGGAAGAGGGTTCCTTTTCTCCACACCCTTTCCAGCATTTTTTGTTTGTAGATTTTCAATGATGCCTATTCTACCAGGTGTGAGGTGATACCTCATTGTTGAATCCATTTCGTTGAGCAAGGGGTAGCTCTTGTCTATTACATATTTGGCTTATGGAACGGTATCTGTGCTAATTTCAAACTCTGCTTTTATGCAGCACCCCAACTCACCTTCCCCCTTAAGCAGGCATAAGTTGGTTTTCTAAACTTGAGACCCTGTTCTGTTTTGTAATTCAGTTCATGTGTAGCCAAGTTCACATTCCGTGTATTAGTGATACCTTATGATGTTTCTTTTTCTGTGTGACTTATTTCACTTAGAATCATCGTGCCTCAATCCACTCATTATGCTGGTACGGGCCTGGTGACATAGATTTCATTGCTGAGTGGTATTCTGTTGTACAGAAGTACCGCAACTTCTTTATCCATTATTTGCTCTCTGGGATATTTAACTTGTGCCGTAGAAGAGATTCCTGTAAAAAGAGCCGTCCCAAATTTTGGGGTTGCTGTGTCTTTTTGATATTAATTTCCCTAAGCTATAGGACCATAAGTGGAAGTGCCCTAGGCTCTGTTGCTTTGTTTTTTAGATGTTTCAGGAAACACCATACACTTCTCCCGAGTGTCTGTTGGCAATTTACATCCCGCCCATCAGCATAACAAGGCTCCCAGTTCTCCATGGCCTGTCCTGCCTTTCTGGATTTTACACTTTATTCTGATGGCCCTTTTGACCGGGGGGCAGTGAGACTTCATTGTAGTGCAGATTTCCTTTGCAAGCTTGCTTGGTTGGCCAAAAAGGGCGTATGCGTTTTTTCCTGAATATATTCAGGAAAAAACGCATATGCCCTTTTGGCAAAGTGCATCATTGTGGACGTTCTGCCTCTTTTCCTACGCTTTCAATGCAATTCCAGTCTACCTCCTGAAATCGGTATCCTGCAATTCTGCCCCGCTTTCAAGTCCTCTTGGAAGCCTTACTTCAGTCTATTTTTGGATGATAGCTGACATTTATAACTCTGCAGGTTTGTGAATTACAGATACCCTGAGCTCCTTTCTTCAACTCGCTTTCTTGTGAGCTGGCCGCAACACCGCAGGATGGCTTCAGGCCCTAATCTGGTTCCGGTACGGCACGCTGAGCCTTTGGTTAATTCCTCTTCCTGGTGGGAAATGAGAGTTAAATTTGCCCGTCCAGACACCTCCAGCTAGTCTCTCATTGGTTCTCCCTATTCCTGTTCATCTTCCGCAGAAATTGCAAACTGGGCCAAACAGGAGGTTAAAGGCACTGACTGTCCAAGTCGGCAGAGTGTTAGTAAAGCGTCTGGAATGTTGTAGCCGAGTACCAGGGTATGAAAACTGAGACATATTTGAACACGTCTCCCGATCACACGGTTGATCATACTCTGGGTTCCACATGCATGTTTTAGCTGAAGGAAGAATACCTTAAACCTGGGTAGTTGAAACCCGTGGAATGGGTACCATGCAATATGACTTCAAAGGGTCTTCATTTGCTCACCGAACCTCTCCAATCCTATCACTGCTGCGTTTATGCCCCTGTACACATGCTTGATTCTCT
Organism: Stenella coeruleoalba; assembly: GCF_951394435.1. Lineage (NCBI taxonomy): Eukaryota > Metazoa > Chordata > Mammalia > Artiodactyla > Delphinidae > Stenella > Stenella coeruleoalba. Next base: position 816,728 of record NW_027646265.1, read on the forward strand.
TTCGGAGACATAGCAATCCATAGGTTTTAAGATACTTACTAGTCAGGTACATTCTTAGGCTTTTAATATGGGGTGTTGAGTCCATTTCGTTGAGCAAGGAGTAGCTCTTGTCTATTCCATATTTGGCTTAAGGAACTTTATCTGTGCTCATTTCAATCTCTGGTTTTATGCAGCACCCCAACTCACCTTTACCCTTAAGCAAGCATAAGTTGGTTTTCTAAATTTGAGAACCTGTTCTGTTCTTTAATTCAGTTCCTGTGTAGCCTAGTTTCCATTCCGTGTATTAGTGATATCTTTTGATGTTTCTTTTTCTGTGTGACTTATTTCAGTTAGAATCATCGTACCTGAATCCACTCATTATGCTGCTACGGGCCTGATGACATAGATTTTTTGCTGAGTGATATTGCATTGTACGTAAGTACCACAAGTTCTTTATCCATTTTTCACTTTCTGTGATATTGAACTTGTATGGTAAACGAGGTTCTTGTAAACAGAGGCGTCCCAAACTTTGGGGTGGCTGGGTCTTTTTGATTTTAATTTCCCTAAGCTATAGGACCATAAGTGGAAGTGCCCTAGGCTCTGTTACTTTGTTTTTTAGATGTTTCAGGAAACACCATACACTTCTCCCGAGTGTCTGTTGGCAATTTACATCCCGCCCATCAGCATAACAAGGCTCCCAGTTCTCCATGGCCTGTCCTGCCTTTCTGGATTTTACACTTTTTTCAGATGGCCCTTTTGACCGGGGGGAAGTGAGACTTCATTGTAGTGCAGATTTCCTTTGCAAGCTTGCTTGGTTGGCCAAAAAGGGCGTATGCGCTTTTTCCTGAATATATTCAGGAAAAAACGCATACGCCCTTTTTGGCCAAGTGCATCATTGTGGACGTTCTGCCTCTTTTCCTATGCTTTCAATGCAATTCCAGTCTACCTCCTGAAATCGGTTTCCTGCAATTCTGCCCCGCTTTCAAGTCCTCTTGGCAGCCTTACTTCAGTGTATTTTTGGATGATAGCTGTCATTTATAACTCTGCAGGTTTGTGAATTACAGTGCCCCTGAGCTCCTTTCTTCAACTCGCTTTCTTGTGACCTGGCCGCAACACCGCAGGATGGCTTCAGGCCCTAATCTGCTTCCGGCACGGCATGCTGAGCCTTTGGTTAATTCCTCATCCTGGTGGGAAATTAGAGTTATATTTGCCAATCCAGACACCTCCCGCTTGTCTCTCATTGGTTCTCCCTATTCCTGTACATCTTCCGCAGAAATTTCAAACTGGGCCAAACAGGAGGTTAAAGGCACTGACTCTCCAAGGGGGGAGAGTGTTAGTAAAGCGTCTGGAATGTTGCACCGAAGTACCAGGGGACGAAAACTGAGACATATTTGAACATGTCTCCCGATTACACGGTTGATCATACTCTGGGTTCCACATGCATGTTTTAGCTGAAGAAAGAATACCTTAAACCTGGAGAGTTGAGACCCGTGGAATGGGTACCATGCAATATGACTTCAAAGGGTCTTCATTTGCTCACCGAATCTCTCCAATCCTATCACTGCTGCGTTTATGACCCTTGTACACACGCTTGATTCTCTTTTGGAGACATAGCATTCCATAGGTTTTAAGATACTTACTAGTCTGGTATATTCTTAGTTGTTTAATATGGGGTGTGGAGTCCATTTCGTTGAGCAAGGAGTAGCTCTTGTCTATTCCATATTTGGCTTAAGGAACTTTATCTGTGCTCATTTCAGTCTCTGGTTTTATGCAGCACCCCAACTCACCTTTCCACTTAAGCAAGCATAAGTTGGTTTTCTAAATTTGAGACACTGTTCTGTGTTGTAATTCAGTTCCTCTGTAGCCAAGTTTAAATTCCATGTATTAGTGATATTTTTTGATGTTTCTTTTTCTGTTAGACTTATTTCAGTTAGAATCACCATACCCGAATCCACTCATTATGCTGCTACGGGCCTGGTGACATAGATTTCATTGCTGAGTGATATTGCTTTGTACATGAGTACCATAACTTCTTTATCCATTTTTCACTTTCTGTGATATTGAACTTGTACGGTAAACGAGGTTCTTGTAAACAGAGGCGTCCCAAACTTTGGGGTGGCTGTGTCTTTTTGATTTTAATTTCCCTAAGCTATAGGACCATAAGTGGAAGTGCACTAGGCTCTGTTGCTTTGTTTTTTAGATGTTTCAGGAAACACCATACACTTCTCCGGAGTGGCTGTTGGCAATTTACATCCCGCCCATCAGCATAACAAGGCTCCCAGTTCTCCATGGCCTGTTCTGCCTTTCTGGATTTTACACTTTTTTCAGATGGCCCTTTTGACCGGGGGGAAGTGAGACTTCATTGTAGTGCAGATTTCCTTTGCAAGCTTGCTTGGTTGGCCAAAAAGGGCGTATGCGTTTTTTCCTGAATATATTCAGGAAAAAACGCATATGCCCTTTTTGGCCAAGTGCATCATTGTGGACGTTCTGCCTCTTTTCCTATGCTTGAAATGCAATTCCTGTCTACCTCCTGAAATTGGTTTCCTGCAATTCTGCCCCGCTTTCAAGTCCTCTTGGCAGCCTTACTTCAGTGTATTTTTGGACGATAGCTGTCATTTATAACTCTGCAGGTTTGTGAATTACAGTGCCCCTGAGCTCCTTTCTTCAACTCGCTTTCTTGTGAGCTGGCCGCAACACCGCAGGATGTCTTCAGGCCCTAATGTGGTTCCGGCATGGCACGCTGAGCCTTTGGTTAATTCCTCTTCCTGGTGGGAAATGAGAGTTAAATTTGCCCATCCAGACACCTCCAGCTAGTCTCTCATTGGTTCTCGCTATTCCTGTTCATCTTCCACAGAAATTGCAAACTGGGCCAAACAGGAGGTTAAAGGGACTGACTCTCCAAGTCGGGAGAGTGTTAGTAAAGCGTCTGGAATGTTGCACCCGAGTACCAGGGGAGGAAAACTGAGACATATTTGAACACTTCTCGCGATCACATGGTTGATCATACTCTAGGTTCCACATGCATGTTTTAGCTGAGGAAGAATACCTTAAACCTGGGTATTTGAAACCCGTGGAATGGGTACCATGCAATATGACTTCAAAGGGTCTTCATTTGCTCACCGAACATCTCCAATCCTATCACTGCTGCGTTTATGCCCCTGTACACATGCTTGATTCTCTTTCGGAGACATAGCAATCCATAGGTTTTAAGATACTTACTAGTCAGGTACATTCTTAGGCGTTTAATATGCGGTGTTGAGTCCATTTCGTTGAGCAAGGAGTAGCTCTTGTCTATTCCATATTTGGCTTAAGGAACTTTATCTGTGCTCATTTCAATCTCTGGTTTTATGCAGCACCCCAACTCACCTTCCCCCTTAAGCAAGCGTAAGTTGGTTTTCTAAACTTGAGACACTGTTCTGTTTTGTAATTCAGTTCATGTGTAGCCAAGTTCACATTCTGTGTATTAGTGATACCTTATGATGTTTCTTTTCTGTGTGACTTATTTCAGTTCGAATCATCATACCTGAATCCACTCATTATGCTGTTATGGGCCTGATAACATAGATTTCATTGCTGAGCGATATTGCATTGTACGTAAGTACCACAAGTTCTTTATCCATTTTTCACTTTCTGCGATATTGAACTTGTACCGTAAACGAGGTTCTTGTAAACAGAGCCGTCCCAAACTTTGGGGTGGCTCTGTCTTTTTGATTTTAATTTCCCTAAGCTATAGGACCATAAGTGGAAGTGCCCTAGGCTCTGTTGCTTTGTTTTTTAGATGTTTCAGGAAACACCATACACTTCTCCAGAGTGGCTGTTGGCAATTTACATCCCGCCCATCAGCATAAGAAGGCTCCCAGTTCTCCATGGCCTGTCGTGCCTTTATGGATTTTACACTTTTTTCAGATGGCCCTTTTTACCGGGGGGAAGTGAGACTTCATTGTAGTGCAGATTTCCTTTGCAAGCTTGCTTGGTTGGCCAAAAAGTGCGTATGCGTTTTTTCCTGAATATATTCAGGAAAAAACGCATACGCCCTTTTTGGCCAAGTGCATCATTGTCGAGTTTCTGACTCTCTTCATATGCTTTCAATGCAATTCCAGTCTACCTCCTGAAATCGGTTTCCTGCAATTCTGCCTTGCTTTCAATGCCTCTTCATAGCCTTACCTCAATATATTTTTTAAAAATAGTTGGCCTTTATAACTCTACAGGTTTTTGAATTGCAGTGGCCCTTAGCTCCATTTTTTAGCTCTTATTTTTGTGGTCTTGCCCCATAACCACAGGATTCCTTGAAGCCCTATTTTTCTTCTGGGGCACCTTGCTGTGCCTTTGGTTAATTCTTCTTACTGATGTGATATTAGAGTGACATGTGCCCATTGAAACCGCTACAGCTAGTTTCTCACTGGTTCCCCCTATTCCCATTCATCCTCTGCACTAACTGCAGACTGTGCGATACCAGAACTTAAAGGCATTGACTCCATGTGGGGATGTTGTTAGTAAAGCGGCTGGAATGTCGATCCGGAGCCCCAGGAGAGGAAAAATGAGGTGCGTTTTAGAAACCTTTCCCGATCATATGGTATACCAGTCGCTGGGTTTCCCAAGCATGGTTTAGCTGTAGGAAGATTCCCTTCAACCTGGAGTGTTGGGACCCTTGGACTGAGTAGCATGAAGTATTGCATTAAACTTTCGGCAGTTGCTCACCAAAGCTCACCAATCCTGTCAGCCCCAAGTGTCCAACCTTATGTCTTATCCAGCTGTGGGTTTATATGTGGTCAATCCAGGTTGCATCACAGCCCCTGAGCGAATTTTGTAAGAATTTTTCTCTCTTTCATTGTTTCAGCGTTTTGTTTTTAAAATTTATTTCTATAATGGGGTTTAGCTCCTTTTCACTGCTGTGTTTGTGCCGCTCTGCACACACTTGATTCCCTTATGGAGATATATCAATACATGGGTTTTAAGATTCTTATTCCTCAGATATATTTCTCTGCGGTGTATAGGGTGTGTTGAGGCCTGTTCATTGAGCAAGGTGTAGATCTTGTCTAATACCTATTTGGTTTATTGAACGGTATCTGTGCTAATTTCAAACTCTGGTTTTATGCATCACCCCACCTCTCCTTTCCCCTTAAGCTGACATAAGTGTGTTTTCTAAATGTGAGACACTGTTCTGTTCTGTAATTCATTTCTTGTGCAGCCATATTTACCCTCCCTCTATAAGTGATATCTTATGATATGTTTCTTTTTCTGTTTGACTTATTTCAAGTAGTATTATCGGACCTAAATCCACTCTTTATCCTTCTACTAGCCTTATTACATTGATTTCATGGTGAAGAGATATTCCATTGTACATAAGTACCACATCTTCTTTATCCATTGTTCTCTTTCCTGGGATATTTAAGGTGTACTGAAGTTGAGGTTCTTGTAAACAGAGTAGCCCTAAACTGTGGTGTGCTTGTGTCTTGTTGATTTTTAGACTTCCCTAGATATACTCCCATGATTGGAAGTGTCCTATGCTCTGTAGCTCTGTTTTTTAGATGATTTAGGAACCACCATACGCTTCTCCAGAGTGGCTCTCGGCAGTTCACACACTGCCCATCAGCGTATAAAGGCTCCCTGTTCTCCATGGCCTGTCCTGCATTTCTGGTTTTTACAATTTTTTAGGATGGCCCTTTTGACCGGTGGGAAGTGAGACTTCTTTGTTGTGCACATTTGCATTGCTTGCTTGCTTCGTTGCCCATAAAGTGCGTATGCGTTTTTTCCTGGATATAATCAGGAAAAAACACATACGCCCTTTTGGGCCAACTGCATCATTGTCGAAATTCTGCCGCTTTTCATGTGCGTTAAAGATGAGTCCAATCTATCTCTTGAAATCTGTTTCTTGCAATTCTGTCTTGCATTCAGATCCTCTTCTTTGCCTTACCTCAACATATTTTTGGACGTTAGTTTTCATTTATAACTCTGCAGGTTTGTGAATTGCAGTGACCCTGAGCTCCATTTTTTAAGTTGCTCTTTTGTGAGCTGGCCTCAAACCCGCAGGATTGCTTCAGGCCCTATTTTGGCTCCGGCGAGGCAGGCTGAGCCTTCCTTTAATTCTTACTCTTAATGGGAAATTAGAGTGATATGTGCCCGTCCAAACCCCTACAACTCTTCTCTCATTGGTTCCCCCTCTTCCCGTTCATCCTCCTCACAATTTGCAAAATGTGTGAAACAGAAGTTTAAATGTACTGATTCTCCAAGTGGGGAAATTCTAAGTAGCGTGGCTGGAATGGTGAACAGGAGCACCAGGAGAGGATAAATGAGGTGCATTTTAGACACATCTCCCGATCACATGGTGTACAGTCCTCTGGGTTTTCCATGCATGTTTTAGCTGTAGGAAGATCCCTTGAACCTGCAGATTTGGGACCCATTGAATGGGTACCAGGTAGTATTACTTTAAAGGGTGTGCATTTCCTCACCCAACCTCACATTTCTCTTAGCGCAAACAGTTTCCAGCCTTATGTCTCATCCTGCTGTGGGTCTAGATGTGTTCAATCCATGTTGCATCACCGTCCCTGAGGAAAAGTTGTAAGAGGTTTTCTCTGTCTCTCTGTCGTTTATTTTTTTCAATTTATTACTATATTGGTTACAGCTGATTTTCAAAGCTCTGTTTCTTGCTGCTGTACATCCACTTGATTCACGTACAGAGAGACATCAATAAATTCTTTTTCAGATTCTTACCAGTCGTATATATTCTTTTCCGGTGACTTGAGTGTGCTGAGTGCAGTTCTTTTAGCTACCGTGTAGGCCTTGTTGATTATCAGTTTGGTATTTGGAATGGTATCTTTGCTAATTTCAACCTCCTGGATGATGCCTCACCCCTCCCCACCTTTCCCGTTTAGCAGCCTTATGCGTGTTTTCTACATATTTGACTATGTTTTTGTTTTGTAATTTATTTCATGTGTAGCCATTTTGGATTCCACCTTTAAGTGATATCTTATGATATGTGTCTTTTTCTTTTTGAATTCTGTCACTTAGAATGATCATACGTAACTCCTCCGGAGTCGTTACAACTGGCCATATTTCATTGATTTACAGGCTGAATAATATTCCACTCTACCTAAGTACCACATCTCTATCCATTTTTTCCCTCCAGAGACATTTAAGTTATATCCTAGTCGAGGATCTTTTAAACAGAGAGGGGGTAAACATTGGGGTGCCTGTGTCCTCTCGATTTTTGTTTTTCCCAAGATATACGCCCATGAGTGCAAGTGCCCTATGCTCTGTAGCTCATTTTTTAGATGCTTTAGTAAACACAATACACTTCTCCAGAATGGCCGTTGGCAATATACATTTCCACTATAAGTCTCACAGGGCTCCCTCTTCTCGTTGCCCTGTCCTGCATTTCTGTTGTTTATGCTTTATGAGGATGGCTCTTCTGACTGATGCGAAGTGATATCTTTTGTAGTATTGACTTCCAGTGCCCACCTGTTTGGTTGGCTAAAAAAGTGTATGCCCTTTTCTTGAATATATACAGAAAAGAACGCATACACCCTTTTTGGCCAACTGCAATGTTGGCAATGTTGGCAATGTTCAGCTCCTTTTCTTGTGCTTAATGGCGAGTCCTTTCTACCTCCTCAAATCCCTTTCCTGCCATTCTCCCTTGCTTACAAGTCCTTTTCTCTGACTTTCCTCAAGACATTTTTCAGTGATGGATATTTTCAACTCTGCAGTTTTGTGAATTTTACTGCCCCTGAGTTCCATTGTTCAACTCGTGTTTATGGGAACTGGCCACAAAGCAGCGGGATTTCCTCAAGCCCTATACTGTTTCCATGGGCAACCCTAGCCTTTGGTCAATCCGTCTTCCTGATTGGAAATTAGAGTGACATGTGCCTGTCTGAACACCTAGGACTTGTCTCTCATTGTTCCTCATCCTTCCGCTTCATCCTCTGGACAAATTCCAAACTGTACGCAACAGGATGTTGACAGTGCTGACATCTCCAAGTGGGGAGACTGTTAGTAAAGACGCTGGAGGGGTGAACCCGAGCACCAGGAGATGAGGAGATGAGATGCCTTTTCCAAACTCTTCCCGATCAGATGGTATACCATCCTCTGGGTGTGACAGACATGTTTTAGCAGTAGGAAGAGTCCCATTCATGTAAGGAGAACACCAGGGCTTTTTCAAAATCAGTGTCTCCCCGAAACCCAAACTGGGGAAGTTTTTAAGCTACGGCTACACATATGTTCATTAAGGGCCTTGGGAAGTAGGCAGAGTCCAAACTTTAGATGATTGAAGTCTTCAGGGTCAGAAGCACTCACCACCAGCTTCCCTTAGGCTACACTTTAACTGTCATTGATAGATGATGTCAATAAAAATATCTATTCTTTTTCAGATTATTTCCCCTTATAGGTTATTGCAAAATGTTGAGTGTAGTTCCCTGTGTTATACAGTAGTTCCTTGTTGATGATCTATTTTATACATAGCAGTGTGTATGTGTTCATTCCAAACTGTTAATTTATCCCTCCTCCCACCTTTCCCCTTTGGTAATAATAAATTATAAGATTTTATACTTCTCAGAAATGGGGGAGCTGAAAGAGAGGTATCATTTTCAATGGAAAAGCATTTAAAACACGATTGAAGGTTTAACCAAGATTATTAGCTGTACATCCTTGGAAAGAAATCACTTCGTTTCTCTAATATTGACCTGACAAATAAGACAAACCTTTTCACTGAACTTGCTTATAAAAAGTGATGGAAATATCAAATGGAAGTGTTAAAAACATCTTATTTTACCCGAGCCTTATACACTGTTCTATGTTAACTACAGTTTGGCTCACATATCTGTTCATTGAGGTTACAATAGTCTCAATTTCTGTTACTGATCCTCCAGAGTGGACCCCAACAAGTGTCCCCCTGCCCAGTGTCATTGGGGCCAACAGATCGAGACTGAGTTTGGTTCACAAGCAAAGGAAACTTTATATTTTGATCAGAGAATGGAGAGGTGAGAGCATGCACTACCCCGTGGGCTGTGGGCTGGGCTGCTGTGTAGAGATCCTGTCAGAGTCAGTGGGAGGGAGGGAGGCGGCGGAGCTCTCGAGGGCTGGGTTGGCTGTAGCTCAGGCTCTATATCGTGGAGTCTGCACTGGGCCCCAGGAGCTGAGGTGTCGACCCAGCCATTCTGCACTAGGAAATCTGGTCTGAAGTGCCGGGTGTGGAACCTCTGCATGCGGGACCCTAGGAGCACGTGAAATTAGACAAAGCACAAAGGATAAAAAAGGTTAGACTTGACTTTATTGCCCAGATTCTATTTTTATCTCCCAGGGATTTTTAATGGGCTTTGCTGGGGACAAACCCCTCCTCTGCCTTTTGTCCCGTTCCTCATTCTTGGAGTGCTGAGGGTGCAGACCCTTCTTCTGTAACTGCTGAGTGCTGAGTTGGGAGCCCTCATACCCTGGGGCGAGGGTCAGAGCTTCTCCCCAGCAGCCTCCCGGTGACGTTGATTGTCCCCAGGACCCCTGCCTCCCTGCTCGTCCACCTGAGCACCAGCATTGGAAGTGTTATAGATTCTAATGACCTTTAAGGGTCCAGGAAAGAGATGTGCAGAGACGCTGTGGGGGCCGGTTTCACCCCGCCCCACATTTGTTCGGCCACCTTAGGCTGACCGTCTCTGCCAGCCTAGATGCTCTGACCAGTAGTCTGCGCTTTCTTCAATTAGGCCCCTGAATTAACGTACAAACAGCACCAGGTGTCAGAGCCCTGCCCGCTCAACTCCCAGACAGTCCAGGGTCAGTGGTGACCAAGGACCATGATGGCTACTGAGTCAACAGCCTTTTGAAGTAAACAGGAGTCCAGCCGGTCTTATTGGCCACCATCATCACGGTGTCTGTAGGCTTTTCTATGGTGACAGTGTGGTATACTGTTCCCCTGCCAAGATTATTAGCTCCCCTCTGGGTGCAGTAAGTCCTGCAAGCAGTAGTCTACTCTTTTGGGACACACTCTTGTTGTTTTATGAGAGAAACTCCAGGTCAAGTGATGTTCACACGAGTCGTCATGGTGCCCTGTTGCCCCCGGTTATCTCTCTGGATGTTGGAGTTGGAGGGCCTCCTCACTCGAGGTCGGTGTGCCCACGGAGCGAACCCTGCAACTTCAGGGCATGGTTGGTGGTTAGGATCACCACGTGGGGTCCTTTTCCCTTAGGAGGGAGGTGGCCTTTTGGGCTGCTGATTTCCAGGTTTTTAGATACCGCCAGTATCTTGGCCAGATGTGGCAGTGGGCCAAGCCCCTTAGTGACCGTAGTTTATCCTACCTGGATGGCATTCTTGCATTGTTCCATTTCAAGTGGTCCCAGTTTTTGCACTAATTCTCCAATGGCGATTCACCTTTCACCGGGAATGTAAAGGTCAAAGGGTTTAGCTAAATTAGGGAGTTCCAGGGCAAGGGTCTGAATTGACTGCTCTTTCCATTCTTGAAAGGCCACTTCTGGATTCTATTCAAAAGGATCATCATCTTTTCCTTTCAGTGTTTCATATAGAGGCCCAGCTAGTAGACTGTGGTTAGGGATCCAGAAGCAGCAAACCCTGGCCTCCCCAGGAACCCCTAAGCTGTCTTCTAGTTTTAGAAAGGGGTAAGGCTGAAAATGGTTTCTTCCCTTTCCTGGGATGGGCTTCTCTGACCTTCTGTGAGAATGAAGCCCAGGCAGGTCACCGCAGTCTGTGATATTTGAGCTTTTTCTTGGACAACTTCTATCCTTTATTGGCTTGGTAGTTCAGAGGCCTCCTTAGTAGGGCTGGTGATCAGAATGTCGTCTGCATATTGAAGGAGGGTTTCCTTTTCCAGAGGTAGAACTTTTAGGTCTTTAGCTAAGCTTTCCCCAAAGATGGTGTGGGAATTTTTGCACCCTTGGGGCCAGACGGCCCGGAAGTATTGTTTTAGTTGTATGTGGAGTCCTGCCACTCACAAGCCAAAATTTCTTGTGACTCTGGGACTAATGGAATACAAAAGAAGGCATCATTGAAGACTAATACAGAATACCATGTCCTGGTGGTTGGTAGAATGACCAGCAGGGTGTAGGAATTAGGAGCAACTGGAGGTATATCCTCGGTGGCTTCACTGACTGTCCTGACATCCTTTACCAGGTCCCCAGCAGCCCATGGGGCTCTCGTGGTCAGACCAATCCCAGAATATGGAGCTCACCTGGGCAGGTACCCCACCCCCACCCCAGCCCACGGGGCTCTCGTGGTCAGGCCCCTCCCAGGATACAGAGCTACCCTTGCAGGTACCGTGGCAGGGCTGGGCACACAGGAACCGTGCACATAGCCCTCATTGCAGAGCACCCCCAGCTCACCTGTCGCTCAGAGCTGACACAGAGCACCTCAGAGCAGGACTTGAACTAACAAACAGCAGCTGCGACAGGTCTGTGACCCTGGGCATCACTCCGTGAGGCCTCCCTCCACCTGGTCTTCCAGAGACTTCCACTGCACCCGGGGCACCAGGCCTCTGTCTCCAACCACCACCCACCCCTCCTCTCCCTGACTCCTGGGTTCCTCTCATTAGGAGAGGGTTTTCTTGAAGTTGTCTCCCACTCATGGGCCAGATAAAATGATTAGAAAACAAGCCAAAGCTGCAGCCCCTTGTCTATCCTGACTCTCAGGAGCCCACACCTGTTCCTTGGACCTGGCCGGTTCAGCAAGTTCCATTTTCTGCAACTGTGAGCCCCTGAGGGGTGATGATTGGCTGACCTGGGCAGCCTTACCGTGCCGGCCAGCCCTCCCCAGGTGTGCCTGGGTTGAGATCAATATAAATACCACTCCAGGCAGCAAGAGCCCCTGCAGCCGTGCCTGACGCCATTTTCTCTGCCCTGTCAGCAGTCTCGGGGCTGGGCTGGTGGGAGGGAGTGAGAGGCCACGGCTTTGTGGGTGGCCCAGTGTGAGTGGGGCTCTGCTGGACTTTCTGCAGCAGTTGCCAGGCTGCCACCTGCTAAAGAAGAGGATGTGTCACCCATACCTGCTGCTGGAATTTCTCCCTGGGCAGAGGTGAGGAAGGAAAAAAGCAGTGGGGGCAGGGACAGGACGGGTATCTCAGGCAGGGAAATGGAAATCTTCCAGAAGAGCACCCAGGGCCAGGACCATCCTGGCTGGCCTGCAGGCACCAAGTCGGCCGGCATGCTGTCACTCGTGTGGCTCTATGGCCCTTCCTCTAGGCTTTCAAGTCCTTGTATATATTCAGGTGTTTTACCTGGGACGGGTGGGAATAGTTCAGCAGCAACTGGCCTGGGGCTCAGCTCACGTTTACTCACAGATGCCTCGGCACGGTGCCCCAGCTTTGCGATGAGGACGCTTGTTGCGTGGGGGCTGCTGGCTGAATGGGAGACGATTCCCCACCACTGACCAACTTCAGAATTGTTTACAACTGGAGCAAGTGCCCTGATACGGTTTTCCTCTGTGTAACTGGTGGGTTCTGTGTTTTTTTTCTCTTTTTCGTTTTTGGTTCAAGGTAGATTTTATTCCTCTTTTTTGTATTTACAGATATAAGCATGGAAATAATTTATTCATATAAATACATGTATGTGCAGGGAATAATTGTTTTTTCTGTTTTATTTTTTAAATTTTATTTCTTTTTAATTTTGAATTTTATTTTATATTTTTATACAGCAGGTTCTTATTGGTTATCTATTTTATACATATAAATGTATACATGCCAATCCCAGTCTCTCAACTCCTCCCACCACCACCCCCCCAACAGCTTTCCCCCCTTGTTGTCCATACGTTTGTTGTCTACATCTGTTGCTCTATTTATGCCTTGCAAAATGGTTAATCTGTACAGTTTTTCTAGGTTCCACATATATGCATGAATATACAAGATTTGTTTTTCTCTTTCTGACTTACTTCACTCTGTATGACAGTCTCTAGATCCATCGACGTCTCTACAAATGACCCAATTTCATTCCTTTTCATGGCTTAGTAATATTCCATTTTATATATGTACCACAGCTTTATGCATTCGTCTGTCTGTGGGCATTTAGGTTGCTTCCATTACCTTGATATTGTAAATAATGATGCAATGAACATTGCGGTGAATGACTCTTTTTGATTTATGGTTTTGTCTGGGTATATGTCCAGTACTGGGATTGCTGTATCATATGGTAATTCTATTGTTAGTTTCTTAAGAAATTCCATATTGTTCTCCATAATGACTGTATCAATTTATATTCCCAACAATAGTGGAAGAGGGTTCCTTTTCTCCACACCCTTTCCAGCATTTTTTGTTTGTAGATTTTCAATGATACCTATTCTACCAGGTGTGAGGTGATACCTCATTGTTGAATCCATTTCGTTGAGCAAGGGGTAGCTCTTGTCTATTACATATTTGGCTTATGGAACGGTGTCTGTGCTAATTTCAAACTCTGCTTTTATGCAGCACCCCAACTCACCTTCCCCCTTAAGCAGGCATAAGTTGGTTTTCTAAACTTGAGACCCTGTTCTGTTTTGTAATTCAGTTCATGTGTAGCCAAGTTCACATTCCGTGTATTAGTGATACCTTATGATGTTTCTTTTTCTGTGTGACTTATTTCACTTAGAATCATCGTGCCTCAATCCACTCATTATGCTGGTACGGGCCTGGTGACATAGATTTCATTGCTGAGTGGTATTCTGTTGTACAGAAGTACCGCAACTTCTTTATCCATTATTTGCTCTCTGGGATATTTAACTTGTGCCGTAGAAGAGATTCCTGTAAAAAGAGCCGTCCCAAATTTTGGGGTTGCTGTGTCTTTTTGATATTAATTTCCCTAACCTATAGGACCATAAGTGGAAGTGCCCTAGGCTCTGTTGCTTTGTTTTTTAGATGTTTCAGGAAACACCATACACTTCTCCCGAGTGTCTGTTGGCAATTTACATCCCGCCCATCAGCATAACAAGGCTCCCATTTCTCCATGGCCTGTCCTGCCTTTCTGGATTTTACACTTTATTCTGATGGCCCTTTTGACCGGGGGGAAGTGAGACTTCATTGTAGTGCAGATTTCCTTTGCAAGCTTGCTTGGTTGGCCAAAAAGGGCGTATGCGTTTTTTCCTGAATATATTCAGGAAAAAACGCATATGCCCTTTTGGCAAAGTGCATCATTGTGGACGTTCTGCCTCTTTTCCTACACTTTCAATGCAATTCCAGTCTACCTCCTGAAATCGGTATCCTGCAATTCTGCCCCGCTTTCAAGTCCTCTTGGCAGCCTTACTTCAGTATATTTTTGGACGATAGCTGTCATTTATAACTCTGCAGGTTTGTGAATTACAGAGCCCCTGAGCTCCTTTCTTCAACTCACTTTCTTGTGACCTGGCCGCAACACCGCAGGATGGCTTCAGGCCCTAATCTGTTTCCGCCACGGCACGCTGAGCCTTTGGTTAATTCCTCTTCCTAGTGGGAAATGAGAGTTAAATTTGCCCGTCCAGACACCTCCAGCTAGCCTCTCATTGGTTCTCGCTATTCCTGTTCATCTTCCGCAGAAATTGCAAACTGGGCCAAACAGGAGGTTAAAGGGACTGACTCTCCAAGTGGGGAGAGTGTTAGTAAAGCGTCTGGAATGTTGCACCCGAGTACCAGGGGAGGAAAACTGAGACATATTTGAACACGTCTCGCGATCACACGGTTGATCATACTCTGGGTTCCACATGCATGTTTTAGCTGAAGGAAGAATACCTTAAACATGGAGAGTTGAGACCCGTGTAATGGGTACCATGCAATATGACTTCAAAGGGTCTTCATTTGCTCACCGAACCTCTCCAATCCTATCACTGCTGCGTTTATGCCCCTGTACACACGCTTGATTCTCTTTTGGAGACATAGCAATCCATAGGTTTTAAGATACTTACTAGTCCGGTACATTCTTAGGGGTTTAATATGGGGTTTTGAGTCCATTTCGTTGAGCAAGGAGTAGCTCTTGTCTATTCCATATTTGGCTTAAGGAACTTTATCTGTGCTCATTTCAATCTCTGGTTTTATGCAGCACCCCAACTCACCTTTACCCTTAAGCAAGCATAAGTTGGTTTTCTAAATTTGAGACCCTGTTCTGTTCTGTAATTCAGTTCCTGTGTAGCCAAGTTTACATTCCGTGTATTAGTGATAACTTATGATGTTTCTTTTTCTGTGTGACTTATTTCAGTTAGAATCATCATACCTGAATCCACTCATTATGCTGCTACGGGCCTGATGACATAGATTTCATTGCTGAGTGATACTGCATTGTACGTAAGTACCACAAGTTCTTTATCCATTTTTCACTTTCTGCGATGTTGAACTTGTACTGTAAACGAGGTTCTTGTAAACAGAGGCGTCCCAAACTTTGGGGTGGCTGTGTCTTTTTGATTTTAATTTCCCTAAGCTATAGGACCATAAGTGGCAGTGCCCTAGGCTCTGTTGCTTTGTTTTTTAGATGTTTCAGGAAACACCATACACTTCTCCCGAGTGTCTGTTGGCAATTTACATCCCGCCCATCAGCATAACAAGGCTCCCAGTTCTCCATGGCCTGTCCTGCCTTTCTGGATTTTACACTTTTTTCAGATGGCCCTTTTGACCTGGGGAAGTGAGACTTCATTGTAGTGCAGATTTCCTTTGCAAGCTTGCTTGGTTGGCCAAAAAGGGCGTATGCGTTTTTTCCTGAATATATTCAGGAAAAAACGCATACGCCCTTTTTGGCCAAGTGCATCATTGTGGACGTTCTGCCTCTTTTCCTATGCTTTCAATGCAATTCCAGTCTACCTCCTGAAATCGGTTTCCTGCAATTCTGCCCCGCTTTCAAGTCCTCTTGGCAGCCTTACTTCAGTCTATTTTTGGACGATAGCTGTCATTTATAACTCTGCAGGTTTGTGAATTACAGTGCCCCTGAGCTCCTTTCTTCAACTCGCTTTCTTTTGAGCTGGCCGCAACACCGCAGGATGGCTTCAGGCCCTAATCTGGTTCCGGTACGGCACGCTGAGCCTTTGGTAATTTCCTCTTCCTGGTGGGAAATGAGAGTTAAATTTGCCCGTCCAGACACCTCCAGCTAGCCTCTCATTGGTTCTTGCTATTCCTGTTCATCTTCCGCAGAAATTGCAAACTGGGCCAAACAGGAGGTTAAAGGGACTGACTCTCCAAGTCGGGAGAGTGTTAGTAAAGCGTCTGGAATGTTGCACCCGAGTACCAGGGTACGAAAACTGACATATTTGAACACGTCTCCCGATCACATGGTTGATCATACTCTAGGTTCCACATGCATGTTTTAGCTGAAGGAAGAATACCTTAACCCTGGGTAGTTGAAACTCGTGGAATGGGTACCATGCAATATGACTTCAAAGGGTCTTCATTTGCTCACCGAACCTCTCCAATCCTATCACTGCTGCGTTTATGCCCCTGTACACATGCTTGATTCTCTTTCGGAGACATAGCAATCCATAGGTTTTAAGATACTTACTAGTCAGGTACATTCTTAGGCTTTTAATATGCGGTGTTGAGTCCATTTCGTTGAGCAAGGAGTAGCTCTTGTCTATTCCATATTTGACTTAAGGGACTTTATCTGTGCTCATTTCAATCTCTGGTTTTATGCAGCACCCCAACTCACCTTTCTCCTTAAGCAAGCATAAGTTGGTTTTCTAAATTTGAGACCCTGATCTGGTTTGGAATGCAGTTCCTGTGTAGCCAAGTTTACATTCCGTGTATTACTGATATCTTATGATGTTTCTTTTTCTGTGTGACTTATTTCAGTTAGAATCATCGTACCTGAATCCACTCATTATGCTGCTACAGGCCTGATGACATAGATTTCATTGCTGAGTGATACTGCATTGTACGTAAGTACCGCAAGTTCTTTATCCATTTTTCACTTTCTGTGATATTGAACTTGTATGGTAAACGAGGTTCTTATAAACGGAGGCGTCCCAACTTTGGGGTGGCTGTGTCTTTTTGATTTTAATTTCCCTAAGCTATAGGACCATAAGTGGAAGTGCCCTAGGTTCTGTTGCTTTGTTTTTTAGATGTTTCAGGAAACACCATACACTTCTCCCGAGTGGTTGTTGGCAATTTACATCCCGCCCATCAGCATAACAAGGCTCCCAGTTCTCCATGGCCTGTCCTGCCTTTCTGGATTTTACACTTTTTTCAGATGGCCCTTTTGCCCGGGGGGAAGTGAGACTTCATTGTAGTGCAGATTTCCTTTGCAAGCTTGCTTGGTTTGCCAAAAAGGGCGTATGCGTTTTTTCCTGAATATATTCAGGAAAAAACGCATACGCCCTTTTTGGCCAAGTGCATCATTGTGGACGTTCTGCCTCTTTTCCTATGCTTTCAATGCAATTCCAGTCTACCTCCTGAAATCGGTTTCCTGCAATTCTGCCCCGCTTTCAAGTCCTCTTGGCAGCCTTACTTCAGTCTATTTTTGGACGATAGCTGTCATTTATAACTCTGCAGGTTTGTGAATTACAGTGCCCCTGAGCTCCTTTCTTCAACTCGCTTTCTTGTGACCTGGCCGCAACACCGCAGGATGTCTTCAGGCCCTAATCTGGTTCCGGCCCGGCATGCTGAGCCTTTGGTTAATTCCTCTTCCTGGTGGGAAATGAGAGTTAAATTTGCCCGTCCAGACACCTCCAGCTAGTCTCTCATTGGTTCTCGCTGTTCCTGTTCATCTTCCGCAGAAACTGCAAACTGGGCCAAACAGGAGGTTAAAGGGACTGACTCTCCAAGTGGGGAGAGTGTTAGTAAAGCGTCTGGAATGTTGCACCCGAGTACCAGGGGAGGAAAACTTAGCCATATTTGAACACGTCTCCCGTTCACATGGTTGATCATACTTGTGTTCCACATGCATGTTTTAGCTGAAGGAAGAATACCTTAAACCTGGAGAGTTGAGACCCGTGTAATGCGTACCATGCAATATGACTTCAAAGGGTCTTCATTTGCTCACCGAACCTCTCCAATCCTATCACTGCTGCGTTTATGCCCCTGTACACATGCTTGATTCTCTTTTGGAGACATAGCAATCCATAGGTTTTCCGATACTTACTAGTCAGGTACATTCTTAGGCGTTTAATATGCGGTGTTGAGTCCATTTCGTTGAGCAAGGAGTAGCTCTTGTCTATTCCATATTTGACTTAAGGAACTTTATCTGTGCTCATTTCAATCTCTGGTTTTATGCAGCACCCCAACTCACCTTTACCCTTAAGCAAGCATAAGTTGGTTTTCTAAATTTGAGACCCTGTTCTGTTCTGTAATTCAGTTCCTGTGTAGCCAAGTTTACATTCCGTGTATTACTGATATCTTATGATGTTTCTTTTCTGTGTGACTTATTTCAGTTAGAATCATCATACCTGAATCCACTCATTGTGCTGCTATGGGCCTGATGACACAGATTTCATTGCTGAGTGATATTGCTTTGTAAGTAAATACCACAATTTCTTTATCCATTTTTCACTTTCTGCGATGTTGAACTTGTACTGTAAACGAGGTTCTTGTAAACAGAGCCGTTCGAAAGTTTGGGGTGGCTGTGTCTTTTTGATTTTAATTTCCCTAAGCTATAGGTCCATAAGTGGCAGTGCCCTAGGCTCTGTTGCTTTGTTTTTTAGATGTTTCAGGAAACACCATACACTTCTCCCGAGTGGTTGTTGGCAATTTACATCCCGACCATCAGCATAACAAGGCTCCCAGTTCTCCATGGCCTGTCTTGCCTTTCTGGATTTTACACTTTTTTCAGATGGCCCTTTTGACCGGGGGGAAGTGAGACTTCATTGTAGTGCAGATTTCCTTTGCAAGCTTGCTTGGTTGGCCAAAAAGGGCGTATGCGTTTTTTCCTGAATATATTCAGGAAAAAACGCATACGCCCTTTTTGGCCAAGTGCATCATTGTGGACGTTCTGCCTCTTTTCCTATGCTTTCAGTGCAATTCCAGTCTACCTCCTGAAATCGGTTTCCTGCAATTCTGCCCCGCTTTCAAGTCCTCTTGGCAGCCTTACTTCAGTCTATTTTTGGACGATAGCTGTCATTTATAACTCTGCAGGTTTGTGAATTACAGTGCCCCTGAGCTCCTTTCTTCAACTCGCTTTCTTGTGACCTGGCCGCAACACCGCAGGATGGCTTCAGGCCCTAATCTGGTTCTGGCACGGCACGCTGAGCCTTTGGTTAATTCCTCTTCCTGGTGGGAAATGAGAGTTAAATTTGCCCGTCCAGACACCTCCAGCTAGTCTCTCATTGGTTCTCGCTATTCCTGTTCATCTTCCGCAGAAATTGCAAACTGGGCCAAACAGGAGGTTAAAGGGACTGACTCTCCAAGTGGGGAGAGTGTTAGTAAAGCGTCTGGAATGTTGCACCCGAGTACCAGGGGAGGAAAACTGAGACATATTTGAACACGTCTCCCGATCACATGGTTGATCATACTCTAGGTTCCACATGCATGTTTTAGCTGAAGGAAGAATACCTTAAACCTGGGTATTTGAAACCCGTGGAATGGGTACCATGCAATATGACTTCAAAGGGTCTTCATTTGCTCACCGAACATCTCCAATCCTATCACTGCTGCGTTTATGCCCCTGTACACACGCTTGATTCTCTTTCGGAGACATAGCAATCCATAGGTTTTAAGATACTTACTTGTCAGGTACATTCTTAGGCGTTTAGTATGCGGTGTTGAGTCCATTTCGTTGAGCAAGGAGTAGCTCTTGTCTATTCCATATTTGGCTTAAGGAACTTTATCTGTGCTCATTTCAATCTCTGGTTTTATGCAGCACCCCAACTCACCTTTCCCCTTAAGCAAGCATAAGTTGGTTTTCTAAATTTGAGACCCTGTTCTGGTTTGGAATGCAGTTCCTGTGTAGCCAAGTTTACATTCCGTGTATTACTGATATCTTATGATGTTTCTTTTTCTGTGTGACTTACTTCAGTTAGAATCATCATACCTGAATCCACTCATTGTGCTGCTAAGGGCCTGATGACACAGATTTCATTGCTGAGTGATATTGCTTTGTAAGTAAATACCACAACTTCTTTATCCATTTTTCACTTTCTGTGATGTTGAACTTGTACTGTAAACGAGGTTCTTGTAAACAGAGCCGTTCCAAACTTTGGGGTGGCTGTGTCTTTTTGATTTTAATTTCCCTAAGCTATAGGACCATAAGTGGAAGTGCCCTAGGTTCTGTTGCTTTGTTTTTTAGATGTTTCAGGAAACACCATACACTTCTCCCGAGTGGTTGTTGGCAATTTACATCCCGCCCATCAGCAGAACAAGGCTCCCAGTTCTCCATGGCCTGTCCTGCCTTTCTGGATTTTACACTTTTTTCAGATGGCCCTTTTGACCAGGGGGAAGTGAGACTTCATTGTAGTGCAGATTTCCTTTGCAAGCTTGCTTGGTTGGCCAAAAAGGGCGTATGCGTTTTTTCCTGAATATATTCAGGAAAAAACGCATACGCCCTTTTTGGCCAAGTGCATCATTGTGGACGTTCTGCCTCTTTTCCTATGCTTTCAATGCAATTCCAGTCTACCTCCTGAAATCGGTTTCCTGCAATTCTGCCCCGCTTTCAAGTCCTCTTGGCAGCCTTACTTCAGTCTATTTTTGGACGATAGCTGTCATTTATAACTCTGCAGGTTTGTGAATTACAGTGCCCCTGAGCTCCTTTCTTCAACTCGCTTTCTTTTGAGCTGGCCGCAACACCGCAGGATGGCTTCAGGCCCTAATCTGGTTCCGGTACGGCACGCTGAGCCTTTGGTTATTTCCTCTTCCTGTTGGGAAATGAGAGTTAAATTTGCCCGTCCAGACACCTCCAGCTAGCCTCTCATTGGTTCTCGCTATTCCTGTTCATCTTCCGCAGAAATTGCAAACTGGGCCAAACAGGAGGTTAAAGACGCTGACTCTCCAAGTGGGGAGAGTGTTAGTAAAGCGTCTGGAATGTTGCACCCGAGTACCAGGGGAGGAAAACTGAGACATATTTGAACACGTCTCCCGTTCACATGGTTGATCGTACTTGGGTTCCACATGCATGTTTTAGCTGAAGGAAGAATACCTTAAACCTGGAGAGTTAAGACCCGTGTAATGGATACCATGCAATATGACTTCAAAGGGTCTTCATTTGCTCACCGAACCTCTCCAATCCTATCACTGCTGCGTTTATGCCCCTGTACACATGCTTGATTCTCTTTCGGAGACATCGCAATCCATAGGTTTTAAGATACTTACTAGTCAGGTACATTCTTAGGCGTTTAATATGCGGTGTTGAGTCCATTTCGTTGAGCAAGGAGTAGCTCTTGTCTATTCCATATTTGACTTAAGGAACTTTATCTGTGCTCATTTAAATCTCTGGTTTTATGCAGCACCCCAACTCACCTTTACCCTTAAGCAAGCATAAGTTGGTTTTCTAAATTTGAGACCCTGTTCTGTTCTGTAATTCAGTTCCTGTGTAGCCAAGTTTACATTCCGTGTATTAGTGATATCTTATGATGTTTCTTTTTCTGTGTGACTTACTTCAGTTAGAATCATCATACCTGAATCCACTCATTGTGCTGCTAAGGGCCTGATGACACAGATTTCATTGCTGAGTGATATTGCTTTGTAAGTAAATACCACAACTTCTTTATCCATTTTTCACTTTCTGCGATGTTGAACTTGTACTGTAAACGAGGTTCTTGTAAACAGAGCCGTTCCAAACTTTGGGGTGGCTGTGTCTTTTTGATTTTAATTTCCCTAAGCTATAGGACCATAAGTGGAAGTGCCCTAGGTTCTGTTGCTTTGTTTTTTAGATGTTTCAGGAAACACCATACACTTCTCCCGAGTGGTTGTTGGCAATTTACATCCCGCCCATCAGCAGAACAAGGCTCCCAGTTCTCCATGGCCTGTCCTGCCTTTCTGGATTTTACACTTTTTTCAGATGGCCCTTTTGACCGGGGGGAAGTGAGACTTCATTGTAGTGCAGATTTCCTTTGCAAGCTTGCTTGGTTGGCCAAAAAGGGCGTATGCGTTTTTTCCTGAATATATTCAGGAGAAAACGCATATGCCCTTTTTGGCCAAGTGCATCACTGTGGACGTTCTGCCTCTTTTCCTATGCTTTCAATGCAATTCCAGTCTACCTCCTGAAATCGGTTTCCTGCAATTCTGCCCCGCTTTCAAGTCCTCTTGGCAGCCTTACTTCAGTCTATTTTTGGACGACAGCTGTCATTTATAACTCTGCAGGTTTGTGAATTACAGTGCCCCTGAGCTCCTTTCTTCAACTCGCTTTCTTGTGACCTGGCCGCAACACCGCAGGATGGCTTCAGGCCCTAATCTGGTTCCGGCACGGCACGCTGAGCCTTTGGTTAATTCCTCTTCCTGGTGGGAAATGAGAGTTAAATTTGCCCGTCCAGACACCTGCAGCTAGCCTCTCATTGGTTCTCGCTATTCCTGTTCATCTTCCGCAGAAATTGCAAACTGGGCCAAACAGGAGGTTAAAGCGACTGACTCTCCAAGTCGGGAGAGTGTTAGTAAAGCGTCTGGAATGTTGCACCCGAGTACCAGGGTACGAAAACTGGGACATATTTGAACACGTCTCCCGATCACATGGTTGATCATACTCTAGGTTCCACATGCATGTTTTAGCTGAAGGAAGAATACCTTAAACCTGGGTAGTTGAAACCTGTGGAATGGGTACCATGCAATATGACTTCAAAGGGTCTTCATTTGCTCACCGAACCTCTCCAATCCTATCACTGCTGCGTTTATGCCCCTGTACACATGCTTGATTCTCTTTCGGAGACATAGCAATCCATAGGTTTTAAGATACTTACTAGTCAGGTACATTCTTAGGCGTTTAATATGCGGTGTTGAGTCCATTTCATTGAGCAAGGAGTAGCTCTTGTCTATTCCATATTTGGCTTAAGGAACTTTATCTGTGCTCATTTCAATCTCTGGTTTTATGCAGCACCCCAACTCACCTTTCCCCTTAAGCAAGCATAAGTTGGTTTTTTAAATTTGAGACACTGTTCTGTTTTGGAATTTAGTTCCTGTGTAGCCAACTTTACATTCCGTGTATTACTGATATCTTATGATGTTTCTTTTTCTGTGTGACTTATTTCAGTTAGAATCATCATACCTGAATCCACTCATTGTGCTCCTAAGGGCCTGATGACATAGATTTCATTGCTGAGTGATATTGCTTTGTAAGTAAATACCACAACTTCTTTATCCATTTTTCACTTTCTGCGATGTTGAACTTGTACTGTAAACGAGGTTCTTGTAAACAGAGGCGTCCCAAACTTTGGGGTGGCTGTGTCTTTTTCATTTTAATTTCCCTAAGCTATAGGACCATAAGTGGCAGTGCCCTAGGCTCTGTTGCTTTGTTTTTTAGATGTTTCAGGAAACACCATTCACTTCTCCTGAGTGTCTGTTGGTAATTTACATCCCGCCCATCAGCATAACAAGGCTCCCAGTTCTCCATGGCCTGTCCTGCCTTTCTGGATTTTACACTTTTTTCAGATGGCCCTTTTGACCGGGGGGAATTGAGACTTCATTGTAGTGCAGATTTCCTTTGCAAGCTTGCTTGGTTGGCCAAAAAGGGCGTATGCGTTTTTTCCTGAATATATTCAGGAAAAAACGCATACGCCCTTTTTGGCCAAGTGCATCATTGTGGACGTTCTGCCTCTTTTCCTATGCTTTCAATGCAGTTCCAGTCTACCTTCTGAAATCGGTTTCCTGCAATTCTGACCCGCTTTCAAGTCCTCTTGGCAGCCTTACTTCAGTCTATTTTTGGACGATAGCTGTCATTTATAACTCTGCAGGTTTGTGAATTACAGTGCCCCTGAGCTCCTTTCTTCAACTCGCTTTCTTTTGAGCTGGCCGCAACACCGCAGGATGGCTTCAGGCCCTAATCTGGTTCCAGCACGGCACGCTGAGCCTTTGGTTAATTCCTCTTCCTGGTGGGAAATGAGAGTTAAATTTGCCCGTCCAGACACCTGCAGCTAGCCTCTCATTGGTTCTCGCTATTCCTGTTCAGCTTCCGCAGAAATTGCAAACTGGGCCAAACAGGAGGTTAAAGCGACTGACTCTCCAAGTCGGGAGAGTGTTAGTAAAGCGTCTGGAATGTTGCACCCGAGTACCAGGGTACGAAAACTGGGACATATTTGAACACGTCTCCCGATCACATGGTTGATCATACTCTAGGTTCCACATGCATGTTTTAGCTGAAGGAAGAATACCTTAAACCTGGGTAGTTGAAACCCGTGGAATGGGTACCATGCAATATGACTTCAAAGGGTCTTCATTTGCTCACCGAACCTCTCCAATCCTATCACTGCTGCGTTTATGCCCCTGTACACATGCTTGATTCTCTTTTGGAGACATAGCAATCCATAGGTTTTAAGATACTTACTAGTCAGGTACATTCTTAGGCGTTTAATATGGGGTTTTGAGTCCATTTCGTTGAGCAAGGAGTAGCTCTTGTCTATTCCATATTTGGCTTAAGGAACTTTATCTGTGCTCATTTCAATCTCTGGTTTTATGCAGCACCCCAACTCATCTTTACCCTTAAGCAAGCATAAGTTGGTTTTCTAAATTTGAGAACCTGTTCTGTTCTGTCATTCAGTTCCTGTGTAGCCAACTTTACATTCCGTGTATTACTGATATCTTATGATGTTTCTTTTTCTGTGTGACTTATTTCAGTTAGAATCATCATACCTGAATCCACTCATTGTGCTGCTAAGGGCCTGATGACACAGATTTCATTGCTGAGTGATATTGCTTTGTAAGTAAATACCACAACTTCTTTATCCATTTTTCACTTTCTGCGATGTTGAACTTGTACTGTAAATGAGGTTCTTGTAAACAGAGCCGATCCAAACTTTGGGGTGGCTGTGTCTTTTTGATTTTAATTTCCCTAAGCTATAGGACCATAAGTGGAAGTGCCCTAGGTTCTGTTGCTTTGTTTTTTAGATGTTTCAGGAAACACCATACACTTCTCCCGAGTGGTTGTTGGCAATTTACATCCCGCCCATCAGCATAACAAGGCTCCCAGTTCTCCATGGCCTGTCCTGCCTTTCTGGATTTTACACTTTTTTCAGATGGCCCTTTTGACCGGGGGGAAGTGAGACTTCATTGTAGTGCAGATTTCCTTTGCAAGCTTGCTTGGTTGGCCAAAAAGGGCGTATGCGTTTTTTCCTGAATATATTCAGGAAAAAACGCATATGCCCTTTTTGGCCAAGTGCATCATTGTGGACGTTCTGCCTCTTTTCCTATGCTTTCAATGCAATTCCAGTCTACCTCCTGAAATCGGTTTCCTGCAATTCTGCCCCGTTTTCAAGTCCTCTTGGCAGCCTTACTTCAGTCTATTTTTGGACGATAGCTGTCATTTATAACTCTGCAGGTTTGTGAATTACAGTGCCCCTGAGCTCCTTTCTTCAACTCGCTTTCTTGTGACCTGGCCACAACACCGCAGGATGGCTTCAGGCCCTAATCTGGTTCCGGCACGGCATGCTGAGCCTTTGGTTAATTCCTCTTCCTGGTGGGAAATGAGAGTTAAATTTGCCCGTCCAGACACCTTCAGCTAGCCTCTCATTGGTTCTCGCTACTCCTGTTCATCTTCCGCAGAAATTGCAAACTGGGCCAAACAGGAGGTTAAAGGGACTGACTCTCCAAGTCGGGAGAGTGTTAGTAAAGCGTCTGGAATGTTGCACCCGAGTACCAGGGTACGAAAACTGGGACATATTTGAACACGTCTCCCGATCACATGGTTGATCATACTCTAGGTTCCACATGCATGTTTTAGCTGAAGGAAGAATACCTTAAACCTGGGTAGTTGAAACCCGTGGAATGGGTACCATGCAATATGACTTCAAAGGGTCTTCATTTGCTCACCGAACCTCTCCAATCCTATCACTGCTGCGTTTATGCCCCTGTACACATGCTTGATTCTCTTTTGGAGACATAGCAATCCATAGGTTTTAAGATACTTACTAGTCAGGTACATTCTTAGGCGTTTAATATGGGGTTTTGAGTCCATTTCGTTGAGCAAGGAGTAGCTCTTGTCTATTCCATATTTGGCTTAAGGAACTTTATCTGTGCTCATTTCAATCTCTGGTTTTATGCAGCACCCCAACTCATCTTTACCCTTAAGCAAGCATAAGTTGGTTTTCTAAATTTGAGAACCTGTTCTGTTCTGTCATTCAGTTCCTGTGTAGCCAACTTTACATTCCGTGTATTACTGATATCTTATGATGTTTCTTTTTCTGTGTGACTTATTTCAGTTAGAATCATCATACCTGAATCCACTCATTGTGCTGCTAAGGGCCTGATGACACAGATTTCATTGCTGAGTGATATTGCTTTGTAAGTAAATACCACAACTTCTTTATCCATTTTTCACTTTCTGCGATGTTGAACTTGTACTGTAAATGAGGTTCTTGTAAACAGAGCCGATCCAAACTTTGGGGTGGCTGTGTCTTTTTGATTTTAATTTCCCTAAGCTATAGGACCATAAGTGGAAGTGCCCTAGGTTCTGTTGCTTTGTTTTTTAGATGTTTCAGGAAACACCATACACTTCTCCCGAGTGGTTGTTGGCAATTTACATCCCGCCCATCAGCATAACAAGGCTCCCAGTTCTCCATGGCCTGTCCTGCCTTTCTGGATTTTACACTTTTTTCAGATGGCCCTTTTGACCGGGGGGAAGTGAGACTTCATTGTAGTGCAGATTTCCTTTGCAAGCTTGCTTGGTTGGCCAAAAAGGGCGTATGCGTTTTTTCCTGAATATATTCAGGAAAAAACGCATATGCCCTTTTTGGCCAAGTGCATCATTGTGGACGTTCTGCCTCTTTTCCTATGCTTTCAATGCAATTCCAGTCTACCTCCTGAAATCGGTTTCCTGCAATTCTGCCCCGTTTTCAAGTCCTCTTGGCAGCCTTACTTCAGTCTATTTTTGGACGATAGCTGTCATTTATAACTCTGCAGGTTTGTGAATTACAGTGCCCCTGAGCTCCTTTCTTCAACTCGCTTTCTTGTGACCTGGCCACAACACCGCAGGATGGCTTCAGGCCCTAATCTGGTTCCGGCACGGCATGCTGAGCCTTTGGTTAATTCCTCTTCCTGGTGGGAAATGAGAGTTAAATTTGCCCGTCCAGACACCTTCAGCTAGCCTCTCATTGGTTCTCGCTACTCCTGTTCATCTTCCGCAGAAATTGCAAACTGGGCCAAACAGGAGGTTAAAGGGACTGACTCTCCAAGTCGGGAGAGTGTTAGTAAAGCGTCTGGAATGTTGCACCCGAGTACCAGGGTACGAAAACTGGGACATATTTGAACACGTCTCCCGATCACATGGTTGATCATACTCTAGGTTCCACATGCATGTTTTAGCTGAAGGAAGAATACCTTAAACCTGGGTAGTTGAAACCCGTGGAATGGGTACCATGCAATATGACTTCAAAGGGTCTTCATTTGCTCACCGAACCTCTCCAATCCTATCACTGCTGCGTTTATGCCCCTGTACACATGCTTGATTCTCTTTTGGAGACATAGCAATCCATAGGTTTTAAGATACTTACTAGTCAGGTACATTCTTAGGCGTTTAATATGCGGTGTTGAGTCCATTTCATTGAGCAAGGAGTAGCTCTTGTCTATTCCATATTTGGCTTAAGGAACTTTATCTGTGCTCATTTCAATCTCTGGTTTTATGCAGCACCCCAACTCACCTTTACCCTTAAGCAAGCATAAGTTGGTTTTTTAAATTTGAGACACTGTTCTGTTTTGGAATTCAGTTCCTGTGTAGCCAACTTTACATTCCGTGTATTACTGATATCTTATGATGTTTCTTTTTCTGTGTGACTTATTTCAGTTAGAATCATCATACCTGAATCCACTCATTGTGCTGCTAAGGGCCTGATGACACAGATTTCATTGCTGAGTGATATTGCTTTGTAAGTAAATACCACAACTTCTTTATCCATTTTTCACTTTCTGCGATGTTGAACTTGTACTGTAAATGAGGTTCTTGTAAACAGAGCCGATCCAAACTTTGGGGTGGCTGTGTCTTTTTGATTTTAATTTCCCTAAGCTATAGGACCATAAGTGGAAGTGCCCTAGGTTCTGTTGCTTTGTTTTTTAGATGTTTCAGGAAACACCATACACTTCTCCCGAGTGGTTGTTGGCAATTTACATCCCGCCCATCAGCATAACAAGGCTCCCAGTTCTCCATGGCCTGTCCTGCCTTTCTGGATTTTACACTTTTTTCAGATGGCCCTTTTGACCGGGGGGAAGTGAGACTTCATTGTAGTGCAGATTTCCTTTGCAAGCTTGCTTGGTTGGCCAAAAAGGGCGTATGCGTTTTTTCCTGAATATATTCAGGAAAAAACGCATATGCCCTTTTTGGCCAAGTGCATCATTGTGGACGTTCTGCCTCTTTTCCTATGCTTTCAATGCAATTCCAGTCTACCTCCTGAAATCGGTTTCCTGCAATTCTGCCCCGTTTTCAAGTCCTCTTGGCAGCCTTACTTCAGTCTATTTTTGGACGATAGCTGTCATTTATAACTCTGCAGGTTTGTGAATTACAGTGCCCCTGAGCTCCTTTCTTCAACTCGCTTTCTTGTGACCTGGCCGCAACACCGCAGGATGGCTTCAGGCCCTAATCTGGTTCCGGCACGGCATGCTGAGCCTTTGGTTAATTCCTCTTCCTGGTGGGAAATGAGAGTTAAATTTGCCCGTCCAGACACCTTCAGCTAGCCTCTCATTGGTTCTCGCTACTCCTGTTCATCTTCCGCAGAAATTGCAAACTGGGCCAAACAGGAGGTTAAAGGAACTGACTCTCCAAGTCGGGAGAGTGTTAGTAAAGCGTCTGGAATGTTGCACCCGAGTACCAGGGTACGAAAACTGGGACATATTTGAACACGTCTCCCGATCACATGGTTGATCATACTCTAGGTTCCACATGCATGTTTTAGCTGAAGGAAGAATACCTTAAACCTGGGTAGTTGAAACCCGTGGAATGGGTACCATGCAATATGACTTCAAAGGGTCTTCATTTGCTCACCGAACCTCTCCAATCCTATCACTGCTGCGTTTATGCCCCTGTACACATGCTTGATTCTCTTTTGGAGACATAGCAATCCATAGGTTTTAAGATACTTACTAGTCAGGTACATTCTTAGGCGTTTAATATGCGGTGTTGAGTCCATTTCATTGAGCAAGGAGTAGCTCTTGTCTATTCCATATTTGGCTTAAGGAACTTTATCTGTGCTCATTTCAATCTCTGGTTTTATGCAGCACCCCAACTCACCTTTCCCCTTAAGCAAGCATAAGTTGGTTTTTTAAATTTGAGACACTGTTCTGTTTTGGAATTCAGTTCCTGTGTAGCCAACTTTACATTCCGTGTATTACTGATATCTTATGATGTTTCTTTTTCTGTGTGACTTATTTCAGTTAGAATCATCATACCTGAATCCACTCATTGTGCTGCTAAGGGCCTGATGACATAGATTTCATTGCTGAGTGATATTGCTTTGTAAGTAAATACCACAACTTCTTTATCCATTTTTCACTTTCTGCGATGTTGAACTTGTACTGTAAACGAGGTTCTTGTAAACAGAGGCGTCCCAAACTTTGGGGTGGCTGTGTCTTTTTGATTTTAATTTCCCTAAGCTATAGGACCATAAGTGGCAGTGCCCTAGGCTCTGTTGCTTTGTTTTTTAGATGTTTCAGGAAACACCATACACTTCTCCTGAGTGTCTGTTGGTAATTTACATCCCGCCCATCAGCATAACAAGGCTCCCAGTTCTCCATGGCCTGTCCTGCCTTTCTGGATTTTACACTTTTTTCAGATGGCCCTTTTGACCGGGGGGAATTGAGACTTCATTGTAGTGCAGATTTCCTTTGCAAGCTTGCTTGGTTGGCCAAAAAGGGCGTATGCGTTTTTTCCTGAATATATTCAGGAAAAAACGCATACGCCCTTTTTGGCCAAGTGCATCATTGTGGACGTTCTGCCTCTTTTCCTATGCTTTCAATGCAGTTCCAGTCTACCTTCTGAAATCGGTTTCCTGCAATTCTGACCCGCTTTCAAGTCCTCTTGGCAGCCTTACTTCAGTCTATTTTTGGACGATAGCTGTCATTTATAACTCTGCAGGTTTGTGAATTACAGTGTCCCTGAGCTCCTTTCTTCAACTCGCTTTCTTTTGAGCTGGCCGCAACACCGCAGGATGGCTTCAGGCCGTAATCTGGTTCCGGCACGGCACGCTGAGCCTTTGGTTAATTCCTCTTCCTGGTGGGAAATGAGAGTTAAATTTGCCCGTCCAGACACCTACAGCTAGCCTCTCATTGGTTCTCGCTATTCCTGTTCATCTTCCGCAGAAATTGCAAACTGGGCCAAACAGGAGGTTAAAGGGACTGACTCTCCAAGTCGGGGAAGTGTTAGTAAAGCGTCTGGAATGTTGCACCCGAGTACCAGGGTACGAAAACTGGGACATATTTGAACACGTCTCCCGATCACATGGTTGATCATACTCTAGGTTCCACATGCATGTTTTAGCTGAAGGAAGAATACCTTAAACCTGGGTAGTTGAAACCCGTGGAATGGGTACCATGAAATATGACTTCAAAGGGTCTTCATTTGCTCACCGAACCTCTCCAATCCTATCACTGCTGCGTTTATGCCCCTGTACACATGCTTGATTCTCTTTCGGAGACATAGCAATCCATAGGTTTTAAGATACTTACTAGTCAGGTACATTCTTAGGCGTTTAATATGGGGTGTTGAGTCCATTTCGTTGAGCAAGGAGTAGCTCTTGTCTATTCCATATTTGGCTTAAGGAACTTTATCTGTGCTCATTTCAATCTCTGGTTTTATGCAGCACCCCAACTCATCTTTACCCTTAAGCAAGCATAAGTTTGTTTTCTAAATTTGAGAACCTGTTCTGTTCTGTCATTCAGTTCCTGTGTAGCCAACTTTACATTCCGTGTATTACTGATATCTTATGATGTTTCTTTTTCTGTGTGACTTATTTCAGTTAGAATCATCATACCTGAATCCACTCATTGTGCTGCTAAGGGCCTGATGACACAGATTTCATTGCTGACTGATATTGCTTTGTAAGTAAATACCACAACTTCTTTATCGATTTTTCACTTTCTGCGATGTTGAACTTGTACTGTAAACGAGGTTCTTGTAAACAGAGCCGATCCAAACTTTGGGGTGTCTGTGTCTTTTTGATTTTAATTTCCCTAAGCTATAGGACCATAAGTGGAAGTGCAATAGGTTCTGTTGCTTTGTTTTTTAGATGTTTCAGGAAACACCATACACTTCTCCCGAGTGGTTGTTGGCAATTTACATCCCGCCCATCAGCATAACAAGGCTCCCAGTTCTCCATGGCCTGTCCTGCCTTTCTGGATTTTACCCTTTTTTCAGATGGCCCTTTTGACCGGGGGGAAGTGAGACTTCATTGTAGTGCAGATTTCCTTTGCAAGCTTGCTTGGTTGGCCAAAAAGGGCGTATGCGTTTTTTCCTGAATATATTCAGGAAAAAACGCATACGCCCTTTTTGGCCAAGTGCATCATTGTGGACGTTCTGCCTCTTTTCCTATGCTTTCAATGCAATTCCAGTCTACCTCCTGAAATCGGTTTCCTGCAATTCTGCCCTGCTTTCAAGTCCTCTTGGCAGCCTTACTTCAGTATATTTTTGGACGACAGCTGTCATTTATAACTCTGCAGGTTTGTGAATTACAGTGCCCCTGAGCTCCTTTCTTCAACTCGCTTTCTTTTGAGCTGGCCGCAACACCGCAGGATGGCTTCAGGTCCTAATCTGATTCTGGTACGGAACGCTGAGCCTTTGGTTATTTCCTCTTCCTGGTGGGAAATGAGAGTTAAATTTGCCCGTCCAGACACCTCCAGCTAGTCTCTCATTGGTTCTCACTATTCCTGTTCATCTTCCGCAGAAATTGCAAACTGGGCCAAACAGGAGGTCAAAGGGACTGACTCTCCAAGTCGGGAGAGTGTTAGTAAAGTGTCTGGAATGTTGCACCCAAGTACCAGGGTACGAAAACTGAGACATATTTGAACACGTCTCCCGATCACATGGTTGATCATACTCTAGGTTCCACATGCATGTTTTAGCTGAAGGAAGAATACCTTAAACCTGGGTAGTTGAAACCCGTGGAATGGGTACCATGCAATATGACTTCAAAGGGTCTTCATTTGCTCACCGAACCTCTCCAATCCTATCACTGCTGCGTTTATGCCCCTGTACACATGCTTGATTCTCTTTCGGAGACATAGCAATCCATAGGTTTTAAGATACTTACTAGTCAGGTACATTCTTAGGCGTTTAATATGCGGTGTTGAGTCCATTTCGTTGAGCAAGGAGTAGCTCTTGTCTATTCCATATTTGGCTTAAGGAACTTTATCTGTGCTCATTTCAATCTCTGGTTTTATGCAGCACCCCAACTCACCTTTACCCTTAAGCAAGCATAAGTTGGTTTTCTAAATTTGAGAACCTGTTCTGTTCTGTCATTCAGTTCCTGTGTAGCCAAGTTTACAATCCGTGTATTACTGATATCTTATGATGTTTCTTTTTCTGTGTGACTTATTTCAGTTAGAATCATCATACCTGAATCCACTCATTGTGCTGCTAAGGGCCTGATGACATAGATTTCATTGCTGAGTGATATTGCTTTGTAAGTAAATACCACAACTTCTTTATCCATTTTTCACTTTCTGCGATGTTGAACTTGTACTGTAAACGAGGTTCTTGTAAACAGAGGCGTCCCAAACATTGGGGTGGCTGTGTCTTTTTGATTTTAATTTCCCTAAGCTATAGGACCATAAGTGGAAGTGCCCTAGGCTCTGTTGCTTTGTTTTTTAGATGTTTCAGGAAACACCATACACTTCTCCCGAGTGTCTGTTGGCAATTTACATCCCGCCCATCAGCATAACAAGGCTCCCAGTTCTCCATGGCCTGTCCTGCCTTTCTGGATTTTATACTTTTTTCAGATGGCCCTTTTGACCGGGGGGAAGTGAGACTTCATTGTAGTGCAGATTTCCTTTGCAAGCTTGCTTGGTTGGCCAAAAAGGGCGTATGCGTTTTTTCCTGAATATATTCAGGAAAAAACGCATACGCCCTTTTTGGCCAAGTGCATCATTGTGGACGTTCTGCCTCTTTTCCTATGCTTTCAATGCAATTCCAGTCTACCTCCTGAAATCGGTTTCCTGCAATTCTGCCCCGCTTTCAAGTCCTCTTGGCAGCCTTACTTCAGTCTATTTTTGGACGATAGCTGTCATTTATAACTCTGCAGGTTTGTGAATTACAGTGCCCCTGAGCTCCTTTCTTCAACTCGCTTTCTTGTGACCTGGCCGCAACACCGCAGGATGGCTTCAGGCCCTAATCTGGTTCCGGCACGGCACGCTGAGCCTTTGGTTATTTCCTCTTCCTGGTGGGAAATGAGAGTTAAATTTGCCCGTTCAGAAACCTCCAGGTAGTCTCTCATTGGTTCTCGCTATTCCTGTTCATCTTCCGCAGAAATTGCAAACTGGGCCAAACAGGAGGTTAAAGGGACTGACTCTCCAAGTCGGGAGAGTGTTAGTAAAGCATGTGGAATGTTGCACCCGAGTACCAGGGTATGAAAACTGGGACATATTTGAACACGTCTCCCGATCACATGGTTGATCATACTCTAGGTTCCACATGCATGTTTTAGCTGAAGGAAGAATACCTTAAACCTGGGTAGTTGAAACCCGTGGAATGGGTACCATGCAATATGACTTCAAAGGGTCTTCATTTGCTCACCGAACCTCTCCAATCCTATCACTGCTGCGTTTATGTCCCTGTACACATGCTTGATTCTCTTTCGGAGACATAGCAATCCATAGGTTTTAAGATACTTACTAGTCAGGTACATTCTTAGGCGTTTAATATGCGGTGTTGAGTCCATTTCGTTGAGCAAGGAGTAGCTCTTGTCTATTCCATATTTGGCTTAAGGAACTTTATCTGTGCTCATTTCAATCTCTGGTTTTATGCAGCACCCCAACTCACCTTTACCCTTAAGCAAGCATAAGTTG
Source organism: Stenella coeruleoalba (assembly GCF_951394435.1). Taxonomy (NCBI): domain Eukaryota; kingdom Metazoa; phylum Chordata; class Mammalia; order Artiodactyla; family Delphinidae; genus Stenella; species Stenella coeruleoalba. The sequence continues at coordinate 850,665 of NW_027646265.1, forward strand.
GTTTTCTAAATTTGAGACCCTGTTCTGTTCTGTAATTCAGTTCCTGTGTAGCCAAGTTTACAATCCGTGTATTAGTGATATCTTATGATGTTTCTTTTTCTGTGTGACTTATTTCAGTTAGAATCATCGTACCTGAATCCACTCATTATGCTGCTACGGGCCTGATGACATAGATTTCATTGCTGAGTGATACTGCATTGTACGTAAGTACCAAAAGTTCTTTATCCATTTTTCACTTTCTGTGATATTGAACTTGTACGGTAAACGAGGTTCTTGTAAACAGAGGCGTCCCAAACTTTGGGGTGGCTGTGTCTTTTTGATTTTAATTTCCCTAAGCTATAGGACCATAAGTGGAAGTGCCCTAGGCTCTGTTGCTTTGTTTTTTAGATGTTTCAGGAAATACCATACACTTCTCCCGAGTGGTTGTTGGCAATTTACATCCCGCCCATCAGCATAACAAGGCTCCCAGTTCTCCATGGCCTGTCCTGCCTTTCTGGATTTTACACTTTTTTCAGATGGCCCTTTTCACTGGGGGGAAGTGAGACTTCATTGTAGTGCAGATTTCCTTTGCAAGTTTGCTTGGTTGGCCAAAAAGGACGTATGCGTTTTTTCCTGAATATATTCAGGAAAAAACGCATACGCCCTTTTTGTCCAAGTGCATCATTGTGGACGTTCTGCCTCTTTTCCTATGCTTTCAATGCAATTCCAGTCTACCTCCTGAAATCGGTTTCCTGCAATTCTGCCCCGCTTTCAAGTCCTCTTGGCAGCCTTACTTCAGTGTATTTTTGGAGGATAGTTGTCATTTGTAACTCTGCAGGTTTGTGAATTACAGTGCCCCTGAGTTCCTTTCTTCAACTCGCTTTCTTTTGATCTGGCCGCAACACCGCAGGATGGCTTCAGGCCCTAATCTGGTTCCGGCACGGCACGCTGAGCCTTTGGTTAATTCCTCTTCCTGGTGGGAAATGAGAGTTAAATTTGCCCGTCCAGACACCTCCAGCTAGCCTCTCATTGGTTCTCGCTATTCCTGTTCATCTTCCGCAGAAATTGCAAACTGGGCCAAACAGGAGGTTAAAGGCGCTGACTCTCCAAGTCGGGAGAGTGTTAGTAAAGCGTCTGGAATGTTGCACCCGAGTACCAGGGTACGAAAACTGGGACATATTTGAACACGTCTCCCGATCACATGGTTGATCATACTCTAGGTTCCACATGCATGTTTTAGCTGAAGGAAGAATACCTTAAACCTGGGTAGTTGAAACCCGTGGAATGGGTACCATGCAATATGACTTCAAAGGGTCTTCATTTGCTCACCGAACCTCTCCAATCCTATCACTGCTGCGTTTATGCCCCTGTACACATGCTTGATTCTCTTTCGGAGACATAGCAATCCCTAGGTTTTAAGATACTTACTAGTCAGGTACATTCTTAGGCGTTTAATATGCGGTGTTGAGTCCATTTCGTTGAGCAAGGAGTAGCTCTTGTCTATTCCATATTTGGCTTAAGGAACTTTATCTGTGCTCATTTCAATCTCTGGTTTTATGCAGCACCCCAACTCACCTTTACCCTTAAGCAAGCATAAGTTGGTTTTCTAAATTTGAGACCCTGTTCTGTTCTGTAATTCAGTTCCTGTGTAGCCAAGTTTACATTCCGTGTATTACTGATATCTTATGATGTTTCTTTTTCTGTGTCACTTATTTCAATTAGAATCATCATACCTGAATCCACTCATTGTGCTGCTAAGGGCCTGATGACACAGATTTCATTGCTGAGTGATATTGCTTTGTAAGTAAATACCACAACTTTTTTATCCATTTTTCACTTTCTTCGATGTTGAACTTGTACTGTAAACGAGGTTCTTGTAAACAGAGCCATTCCAAACTTTGGGGTGGCTGTGTCTTTTTGATTTTAAATTCCCTAAGCTATAGGACCATAAGTGGAAGTGCCCTAGGCTCTGTTGCTTTGTTTTTTAGATGTTTCAGGAAACACCATACACTTCTCCTGAGTGTTTGTTGGCAATTTACATCCCGCCCTTCAGCATAACAAGGCTCCCAGTTCTCCATGGCCTGTCCTGCCTTTCTGGATTTTACACTTTTTTCAGATGGCCCTTTTCACCGGGGGAAGTGAGACTTCATTGTAGTGCAGATTTCCTTTGCAAGCTTGCTTGGTTGGCCAAAAAGGGCGTATGCGTTTTTTCCTGAATATATTCAGGAAAAAACGCATACGCCCTTTTTGGCCAAGTGCATCATTGTGGACGTTCTGCCTCTTTTCCTATGCTTTCAATGCAATTCCAGTCTACCTCCTGAAATCGGTTTCCTGCAATTCTGCCCCGCTTTCAAGTCCTCTTGGCAGCCTTACTTCAGTCTATTTTTGGACGATAGCTGTCATTTATAAGTCTGCAGGTTTGTGAATTACAGTGCCCCTGAGCTCCTTTCTTCAACTCGCTTTCTTGTGACCTGGCTGCAACACCGCAGGATGGCTTCAGGCCCTAATCTGGTTCCAGCCCGGCATGCTGAGCCTTTGGTTAATTCCTCTTCCTGGTGGGAAATGAGAGTTAAATTTGCCCGTCCAGACACCTGCAGCTAGCCTCTCATTGGTTCTCGCTATTCCTGTTCAGCTTCCGCAGAAATTGCAAACTGGGCCAAACAGGAGGTTAAAGGGACTGACTCTCCAAGTCGGGAGAGTGTTAGTAAAGCGTCTGGAATGTTGCACCCGAGTACCAGGGGAGGAAAACTGAGACATATTTGAACACGTCTCCCGATCACATGGTTGATCATACTCTAGGTTCCACATGCATGTTTTAGCTGAAGGAAGAATACCTTAAACCTGGGTAGTTGAAACCCGTGGAATGGGTACCATGCAATATGACTTCAAAGGGTCTTCATTTGCTCACCGAACCTCTCCAATCCTATCACTGCTGCGTTTATGCCCCTGTACACATGCTTGATTCTCTTTTGGAGACATAGCAATCCATAGGTTTTAAGATACTTACTAGTCAGGTACATTCTTAGGCGTTTAATATGCGGTGTTGAGTCCATTTCGTTGAGCAAGGAGTAGCTCTTGTCTATTCCATATTTGGCTTAAGGAACTTTATCTGTGCTCATTTCAATCTCTGGTTTTATGCAGCACCCCAACTCACCTTTACCCTTAAGCAAGCATAAGTTGGTTTTCTAAATTTGAGACCCTGTTCTGTTCTGTAATTCAGTTCCTGTGTAGCCAAGTTTACATTCCGTGTATTACTGATATCTTATGATGTTTCTTTTTCTGTGTGACTTATTTCAGTTAGAATCATCATACCTGAATCCACTCATTGTGCTGCTAAGGGCCTGATGACACAGATTTCATTGATTAGTGATATTGCTTTGTAAGTAAATACCACAACTTCTTTATCCATTTTTCACTTTCTGCGATGTTGAACTTGTACTGTAAACGAGGTTCTTGTAAACAGAGCCGTTCCAAACTTTGGGGTGGCTGTGTCTTTTTGATTTTAATTTCCCTAAGCTATAGGACCATAAGTGGAAGTGCCCTAGGTTCTGTTGCTTTGTTTTTTAGATGTTTCAGGAAACACCATACACTTCTCCTGAGTGGTTGTTGACAATTTACATCCCGCCCATCAGCATAACAAGGCTCCCAGTTCTCCATGGCCTGTCCTGCCTTTCTGGATTTTACCCTTTTTTCAGATGGCCCTTTTGACCGGGGGGAAGTGAGACTTCATTGTAGTGCAGATTTCCTTTGCAAGCTTGCTTGGTTGGCCAAAAAGGGCGTATGCGTTTTTTCCTGAATATATTCAGGAAAAAACGCATACGCCCTTTTTGGCCAAGTGCATCATTGTGGACGTTCTGCCTCTTTTCCTATGCTTTCAATGCAATTCCAGTCTACCTCCTGAAATCGGTTTCCTGCAATTCTGCCCCGCTTTCAAGTCCTCTTGGCAGCCTTACTTCAGTCTATTTTTGGACGATAGCTGTCATTTATAACTCTGCAGGTTTGTGAATTACAGTGCCCCTGAGCTCCTTTCTTCAACTCGCTTTCTTGTGACCTGGCCGCAACACCGCAGGATGGCTTCAGGCCCTAATCTGGTTCCGGCACGGCACGCTGAGCCTTTGGTTATTTCCTCTTCCTGGTGGGAAATGAGAGTTAAATTTGCCCGTTCAGAAACCTCCAGGTAGTCTCTCATTTGTTCTCGCTATTCCTGTTCATCTTCCGCAGAAATTGCAAACTGGGCCAAACAGGAGGTTAAAGGGACTGACTCTCCAAGTCGGGAGAGTGTTAGTAAAGCGTCTGGAATGTTGCACCCGAGTACCAGGGTACGAAAACTGGGACATATTTGAACACGTCTCCCGATCACATGGTTGATCATACTCTAGGTTCCACATGCATGTTTTAGCTGAAGGAAGAATACCTTAAACCTGGGTAGTTGAAACCCGTGGAATGGGTACCATGCAATATGACTTCAAAGGGTCTTCATTTGCTCACCGAACCTCTCCAATCCTATCACTGCTGCGTTTATGCCCCTGTACACATGCTTGATTCTCTTTCGGAGACATAGCAATCCATAGGTTTTAAGATACTTACTAGTCAGGTACATTCTTAGGCGTTTAATATGCGGTGTTGAGTCCATTTCGTTGAGCAAGGAGTAGCTCTTGTCTATTCCATATTTGGCTTAAGGAACTTTATCTGTGCTCATTTCAATCTCTGGTTTTATGCAGCACCCCAACTCACCTTTACCCTTAAGCAAGCATAAGTTGGTTTTCTAAATTTGAGACCCTGTTCTGTTCTGTAATTCAGTTCCTGTGTAGCCAAGTTTACAATCCGTGTATTAGTGATATCTTATGATGTTTCTTTTTCTGTGTGACTTATTTCAGTTAGAATCATCGTACCTGAATCCACTCATTATGCTGCTACGGGCCTGATGACATAGATTTCATTGCTGAGTGATACTGCATTGTACGTAAGTACCAAAAGTTCTTTATCCATTTTTCACTTTCTGTGATATTGAACTTGTACGGTAAACGAGGTTCTTGTAAACAGAGGCGTCCCAAACTTTGGGGTGGCTGTGTCTTTTTGATTTTAATTTCCCTAAGCTATAGGACCATAAGTGGAAGTGCCCTAGGCTCTGTTGCTTTGTTTTTTAGATGTTTCAGGAAACACCATACACTTCTCCTGAGTGGTTGTTGGCAATTTACATCCCGCCCATCAGCATAACAAGGCTCCCAGTTCTCCATGGCCTGTCCTGCCTTTCTGGATTTTACACTTTTTTCAGATGGCCCTTTTCACTGGGGGGAAGTGAGACTTCATTGTAGTGCAGATTTCCTTTGCAAGTTTGCTTGGTTGGCCAAAAAGGACGTATGCGTTTTTTCCTGAATATATTCAGGAAAAAACGCATACGCCCTTTTTGTCCAAGTGCATCATTGTGGACGTTCTGCCTCTTTTCCTATGCTTTCAATGCAATTCCAGTCTACCTCCTGAAATCGGTTTCCTGCAATTCTGCCCCGCTTTCAAGTCCTCTTGGCAGCCTTACTTCAGTGTATTTTTGGAGGATAGCTGTCATTTGTAACTCTGCAGGTTTGTGAATTACAGTGCCCCTGAGTTCCTTTCTTCAACTCGCTTTCTTTTGAGCTGGCCGCAACACCGCAGGATGGCTTCAGGCCCTAATCTGTTTCCGGCACGGCACGCTGAGCCTTTGGTTAATTCCTCTTCCTGGTGGGAAATGAGAGTTAAATTTGCCCGTCCAGACACCTCCAGCTAGCCTCTCATTGGTTCTCGCTATTCCTGTTCATCTTCCGCAGAAATTGCAAACTGGGCCAAACAGGAGGTTAAAGGCGCTGACTCTCCAAGTCGGGAGAGTGTTAGTAAAGCGTCTGGAATGTTGCACCCGAGTACCAGGGTACGAAAACTGGGACATATTTGAACACGTCTCCCGATCACATGGTTGATCATACTCTAGGTTCCACATGCATGTTTTAGCTGAAGGAAGAATACCTTAAACCTGGGTAGTTGAAACCCGTGGAATGGGTACCATGCAATATGACTTCAAAGGGTCTTCATTTGCTCACCGAACCTCTCCAATCCTATCACTGCTGCGTTTATGCCCCTGTACACATGCTTGATTCTCTTTCGGAGACATAGTAATCCCTAGGTTTTAAGATACTTACTAGTCAGGTACATTCTTAGGCGTTTAATATGCGGTGTTGAGTCCATTTCGTTGAGCAAGGAGTAGCTCTTGTCTATTCCATATTTGGCTTAAGGAACTTTATCTGTGCTCATTTCAATCTCTGGTTTTATGCAGCACCCCAACTCACCTTTACCCTTAAGCAAGCATAAGTTGGTTTTCTAAATTTGAGACCCTGTTCTGTTCTGTAATTCAGTTCCTGTGTAGCCAAGTTTACATTCCGTGTATTACTGATATCTTATGATGTTTCTTTTTCTGTGTCACTTATTTCAATTAGAATCATCATACCTGAATCCACTCATTGTGCTGCTAAGGGCCTGATGACACAGATTTCATTGCTGAGTGATATTGCTTTGTAAGTAAATACCACAACTTTTTTATCCATTTTTCACTTTCTTCGATGTTGAACTTGTACTGTAAACGAGGTTCTTGTAAACAGAGCCATTCCAAACTTTGGGGTGGCTGTGTCTTTTTGATTTTAATTTCCCTAAGCTATAGGACCATAAGTGGAAGTGCCCTAGGCTCTGTTACTTTGTTTTTTAGATGTTTCAGGAAACACCATACACTTCTCCTGAGTGTTTGTTGGCAATTTACATCCCGCCCTTCAGCATAACAAGGCTCCCAGTTCTCCATGGCCTGTCCTGCCTTTCTGGATTTTACACTTTTTTCAGATGGCCCTTTTCACCGGGGGAAGTGAGACTTCATTGTAGTGCAGATTTCCTTTGCAAGCTTGCTTGGTTGGCCAAAAAGGGCGTATGCGTTTTTTCCTGAATATATTCAGGAAAAAACGCATACGCCCTTTTTGGCCAAGTGCATCATTGTGGACGTTCTGCCTCTTTTCCTATGCTTTCAATGCAATTCCAGTCTACCTCCTGAAATCGGTTTCCTGCAATTCTGCCCCGCTTTCAAGTCCTCTTGGCAGCCTTACTTCAGTCTATTTTTGGACGATAGCTGTCATTTATAACTCTGCAGGTTTGTGAATTACAGTGTCCCTGAGCTCCTTTCTTCAACTCGCTTTCTTGTGACCTGGCTGCAACACCGCAGGATGGCTTCAGGCCCTAATCTGGTTCCAGCCCGGCATGCTGAGCCTTTGGTTAATTCCTCTTCCTGGTGGGAAATGAGAGTTAAATTTGCCCGTCCAGACACCTGCAGCTAGCCTCTCATTGGTTCTCGCTATTCCTGTTCAGCTTCCGCAGAAATTGCAAACTGGGCCAAACAGGAGGTTAAAGGGACTGACTCTCCAAGTCGGGAGAGTGTTAGTAAAGCGTCTGGAATGTTGCACCCGAGTACCAGGGGAGGAAAACTGAGACATATTTGAACACGTCTCCCGATCACATGGTTGATCATACTCTAGGTTCCACATGCATGTTTTAGCTGAAGGAAGAATACCTTAAACCTGGGTAGTTGAAACCCGTGGAATGGGTACCATGCAATATGACTTCAAAGGGTCTTCATTTGCTCACCGAACCTCTCCAATCCTATCACTGCTGCGTTTATGCCCCTGTACACATGCTTGATTCTCTTTTGGAGACATAGCAATCCATAGGTTTTAAGATACTTACTAGTCAGGTACATTCTTAGGCGTTTAATATGCGGTGTTGAGTCCATTTCGTTGAGCAAGGAGTAGCTCTTGTCTATTCCATATTTGGCTTAAGGAACTTTATCTGTGCTCATTTCAATCTCTGGTTTTATGCAGCACCCCAACTCACCTTTACCCTTAAGCAAGCATAAGTTGGTTTTCTAAATTTGAGACCCTGTTCTGTTCTGTAATTCAGTTCCTGTGTAGCCAAGTTTACATTCCGTGTATTACTGATATCTTATGATGTTTCTTTTTCTGTGTGACTTATTTCAGTTAGAATCATCATACCTGAATCCACTCATTGTGCTGCTAAGGGCCTGATGACACAGATTTCATTGATTAGTGATATTGCTTTGTAAGTAAATACCACAACTTCTTTATCCATTTTTCACTTTCTGCGATGTTGAACTTGTACTGTAAACGAGGTTCTTGTAAACAGAGCCGTTCCAAACTTTGGGGTGGCTGTGTCTTTTTGATTTTAATTTCCCTAAGCTATAGGACCATAAGTGGAAGTGCCCTAGGTTCTGTTGCTTTGTTTTTTAGATGTTTCAGGAAACACCATACACTTCTCCTGAGTGGTTGTTGACAATTTACATCCCGCCCATCAGCATAACAAGGCTCCCAGTTCTCCATGGCCTGTCCTGCCTTTCTGGATTTTACCCTTTTTTCAGATGGCCCTTTTGACCGGGGGGAAGTGAGACTTCATTGTAGTGCAGATTTCCTTTGCAAGCTTGCTTGGTTGGCCAAAAAGGGCGTATGCGTTTTTTCCTGAATATATTCAGGAAAAAACGCATACGCCCTTTTTGGCCAAGTGCATCATTGTGGACGTTCTGCCTCTTTTCCTATGCTTTCAATGCAATTCCAGTCTACCTCCTGAAATCGGTTTCCTGCAATTCTGCCCCGCTTTCAAGTCCTCTTGGCAGCCTTACTTCAGTCTATTTTTGGACGATAGCTGTCATTTATAACTCTGCAGGTTTGTGAATTACAGTGCCCCTGAGCTCCTTTCTTCAACTCGCTTTCTTGTGACCTGGCCGCAACACCGCAGGATGGCTTCAGGCCCTAATCTGATTCCGGCACGGCACGCTGAGCCTTTGGTTATTTCCTCTTCCTGGTGGGAAATGAGAGTTAAATTTGCCCGTTCAGAAACCTCCAGGTAGTCTCTCATTGGTTCTCGCTATTCCTGTTCATCTTCCGCAGAAATTGCAAACTGGGCCAAACAGGAGGTTAAAGGGACTGACTCTCCAAGTCGGGAGAGTGTTAGTAAAGCGTCTGGAATGTTGCACCCGAGTACCAGGGTACGAAAACTGGGACATATTTGAACACGTCTCCCGATCACATGGTTGATCATACTCTAGGTTCCACATGCATGTTTTAGCTGAAGGAAGAATACCTTAAACCTGGGTAGTTGAAACCCGTGGAATGGGTACCATGCAATATGACTTCAAAGGGTCTTCATTTGCTCACCGAACCTCTCCAATCCTATCACTGCTGCGTTTATGCCCCTGTACACATGCTTGATTCTCTTTCGGAGACATAGCAATCCATAGGTTTTAAGATACTTACTAGTCAGGTACATTCTTAGGCGTTTAATATGCGGTGTTGAGTCCATTTCGTTGAGCAAGGAGTAGCTCTTGTCTATTCCATATTTGGCTTAAGGAACTTTATCTGTGCTCATTTCAATCTCTGGTTTTATGCAGCACCCCAACTCACCTTTACCCTTAAGCAAGCATAAGTTGGTTTTCTAAATTTGAGACCCTGTTCTGTTCTGTAATTCAGTTCCTGTGTAGCCAAGTTTACATTCCGTGTATTACTGATATCTTATGATGTTTCTTTTTCTGTGTCACTTATTTCAATTAGAATCATCATACCTGAATCCACTCATTGTGCTGCTAAGGGCCTGATGACACAGATTTCATTGCTGAGTGATATTGCTTTGTAAGTAAATACCACAACTTTTTTATCCATTTTTCACTTTCTTCGATGTTGAACTTGTACTGTAAACGAGGTTCTTGTAAACAGAGCCATTCCAAACTTTGGGGTGGCTGTGTCTTTTTGATTTTAAATTCCCTAAGCTATAGGACCATAAGTGGAAGTGCCCTAGGCTCTGTTGCTTTGTTTTTTAGATGTTTCAGGAAACACCATACACTTCTCCCGAGTGTTTGTTGGCAATTTACATCCCGCCCTTCAGCATAACAAGGCTCCCAGTTCTCCATGGCCTGTCCTGCCTTTCTGGATTTTACACTTTTTTCAGATGGCCCTTTTCACCGGGGGAAGTGAGACTTCATTGTAGTGCAGATTTCCTTTGCAAGCTTGCTTGGTTGGCCAAAAAGGGCGTATGCGTTTTTTCCTGAATATATTCAGGAAAAAACGCATACGCCCTTTTTGGCCAAGTGCATCATTGTGGACGTTCTGCCTCTTTTCCTATGCTTTCAATGCAATTCCAGTCTACCTCCTGAAATCGGTTTCCTGCAATTCTGCCCCGCTTTCAAGTCCTCTTGGCAGCCTTACTTCAGTCTATTTTTGGACGATAGCTGTCATTTATAACTCTGCAGGTTTGTGAATTACAGTGTCCCTGAGCTCCTTTCTTCAACTCGCTTTCTTGTGACCTGGCTGCAACACCGCAGGATGGCTTCAGGCCCTAATCTGGTTCCAGCCCGGCATGCTGAGCCTTTGGTTAATTCCTCTTCCTGGTGGGAAATGAGAGTTAAATTTGCCCGTCCAGACACCTGCAGCTAGCCTCTCATTGGTTCTCGCTATTCCTGTTCAGCTTCCGCAGAAATTGCAAACTGGGCCAAACAGGAGGTTAAAGGGACTGACTCTCCAAGTCGGGAGAGTGTTAGTAAAGCGTCTGGAATGTTGCACCCGAGTACCAGGGTACGAAAACTGAGACATATTTGAACACGTCTCCCGATCACATGGTTGATCATACTCTAGGTTCCACATGCATGTTTTAGCTGAAGGAAGAATACCTTAAACCTGGGTAGTTGAAACCCGTGGAATGGGTACCATGCAATATGACTTCAAAGGGTCTTCATTTGCTCACCGAACCTCTCCAATCCTATCACTGCTGCGTTTATGCCCCTGTACACATGCTTGATTCTCTTTTGGAGACATAGCAATCCATAGGTTTTAAGATACTTACTAGTCAGGTACATTCTTAGGCGTTTAATATGCGGTGTTGAGTCCATTTCGTTGAGCAAGGAGTAGCTCTTGTCTATTCCATATTTGGCTTAAGGAACTTTATCTGTGCTCATTTCAATCTCTGGTTTTATGCAGCACCCCAACTCACCTTTACCCTTAAGCAAGCATAAGTTGGTTTTCTAAATTTGAGACCCTGTTCTGTTCTGTAATTCAGTTCCTGTGTAGCCAAGTTTACATTCCGTGTATTACTGATATCTTATGATGTTTCTTTTTCTGTGTGACTTATTTCAGTTAGAATCATCATACCTGAATCCACTCATTGTGCTGCTAAGGGCCTGATGACACAGATTTCATTGATTAGTGATATTGCTTTGTAAGTAAATACCACAACTTCTTTATCCATTTTTCACTTTCTGCGATGTTGAACTTGTACTGTAAACGAGGTTCTTGTAAACAGAGCCGTTCCAAACTTTGGGGTGGCTGTGTCTTTTTGATTTTAATCTCCCTAAGCTATAGGACCATAAGTGGAAGTGCCCTAGGTTCTGTTGCTTTGTTTTTTAGATGTTTCAGGAAACACCATACACTTCTCCTGAGTGGTTGTTGACAATTTACATCCCGCCCATCAGCATAACAAGGCTCCCAGTTCTCCATGGCCTGTCCTGCCTTTCTGGATTTTACCCTTTTTTCAGATGGCCCTTTTGACCGGGGGGAAGTGAGACTTCATTGTAGTGCAGATTTCCTTTGCAAGCTTGCTTGGTTGGCCAAAAAGGGCGTATGCGTTTTTTCCTGAATATATTCAGGAAAAAACGCATACGCCCTTTTTGGCCAAGTGCATCATTGTGGACGTTCTGCCTCTTTTCCTATGCTTTCAATGCAATTCCAGTCTACCTCCTGAAATCGGTTTCCTGCAATTCTGCCCCGCTTTCAAGTCCTCTTGGCAGCCTTACTTCAGTCTATTTTTGGACGATAGCTGTCATTTATAACTCTGCAGGTTTGTGAATTACAGTGCCCCTGAGCTCCTTTCTTCAACTCGCTTTCTTGTGACCTGGCCGCAACACCGCAGGATGGCTTCAGGCCCTAATCTGGTTCTGGCACGGCACGCTGAGCCTTTGGTTATTTCCTCTTCCTGGTGGGAAATGAGAGTTAAATTTGCCCGTTCAGAAACCTCCAGGTAGTCTCTCATTGGATCTCGCTATTCCTGTTCATCTTCCGCAGAAATTGCAAACTGGGCCAAACAGGAGGTTAAAGGGACTGACTCTCCAAGTCGGGAGAGTGTTAGTAAAGCATGTGGAATGTTGCACCCGAGTACCAGGGTACGAAAACTGGGACATATTTGAACACGTCTCCCGATCACATGGTTGATCATACTCTAGGTTCCACATGCATGTTTTAGCTGAAGGAAGAATACCTTAAACCTGGGTAGTTGAAACCCGTGGAATGGGTACCATGCAATATGACTTCAAAGGGTCTTCATTTGCTCACCGAACCTCTCCAATCCTATCACTGCTGCGTTTATGCCCCTGTACACATGCTTGATTCTCTTTCGGAGACATAGCAATCCATAGGTTTTAAGATACTTACTAGTCAGGTACATTCTTAGGCGTTTAATATGCGGTGTTGAGTCCATTTCGTTGAGCAAGGAGTAGCTCTTGTCTATTCCATATTTGGCTTAAGGAACTTTATCTGTGCTCATTTCAATCTCTGGTTTTATGCAGCACCCCAACTCACCTTTACCCTTAAGCAAGCATAAGTTGGTTTTCTAAATTTGAGACCCTGTTCTGTTCTGTAATTCAGTTCCTGTGTAGCCAAGTTTACATTCCGTGTACTACTGATATCTTATGATGTTTCTTTTTCTGTGTGACTTACTTCAGTTAGAATCATCATACCTGAATCCACTCATTGTGCTGCTAAGGGCCTGATGACACAGATTTCATTGCTGAGTGATATTGCTTTGTAAGTAAATACCACAACTTCTTTATCCATTTTTCACTTTCTGCGATGTTGAACTTGTACTGTAAACGAGGTACTTGTAAACAGAGCCGTTCCAAACTTTGGGGTGGCTGTGTCTTTTTGATTTTAATTTCCCTAAGCTATAGGACCATAAGTGGAAGTGCCCTAGGCTCTGTTGCTTTGTTTTTTAGATGTTTCAGGAAACACCATACACTTCTCCCGAGTGGTTGTTGGCAATTTACATCCCGCCCATCAGCATAACAAGGCTCCCAGTTGTCCATGGCCTGTCCTGCCTTTCTGGATTTTACACTTTTTTCAGATGGCCCTTTTGACCGGGGGGAAGTGAGACTTCATTGTAGTGCAGATTTCCTTTGCAAGCTTGCTTGGTTGGCCAAAAAGGGCGTATGCGTTTTTTCCTGAATATATTCAGGAAAAAACGCATATGCCCTTTTTGGCCAAGTGCATCATTGTGGATGTTCTGCCTCTTTTCCTATGCTTTCAATGCAATTCCAGTCTACCTCCTGAAATCGGTTTCCTGCAATTCTGCCCCGCTTTCAAGTCCTCTTGGCAGCCTTACTTCAGTCTATTTTTGGACGATAGCTGTCATTTATAACTCTGCAGGTTTGTGAATTACAGTGTCCCTGAGCTCCTTTCTTCAACTCGCTTTCTTGTGACCTGGCTGCAACACCGCAGGATGGCTTCAGGCCCTAATCTGGTTCCAGCCCGGCATGCTGAGCCTTTGGTTAATTCCTCTTCCTGGTGGGAAATGAGAGTTAAATTTGCCCGTCCAGACACCTGCAGCTAGCCTCTCATTGGTTCTCGCTATTCCTGTTCAGCTTCCGCAGAAATTGCAAACTGGGCCAAACAGGAGGTTAAAGGGACTGACTCTCCAAGTCGGGAGAGTGTTAGTAAAGCGTCTGGAATGTTGCACCCGAGTACCAGGGTACGAAAACTGAGACATATTTGAACACGTCTCCCGATCACATGGTTGATCATACTCTAGGTTCCACATGCATGTTTTAGCTGAAGGAAGAATACCTTAAACCTGGGTAGTTGAAACCCGTGGAATGGGTACCATGCAATATGACTTCAAAGGGTCTTCATTTGCTCACCGAACCTCTCCAATCCTATCACTGCTGCGTTTATGCCCCTGTACACATGCTTGATTCTCTTTTGGAGACATAGCAATCCATAGGTTTTAAGATACTTACTAGTCAGGTACATTCTTAGGCGTTTAATATGCGGTGTTGAGTCCATTTCGTTGAGCAAGGAGTAGCTCTTGTCTATTCCATATTTGGCTTAAGGAACTTTATCTGTGCTCATTTCAATCTCTGGTTTTATGCAGCACCCCAACTCACCTTTACCCTTAAGCAAGCATAAGTTGGTTTTCTAAATTTGAGACCCTGTTCTGTTCTGTAATTCAGTTCCTGTGTAGCCAAGTTTACATTCCGTGTATTACTGATATCTTATGATGTTTCTTTTTCTGTGTGACTTATTTCAGTTAGAATCATCATACCTGAATCCAATCATTGTGCTGCTAAGGGCCTGATGACACAGATTTCATTGATTAGTGATATTGCTTTGTAAGTAAATACCACAACTTCTTTATCCATTTTTCACTTTCTGCGATGTTGAACTTGTACTGTAAACGAGGTTCTTGTAAACAGAGCCGTTCCAAACTTTGGGGTGGCTGTGTCTTTTTGATTTTAATCTCCCTAAGCTATAGGACCATAAGTGGAAGTGCCCTAGGTTCTGTTGCTTTGTTTTTTAGATGTTTCAGGAAACACCATACACTTCTCCTGAGTGGTTGTTGACAATTTACATCCCGCCCATCAGCATAACAAGGCTCCCAGTTCTCCATGGCCTGTCCTGCCTTTCTGGATTTTACCCTTTTTTCAGATGGCCCTTTTGACCGGGGGGAAGTGAGACTTCATTGTAGTGCAGATTTCCTTTGCAAGCTTGCTTGGTTGGCCAAAAAGGGCGTATGCGTTTTTTCCTGAATATATTCAGGAAAAAACGCATACGCCCTTTTTGGCCAAGTGCATCATTGTGGACGTTCTGCCTCTTTTCCTATGCTTTCAATGCAATTCCAGTCTACCTCCTGAAATCGGTTTCCTGCAATTCTGCCCCGCTTTCAAGTCCTCTTGGCAGCCTTACTTCAGTCTATTTTTGGACGATAGCTGTCATTTATAACTCTGCAGGTTTGTGAATTACAGTGCCCCTGAGCTCCTTTCTTCAACTCGCTTTCTTGTGACCTGGCCGCAACACCGCAGGATGGCTTCAGGCCCTAATCTGGTTCTGGCACGGCACGCTGAGCCTTTGGTTATTTCCTCTTCCTGGTGGGAAATGAGAGTTAAATTTGCCCGTTCAGAAACCTCCAGGTAGTCTCTCATTGGATCTCGCTATTACTGTTCATCTTCCGCAGAAATTGCAAACTGGGCCAAACAGGAGGTTAAAGGGACTGACTCTCCAAGTCGGGAGAGTGTTAGTAAAGCATGTGGAATGTTGCACCCGAGTACCAGGGTACGAAAACTGGGACATATTTGAACACGTCTCCCGATCACATGGTTGATCATACTCTAGGTTCCACATGCATGTTTTAGCTGAAGGAAGAATACCTTAAACCTGGGTAGTTGAAACCCGTGGAATGGGTACCATGCAATATGACTTCAAAGGGTCTTCATTTGCTCACCGAACCTCTCCAATCCTATCACTGCTGCGTTTATGCCCCTGTACACATGCTTGATTCTCTTTCGGAGACATAGCAATCCATAGGTTTTAAGATACTTACTAGTCAGGTACATTCTTAGGCGTTTAATATGCGGTGTTGAGTCCATTTCGTTGAGCAAGGAGTAGCTCTTGTCTATTCCATATTTGGCTTAAGGAACTTTATCTGTGCTCATTTCAATCTCTGGTTTTATGCAGCACCCCAACTCACCTTTACCCTTAAGCAAGCATAAGTTGGTTTTCTAAATTTGAGACCCTGTTCTGTTCTGTAATTCAGTTCCTGTGTAGCCAAGTTTACATTCCGTGTACTACTGATATCTTATGATGTTTCTTTTTCTGTGTGACTTACTTCAGTTAGAATCATCATACCTGAATCCACTCATTGTGCTGCTAAGGGCCTGATGACACAGATTTCATTGCTGAGTGATATTGCTTTGTAAGTAAATACCACAACTTCTTTATCCATTTTTCACTTTCTGCGATGTTGAACTTGTACTGTAAACGAGGTACTTGTAAACAGAGCCGTTCCAAACTTTGGGGTGGCTGTGTCTTTTTGATTTTAATTTCCCTAAGCTATAGGACCATAAGTGGAAGTGCCCTAGGCTCTGTTGCTTTGTTTTTTAGATGTTTCAGGAAACACCATACACTTCTCCCGAGTGGTTGTTGGCAATTTACATCCCGCCCATCAGCATAACAAGGCTCCCAGTTCTCCATGGCCTGTCCTGCCTTTCTGGATTTTACACTTTTTTCAGATGGCCCTTTTGACCGGGGGGAAGTGAGACTTCATTGTAGTGCAGATTTCCTTTGCAAGCTTGCTTGGTTGGCCAAAAAGGGCGTATGCGTTTTTTCCTGAATATATTCAGGAAAAAACGCATATGCCCTTTTTGGCCAAGTGCATCATTGTGGATGTTCTGCCTCTTTTCCTATGCTTTCAATGCAATTCCAGTCTACCTCCTGAAATCGGTTTCCTGCAATTCTGCCCCGCTTTCAAGTCCTCTTGGCAGCCTTACTTCAGTCTATTTTTGGACGATAGCTGTCATTTATAACTCTGCAGGTTTGTGAATTACAGTGCCCCTGAGCTCCTTTCTTCAACTCGCTTTCTTGTGACCTGGCCGCAACACCGCAGGATGGCTTCAGGCCCTAATCTTGTTCCGGCACGGCACGCTGAGCCTTTGGTTAATTCCTCTTCCTGGTGGGAAATGAGAGTTAAATTTGCCCGTCCAGACACCTCCAGCTAGTCTCTCATTGTTTCTCGCTATTCCTGTTCATCTTCCGCAGAAATTGCAAACTGGGCCAAACAGGAGGTTAAAGGCGCTGACTCTCCAAGTGGGGAGAGTGTTAGTAAAGCGTCTGGAATGTTGCACCCGAGTACCAGGGAAGGAAAACTGAGACATATTTGAACACGTCTCCCGTTCACATGGTTGATCATACTTGGGTTCCACATGCATGTTTTAGCTGAAGGAAGAATACCTTAAACCTGGAGAGTTCAGACCCGTGTAATGGGTACCATGCAATATGACTTCAAAGGGTCTTCATTTGCTCACCGAACCTCTCCAATCCTATCACTGCTGCGTTTATGCCCCTGTACACATGCTTGATTCTCTTTCGGAGACATAGCAATCCATAGGTTTTCCGATACTTACTAGTCAGGTACATTCTTAGGCGTTTAATATGGGGTGTTGAGTCCATTTCGTTGAGCAAGGAGTAGCTCTTGTCTATTCCATATTTGACTTAAGGAACTTTATCTGTGCTCATTTCAATCTCTGGTTTTATGCAGCACCCCAACTCACCTTTACCCTTAAGCAAGCATAAGTTGGTTTTCTAAATTTGAGACCCTGTTCTGTTCTGTAATTCAGTTCCTGTGTAGCCAAGTTTCCATTCCGTGTATTACTGATATCTTATGATGTTTCTTTTTCTGTGTGACTTATTTCAGTTAGAATCATCATACCTGAATCCACTCATTGTGATGCTAAGGGCCTGATGACATAGATTTCATTGCTGAGTGATATTGCTTTGTAAGTAAATACCACAACTTCTTTATCCATTTTTCACTTTCTGCGATGTTGAACTTGTACTGTAAACGAGGTTCTTGTAAACAGAGCCGTCCCAAACTTTGGGGTGGCTGTTTCCTTCTGATTTTAATTTCCCTAAGCTATAGGGCCATAAGTGGCAGTGCCCTAGGCTCTGTTGCTTTGTTTTTTAGATGTTTCAGGAAACACCATACACTTCTCCCGAGTGGTTGTTGGCAATTTACATCCCGCCCATCAGCATAACAAGGCTCCCAGTTCTCCATGGCCTGTCCTGCCTTTCTGGATTTTACACTTTTTTCAGATGGCCCTTTTGACCGGGGGGAAGTGAGACTTCATTGTAGTGCAGATTTCCTTTGCAAGCTTGCTTGGTTGGCCAAAAAGGGCGTATGCGTTTTTTCCTGAATATATTCAGGAAAAAACGCATACGCCCTTTTTGGCCAAGTGCATCATTGTGGACGTTCTGCCTCTTTTCCTATGCTTTCAATGCAATTCCAGTCTACCTCCTGAAATCGGTTTCCTGCAATTCTGCCCCGCTTTCAAGTCCTCTTGGCAGCCTTACTTCAGTCTATTTTTGGACGATAGCTGTCATTTATAACTCTGCAGGTTTGTGAATTACAGTGCCCCTGAGCTCCTTTCTTCAACTCGCTTTCTTTTGAGCTGGCCGCAACACCGCAGGATGGCTTCAGGCCCTAATCTGGTTCTGGTACGGCACGCTGAGCCTTTGGTTATTTCCTCTTCCTGGTGGGAAATGAGAGTTAAATTTGCCCATCCAGACACCTCCAGCTAGCCTCCCATTGGTTCTCGCTATTCCTGTTCATCTTCCGCAGAAATTGCAAACTGTGCCAAACAGGAGGTTAAAGGCGCTGACTCTCCAAGTGGGGAGAGTGTTAGTAAAGCGTCTGGAATGTTGCACCCGAGTACCAGGGGAGGAAAACTGAGACATATTTGAACACGTCTCCCGATCACATGGTTGATCATACTCTGGGTTCCACATGCATGTTTTATCTGAAGGAAAAATACCTAAAACCTGGGTATTTGAAACCCGTGGAATGGGTACCATGCAATATGACTTCAAAGGGTCTTCATTTGCTCACCGAACCTCTCCAATCCTATCACTGCTGCGTTTATGCCCCTGTACACATGTTTGATTCTCTTTCGGAGACATAGCAATCCATAGGTTTTAAGATACTTACTAGTCAGGTACATTCTTAGGCGTTTAATATGCGGTGTTGAGTCCATTTCGTTGAGCAAGGAGTAGCTCTTGTCTATTCCATATTTGGCTTAAGGAACTTTATCTGTGCTCATTTCAATCTCTGGTTTTATGCAGCACCCCAACTCACCTTTACCCTTAAGCAAGCATAAGTTGGTTTTCTAAATTTCAGACCCTGTTCTGTTTTGGAATTCAGTTCCTGTGTAGCCAAGTTTACATTCCGTGTATTAGTGATATCTTATGATGTTTCTTTTTCTGTGTGACTTATTTCAGTTAGAATCATCATACCTGAATCCACTCATTGTGATGCTAAGGGCCTGATGACACAGATTTCATTGCTGAGTGATATTGCTTTGTAAGTGAATACTACAACTTCTTTATCAATTTTTCACTTTCTGCGATGTTGAACTTGTACTGTAAACGAGGTTCTTGTAAACAGAGCCGTTCCAAACTTTGGGGTGGCTGTGTCTTTTTGATTTTAATCTCCCTAAGCTATAGGACCATAAGTGGAAGTGCCCTAGGTTCTGTTGCTTTGTTTTTTAGATGTTTCAGGAAACACCATACACTTCTCCTGAGTGGTTGTTGACAATTTACATCCCGCCCATCAGCATAACAAGGCTCCCAGTTCTCCATGGCCTGTCCTGCCTTTCTGGATTTTACCCTTTTTTCAGATGGCCCTTTTGACCGGGGGGAAGTGAGACTTCATTGTAGTGCAGATTTCCTTTGCAAGCTTGCTTGGTTGGCCAAAAAGGGCGTATGCGTTTTTTCCTGAATATATTCAGGAAAAAACGCATACGCCCTTTTTGGCCAAGTGCATCATTGTGGACGTTCTGCCTCTTTTCCTATGCTTTCAATGCAATTCCAGTCTACCTCCTGAAATCGGTTTCCTGCAATTCTGCCCCGCTTTCAAGTCCTCTTGGCAGCCTTACTTCAGTCTATTTTTGGACGATAGCTGTCATTTATAACTCTGCAGGTTTGTGAATTACAGTGCCCCTGAGCTCCTTTCTTCAACTCGCTTTCTTGTGACCTGGCCGCAACACCGCAGGATGGCTTCAGGCCCTAATCTGGTTCCGGCACGGCACGCTGAGCCTTTGGTTATTTCCTCTTCCTGGTGGGAAATGAGAGTTAAATTTGCCCGTTCAGAAACCTCCAGGTAGTCTCTCATTGGATCTCGCTATTCCTGTTCATCTTCCGCAGAAATTGCAAACTGGGCCAAACAGGAGGTTAAAGGGACTGACTCTCCAAGTCGGGAGAGTGTTAGTAAAGCATGTGGAATGTTGCACCCGAGTACCAGGGTACGAAAACTGGGACATATTTGAACACGTCTCCCGATCACATGGTTGATCATACTCTAGGTTCCACATGCATGTTTTAGCTGAAGGAAGAATACCTTAAACCTGGGTAGTTGAAACCCGTGGAATGGGTACCATGCAATATGACTTCAAAGGGTCTTCATTTGCTCACCGAACCTCTCCAATCCTATCACTGCTGCGTTTATGCCCCTGTACACATGCTTGATTCTCTTTCGGAGACATAGCAATCCATAGGTTTTAAGATACTTACTAGTCAGGTACATTCTTAGGCGTTTAATATGCGGTGTTGAGTCCATTTCGTTGAGCAAGGAGTAGCTCTTGTCTATTCCATATTTGGCTTAAGGAACTTTATCTGTGCTCATTTCAATCTCTGGTTTTATGCAGCACCCCAACTCACCTTTACCCTTAAGCAAGCATAAGTTGGTTTTCTAAATTTGAGACCCTGTTCTGTTCTGTAATTCAGTTCCTGTGTAGCCAAGTTTACAATCCGTGTATTAGTGATATCTTATGATGTTTCTTTTTCTGTGTGACTTATTTCAGTTAGAATCATCGTACCTGAATCCACTCATTATGCTGCTACGGGCCTGATGACATAGATTTCATTGCTGAGTGATACTGCATTGTACGTAAGTACCAAAAGTTCTTTATCCATTTTTCACTTTCTGTGATATTGAACTTGTACGGTAAACGAGGTTCTTGTAAACAGAGGCGTCCCAAACTTTGGGGTGGCTGTGTCTTTTTGATTTTAATTTCCCTAAGCTATAGGACCATAAGTGGAAGTGCCCTACGCTCTGTTGCTTTGTTTTTTAGATGTTTCAGGAAACACCATACACTTCTCCGGAGTGTTTGTTGGCAATTTACATCTCGCCCTTCAGCATAACAAGGCTCCCAGTTCTCCATGGCCTGTCCTGCCTTTCTGGATTTTACACTTTTTTCAGATGGCCCTTTTGACCGGGGGAAGTGAGACTTCATTGTAGTGCAGATTTCCTTTGCAAGCTTGCTTGGTTGGCCAAAAAGGGCGTATGTGTTTTTTCCTGAATATATTCAGGAAAAAACGCATACGCCCTTTTTGGCCAAGTGCATCATTGTGGACGTTCTGCCTCTTTTCCTATGCTTTCAATGCAATTCCAGTCTACCTCCTGAAATCGGTTTCCTGCAATTCTGCCCCGCTTTCAAGTCCTCTTGGCAGCCTTACTTCAGTCTATTTTTGGACGATAGCTGTCATTTATAACTCTGCAGGTTTGTGAATTACAGTGCCCCTGAGCTCCTTTCTTCAACTCGCTTTCTTGTGACCTGGCTGCAACACCGCAGGATGGCTTCAGGCCCTAATCTGGTTCCAGCCCGGCATGCTGAGCCTTTGGTTAATTCCTCTTCCTGGTGGGAAATGAGAGTTAAATTTGCCCGTCCAGACACCTGCAGCTAGCCTCTAATTGGTTCTCGCTATTCCTGTTCAGCTTCCGCAGAAATTGCAAACTGGGCCAAACAGGAGGTTAAAGGGACTGACTCTCCAAGTCGGGAGAGTGTTAGTAAAGCGTCTGGAATGTTGCACCCGAGTACCAGGGGAGGAAAACTGAGACATATTTGAACACGTCTCCCGATCACATGGTTGATCATACTCTAGGTTCCACATGCATGTTTTAGCTGAAGGAAGAATACCTTAAACCTGGGTAGTTGAAACCCGTGGAATGGGTACCATGCAATATGACTTCAAAGGGTCTTCATTTGCTCACCGAACCTCTCCAATCCTATCACTGCTGCGTTTATGCCCCTGTACACATGCTTGATTCTCTTTTGGAGACATAGCAATCCATAGGTTTCAAGATACTTACTAGTCAGGTACATTCTTAGGCGTTTAATATGCGGTGTTGAGTCCATTTCGTTGAGCAAGGAGTAGCTCTTGTCTATTCCATATTTGGCTTAAGGAACTTTATCTGTGCTCATTTCAATCTCTGGTTTTATGCAGCACCCCAACTCACCTTTACCCTTAAGCAAGCATAAGTTGGTTTTCTAAATTTGAGACCCTGTTCTGTTCTGTAATTCAGTTCCTGTGTAGCCAAGTTTACATTCCGTGTATTACTGATATCTTATGATGTTTCTTTTTCTGTGTCACTTATTTCAATTAGAATCATCATACCTGAATCCACTCATTGTGCTGCTAAGGGCCTGATGACACAGATTTCATTGCTGAGTGATATTGCTTTGTAAGTAAATACCACAACTTTTTTATCCATTTTTCACTTTCTTCGATGTTGAACTTGTACTGTAAACGAGGTTCTTGTAAACAGAGCCATTCCAAACTTTGGGGTGGCTGTGTATTTTTGATTTTAAATTCCCTAAGCTATAGGACCATAAGTGGAAGTGCCCTAGGCTCTGTTGCTTTGTTTTTTAGATGTTTCAGGAAACACCATACACTTCTCCCGAGTGTTTGTTGGCAATTTACATCCCGCCCTTCAGCATAACAAGGCTCCCAGTTCTCCATGGCCTGTCCTGCCTTTCTGGATTTTACACTTTTTTCAGATTGCCCTTTTCACCGGGGGAAGTGAGACTTCATTGTAGTGCAGATTTCCTTTGCAAGCTTGCTTGGTTGGCCAAAAAGGGCGTATGCGTTTTTTCCTGAATATATTCAGGAAAAAACGCATACGCCCTTTTTGGCCAAGTGCATCATTGTGGACGTTCTGCCTCTTTTCCTATGCTTTCAATGCAATTCCAGTCTACCTCCTGAAATCGGTTTCCTGCAATTCTGCCCCGCTTTCAAGTCCTCTTGGCAGCCTTACTTCAGTCTATTTTTGGACGATAGCTGTCATTTATAACTCTGCAGGTTTGTGAATTACAGTGTCCCAGAGCTCCTTTCTTCAACTCGCTTTCTTGTGACCTGGCTGCAACACCGCAGGATGGCTTCAGGCCCTAATCTGGTTCCAGCCCGGCATGCTGAGCCTTTGGTTAATTCCTCTTCCTGGTGGGAAATGAGAGTTAAATTTGCCCGTCCAGACACCTGCAGCTAGCCTCTCATTGGTTCTCGCTATTCCTGTTCAGCTTCCACAGAAATTGCAAACTGGGCCAAACAGGAGGTTAAAGGGACTGACTCTCCAAGTCGGGAGAGTGTTAGTAAAGCGTCTGGAATGTTGCACCCGAGTACCAGGGGAGGAAAACTGAGACATATTTGAACACGTCTCCCGATCACATGGTTGATCATACTCTAGGTTCCACATGCATGTTTTAGCTGAAGGAAGAATACCTTAAACCTGGGTAGTTGAAACCCGTGGAATGGGTACCATGCAATATGACTTCAAAGGGTCTTCATTTGCTCACCGAACCTCTCCAATCCTATCACTGCTGCGTTTATGCCCCTGTACACATGCTTGATTCTCTTTTGGAGACATAGCAATCCATAGGTTTTAAGATACTTACTAGTCAGGTACATTCTTAGGCGTTTAATATGCGGTGTTGAGTCCATTTCGTTGAGCAAGGAGTAGCTCTTGTCTATTCCATATTTGGCTTAAGGAACTTTATCTGTGCTCATTTCAATCTCTGGTTTTATGCAGCACCCCAACTCACCTTTACCCTTAAGCAAGCATAAGTTGGTTTTCTAAATTTGAGACCCTGTTCTGTTCTGTAATTCAGTTCCTGTGTAGCCAAGTTTACATTCCGTGTATTACTGATATCTTATGATGTTTCTTTTTCTGTGTGACTTATTTCAGTTAGAATCATCATACCTGAATCCACTCATTGTGCTGCTAAGGGCCTGATGACACAGATTTCATTGCTGAGTGATATTGCTTTGTAAGTAAATACCACAACTTCTTTATCCATTTTTCACTTTCTGCGATGTTGAACTTGTACTGTAAACGAGGTTCTTGTAAACAGAGCCGTTCCAAACTTTGGGGTGGCTGTGTCTTTTTGATTTTAATTTCCCTAAGCTATAGGACCATAAGTGGAAGTGCCCTAGGTTCTGTTGCTTTGTTTTTTAGATGTTTCAGGAAACACCATACACTTCTCCTGAGTGGTTGTTGACAATTTACATCCCGCCCATCAGCATAACAAGGCTCCCAGTTCTCCATGGTCTGTCCTGCCTTTCTGGATTTTACCCTTTTTTCAGATGGCCCTTTTGACCGGGGGGAAGTGAGACTTCATTGTAGTGCAGATTTCCTTTGCAAGCTTGCTTGGTTGGCCAAAAAGGGCGTATGCGTTTTTTCCTGAATATATTCAGGAAAAAACGCATACGCCCTTTTTGGCCAAGTGCATCATTGTGGACGTTCTGCCTCTTTTCCTATGCTTTCAATGCAATTCCAGTCTACCTCCTGAAATCGGTTTCCTGCAATTCTGCCCCGCTTTCAAGTCCTCTTGGCAGCCTTACTTCAGTCTATTTTTGGACGATAGCTGTCATTTATAACTCTGCAGGTTTGTGAATTACAGTGCCCCTGAGCTCCTTTCTTCAACTCGCTTTCTTGTGACCTGGCCGCAACACCGCAGGATGGCTTCAGGCCCTAATCTGGTTCCGGCACGGCACGATGAGCCTTTGGTTATTTCCTCTTCCTGGTGGGAAATGAGAGTTAAATTTGCCCGTTCAGAAACCTCCAGGTAGTCTCTCATTGGTTCTCGCTATTCCTGTTCATCTTCCGCAGAAATTGCAAACTGGGCCAAACAGGAGGTTAAAGGGACTGACTCTCCAAGTCGGGAGAGTGTTAGTAAAGCATGTGGAATGTTGCACCCGAGTACCAGGGTACGAAAACTGGGACATATTTGAACACGTCTCCCGATCACATGGTTGATCATACTCTAGGTTCCACATGCATGTTTTAGCTGAAGGAAGAATACCTTAAACCTGGGTAGTTGAAACCCGTGGAATGGGTACCATGCAATATGACTTCAAAGGGTCTTCATTTGCTCACCGAACCTCTCCAATCCTATCACTGCTGCGTTTATGCCCCTGTACACATGCTTGATTCTCTTTCGGAGACATAGCAATCCATAGGTTTTAAGATACTTACTAGTCAGGTACATTCTTAGGCGTTTAATATGCGGTGTTGAGTCCATTTCGTTGAGCAAGGAGTAGCTCTTGTCTATTCCATATTTGGCTTAAGGAACTTTATCTGTGCTCATTTCAATCTCTGGTTTTATGCAGCACCCCAACTCACCTTTACCCTTAAGCAAGCATAAGTTGGTTTTCTAAATTTGAGACCCTGTTCTGTTCTGTAATTCAGTTCCTGTGTAGCCAAGTTTACAATCCGTGTATTAGTGATATCTTATGATGTTTCTTTTTCTGTGTGACTTATTTCAGTTAGAATCATCGTACCTGAATCCACTCATCATGCTGCTACGGGCCTGATGACATAGACTTCATTGCTGAGTGATACTGCATTGTACGTAAGTACCAAAAGTTCTTTATCCATTTTTCACTTTCTGTGATATTGAACTTGTACGGTAAACGAGGTTCTTGTAAACAGAGGCGTCCCAAACTTTGGGGTGGCTGTGTCTTTTTGATTTTAATTTCCCTAAGCTATAGGACCATAAGTGGAAGTGCCCTAGGCTCTGTTGCTTTGTTTTTTAGATGTTTCAGGAAACACCATACACTTCTCCCGAGTGGTTGTTGGCAATTTACATCCCGCCCATCAACATAACAAGGCTCCCAGTTCTCCATGGCCTGTCCTGCCTTTCTGGATTTTACACTTTTTTCAGATGGCCCTTTTCACTGGGGGGAAGTGAGACTTCATTGTAGTGCAGATTTCCTTTGCAAGTTTGCTTGGTTGGCCAAAAAGGACGTATGCGTTTTTTCCTGAATATATTCAGGAAAAAACGCATACGCCCTTTTTGTCCAAGTGCATCATTGTGGACGTTCTGCCTCTTTTCCTATGCTTTCAATGCAATTCCAGTCTACCTCCTGAAATCGGTTTCCTGCAATTCTGCCCCGCTTTCAAGTCCTCTTGGCAGCCTTACTTCAGTGTATTTTTGGAGGATAGCTGTCATTTGTAACTCTGCAGGTTTGTGAATTACAGTGCCCCTGAGTTCCTTTCTTCAACTCGCTTTCTTTTGAGCTGGCCGCAACACCGCAGGATGGCTTCAGGCCCTAATCTGTTTCCGGCACGGCACGCTGAGCCTTTGGTTAATTCCTCTTCCTGGTGGGAAATGAGAGTTAAATTTGCCCGTCCAGACACCTCCAGCTAGCCTCTCATTGGTTCTCGCTATTCCTGTTCATCTTCCGCAGAAATTGCAAACTGGGCCAAACATGAGGTTAAAGGCGCTGACTCTCCAAGTCGGGAGAGTGTTAGTAAAGCGTCTGGAATGTTGCACCCGAGTACCAGGGTACGAAAACTGGGACATATTTGAACACGTCTCCCGATCACATGGTTGATCATACTCTAGGTTCCACATGCATGTTTTAGCTGAAGGAAGAATACCTTAAACCTGGGTAGTTGAAACCCGTGGAATGGGTACCATGCAATATGACTTCAAAGGGTCTTCATTTGCTCACCGAATATCTCCAATCCTATCACTGCTGCGTTTATGCCCCTGTACACATGCTTGATTCTCTTTCGGAGACATAGCAATCCCTAGGTTTTAAGATACTTACTAGTCAGGTACATTCTTAGGCGTTTAATATGCGGTGTTGAGTCCATTTCGTTGAGCAAGGAGTAGCTCTTGTCTATTCCATATTTGGCTTAAGGAACTTTATCTGTGCTCATTTCAATCTCTGGTTTTATGCAGCACCCCAACTCACCTTTACCCTTAAGCAAGCATAAGTTGGTTTTCTAAATTTGAGACCCTGTTCTGTTCTGTAATTCAGTTCCTGTGTAGCCAAGTTTACATTCCGTGTATTACTGATATCTTATGATGTTTCTTTTTCTGTGTCACTTATTTCAATTAGAATCATCATACCTGAATCCACTCATTGTGCTGCTAAGGGCCTGATGACACAGATTTCATTGCTGAGTGATATTGCTTTGTAAGTAAATACCACAACTTCTTTATCCATTTTTCACTTTCTGCGATGTTGAACTTGTACTGTAAACGAGGTTCTTGTAAACAGAGCCGTTCCAAACTTTGGGGTGGCTGTGCCTTTTTGATTTTAATTTCCCTAAGCTATAGGACCATAAGTGGAAGTGCCCTAGGCTCTGTTGCTTTGTTTTTTAGATGTTTCAGGAAACACCATACACTTCTCCTGAGTGGTTGTTGACAATTTACATCCCGCCCATCAGCATAACAAGGCTCCCAGTTTTCCATGGCCTGTCCTGCCTTTCTGGATTTTACCCTTTTTTCAGATGGCCCTTTTGACCGGGGGGAAGTGAGACTTCATTGTAGTGCAGATTTCCTTTGCAAGCTTGCTTGGTTGGCCAAAAAGGGCGTATGCGTTTTTTCCTGAATATATTCAGGAAAAAACGCATACGCCCTTTTTGGCCAAGTGCATCATTGTGGACGTTCTGCCTCTTTTCCTATGCTTTCAATGCAATTCCAGTCTACCTCCTGAAATCGGTTTCCTGCAATTCTGCCCCGCTTTCAAGTCCTCTTGGCAGCCTTACTTCAGTCTATTTTTGGACGATAGCTGTCATTTATAACTCTGCAGGTTTGTGAATTACAGTGCCCCTGAGCTCCTTTCTTCAACTCGCTTTCTTGTGATATGGCCGCAACACCGCAGGATGGCTTCAGGCCCTAATCTGGTTCCGGCACGGCACGCTGAGCCTTTGGTTATTTCCTCTTCCTGGTGGGAAATGAGAGTTAAATTTGCCCGTTCAGAAACCTCCAGGTAGTCTCTCATTGGTTCTCGCTATTCCTGTTCATCTTCCGCAGAAATTGCAAACTGGGCCAAACAGGAGGTTAAAGGGACTGACTCTCCAAGTCGGGAGAGTGTTAGTAAAGCATGTGGAATGCTGCACCCGAGTACCAGGGTACGAAAACTGGGACATATTTGAACACGTCTCCCGATCACATGGTTGATCATACTCTAGGTTCCACATGCATGTTTTAGCTGAAGGAAGAATACCTTAAACCTGGGTAGTTGAAACCCGTGGAATGGGTACCATGCAATATGACTTCAAAGGGTCTTCATTTGCTCACCGAACCTCTCCAATCCTATCACTGCTGCGTTTATGCCCCTGTACACATGCTTGATTCTCTTTCGGAGACATAGCAATCCATAGGTTTTAAGATACTTACTACTCAGGTACATTCTTAGGCGTTTAATATGCGGTGTTGAGTCCATTTCGTTGAGCAAGGAGTAGCTCTTGTCTATTCCATATTTGGCTTAAGGAACTTTATCTGTGCTCATTTCAATCTCTGGTTTTATGCAGCACCCCAACTCACCTTTACCCTTAAGCAAGCATAAGTTGGTTTTCTAAATTTGAGACCCTGTTCTGTTCTGTAATTCAGTTCCTGTGTAGCCAAGTTTACAATCCGTGTATTAGTGATATCTTATGATGTTTCTTTTTCTGTGTGACTTATTTCAGTTAGAATCATCGTATCTGAATCCACTCATTATGCTGCTACGGGCCTGATGACATAGATTTCATTGCTGAGTGATACTGCATTGTACGTAAGTACCAAAAGTTCTTTATCCATTTTTCACTTTCTGTGATATTGAACTTGTACGGTAAACGAGGTTCTTGTAAACAGAGGCGTCCCAAACTTTGGGGTGGCTGTGTCTTTTTGATTTTAATTTCCCTAAGCTATAGGACCATAAGTGGAAGTGCCCTAGGCTCTGTTGCTTTGTTTTTTAGATGTTTCAGGAAACACCATACACTTCTCCCGAGTGGTTGTTGACAATTTACATCCCGCCCATCAGCATAACAAGGCTCCCAGTTTTCCATGGCCTGTCCTGCCTTTCTGGATTTTACCCTTTTTTCAGATGGCCCTTTTGACCGGGGGGAAGTGAGACTTCATTGTAGTGCAGATTTCCTTTGCAAGCTTGCTTGGTTGGCCAAAAAGGGCGTATGCGTTTTTTCCTGAATATATTCAGGAAAAAACGCATACGCCCTTTTCGGCCAAGTGCATCATTGTGGACGTTCTGCCTCTTTTCCTATGCTTTCAATGCAATTCCAGTCTACCTCCTGAAATCGGTTTCCTGCAATTCTGCCCCGCTTTCAAGTCCTCTTGGCAGCCTTACTTCAGTCTATTTTTGGACGATAGCTGTCATTTATAACTCTGCAGGTTTGTGAATTACAGTGCCCCTGAGCTCCTTTCTTCAACTCGCTTTCTTGTGACCTGGCCGCAACACCGCAGGATGGCTTCAGGCCCTAATCTGGTTCCAGCCCGGCATGCTGAGCCTTTGGTTAATTCCTCTTCCTGGTGGGAAATGAGAGTTAAATTTGCCCGTCCAGACACCTGCAGCTAGCCTCTCATTGGTTCTCGCTATTCCTGTTCAGCTTCCGCAGAGATTGCAAACTGGGCCAAACAGGAGGTTAAAGGGACTGACTCTCCAAGTCGGGAGAGTGTTAGTAAAGCGTCTGGAATGTTGCACCCGAGTACCAGGGGAGGAAAACTGAGACATATTTGAACACGTCTCCCGATCACATGGTTGATCATACTCTAGGTTCCACATGCATGTTTTAGCTGAAGGAAGAATACCTTAAACCTGGGTAGTTGAAACCCGTGGAATGGGTACCATGCAATATGACTTCAAAGGGTCTTCATTTGCTCACCGAACCTCTCCAATCCTATCACTGCTGCGTTTATGCCCCTGTACACATGCTTGATTCTCTTTCGGAGACATAGCAATCCATAGGTTTTAAGATACTTACTAGTCAGGTACATTCTTAGGAGTTTAATATGGGGTGTTGAGTCCATTTCGTTGAGCAAGGAGTAGCTCTTGTCTATTCCATATTTGGCTTAAGGAACTTTATCTGTGCTCATTTCAATCTCTGGTTTTATGCAGCACCCCAACTCACCTTTCCCCTTAAGCAAGCATAAGTTGGTTTTCTAAATTTGAGACCCTGTTCTGTTCTGTAATTCAGTTCCTGTGTAGCCAAGTTTACATTCCGTGTATTACTGATATCTTATAATGTTTCTTTTTCTGTGTCACTTATTTCAGTTAGAATCATCATACCTGAATCCACTCATTGTGCTGCTAAGGGCCTGATGACACAGATTTCATTGCTGAGTGATATTGCTTTGTAAGTAAATACCACAACTTTTTTATCCATTTTTCACTTTCTTCGATGTTGAACTTGTACTGTAAACGAGGTTCTTGTAAACAGAGCCGTTCGAAACTTTGGGGTGGCTGTGTCTTTTTGATTTTAAATTCCCTAAGCTATAGGACCATAAGTGGAAGTGCCCTAGGCTCTGTTGCTTTGTTTTTTAGATGTTTCAGGAAACACCATACACTTCTCCCGAGTGTTTATTGGCAATTTACATCCCGCCCTTCAGCATAACAAGGCTCCCAGTTCTCCATGGCCTGTCCTGCCTTTCTGGATTTTACACTTTTTTCAGATGGCCCTTTTGACCGGGGGGAAGTGAGACTTCATTGTAGTGCAGATTTCCTTTGCAAGCTTGCTTGGTTGGCCAAAAAGGGCGTATGCGTTTTTTCCTGAATATATTCAGGAAAAAACGCATACGCCCTTTTTGGCCAAGTGCATCATTGTGGACGTTCTGCCTCTTTTCCTATGCTTTCAATGCAATTCCAGTCTACCTCCTGAAATCGGTTTCCTGCAATTCTGCCCCGCTTTCAAGTCCTCTTGGCAGCCTTACTTCAGTCTATTTTTGGACGATAGCTGTCATTTATAACTCTGCAGGTTTGTGAATTACAGTGCCCCTGAGCTCCTTTCTTCAACTCGCTTTCTTGTGACCTGGCCGCAACACCGCAGGATGGCTTCAGGCCCTAATCTGGTTCCGGCACGGCACGCTGAGCCTTTGGTTATTTCCTCTTCCTGGTGGGAAATGAGAGTTAAATTTGCCCGTTCAGAAACCTCCAGGTAGTCTCTCATTGGATCTCGCTATTCCTGTTCATCTTCCGCAGAAATTGCAAACTGGGCCAAACAGGAGGTTAAAGGGACTGACTCTCCAAGTCGGGAGAGTGTTAGTAAAGCATGTGGAATGTTGCACCCGAGTACCAGGGTACGAAAACTGGGACATATTTGAACACGTCTCCCGATCACATGGTTGATCATACTCTAGGTTCCACATGCATGTTTTAGCTGAAGGAAGAATACCTTAAACCTGGGTAGTTGAAACCCGTGGAATGGGTACCATGCAATATGACTTCAAAGGGTCTTCATTTGCTCACCGAACCTCTCCAATCCTATCACTGCTGCGTTTATGCCCCTGTACACATGCTTGATTCTCTTTCGGAGACATAGCAATCCATAGGTTTTAAGATACTTACTAGTCAGGTACATTCTTAGGCGTTTAATATGCGGTGTTGAGTCCATTTCGTTGAGCAAGGAGTAGCTCTTGTCTATTCCATATTTGGCTTAAGGAACTTTATCTGTGCTCATTTCAATCTCTGGTTTTATGCAGCACCCCAACTCACCTTTACCCTTAAGCAAGCATAAGTTGGTTTTCTAAATTTGAGACCCTGTTCTGTTCTGTAATTCAGTTCCTGTGTAGCCAAGTTTACAATCCGTGTATTAGTGATATCTTATGATGTTTCTTTTTCTGTGTGACTTATTTCAGTTAGAATCATCGTACCTGAATCCACTCATTATGCTGCTACGGGCCTGATGACATAGATTTCATTGCTGAGTGATACTGCATTGTACCTAAGTACCAAAAGTTCTTTATCCATTTTTCACTTTCTGTGATATTGAACTTGTACGGTAAACGAGGTTCTTGTAAACAGAGGCGTCCCAAACTTTGGGGTGGCTGTGTCTTTTTGATTTTAATTTCCCTAAGCTATAGGACCATAAGTGGAAGTGCCCTAGACTCTGTTGCTTTGTTTTTTAGATGTTTCAGGAAACACCATACACTTCTCCGGAGTGTTTGTTGGCAATTTACATCCCGCCCTTCAGCATAACAAGGCTCCCAGTTCTCCATGGCCTGTCCTGCCTTTCTGGATTTTACACTTTTTTCAGATGGCCCTTTTGACCGGGGGAAGTGAGACTTCATTGTAGTGCAGATTTCCTTTGCAAGCTTGCTTGGTTGGCCAAAAAGGGCGTATGCGTTTTTTCCTGAATATATTCAGGAAAAAACGCATACGCCCTTTTCGGCCAAGTGCATCATTGTGGACGTTCTGCCTCTTTTCCTATGCTTTCAATGCAATTCCAGTCTACCTCCTGAAATCGGTTTCCTGCAATTCTGCCCCGCTTTCAAGTCCTCTTGGCAGCCTTACTTCAGTCTATTTTTGGACGATAGCTGTCATTTATAACTCTGCAGGTTTGTGAATTACAGTGCCCCTGAGTTCCTTTCTTCAACTCGCTTTCTTGTGACCTGGCCGCAACACCGCAGGATGGCTTCAGGCCCTAATCTGGTTCCAGCCCGGCATGCTGAGCCTTTGGTTAATTCCTCTTCCTGGTGGGAAATGAGAGTTAAATTTGCCCGTCCAGACACCTGCAGCTAGCCTCTCATTGGTTCTCGCTATTCCTGTTCAGCTTCCGCAGAGATTGCAAACTGGGCCAAACAGGAGGTTAAAGGGACTGACTCTCCAAGTCGGGAGAGTGTTAGTAAAGCGTCTGGAATGTTGCACCCGAGTACCAGGGGAGGAAAACTGAGACATATTTGAACACGTCTCCCGATCACATGGTTGATCATACTCTAGGTTCCACATGCATGTTTTAGCTGAAGGAAGAATACCTTAAACCTGGGTAGTTGAAACCCGTGGAATGGGTACCATGCAATATGACTTCAAAGGGTCTTCATTTGCTCACCGAACCTCTCCAATCCTATCACTGCTGCGTTTATGCCCCTGTACACATGCTTGATTCTCTTTCGGAGACATAGCAATCCATAGGTTTTAAGATACTTACTAGTCAGGTACATTCTTAGGAGTTTAATATGGGGTGTTGAGTCCATTTCGTTGAGCAAGGAGTAGCTCTTGTCTATTCCATATTTGGCTTAAGGAACTTTATCTGTGCTCATTTCAATCTCTGGTTTTATGCAGCACCCCAACTCACCTTTCCCCTTAAGCAAGCATAAGTTGGTTTTCTAAATTTGAGACCCTGTTCTGTTCTGTAATTCAGTTCCTGTGTAGCCAAGTTTACATTCCGTGTATTACTGATATCTTATAATGTTTCTTTTTCTGTGTCACTTATTTCAGTTAGAATCATCATACCTGAATCCACTCATTGTGCTGCTAAGGGCCTGATGACACAGATTTCATTGCTGAGTGATATTGCTTTGTAAGTAAATACCACAACTTTTTTATCCATTTTTCACTTTCTTCGATGTTGAACTTGTACTGTAAACGAGGTTCTTGTAAACAGAGCCGTTCGAAACTTTGGGGTGGCTGTGTCTTTTTGATTTTAAATTCCCTAAGCTATAGGACCATAAGTGGAAGTGCCCTAGGCTCTGTTGCTTTGTTTTTTAGATGTTTCAGGAAACACCATACACTTCTCCCGAGTGTTTGTTGGCAATTTACATCCCGCCCTTCAGCATAACAAGGCTCCCAGTTCTCCATGGCCTGTCCTGCCTTTCTGGATTTTACACTTTTTTCAGATGGCCCTTTTGACCGGGGGGAAGTGAGACTTCATTGTAGTGCAGATTTCCTTTGCAAGCTTGCTTGGTTGGCCAAAAAGGGCGTATGCGTTTTTTCCTGAATATATTCAGGAAAAAACGCATACGCCCTTTTTGGCCAAGTGCATCATTGTGGACGTTCTGCCTCTTTTCCTATGCTTTCAATGCAATTCCAGTCTACCTCCTGAAATCGGTTTCCTGCAATTCTGCCCCGCTTTCAAGTCCTCTTGGCAGCCTTACTTCAGTCTATTTTTGGACGATAGCTGTCATTTATAACTCTGCAGGTTTGTGAATTACAGTGCCCCTGAGCTCCTTTCTTCAACTCGCTTTCTTGTGACCTGGCCGCAACACCGCAGGATGGCTTCAGGCCCTAATCTGGTTCCGGCACGGCACGCTGAGCCTTTGGTTATTTCCTCTTCCTGGTGGGAAATGAGAGTTAAATTTGCCCGTTCAGAAACCTCCAGGTAGTCTCTCATTGGATCTCGCTATTCCTGTTCATCTTCCGCAGAAATTACAAACTGGGCCAAACAGGAGGTTAAAGGGACTGACTCTCCAAGTCGGGAGAGTGTTAGTAAAGCATGTGGAATGTTGCACCCGAGTACCAGGGTACGAAAACTGGGACATATTTGAACACGTCTCCCGATCACATGGTTGATCATACTCTAGGTTCCACATGCATGTTTTAGCTGAAGGAAGAATACCTTAAACCTGGGTAGTTGAAACCCGTGGAATGGGTACCATGCAATATGACTTCAAAGGGTCTTCATTTGCTCACCGAACCTCTCCAATCCTATCACTGCTGCGTTTATGCCCCTGTACACATGCTTGATTCTCTTTCGGAGACATAGCAATCCATAGGTTTTAAGATACTTACTAGTCAGGTACATTCTTAGGCGTTTAATATGCGGTGTTGAGTCCATTTCGTTGAGCAAGGAGTAGCTCTTGTCTATTCCATATTTGGCTTAAGGAACTTTATCTGTGCTCATTTCAATCTCTGGTTTTATGCAGCACCCCAACTCACCTTTACCCTTAAGCAAGCATAAGTTGGTTTTCTAAATTTGAGACCCTGTTCTGTTCTGTAATTCAGTTCCTGTGTAGCCAAGTTTACAATCCGTGTATTAGTGATATCTTATGATGTTTCTTTTTCTGTGTGACTTATTTCAGTTAGAATCATCGTACCTGAATCCACTCATTATGCTGCTACGGGCCTGATGACATAGATTTCATTGCTGAGTGATACTGCATTGTACCTAAGTACCAAAAGTTCTTTATCCATTTTTCACTTTCTGTGATATTGAACTTGTACGGTAAACGAGGTTCTTGTAAACAGAGGCGTCCCAAACTTTGGGGTGGCTGTGTCTTTTTGATTTTAATTTCCCTAAGCTATAGGACCATAAGTGGAAGTGCCCTAGGCTCTGTTGCTTTGTTTTTTAGATGTTTCAGGAAACACCATACACTTCTCCGGAGTGTTTGTTGGCAATTTACATCCCGCCCTTCAGCATAACAAGGCTCCCAGTTCTCCATGGCCTGTCCTGCCTTTCTGGATTTTACACTTTTTTCAGATGGCCCTTTTGACCGGGGGAAGTGAGACTTCATTGTAGTGCAGATTTCCTTTGCAAGCTTGCTTGGTTGGCCAAAAAGGGCGTATGCGTTTTTTCCTGAATATATTCAGGAAAAAACGCATACGCCCTTTTTGGCCAAGTGCATCATTGTGGACGTTCTGCCTC
Source organism: Stenella coeruleoalba (assembly GCF_951394435.1). Classification (NCBI taxonomy): domain Eukaryota; kingdom Metazoa; phylum Chordata; class Mammalia; order Artiodactyla; family Delphinidae; genus Stenella; species Stenella coeruleoalba. Next base: position 886,098 of record NW_027646265.1, read on the forward strand.
TTTTCCTATGCTTTCAATGCAATTCCAGTCTACCTCCTGAAATCGGTTTCCTGCAATTCTGCCCCGCTTTCAAGTCCTCTTGGCAGCCTTACTTCAGTCTATTTTTGGACGATAGCTGTCATTTATAACTCTGCAGGTTTGTGAATTACAGTGCCCCTGAGCTCCTTTCTTCAACTCGCTTTCTTGTGACCTGGCTGCAACACCGCAGGATGGCTTCAGGCCCTAATCTGGTTCCAGCCCGGCATGCTGAGCCTTTGGTTAATTCCTCTTCCTGGTGGGAAATGAGAGTTAAATTTGCCCGTCCAGACACCTGCAGCTAGCCTCTCATTGGTTCTCGCTATTCCTGTTCAGCTTCCGCAGAAATTGCAAACTGGGCCAAACAGGAGGTTAAAGGGACTGACTCTCCAAGTCGGGAGAGTGTTAGTAAAGCGTCTGGAATGTTGCACCCGAGTACCAGGGGAGGAAAACTGAGACATATTTGAACACGTCTCCCGATCACATGGTTGATCATACTCTAGGTTCCACATGCATGTTTTAGCTGAAGGAAGAATACCTTAAACCTGGGTAGTTGAAACCCGTGGAATGGGTACCATGCAATATGACTTCAAAGGGTCTTCATTTGCTCACCGAACCTCTCCAATCCTATCACTGCTGCGTTTATGCCCCTGTACACATGCTTGATTCTCTTTTGGAGACATAGCAATCCATAGGTTTCAAGATACTTACTAGTCAGGTACATTCTTAGGCGTTTAATATGCGGTGTTGAGTCCATTTCGTTGAGCAAGGAGTAGCTCTTGTCTATTCCATATTTGGCTTAAGGAACTTTATCTGTGCTCATTTCAATCTCTGGTTTTATGCAGCACCCCAACTCACCTTTACCCTTAAGCAAGCATAAGTTGGTTTTCTAAATTTGAGACCCTGTTCTGTTCTGTAATTCAGTTCCTGTGTAGCCAAGTTTACATTCCGTGTATTACTGATATCTTATGATGTTTCTTTTTCTGTGTCACTTATTTCAATTAGAATCATCATACCTGAATCCACTCATTGTGCTGCTAAGGGCCTGATGACACAGATTTCATTGCTGAGTGATATTGCTTTATAAGTAAATACCACAACTTTTTTATCCATTTTTCACTTTCTTCGATGTTGAACTTGTACTGTAAACGAGGTTCTTGTAAACAGAGCCATTCCAAACTTTGGGGTGGCTGTGTCTTTTTGATTTTAAATTCCCTAAGCTATAGGACCATAAGTGGAAGTGCCCTAGGCTCTGTTGCTTTGTTTTTTAGATGTTTCAGGAAACACCATACACTTCTCCCGAGTGTTTGTTGGCAATTTACATCCCGCCCTTCAGCATAACAAGGCTCCCAGTTCTCCATGGCCTGTCCTGCCTTTCTGGATTTTACACTTTTTTCAGATGGCCCTTTTCACCGGGGGAAGTGAGACTTCATTGTAGTGCAGATTTCCTTTGCAAGCTTGCTTGGTTGGCCAAAAAGGGCGTATGCGTTTTTTCCTGAATATATTCAGGAAAAAACGCATACGCCCTTTTTGGCCAAGTGCATCATTGTGGACGTTCTGCCTCTTTTCCTATGCTTTCAATGCAATTCCAGTCTACCTCCTGAAATCGGTTTCCTGCAATTCTGCCCCGCTTTCAAGTCCTCTTGGCAGCCTTACTTCAGTCTATTTTTGGACGATAGCTGTCATTTATAACTCTGCAGGTTTGTGAATTACAGTGTCCCAGAGCTCCTTTCTTCAACTCGCTTTCTTGTGACCTGGCTGCAACACCGCAGGATGGCTTCAGGCCCTAATCTGGTTCCAGCCCGGCATGCTGAGCCTTTGGTTAATTCCTCTTCCTGGTGGGAAATGAGAGTTAAATTTGCCCGTCCAGACACCTGCAGCTAGCCTCTCATTGGTTCTCGCTATTCCTGTTCAGCTTCCGCAGAAATTGCAAACTGGGCCAAACAGGAGGTTAAAGGGACTGACTCTCCAAGTCGGGAGAGTGTTAGTAAAGCATGTGGAATGTTGCACCCGAGTACCAGGGTACGAAAACTGGGACATATTTGAACACGTCTCCCGATCACATGGTTGATCATACTCTAGGTTCCACATGCATGTTTTAGCTGAAGGAAGAATACCTTAAACCTGGGTAGTTGAAACCCGTGGAATGGGTACCATGCAATATGACTTCAAAGGGTCTTCATTTGCTCACCGAACCTCTCCAATCCTATCACTGCTGCGTTTATGCCCCTGTACACATGCTTGATTCTCTTTCGGAGACATAGCAATCCATAGGTTTTAAGATACTTACTAGTCAGGTACATTCTTAGGCGTTTAATATGCGGTGTTGAGTCCATTTCGTTGAGCAAGGAGTAGCTCTTGTCTATTCCATATTTGGCTTAAGGAACTTTATCTGTGCTCATTTCAATCTCTGGTTTTATGCAGCACCCCAACTCACCTTTACCCTTAAGCAAGCATAAGTTGGTTTTCTAAATTTGAGACCCTGTTCTGTTCTGTAATTCAGTTCCTGTGTAGCCAAGTTTACAATCCGTGTATTAGTGATATCTTATGATGTTTCTTTTTCTGTGTGACTTATTTCAGTTAGAATCATCGTACCTGAATCCACTCATTATGCTGCTACGGGCCTGATGACATAGATTTCATTGCTGAGTGATACTGCATTGTACGTAAGTACCAAAAGTTCTTTATCCATTTTTCACTTTCTGTGATATTGAACTTGTACGGTAAACGAGGTTCTTGTAAACAGAGGCGTCCCAAACTTTGGGGTGGCTGTGTCTTTTTGATTTTAATTTCCCTAAGCTATAGGACCATAAGTGGAAGTGCCCTAGGCTCTGTTGCTTTGTTTTTTAGATGTTTCAGGAAACACCATACACTTCTCCCGAGTGGTTGTTGGCAATTTACATCCCGCCCATCAGCATAACAAGGCTCCCAGTTCTCCATGGCCTGTCCTGCCTTTCTGGATTTTACACTTTTTTCAGATGGCCCTTTTCACTGGGGGGAAGTGAGACTTCATTGTAGTGCAGATTTCCTTTGCAAGTTTGCTTGGTTGGCCAAAAAGGACGTATGCGTTTTTTCCTGAATATATTCAGGAAAAAACGCATACGCCCTTTTTGTCCAAGTGCATCATTGTGGACGTTCTGCCTCTTTTCCTATGCTTTCAATGCAATTCCAGTCTACCTCCTGAAATCGGTTTCCTGCAATTCTGCCCCGCTTTCAAGTCCTCTTGGCAGCCTTACTTCAGTGTATTTTTGGAGGATAGCTGTCATTTGTAACTCTGCAGGTTTGTGAATTACAGTGCCCCTGAGTTCCTTTCTTCAACTCGCTTTCTTTTGAGCTGGCCGCAACACCGCAGGATGGCTTCAGGCCCTAATCTGTTTCCGGCACGGCACGCTGAGCCTTTGGTTAATTCCTCTTCCTGGTGGGAAATGAGAGTTAAATTTGCCCGTCCAGACACCTCCAGCTAGCCTCTCATTGGTTCTCGCTATTCCTGTTCATCTTCCGCAGAAATTGCAAACTGGGCCAAACAGGAGGTTAAAGGCGCTGACTCTCCAAGTCGGGAGAGTGTTAGTAAAGCGTCTGGAATGTTGCACCCGAGTACCAGGGTACGAAAACTGGGACATATTTGAACACGTCTCCCGATCACATGGTTGATCATACTCTAGGTTCCACATGCATGTTTTAGCTGAAGGAAGAATACCTTAAACCTGGGTAGTTGAAACCCGTGGAATGGGTACCATGCAATATGACTTCAAAGGGTCTTCATTTGCTCACCGAACATCTCCAATCCTATCACTGCTGCGTTTATGCCCCTGTACACATGCTTGATTCTCTTTCGGAGACATAGCAATCCCTAGGTTTTAAGATACTTACTAGTCAGGTACATTCTTAGGCGTTTAATATGCGGTGTTGAGTCCATTTCGTTGAGCAAGGAGTAGCTCTTGTCTATTCCATATTTGGCTTAAGGAACTTTATCTGTGCTCATTTCAATCTCTGGTTTTATGCAGCACCCCAACTCACCTTTACCCTTAAGCAAGCATAAGTTGGTTTTCTAAATTTGAGACCCTGTTCTGTTCTGTAATTCAGTTCCTGTGTAGCCAAGTTTACATTCCGTGTATTACTGATATCTTATGATGTTTCTTTTTCTGTGTCACTTATTTCAATTAGAATCATCATACCTGAATCCACTCATTGTGCTGCTAAGGGCCTGATGACACAGATTTCATTGCTGAGTGATATTGCTTTGTAAGTAAATACCACAACTTCTTTATCCATTTTTCACTTTCTGCGATGTTGAACTTGTACTGTAAACGAGGTTCTTGTAAACAGAGCCGTTCCAAACTTTGGGGTGGCTGTGCCTTTTTGATTTTAATTTCCCTAAGCTATAGGACCATAAGTGGAAGTGCCCTAGGTTCTGTTGCTTTGTTTTTTAGATGTTTCAGGAAACACCATACACTTCTCCTGAGTGGTTGTTGACAATTTACATCCCGCCCATCAGCATAACAAGGCTCCCAGTTTTCCATGGCCTGTCCTGCCTTTCTGGATTTTACCCTTTTTTCAGATGGCCCTTTTGACCGGGGGGAAGTGAGACTTCATTGTAGTGCAGATTTCCTTTGCAAGCTTGCTTGGTTGGCCAAAAAGGGCGTATGCGTTTTTTCCTGAATATATTCAGGAAAAAACGCATACGCCCTTTTTGGCCAAGTGCATCATTGTGGACGTTCTGCCTCTTTTCCTATGCTTTCAATGCAATTCCAGTCTACCTCCTGAAATCGGTTTCCTGCAATTCTGCCCCGCTTTCAAGTCCTCTTGGCAGCCTTACTTCAGTCTATTTTTGGACGATAGCTGTCATTTATAACTCTGCAGGTTTGTGAATTACAGTGCCCCTGAGCTCCTTTCTTCAACTCGCTTTCTTGTGACCTGGCCGCAACACCGCAGGATGGCTTCAGGCCCTAATCTGGTTCCGGCACGGCACGCTGAGCCTTTGGTTATTTCCTCTTCCTGGTGGGAAATGAGAGTTAAATTTGCCCGTTCAGAAACCTCCAGGTAGTCTCTCATTGGTTCTCGCTATTCCTGTTCATCTTCCGCAGAAATTGCAAACTGGGCCAAACAGGAGGTTAAAGGGACTGACTCTCCAAGTCGGGAGAGTGTTAGTAAAGCATGTGGAATGCTGCACCCGAGTACCAGGGTACGAAAACTGGGACATATTTGAACACGTCTCCCGATCACATGGTTGATCATACTCTAGGTTCCACATGCATGTTTTAGCTGAAGGAAGAATACCTTAAACCTGGGTAGTTGAAACCCGTGGAATGGGTACCATGCAATATGACTTCAAAGGGTCTTCATTTGCTCACCGAACCTCTCCAATCCTATCACTGCTGCGTTTATGCCCCTGTACACATGCTTGATTCTCTTTCGGAGACATAGCAATCCATAGGTTTTAAGATACTTACTAGTCAGGTACATTCTTAGGCGTTTAATATGCGGTGTTGAGTCCATTTCGTTGAGCAAGGAGTAGCTCTTGTCTATTCCATATTTGGCTTAAGGAACTTTATCTGTGCTCATTTCAATCTCTGGTTTTATGCAGCACCCCAACTCACCTTTACCCTTAAGCAAGCATAAGTTGGTTTTCTAAATTTGAGACCCTGTTCTGTTCTGTAATTCAGTTCCTGTGTAGCCAAGTTTACAATCCGTGTATTAGTGATATCTTATGATGTTTCTTTTTCTGTGTGACTTATTTCAGTTAGAATCATCGTACCTGAATCCACTCATTATGCTGCTACGGGCCTGATGACATAGATTTCATTGCTGAGTGATACTGCATTGTACGTAAGTACCAAAAGTTCTTTATCCATTTTTCACTTTCTGTGATATTGAACTTGTACGGTAAACGAGGTTCTTGTAAACAGAGGCGTCCCAAACTTTGGGGTGGCTGTGTCTTTTTGATTTTAATTTCCCTAAGCTATAGGACCATAAGTGGAAGTGCCCTAGGCTCTGTTGCTTTGTTTTTTAGATGTTTCAGGAAACACCATACACTTCTCCCGAGTGGTTGTTGGCAATTTACATCCCGCCCATCAGCATAACAAGGCTCCCAGTTCTCCATGGCCTGTCCTGCCTTTCTGGATTTTACACTTTTTTCAGATGGCCCTTTTCACTGGGGGGAAGTGAGACTTCATTGTAGTGCAGATTTCCTTTGCAAGTTTGCTTGGTTGGCCAAAAAGGACGTATGCGTTTTTTCCTGAATATATTCAGGAAAAAACGCATACGCCCTTTTTGTCCAAGTGCATCATTGTGGACGTTCTGCCTCTTTTCCTATGCTTTCAATGCAATTCCAGTCTACCTCCTGAAATCGGTTTCCTGCAATTCTGCCCCGCTTTCAAGTCCTCTTGGCAGCCTTACTTCAGTGTATTTTTGGAGGATAGCTGTCATTTGTAACTCTGCAGGTTTGTGAATTACAGTGCCCCTGAGTTCCTTTCTTCAACTCGCTTTCTTTTGAGCTGGCCGCAACACCGCAGGATGGCTTCAGGCCCTAATCTGTTTCCGGCACGGCACGCTGAGCCTTTGGTTAATTCCTCTTCCTGGTGGGAAATGAGAGTTAAATTTGCCCGTCCAGACACCTCCAGCTAGCCTCTCATTGCTTCTCGCTATTCCTGTTCATCTTCCGCAGAAATTGCAAACTGGGCCAAACAGGAGGTTAAAGGCGCTGACTCTCCAAGTCGGGAGAGTGTTAGTAAAGCGTCTGGAATGTTGCACCCGAGTACCAGGGTACGAAAACTGGGACATATTTGAACACGTCTCCCGATCACATGGTTGATCATACTCTAGGTTCCACATGCATGTTTTAGCTGAAGGAAGAATACCTTAAACCTGGGTAGTTGAAACCCGTGGAATGGGTACCATGCAATATGACTTCAAAGGGTCTTCATTTGCTCACCGAACCTCTCCAATCCTATCACTGCTGCGTTTATGCCCCTGTACACATGCTTGATTCTCTTTCGGAGACATAGCAATCCCTAGGTTTTAAGATACTTACTAGTCAGGTACATTCTTAGGCGTTTAATATGCGGTGTTGAGTCCATTTCATTGAGCAAGGAGTAGCTCTTGTCTATTCCATATTTGGCTTAAGGAACTTTATCTGTGCTCATTTCAATCTCTGGTTTTATGCAGCACCCCAACTCACCTTTACCCTTAAGCAAGCATAAGTTGGTTTTCTAAATTTGAGACCCTGTTCTGTTCTGTAATTCAGTTCCTGTGTAGCCAAGTTTACATTCCGTGTATTACTGATATCTTATAATGTTTCTTTTTCTGTGTCACTTATTTCAGTTAGAATCATCATACCTGAATCCACTCATTGTGCTGCTAAGGGCCTGATGACACAGATTTCATTGCTGAGTGATATTGCTTTGTAAGTAAATACCACAACTTTTTTATCCATTTTTCACTTTCTTCGATGTTGAACTTGTACTGTAAACGAGGTTCTTGTAAACAGAGCCGTTCCAAACTTTGGGGTGGCTGTGTCTTTTTGATTTTAATTTCCCTAAGCTATAGGACCATAAGTGGAAGTGCCCTAGGTTCTGTTGCTTTGTTTTTTAGATGTTTCAGGAAACACCATACACTTCTCCTGAGTGGTTGTTGACAATTTACATCCCGCCCATCAGCATAACAAGGCTCCCAGTTTTCCATGGCCTGTCCTGCCTTTCTGGATTTTACCCTTTTTTCAGATGGCCCTTTTGACCGGGGGGAAGTGAGACTTCATTGTAGTGCAGATTTCCTTTGCAAGCTTGCTTGGTTGGCCAAAAAGGGCGTATGCGTTTTTTCCTGAATATATTCAGGAAAAAACGCATACGCCCTTTTCAGCCAAGTGCATCATTGTGGACGTTCTGCCTCTTTTCCTATGCTTTCAATGCAATTCCAGTCTACCTCCTGAAATCGGTTTCCTGCAATTCTGCCCCGCTTTCAAGTCCTCTTGGCAGCCTTACTTCAGTCTATTTTTGGACGATAGCTGTCATTTATAACTCTGCAGGTTTGTGAATTACAGTGCCCCTGAGCTCCTTTCTTCAACTCGCTTTCTTGTGACCTGGCCGCAACACCGCAGGATGGCTTCAGGCCCTAATCTGGTTCCAGCCCGGCATGCTGAGCCTTTGGTTAATTCCTCTTCCTGGTGGGAAATGAGAGTTAAATTTGCCCGTCCAGACACCTGCAGCTAGCCTCTCATTGGTTCTCGCTATTCCTGTTCAGCTTCCGCAGAGATTGCAAACTGGGCCAAACAGGAGGTTAAAGGGACTGACTCTCCAAGTCGGGAGAGTGTTAGTAAAGCGTCTGGAATGTTGCACCCGAGTACCAGGGGAGGAAAACTGAGACATATTTGAACACGTCTCCCGATCACATGGTTGATCATACTCTAGGTTCCACATGCATGTTTTAGCTGAAGGAAGAATACCTTAAACCTGGGTAGTTGAAACCCGTGGAATGGGTACCATGCAATATGACTTCAAAGGGTCTTCATTTGCTCACCGAACCTCTCCAATCCTATCACTGCTGCGTTTATGCCCCTGTACACATGCTTGATTCTCTTTCGGAGACATAGCAATCCATAGGTTTTAAGATACTTACTAGTCAGGTACATTCTTAGGAGTTTAATATGGGGTGTTGAGTCCATTTCGTTGAGCAAGGAGTAGCTCTTGTCTATTCCATATTTGGCTTAAGGAACTTTATCTGTGCTCATTTCAATCTCTGGTTTTATGCAGCACCCCAACTCACCTTTCCCCTTAAGCAAGCATAAGTTGGTTTTCTAAATTTGAGACCCTGTTCTGTTCTGTAATTCAGTTCCTGTGTAGCCAAGTTTACATTCCGTGTATTACTGATATCTTATAATGTTTCTTTTTCTGAGTCACTTATTTCAGTTAGAATCATCATACCTGAATCCACTCATTGTGCTGCTAAGGGCCTGATGACACAGATTTCATTGCTGAGTGATATTGCTTTGTAAGTAAATACCACAACTTTTTTATCCATTTTTCACTTTCTTCGATGTTGAACTTGTACTGTAAACGAGGTTCTTGTAAACAGAGCCGTTCGAAACTTTGGGGTGGCTGTGTCTTTTTGATTTTAAATTCCCTAAGCTATAGGACCATAAGTGGAAGTGCCCTAGGCTCTGTTGCTTTGTTTTTTAGATGTTTCAGGAAACACCATACACTTCTCCCGAGTGTTTATTGGCAATTTACATCCCGCCCTTCAGCATAACAAGGCTCCCAGTTCTCCATGGCCTGTCCTGCCTTTCTGGATTTTACACTTTTTTCAGATGGCCCTTTTGACCGGGGGGAAGTGAGACTTCATTGTAGTGCAGATTTCCTTTGCAAGCTTGCTTGGTTGGCCAAAAAGGGCGTATGCGTTTTTTCCTGAATATATTCAGGAAAAAACGCATACGCCCTTTTTGGCCAAGTGCATCATTGTGGACGTTCTGCCTCTTTTCCTATGCTTTCAATGCAATTCCAGTCTACCTCCTGAAATCGGTTTCCTGCAATTCTGCCCCGCTTTCAAGTCCTCTTGGCAGCCTTACTTCAGTCTATTTTTGGACGATAGCTGTCATTTATAAGTCTGCAGGTTTGTGAATTACAGTGCCCCTGAGCTCCTTTCTTCAACTCGCTTTCTTGTGACCTGGCCGCAAGACCGCAGGATGGCTTCAGGCCCTAATCTGGTTCTGGCCCGGCATGCTGAGCCTTTGGTTAATTCCTCTTCCTGGTGGGAAATGAGAGTTAAATTTGCCCGTCCAGACACCTTCAGCTAGCCTCTCATTGGTTCTCGCTATTCCTGTTCATGTTCCGCAGAAATTGCAAACTGGGCCAAACAGGAGGTTAAAGGGACTGACTCTCCAAGTCGGGAGAGTGTTAGTAAAGCGTCTGGAATGTTGCACCCGAGTACCAGGGGAGGAAAACTGAGACATATTTGAACACGTCTCCCGATCACATGGTTGATCATACTCTAGGTTCCACATGCATGTTTTAGCTGAAGGAAGAATACCTTAAACCTGGGTAGTTGAAACCCGTGGAATGGGTACCATGCAATATGACTTCAAAGGGTCTTCATTTGCTCACCGAACCTCTCCAATCCTATCACTGCTGCGTTTATGCCCCTGTACACATGCTTGATTCTCTTTCGGAGACATAGCAATCCATAGGTTTTAAGATACTTACTAGTCAGGTACATTCTTAGGCGTTTAATATGCGGTGTTGAGTCCATTTCATTGAGCAAGGAGTAGCTCTTGTCTATTCCATATTTGGCTTAAGGAACTTTATCTGTGCTCATTTCAATCTCTGGTTTTATGCAGCACCCCAACTCACCTTTCCCCTTAAGCAAGCATAAGTTGGTTTTCTAAATTTGAGACCCTGTTCTGTTCTGTAATTCAGTTCCTGTGTAGCCAAGTTTACATTCCGTGTATTACTGATATCTTAGGATGTTTCTTTTTCTGTGTGACTTATTTCAGTTAGAATCATCATACCTGAATCCACTCATTGTGCTGCTAAGGGCCTGATGACACAGATTTCATTGATTGGTGATATTGCTTTGTAAGTAAATACCACAACTTCTTTATCCATTTTTCACTTTCTGCGATGTTGAACTTGTACTGTAAACGAGGTTCTTGTAAAGAGAGCCGTTCCAAACTTTGGGGTGGCTGTGTCTTTTTGATTTTAATTTCCCTAAGCTATAGGACCATAAGTGGAAGTGCCCTAGGTTCTGTTGCTTTGTTTTTTAGATGTTTCAGGAAACACCATACACTTCTCCTGAGTGGTTGTTGACAATTTACATCCCGCCCATCAGCATAACAAGGCTCCCAGTTTTCCATGGCCTGTCCTGCCTTTCTGGATTTTACACTTTTTTCAGATGGCCCTTTTGACCGGGGGGAAGTGAGACTTCATTGTAGTGCAGATTTCCTTTGCAAGCTTGCTTGGTTGGCCAAAAAGGGCGTATGCGTTTTTTCCTGAATATATTCAGGAAAAAACGCATACGCCCTTTTTGGCCAAGTGCATCATTGTGGACGTTCTGCCTCTTTTCCTATGCTTTCAATGCAATTCCAGTCTACCTCCTGAAATCGGTTTCCTGCAATTCTGCCCCGCTTTCAAGTCCTCTTGGCAGCCTTACTTCAGTCTATTTTTGGACGATAGCTGTCATTTATAACTCTGCAGGTTTGTGAATTACAGTGCCCCTGAGCTCCTTTCTTCAACTCGCTTTCTTGTGACCTGGCCGCAACACCACAGGATGGCTTCAGGCCCTAATCTGGTTCCGGCACGGCACGCTGAGCCTTTGGTTATTTCCTCTTCCTGGTGGGAAATGAGAGTTAAATTTGCCCGTCCAGACACCTCCAGCTAGTCTCTCATTGGTTCTCGCTATTCCTGTTCAGCTTCCGCAGAAATTGCAAACTGGGCCAAACAGGAGGTTAAAGGGACTGACTCTCCAAGTCGGGAGAGTGTTAGTAAAGCGTCTGGAATGTTGCACCCGAGTACCAGGGGAGGAAAACTGAGACATATTTGAACACGTCTCCCGATCACATGGTTGATCATACTCTAGGTTCCACATGCATGTTTTAGCTGAAGGAAGAATACCTTAAACCTGGGTAGTTGAAACCCGTGGAATGGGTACCATGCAATATGACTTCAAAGGGTCTTCATTTGCTCACCGAACCTCTCCAATCCTATCACTGCTGCGTTTATGCCCCTGTACACATGCTTGATTCTCTTTCGGAGACATAGCAATCCATAGGTTTTAAGATACTTACTAGTCAGGTACATTCTTAGGCGTTTAATATGCGGTGTTGAGTCCATTTCGTTGAGCAAGGAGTAGCTCTTGTCTATTCCATATTTGGCTTAAGGAACTTTATCTGTGCTCATTTCAATCTCTGGTTTTATGCAGCACCCCAACTCACCTTTCCCCTTAAGCAAGCATAAGTTGGTTTTCTAAATTTGAGACCCTGTTCTGTTCTGTAATTCAGTTCCTGTGTAGCCAAGTTTACATTCCGTGTATTACTGATATCTTATGATGTTTCTTTTTCTGTGTCACTTATTTCAGTTAGAATCATCATACCTGAATCCACTCATTGTGCTGCTAAGGGCCTGATGACACAGATTTCATTGCTGAGTGATATTGCTTTGTAAGTAAATACCACAACTTTTTTATCCATTTTTCACTTTCTGCGATGTTGAACTTGTACTGTAAACGAGGTTCTTGTAAACAGAGCCGTTCGAAACTTTGGGGTGGCTGTGTCTTTTTGATTTTAAATTCCCTAAGCTATAGGACCATAAGTGGAAGTGCCCTAGGCTCTGTTGCTTTGTTTTTTAGATGTTTCAGGAAACACCATACACTTCTCCCGAGTGTTTATTGGCAATTTACATCCCGCCCTTCAGCATAACAAGGCTCCCAGTTCTCCATGGCCTGTCCTGCCTTTCTGGATTTTACACTTTTTTCAGATGGCCCTTTTGACCGGGGGGAAGTGAGACTTCATTGTAGTGCAGATTTCCTTTGCAAGCTTGCTTGGTTGGCCAAAAAGGGCGTATGCGTTTTTTCCTGAATATATTCAGGAAAAAACGCATACGCCCTTTTTGGCCAAGTGCATCATTGTGGACGTTCTGCCTCTTTTCCTATGCTTTCAATGCAATTCCAGTCTACCTCCTGAAATCGGTTTCCTGCAATTCTGCCCCGCTTTCAAGTCCTCTTGGCAGCCTTACTTCAGTCTATTTTTGGACGATAGCTGTCATTTATAACTCTGCAGGTTTGTGAATTACAGTGCCCCTGAGCTCCTTTCTTCAACTCGCTTTCTTGTGACCTGGCCGCAACACCGCAGGATGGCTTCAGGCCCTAATCTGGTTCCGGCCCGGCATGCTGAGCCTTTGGTTAATTCCTCTTCCTGGTGGGAAATGAGAGTTAAATTTGCCCGTCCAGACACCTGCAGCTAGCCTCTCATTGGTTCTCGCTATTCCTGTTCAGCTTCCGCAGAAATTGCAAACTGGGCCAAACAGGAGGTTAAAGGGACTGACTCTCCAAGTCGGGAGAGTGTTAGTAAAGCGTCTGGAATGTTGCACCCGAGTACCAGGGGAGGAAAACTGAGACATATTTGAACACGTCTCCCGATCACATGGTTGATCATACTCTAGGTTCCACATGCATGTTTTAGCTGAAGGAAGAATACCTTAAACCTGGGTAGTTGAAACCCGTGGAATGGGTACCATGCAATATGACTTCAAAGGGTCTTCATTTGCTCACCGAACCTCTCCAATCCTATCACTGCTGCGTTTATGCCCCTGTACACATGCTTGATTCTCTTTCGGAGACATAGCAATCCATAGGTGTTAAGATACTTACTAGTCAGGTACATTCTTAGGCGTTTAATATGCGGTGTTGAGTCCATTTCGTTGAGCAAGGAGTAGCTCTTGTCTATTCCATATTTGGCTTAAGGAACTTTATCTGTGCTCATTTCAATCTCTGGTTTTATGCAGCACCCCAACTCACCTTTACCCTTAAGCAAGCATAAGTTGGTTTTCTAAATTTGAGACCCTGTTCTGTTCTGTAATTCAGTTCCTGTGTAGCCAAGTTTACATTCCGTGTATTACTGATATCTTAGGATGTTTCTTTTTCTGTGTGACTTATTTCAGTTAGAATCATCATACCTGAATCCACTCATTGTGCTGCTAAGGGCCTGATGACACAGATTTCATTGATTGGTGATATTGCTTTGTAAGTAAATACCACAACTTCTTTATCCATTTTTCACTTTCTGCGATGTTGAACTTGTACTGTAAACGAGGTTCTTGTAAACAGAGCCGTTCCAAATTTTGGGGTGGCTGTGTCTTTTTGATTTTAATTTCCCTAAGCTATAGGACCATAAGTGGAAGTGCCCTAGGTTCTGTTGCTTTGTTTTTTAGATGTTTCAGGAAACACCATACATTTCTCCTGAGTGGTTGTTGACAATTTACATCCCGCCCATCAGCATAACAAGGCTCCCAGTTTTCCATGGCCTGTCCTGCCTTTCTGGATTTTACCCTTTTTTCAGATGGCCCTTTTGACCGGGGGGAAGTGAGACTTCATTGTAGTGCAGATTTCCTTTGCAAGCTTGCTTGGTTGGCCAAAAAGGGCGTATGCGTTTTTTCCTGAATATATTCAGGAAAAAACGCATACGCCCTTTTTGGCCAAGTGCATCATTGTGGACGTTCTGCCTCTTTTCCTATGCTTTCAATGCAATTCCAGTCTACCTCCTGAAATCGGTTTCCTGCAATTCTGCCCCGCTTTCAAGTCCTCTTGGCAGCCTTACTTCAGTCTATTTTTGGACGATAGCTGTCATTTATAACTCTGCAGGTTTGTGCATTACAGTGCCCCTGAGCTCCTTTCTTCAACTCGCTTTCTTGTGACCTGGCCGCAACACCGCAGGATGGCTTCAGGCCCTAATCTGGTTCCGGCCCGGCATGCTGAGCCTTTGGTTAATTCCTCTTCCTGGTGGGAAATGAGAGTTAAATTTGCCCGTCCAGACACCTGCAGCTAGCCTCTCATTGGTTCTCGCTATTCCTGTTCATCTTCCGCAGAAATTGCAAACTGGGCCAAACAGGAGGTTAAAGGGACTGACTCTCCAAGTCGGGAGAGTGTTAGTAAAGCGTCTGGAGTGTTGCACCCGAGTACCAGGGTAGGAAAACTGAGACATATTTGAACACGTCTCCCGTTCACATGGTTGATCATACTCTGGGTTCCACATGCATGTTTTAGCTGAAGGAAGAATACCTTAAACCTGGAGAGTTGAGACCCGTGGAATGGGTACCGTGCAATATGACTTCAAAGGGTCTTCATTTGCTCACCGAACCTCTCCAATCCTATCACTGCTGCATTTATGCCCCTGTACACACGCTTGATTCTCTTTTGGAGACATAGCAATCCATAGGTTTTAAGATACTTACTAGTCAGGTACATTCTTAGGCGTTTAATATGGGGTTTTGAGTCCATTTCGTTGAGCAAGGAGTAGCTCTTGTCTATTCCATATTTGGCTTAAGGAACTTTATCTGTGCTCATTTCAATCTCTGGTTTTATGCAGCACCCCAACTCACCTTTCCCCTTAAGCAAGCATAAGTTGGTTTTCTAAATTTGAGACCCTGTTCTGTTTTGGAATGCAGTTCCTGTGTAGCCAAGTTTACATTCCGTGTATTAGTGATATCTTATGATGTTTCTTTTTCTGTGTGACTTATTTCAGTTAGAATCATCGTACCTGAATCCACTCATTATGCTGCTACGGGCCTGATGACATAGATTTCATTGCTGAGTGATACTGCATTGTACGTAAGTACCACAAGTTCTTTATCCATTTTTCACATTCTGTGATATTGAACTTGTACGGTAAACGAGGTTCTTGTAAACGGAGGCGTCCCAAACTTTGGGGTGGCTGTGTCTTTTTGATTTTAATTTCCCTAAGCTATAGGACCATAAGTGGAAGTGCCCTAGGCTCTGTTGCTTTGTTTTTTAGATGTTTCAGGAAACACCATACACTTCTCCTGAGTGTCTGTTGGCAATTTACATCCCGCCCATCAGCATAACAAGGCTCCCAGTTCTCCATGGCCTGTCCTGCCTTTCTGGATTTTACACTTTTTTCAGATGGCCCTTTTGACCGGGGGGAAGTGAGACTTCATTGTAGTGCAGATTTCCTTTGCAAGTTTGCTTGGTTGGCCAAAAAGGGCGTATGCGTTTTTTCCTGAATATATTCAGGAAAAAACGCATACGCCCTTTTTGGCCAAGTGCATCATTGTGGACGTTCTGCCTCTTTTCCTATGCTTTCAATGCAATTCCAGTCTACCTCCTGAAATCGGTTTCCTGCAATTCTGCCCCGCTTTCAAGTCCTCTTGGCAGCCTTACTTCAGTCTATTTTTGGACGATAGCTGTCATTTATAACTCTGCAGGTTTGTGAATTACAGTGCCCCTGAGCTCCTTTCTTCAACTCGCTTTCTTGTGAGCTGGCCGCAACACCGCAGGATGGCTTCAGGCCCTAATCTGGTTCCGGCCCGGCATGCTGAGCCTTTGGTTAATTCCTCTTCCTGGTGGGAAATGAGAGTTAAATTTGCCCGTCCAGATACCTGCAGCTAGCCTCTCATTGGTTGTCGCTATTCCTGTTCATCTTCCGCAGAAATTGCAAACTGGGCCAAACAGGAGGTTAAAGGGACTGACTCTCCAAGTCGGGAGAGTGTTAGTAAAGCGTCTGGAGTGTTGCACCCGAGTACCAGGGTAGGAAAACTGAGACATATTTGAACACGTCTCCCGTTCACATGGTTGATCATACTCTGGGTTCCACATGCATGTTTTAGCTGAAGGAAGAATACCTTAAACCTGGAGAGTTGAGACCCGTGGAATGGGTACCGTGCAATATGACTTCAAAGGGTCTTCATTTGCTCACCGAACCTCTCCAATCCTATCACTGCTGCATTTATGCCCCTGTACACACGCTTGATTCTCTTTTGGAGACATAGCAATCCATAGGTTTTAAGATACTTACTAGTCAGGTACATTCTTAGGCGTTTAATATGGGGTTTTGAGTCCATTTCGTTGAGCAAGGAGTAGCTCTTGTCTATTCCATATTTGGCTTAAGGAACTTTATCTGTGCTCATTTCAATCTCTGGTTTTATGCAGCACCCCAACTCACCTTTCCCCTTAAGCAAGCATAAGTTGGTTTTCTAAATTTGAGACCCTGTTCTGTTTTGGAATGCAGTTCCTGTGTAGCCAAGTTTACATTCCGTGTATTAGTGATATCTTATGATGTTTCTTTTTCTGTGTGACTTATTTCAGTTAGAATCATCGTACCTGAATCCACTCATTATGCTGCTACGGGCCTGATGACATAGATTTCATTGCTGAGTGATACTGCATTGTACGTAAGTACCACAAGTTCTTTATCCATTTTTCACTTTCTGTGATATTGAACTTGTACGGTAAACGAGGTTCTTGTAAACGGAGGCGTCACAAACTTTGGGGTGGCTGTGTCTTTTTGATTTTAATTTCCCTAAGCTATAGGACCATAAGTGGAAGTGCCCTAGGCTCTGTTGCTTTGTTTTTTAGATGTTTCAGGAAACACCATACACTTCTCCTGAGTGTCTGTTGGCAATTTACATCCCGCCCATCAGCATAACAAGGCTCCCAGTTCTCCATGGCCTGTCCTGCCTTTCTGGATTTTACACTTTTTTCAGATGGCCCTTTTGACAGGGGGGAAGTGAGACTTCATTGTAGTGCAGATTTCCTTTGCAAGTTTGCTTGGTTGGCCAAAAAGGGCGTATGCGTTTTTTCCTGAATATATTCAGGAAAAAACGCATACGCCCTTTTTGGCCAAGTGCATCATTGTGGACGTTCTGCCTCTTTTCCTATGCTTTCAATGCAATTCCAGTCTACCTCCTGAAATCGGTTTCCTGCAATTCTGCCCCGCTTTCAAGTCCTCTTGGCAGCCTTACTTCAGTCTATTATTGGACGATAGCTGTCATTTATAAGTCTGCAGGTTTGTGAATTACAGTGCCCCTGAGCTCCTTTCTTCAACTCGCTTTCTTTTGAGCTGGCCGCAACACCGCAGGATGGCTTCAGGCCCTAATCTGGTTCCGGCACGGCACGCTGAGCCTCTGGTTATTTCCTCTTCCTGGTGGGAAATGAGAGTTAAATTTGCCCGTCCAGACACCTCCAGCTAGTCTCTCATTGGTTCTCGCTATTCCTGTTCATCTTCCGCAGAAATTGCAAACTGTGCCAAACAGGAGGTTAAAGGCGCTGACTCTCCAAGTGGGGAGAGTGTTAGTAAAGCGTCTGGAATGTTGCACCCGAGTACCAGGGGAGGAAAACTGAGACATATTTGAACACGTCTCCCGATCACATGGTTGATCATACTCTGGGTTCCACATGCATGTTTTAGCTGAAGGAAGAATACCTTAAACCTGGAGAGTTAAGACCCGTGGCATGGGTACCATGCAATATGACTTCAAAGGGTCTTCATTTGCTCACCGAACCTCTCCAATCCTATCACTGCTGCGTTTATGCCCCTGTACACATGCTTGATTCTCTTTCGGAGACATAGCAATCCCTAGGTTTTAAGATACTTACTAGTCAGGTACATTCTTAGGCGTTTAATATGCGGTGTTGAGTCCATTTCGTTGAGCAAGGAGTAGCTCTTGTCTATTCCATATTTGGCTTAAGGAACTTTATCTGTGCTCATTTCAATCTCTGGTTTTATGCAGCACCCCAACTCACCTTTACCCTTAAGCAAGCATAAGTTGGTTTTCTAAATTTGAGACCCTGTTCTGTTCTGTAATTCAGTTCCTGTGTAGCCAAGTTTACATTCCGTGTATTACTGATATCTTATGATGTTTCTTTTTCTGTGTCACTTATTTCAGTTAGAATCATCATACCTGAATCCACTCATTGTGCTGCTAAGGGCCTGATGACACAGATTTCATTGCTGAGTGATATTGCTTTGTAAGTAAATACCACAACTTTTTTATCCATTTTTCACTTTCTTCGATGTTGAACTTGTACTGTAAACGAGGTTCTTGTAAACAGAGCCGTTCGAAACTTTGGGGTGGCTGTGTCTTTTTGATTTTAAATTCCCTAAGCTATAGGACCATAAGTGGAAGTGCCCTAGGCTCTGTTGCTTTGTTTTTTAGATGTTTCAGGAAACACCATACACTTCTCCCGAGTGTTTATTGGCAATTTACATCCCGCCCTTCAGCATAACAAGGCTCCCAGTTCTCCATGGCCTGTCCTGCCTTTCTGGATTTTACACTTTTTTCAGATGGCCCTTTTGACCGGGGGGAAGTGAGACTTCATTGTAGTGCAGATTTCCTTTGCAAGCTTGCTTGGTTGGCCAAAAAGGGCGTATGCGTTTTTTCCTGAATATATTCAGGAAAAAACGCATACGCCCTTTTTGGCCAAGTGCATCATTGTGGACGTTCTGCCTCTTTTCCTATGCTTTCAATGCAATTCCAATCTACCTCGTGAAATCGGTTTCCTGCAATTCTGCCCCGCTTTCAAGTCCTCTTGGCAGCCTTACTTCAGTCTATTTTTGGACGATAGCTGTCATTTATAAGTCTGCAGGTTTGTGAATTACAGTGCCCCTGAGCTCCTTTCTTCAACTCGCTTTCTTGTGACCTGGCCGCAACACCGCAGGATGGCTTCAGGCCCTAATCTGGTTCCGGCCCGGCATGCTGAGCCTTTGGTTAATTCCTCTTCCTGGTGGGAAATGAGAGTTAAATTTGCCCGTCCAGACACCTGCAGCTAGCCTCTCATTGGTTCTCGCTATTCCTGTTCAGCTTCCGCAGAAATTGCAAACTGGGCCAAACAGGAGGTTAAAGGGACTGACTCTCCAAGTCGGGAGAGTGTTAGTAAAGCGTCTGGAATGTTGCACCCGAGTACCAGGGGAGGAAAACTGAGACATATTTGAACACGTCTCCCGATCACATGGTTGATCATACTCTAGGTTCCACATGCATGTTTTAGCTGAAGGAAGAATACCTTAAACCTGGGTAGTTGAAACCCGTGGAATGGGTACCATGCAATATGACTTCAAAGGGTCTTCATTTGCTCACCGAACCTCTCCAATCCTATCACTGCTGCGTTTATGCCCCTGTACACATGCTTGATTCTCTTTCGGAGACATAGCAATCCATAGGTTTTAAGATACTTACTAGTCAGGTACATTCTTAGGCGTTTAATATGCGGTGTTGAGTCCATTTCGTTGAGCAAGGAGTAGCTCTTGTCTATTCCATATTTGGCTTAAGGAACTTTATCTGTGCTCATTTCAATCTCTGGTTTTATGCAGCACCCCAACTCACCTTTACCCTTAAGCAAGCATAAGTTGGTTTTCTAAATTTGAGACCCTGTTCTGTTCTGTAATTCAGTTCCTGTGTAGCCAAGTTTACATTCCGTGTATTACTGATATCTTAGGATGTTTCTTTTTCTGTGTGACTTATTTCAGTTAGAATCATCATACCTGAATCCACTCATTGTGCTGCTAAGGGCCTGATGACACAGATTTCATTGATTGGTGATATTGCTTTGTAAGTAAATACCACAACTTCTTTATCCATTTTTCACTTTCTGCGATGTTGAACTTGTACTGTAAACGAGGTTCTTGTAAACAGAGGCGTCCCAAACTTTGGGGTGGCTGTGTCTTTTTGATTTTAATTTCCCTAAGCTATAGGACCATAAGTGGAAGTGCCCTAGGTTCTGTTGCTTTGTTTTTTAGATGTTTCAGGAAACACCATACACTTCTCCTGAGTGGTTGTTGACAATTTACATCCCGCCCATCAGCATAACAAGGCTCCCAGTTTTCCTTGGCCTGTCCTGCCTTTCTGGATTTTACCCTTTTTTCAGAATGCCCTTTTGACCGGGGGGAAGTGAGACTTCATTGTAGTGCAGATTTCCTTTGCAAGCTTGCTTGGTTGGCCTAAAAGGGCGTATGCGTTTTTTCCTGAATATATTCAGGAAAAAACGCATACGCCCTTTTTGGCCAAGTGCATCATTGTGGACGTTCTGCCTCTTTTCCTATGCTTTCAATGCAATTCCAGTCTACCTCCTGAAATCGGTTTCCTGCAATTCTGCCCCGCTTTCAAGTCCTCTTGGCAGCCTTACTTCAGTCTATTTTTGGACGATAGCTGTCATTTGTAACTCTGCAGGTTTGTGAATTACAGTGCCCCTGACCTCCTTTCTTCAACTCGCTTTCTTGTGACCTGGCCGCAAAACCACAGGATGGCTTCAGGCCCTAATCTGGTTCCGGCACGGCACGCTGAGCCTTTGGTTATTTCCTCTTGCTGGTGGGAAATGAGAGTTAAATTTGCCCGTCCAGACACCTCCAGCTAGTCTCTCATTGGTTCTCGCTATTCCTGTTCATCTTCCGCAGAAATTGCAAACTGTGCCAAATAGGAGGTTAAAGGCGCTGACTCTCCAAGTGGGGAGAGTGTTAGTAAAGCGTCTGGAATGTTGCACGCGAGTACCAGTGGAGGAAAGCTGAGCCATATTTGAACACGTCTCCCGTTCACATGGTTGATCATACTTGGGTTCCACATGCATGTTTTAGCTGAAGGAAGAATACCTTAAACCTGGAGAGTTAAGACCCGTGGAATGGGTACCATGCAATATGACTTCAAAGGGTCTTCATTTGCTCACCGAACCTCTCCAATCCTATCACTGCTGCGTTTATGCCCCTGTACACATGCTTGATTCTCTTTCGGAGACATAGCAATCCATAGGTTTTAAGATACTTACTAGTCAGGTACATTCTTAGGCGTTTAATATGCGGTGTTGAGTCCATTTCGTTGAACAAGGAGTAGCTCTTGTCTATTCCATATTTGACTTAAGGAACTTTATCTGTGCTCATTTCAATCTCTGGTTTTATACAGCACCCCAACTCACCTTTACCCTTAAGCAAGCATAAGTTGGTTTTCTAAATTTGAGACCCTGTTCTGTTCTGTAATTCAGTTCCTGTGTAGCCAAGTTTACATTCCATGTATTACTGATATCTTATGATGTTTCTTTTTCTGTGTGACTTATTTCAGTTAGAATCATCATACCTGAATCCACTCATTGTGCTGCTAAGGGCCTGATGACACAGATTTCATTGCTGAGTGATATTGCTTTGTAAGTAAATACCACAACTTCTTTATCCATTTTTCACTTTCTGCGATGTTGAACTTGTACTGTAAACGAGGTTCTTGTAAACAGAGCCGTTCCAAACTTTGGGGTGGCTGTGTCTTTTTGATTTTAAATTCCCTAAGCTATAGGACCATAAGTGGAAGTGCCCTAGGCTCTGTTGCTTTGTTTTTTAGATGTTTCAGGAAACACCATACACTTCTCCCGAGTGTTTATTGGCAATTTACATCCCGCCCTTCAGCATAACAAGGCTCCCAGTTCTCCATGGCCTGTCCTGCCTTTCTGGATTTTACCCTTTTTTCAGATGGCCCTTTTGACCGGGGGGAAGTGATACTTCATTGTAGTGCAGATTTCCTTTGCAAGCTTGCTTGGTTGGCCAAAAAGGGCGTATGCGTTTTTTCCTGAATATATTCAGGAAAAAACGCATACGCCCTTTTTGGCCAAGTGCATCATTGTGGACGTTCTGCCTCTTTTCCTATGCTTTCAATGCAATTCCAGTCTACCTCCTGAAATCGGTTTCCTGCAATTCTGCCCCGCTTTCAAGTCCTCTTGGCAGCCTTACTTCAGTCTATTTTTGGACGATAGCTGTCATTTATAACTCTGCAGGTTTGTGAATTACAGTGCCCCTGAGCTCCTTTCTTCAACTCGCTTTCTTTTGAGCTGGCCGCAACACCGCAGGATGGCTTCAGGCCCTAATCTGGTTCCGGCACGGCACGCTCAGCCTTTGGTTATTTCCTCTTCCTGGTGGGAAATGAGAGTTAAATTTGCCCGTCCAGACACCTCCAGCTAGCCTCTCATTGGTTCTCGCTATTCCTGTTCATCTTCCGCAGAAATTGCAAACTGGGCCAAACAGGAGGTTAAAGGCGCTGACTCGCCAAGTGGGGAGAGTGTCAGTAAAGCATCTGGAATGTTGCACCCGAGTACCAGGGGAGGAAAACTGAGACATATTTGAACACGTCTCTCGTTCACATGGTTGACCTTACTTGGGTTCCACATGCATGTTTTAGCTGAAGGAAGAATACCTTAAACCTGGAGAGTTGAGACCCGTGTAATGGGTACCATGCAATATGACTTCAAACGGTCTTCATTTGCTCACCGAACCTCTCCAATCCTATCACTGCTGCGTTTATGCCCCTGTACACACGCTTGATTCTCTTTCGGAGACATAGCAATCCATAGGTTTTAAGACACTTACTAGTCAGGTACATTCTTAGGCGTTTAATATGCGGTGTTGAGTCCATTTCGTTGAGCAAGGAGTAGCTCTTGTCTATTCCATATTTGGCTTAAGGAACTTTATCTGTGCTCATTTCAATCTCTGGTTTTATGCAGCACCCCAACTCACCTTTACCCTTAAGCAAGCATAAGTTGGTTTTCTAAATTTGAGACCCTGTTGTGTTCTGTAATTCAGTTCCTGTGTAGCCAAGTTTACATTCCGTGTATTACTGATATCTTATGATGTTTCTTTTTCTGTGTGACTTATTTCAGTTAGAATCATCATACCTGAATCCACTCATTGTGCTGCTAAGGGCCTGATGACATAGATTTCATTGCTGAGTGATATTGCTTTGTAAGTAAATACCACAACTTCTTTATCCATTTTTCACTTTCTGCGATGTTGAACTTGTACTGTAAACGAGGTTCTTGTAAACAGAGCCGTTCCAAACTTTGGGGTGGCTGTGTCTTTTTGATTTTAAATTCCCTAAGCTATAGGACCATAAGTGGCAGTGCCCTAGGCTCTGTTGCTTTGTTTTTTAGATGTTTCAGGAAACACCATACACTTCTCCCAAGTGGCTGTTGGCAATTTACATCCCACCCATTAGCATAACAAGGCTCCCAGTTCTCCATGGCCTGTCCTGCCTTTCTGGATTTTACACTTTTTTCAGATGGCCCTTTTGACCGGGGGGAAGTGAGACTTCATTGTAGTGCAGATTTCCTTTGCAAGCTTGCTTGGTTGGCCAAAAAGGGCGTATGCGTTTTTTCCTGAATATATTCAGGAAAAAACGCATACGCCCTTTTTGGCCAAGTGCATCATTGTGGACATTCTGCCTCTTTTCCTATGCTTTCAATGCAATTCCAGTCTACCTCCTGAAATCGGTTTCCTGCAATTCTGCCCCGCTTTCAAGTCCTCTTGGCAGCCTTACTTCAGTCTATTTTTGGACGATAGCTGTCATTTATAACTCTGCAGGTTTGTGAATTACAGTGCCCCTGAGCTCCTTTCTTCAACTCGCTTTCTTGTGACCTGGCCGCAGCACCGCAGGATGGCTTCAGGCCCAAATCTGGTTCCGGCCCGGCATGCTGAGCCTTTGGTTAATTCCTCTTCCTGGTGGGAAATGAGAGTTAAATTTGCCCGTCCAGACACCTGCAGCTAGCCTCTCATTGGTTCTCGCTATTCCTGTTCATCTTCCGCAGAAATTGCAAACTGGGCCAAACAGGAGGTTAAAGGGACTGACTCTCCAAGTCGGGAGAGTGTTAGTAAAGCGTCTGGAGTGTTGCACCCGAGTACCAGGGTAGGAAAACTGAGACATATTTGAACACGTCTCCCGTTCACATGGTTGATCATACTCTGGGTTCCACATGCATGTTTTAGCTGAAGGAAGAATACCTTAAACCTGGAGAGTTGAGACCCGTGGAATGGGTACCGTGCAATATGACTTCAAAGGGTCTTCATTTGCTCACCGAACCTCTCCAATCCTATCACTGCTGCATTTATGCCCCTGTACACACGCTTGATTCTCTTTTGGAGACATAGCAATCCATAGGTTTTAAGATACTTACTAGTCAGGTACATTCTTAGGCGTTTAATATGGGGTTTTGAGTCCATTTCGTTGAGCAAGGAGTAGCTCTTGTCTATTCCATATTTGGCTTAAGGAACTTTATCTGTGCTCATTTCAATCTCTGGTTTTATGCAGCACCCCAACTCACCTTTCCCCTTAAGCAAGCATAAGTTGGTTTTCTAAATTTGAGACCCTGTTCTGTTTTGGAATGCAGTTCCTGTGTAGCCAAGTTTACATTCCGTGTATTAGTGATATCTTATGATGTTTCTTTTTCTGTGTGACTTATTTCAGTTAGAATCATCGTACCTGAATCCACTCATTATGCTGCTACGGGCCTGATGACATAGATTTCATTGCTGAGTGATACTGCATTGTACGTAAGTACCACAAGTTCTTTATCCATTTTTCACTTTCTGTGATATTGAACTTGTACGGTAAACGAGGTTCTTGTAAACGGAGGCGTCCCAAACTTTGGGGTGGCTGTGTCTTTTTGATTTTAATTTCCCTAAGCTATAGGACCATAAGTGGAAGTGCCCTAGGCTCTGTTGCTTTGTTTTTTAGATGTTTCAGGAAACACCATACACTTCTCCTGAGTGTCTGTTGGCAATTTACATCCCGCCCATCAGCATAACAAGGCTCCCAGTTCTCCATGGCCTGTCCTGCCTTTCTGGATTTTACACTTTTTTCAGATGGCCCTTTTGACCGCGGGGAAGTGAGACTTCATTGTAGTGCAGATTTCCTTTGTAAGCTTGCTTGGTTGGCCAAAAAGGGCGTATGCGCTTTTTCCTGAATATATTCAGGAAAAAACGCATAGGCCCTTTTTGGCCAAGTGCATCATTGTGGACGTTCTGCCTCTTTTCCTATGCTTTCAATGCAATTCCAGTCTACCTCCTGAAATCGGTTTCCTGCAATTCTGCCCCGCTTTCAAGTCCTCTTGGCAGCCTTACTTCAGTCTATTTTTGGACGATAGCTGTCATTTATAACTCTGCAGGTTTGTGAATTACAGTGCCCCTGAGCTCCTTTCTTCAACTCGCTTTCTTGTGAGCTGGCCGCAACACCGCAGGATGGCTTCAGGCCCTAATCTGGTTCCGGCCCGGCATGCTGAGCCTTTGGTTAATTCCTCTTGCTGGTGGGAAATGAGAGTTAAATTTGCCCGTCCAGACACCTGCAGCTAGCCTCTCATTGGTTCTCGCTATACCTGTTCATCTTCCGCAAAAATTGCAAACTGGGCCAAACAGGAGGTTAAAGGGACTGACTCTCCAAGTCGGGAGAGTGTTAGTAAAGCGTCTGGAGTGTTGCACCCGAGTACCAGGGTAGGAAAACTGAGACATATTTGAACACGTCTCCCGTTCACATGGTTGATCATACTCTGGGTTCCACATGCATGTTTTATCTGAAGGAAGAATACCTTAAACCTGGAGAGTTGAGACCCGTGGAATGGGTACCGTGCAATATGACTTCAAAGGGTCTTCATTTGCTCACCGAACCTCTCCAATCCTATCACTGCTGCATTTATGCCCCTGTACACACGCTTGATTCTCTTTTGGAGACATAGCAATCCATAGGTTTTAAGATACTTACTAGTCAGGTACATTCTTAGGCGTTTAATATGGGGTGTTGAGTCCATTTCGTTGAGCAAGGAGTAGCTCTTGTCTATTCCATATTTGGCTTAAGGAACTTTATCTGTGCTCATTTCAATCTCTGGTTTTATGCAGCACCTCAACTCACCTTTCCCCTTAAGCAAGCATAAGTTGGTTTTCTAAATTTGAGACCCTGTTCTGTTTTGGAATGCAGTTCCTGTGTAGCCAAGTTTACATTCCGTGTATTAGTGATATCTTATGATGTTTCTTTTTCTGTGTGAATTATTTCAGTTAGAATCATCGTACCTGAATCCACTCATTATGCTGCTACGGGCCTGATGACATAGATTTCATTGCTGAGTGATACTGCATTGTACGTAAGTACCACAAGTTCTTTATCCATTTTTCACTTTCTGTGATATTGAACTTGTACGGCAAACGAGGTTCTTGTAAGCGGAGGCGTCCCAAACTTTGGGGTGGCTGTGTCTTTTTGATTTTAATTTCCCTAAGCTATAGGACCATAAGTGGAAGTGCCCTAGGCTCTGTTGCTTTGTTTTTTAGATGTTTCAGGAAACACCATACACTTCTCCTGAGTGTCTGTTGGCAATTTACATCCCGCCCATCAGCATAACAAGGCTCCCAGTTCTCCATGGCCTGTCCTGCCTTTCAGGATTTTACACTTTTTTCAGATGGCCCTTTTGACCGGGGGGAAGTGAGACTTCATTGTAGTGCAGATTTCCTTTGCAAGTTTGCTTGGTTGGCCAAAAAGGGCGTATGCGTTTTTTCCTGAATATATTCAGGAAAAAACGCATACGCCCTTTTTGGCCAAGTGCATCATTGTGGACGTTCTGCCTCTTTTCCTATGCTTTCAATGCAATTCCAGTCTACCTCCTGAAATCGGTTTCCTGCAATTCTGCCCCGCTTTCAAGTCCTCTTGGCAGCCTTACTTCAGTCTATTTTTGGACGATAGCTGTCATTTATAAGTCTGCAGGTTTGTGAATTACAGTGCCCCTGAGCTCCTTTCTTCAACTCGCTTTCTTGTGACCTGGCCGCAACACCGCAGGATGGCTTCAGGCCCTAATCTGGTTCCGGCCCGGCATGCTGAGCCTTTGGTTAATTCCTCTTCCTGGTGGGAAATGAGAGTTAAATTTGCCCGTCCAGACACCTGCAGCTAGCCTCTCATTGGTTCTCGCTATTCCTGTTCAGCTTCCGCAGAAATTGCAAACTGGGCCAAACAGGAGGTTAAAGGGACTGACTCTCCAAGTCGGGAGAGTGTTAGTAAAGCGTCTGGAATGTTGCACGCGAGTACCAGTGGAGGAAAGCTGAGCCATATTTGAACACGTCTCCCGTTCACATGGTTGATCATACTTGGGTTCCACATGCATGTTTTAGCTGAAGGAAGAATACCTTAAACCTGGAGAGTTAAGACCCGTGGAATGGGTACCATGCAATATGACTTCAAAGGGTCTTCATTTGCTCACCGAACCTCTCCAATCCTATCACTGCTGCGTTTATGCCCCTGTACACATGCTTGATTCTCTTTCGGAGACATAGCAATCCCTAGGTTTTAAGATACTTACTAGTCAGGTACATTCTTAGGCGTTTAATATGCGGTGTTGAGTCCATTTCGTTGAGCAAGGAGTAGCTCTTGTCTATTCCATATTTGGCTTAAGGAACTTTATCTGTGCTCATTTCAATCTCTGGTTTTATACAGCACCCCAACTCACCTTTACCCTTAAGCAAGCATAAGTTGGTTTTCTAAATTTGAGACCCTGTTCTGTTCTGTAATTCAGTTCCTGTGTAGCCAAGTTTACATTCCGTGTATTACTGATATCTTATGATGTTTCTTTTTCTGTGTCACTTATTTCAGTTAGAATCATCATACCTGAATCCACTCATTGTGCTGCTAAGGGCCTGATGACACAGATTTCATTGCTGAGTGATATTGCTTTGTAAGTAAATACCACAACTTTTTTATCCATTTTTCACTTTCTTCGATGTTGAACTTGTACTGTAAACGAGGTTCTTGTAAACAGAGCCGTTCGAAACTTTGGGGTGGCTGTGTCTTTTTGATTTTAAATTCCCTAAGCTATAGGACCATAAGTGGAAGTGCCCTAGGCTCTGTTGCTTTGTTTTTTAGATGTTTCAGGAAACACCATACACTTCTCCCGAGTGTTTATTGGCAATTTACATCCCGCCCTTCAGCATAACAAGGCTCCCAGTTCTCCATGGCCTGTCCTGCCTTTCTGGATTTTACACTTTTTTCAGATGGCCCTTTTGACCGGGGGGAAGTGAGACTTCATTGTAGTGCAGATTTCCTTTGCAAGCTTGCTTGGTTGGCCAAAAAGTGCGTATGCGTTTTTTCCTGAATATATTCAGGAAAAAACGCATACGCCCTTTTTGGCCAAGTGCATCATTGTGGACGTTCTGCCTCTTTTCCTATGCTTTCAATGCAATTCCAATCTACCTCGTGAAATCGGTTTCCTGCAATTCTGCCCCGCTTTCAAGTCCTCTTGGCAGCCTTACTTCAGTCTATTTTTGGACGATAGCTGTCATTTATAAGTCTGCAGGTTTGTGAATTACAGTGCCCCTGAGCTCCTTTCTTCAACTCGCTTTCTTGTGACCTGGCCGCAACACCGCAGGATGGCTTCAGGCCCTAATCTGGTTCCGGCCCGGCATGCTGAGCCTTTGGTTATTTCCTCTTCCTGGTGGGAAATGAGAGTTAAATTTGCCCGTCCAGACACCTGCAGCTAGCCTCTCATTGGTTCTCGCTATTCCTGTTCAGCTTCCGCAGAAATTGCAAACTGGGCCAAACAGGAGGTTAAAGGGACTGACTCTCCAAGTCGGGAGAGTGTTAGTAAAGCGTCTGGAATGTTGCACCCGAGTACCAGGGGAGGAAAACTGAGACATATTTGAACACGTCTCCCGATCACATGGTTGATCATACTCTAGGTTCCACATGCATGTTTTAGCTGAAGGAAGAATACCTTAAACCTGGGTAGTTGAAACCCGTGGAATGGGTACCATGCAATATGACTTCAAAGGGTCTTCATTTGCTCACCGAACCTCTCCAATCCTATCACTGCTGCGTTTATGCCCCTGTACACATGCTTGATTCTCTTTCGGAGACATAGCAATCCATAGGTTTTAAGATACTTACTAGTCAGGTACATTCTTAGGCGTTTAATATGCGGTGTTGAGTCCATTTCGTTGAGCAAGGAGTAGCTCTTGTCTATTCCATATTTGGCTTAAGGAACTTTATCTGTGCTCATTTCAATCTCTGGTTTTATGCAGCACCCCAACTCACCTTTACCCTTAAGCAAGCATAAGTTGGTTTTCTAAATTTGAGACCCTGTTCTGTTCTGTAATTCAGTTCCTGTGTAGCCAAGTTTACATTCCGTGTATTACTGATATCTTAGGATGTTTCTTTTTCTGTGTGACTTATTTCAGTTAGAATCATCATACCTGAATCCACTCATTGTGCTGCTAAGGGCCTGATGACACAGATTTCATTGATTGGTGATATTGCTTTGTAAGTAAATACCACAACTTCTTTATCCATTTTTCACTTTCTTCGATGTTGAACTTGTACTGTAAACGAGGTTCTTGTAAACAGAGCCGTTCCAAACTTTGGGGTGGCTGTGTCTTTTTGATTTTAATTTCCCTATGCTATAGGACCATAAGTGGAAGTGCCCTAGGTTCTGTTGCTTTGTTTTTTAGATGTTTCAGGAAACACCATACACTTCTCCTGAGTGGTTGTTGACAATTTACATCCCGCCCATCAGCATAACAAGGCTCCCAGTTTTCCTTGGCCTGTCCTGCCTTTCTGGATTTTACCCTTTTTTCAGAATGCCCTTTTGACCGGGGGGAAGTGAGACTTCATTGTAGTGCAGATTTCCTTTGCAAGCTTGCTTGGTTGGCCTAAAAGGGCGTATGCGTTTTTTCCTGAATATATTCAGGAAAAAACGCATACGCCCTTTTTGGCCAAGTGCATCATTGTGGACGTTCTGCCTCTTTTCCTATGCTTTCAATGCAATTCCAGTCTACCTCCTGAAATCGGTTTCCTGCAATTCTGCCCCGCTTTCAAGTCCTCTTGGCAGCCTTACTTCAGTCTATTTTTGGACGATAGCTGTCATTTGTAACTCTGCAGGTTTGTGAATTACAGTGCCCCTGACCTCCTTTCTTCAACTCGCTTTCTTGTGACCTGGCCGCAAAACCACAGGATGGCTTCAGGCCCTAATCTGGTTCCGGCACGGCACGCTGAGCCTTTGGTTATTTCCTCTTCCTGGTGGGAAATGAGAGTTAAATTTGCCCGTCCAGACACCTCCAGCTAGTCTCTCATTGGTTCTCGCTATTCCTGTTCATCTTCCGCAGAAATTGCAAACTGTGCCAAATAGGAGGTTAAAGGCGCTGACTCTCCAAGTGGGGAGAGTGTTAGTAAAGCGTCTGGAATGTTGCACGCGAGTACCAGTGGAGGAAAGCTGAGCCATATTTGAACACGTCTCCCGTTCACATGGTTGATCATACTTGGGTTCCACATGCATGTTTTAGCTGAAGGAAGAATACCTTAAACCTGGAGAGTTAAGACCCGTGGAATGGGTACCATGCAATATGACTTCAAAGGGTCTTCATTTGCTCACCGAACCTCTCCAATCCTATCACTGCTGCGTTTATGCCCCTGTACACATGCTTGATTCTCTTTCGGAGACATAGCAATCCATAGGTTTTAAGATACTTACTAGTCAGGTACATTCTTAGGCGTTTAATATGCGGTGTTGAGTCCATTTCGTTGAACAAGGAGTAGCTCTTGTCTATTCCATATTTGACTTAAGGAACTTTATCTGTGCTCATTTCAATCTCTGGTTTTATACAGCACCCCAACTCACCTTTACCCTTAAGCAAGCATAAGTTGGTTTTCTAAATTTGAGACCCTGTTCTGTTCTGTAATTCAGTTCCTGTGTAGCCAAGTTTACATTCCATGTATTACTGATATCTTATGATGTTTCTTTTTCTGTGTGACTTATTTCAGTTAGAATCATCATACCTGAATCCACTCATTGTGCTGCTAAGGGCCTGATGACACAGATTTCATTGCTGAGTGATATTGCTTTGTAAGTAAATACCACAACTTCTTTATCCATTTTTCACTTTCTGCGATGTTGAACTTGTACTGTAAACGAGGTTCTTGTAAACAGAGCCGTTCGAAACTTTGGGGTGGCTGTGTCTTTTTGATTTTAAATTCCCTAAGCTATAGGACCATAAGTGGAAGTGCCCTAGGCTCTGTTGCTTTGTTTTTTAGATGTTTCAGGAAACACCATACACTTCTCCCGAGTGTTTATTGGCAATTTACATCCCGCCCTTCAGCATAACAAGGCTCCCAGTTCTCCATGGCCTGTCCTGCCTTTCTGGATTTTACACTTTTTTCAGATGGCCCTTTTGACCGGGGGGAAGTGAGACTTCATTGTAGTGCAGATTTCCTTTGCAAGCTTGCTTGGTTGGCCAAAAAGGGCGTATGCGTTTTTTCCTGAATATATTCAGGAAAAAACGCATACGCCCTTTTTGGCCAAGTGCATCATTGTGGACGTTCTGCCTCTTTTCCTATGCTTTCAATGCAATTCCAGTCTACCTCCTGAAATCGGTTTCCTGCAATTCTGCCCCGCTTTCAAGTCCTCTTGGCAGCCTTACTTCAGTCTATTTTTGGACGATAGCTGTCATTTATAAGTCTGCAGGTTTGTGAATTACAGTGCCCCTGAGCTCCTTTCTTCAACTCGCTTTCTTGTGACCTGGCCGCAACACCGCAGGATGGCTTCAGGCCCTAATCTGGTTCCGGCCCGGCATGCTGAGCCTTTGGTTAATTCCTCTTCCTGGTGGGAAATGAGAGTTAAATTTGCCCGTCCAGACACCTGCAGCTAGCCTCTCATTGGTTCTCGCTATTCCTGTTCAGCTTCCGCAGAAATTGCAAACTGGGCCAAACAGGAGGTTAAAGCGACTGACTCTCCAAGTCGGGAGAGTGTTAGTAAAGCGTCTGGAATGTTGCACCCGAGTACCAGGGGAGGAAAACTGAGACATATTTGAACACGTCTCCCGATCACATGGTTGATCATACTCTAGGTTCCACATGCATGTTTTAGCTGAAGGAAGAATACCTTAAATCTGGGTAGTTGAAACCCGTGGAATGGGTACCATGCAATATGACTTCAAAGGGTCTTCATTTGCTCACCGAACCTCTCCAATCCTATCACTGCTGCGTTTATGCCCCTGTACACATGCTTGATTCTCTTTCGGAGACATAGCAATCCATAGGTTTTAAGATACTTACTAGTCAGGTACATTCTTAGGCGGTTAATATGCGGTTTTGAGTCCATTTCGTTGAGCAAGGAGTAGCTCTTGTCTATTCCATATTTGGCTTAAGGAACTTTATCTGTGCTCATTTCAATCTCTGGTTTTATGCAGCACCCCAACTCACCTTTACCCTTAAGCAAGCATAAGTTGGTTTTCTAAATTTGAGACCCTGTTCTGTTCTGTAATTCAGTTCTTGTGTAGCCAAGTTTACATTCCGTGTATTACTGATATCTTATGATGTTTCTTTTTCTGTGTGACTTATTTCAGTTAGAATCATCATACCTGAATCCACTCATTGTGCTGCTAAGGGCCTGATGACACAGATTTCATTGATTGGTGATATTGCTTTGTAAGTAAATACCACAACTTCTTTATCCATTTTTCACTTTCTGCGATGTTGAACTTGTACTGTAAACGAGGTTCTTGTAAAGAGAGCCGTTCCAAACTTTGGGGTGGCTGTGTCTTTTTGATTTTAATTTCCCTAAGCTATAGGACCATAAGTGGAAGTGCCCTAGGTGCTGTTGCTTTGTTTTTTAGATGTTTCAGGAAACACCATACACTTCTCCTGAGTGGTTGTTGACAATTTACATCCCGCCCATCAGCATAACAAGGCTCCCAGTTTTCCATGGCCTGTCCTGCCTTTCTGGATTTTACCCTTTTTTCAGATGGCCCTTTTGACCGGGGGGAAGTGAGACTTCATTGTAGTGCAGATTTCCTTTGCAAGCTTGCTTGGTTGGCCAAAAAGGGCGTATGCGTTTTTTCCTGAATATATTCAGGAAAAAACGCATACGCCCTTTTTGGCCAAGTGCATCATTGTGGACGTTCTGCCTCTTCCTATGCTTTCAATGCAATTCCAGTCTACCTCCTGAAATCGGTTTCCTGCAATTCTGCCCCGCTTTCAAGTCCTCTTGGCAGCCTTACTTCAGTCTATTTTTGGACGATAGCTGTCATTTGTAACTCTGCAGGTTTGTGAATTACAGTGCCCCTGACCTCCTTTCTTCAACTCGCTTTCTTGTGACCTGGCCGCAACACCACAGGATGGCTTCAGGCCCTAATCTGGTTCCGGCACGGCACGCTGAGCCTTTGGTTATTTCCTCTTCCTGGTGGGAAATGAGAGTTAAATTTGCCCGTCCAGACACCTCCAGCTAGTCTCTCATTGGTTCTCGCTATTCCTGTTCATCTTCCGCAGAAATTGCAAACTGGGCCAAACAGGAGGTTAAAGGCGCTGACTCTCCAAGTGGGGAGACTGTTAGTAAAGCGTCTGGAATGTTGCACGCGAGTACCAGTGGAGGAAAGCTGAGCCATATTTGAACACGTCTCCCGTTCACATGGTTGATCATACTTGGGTTCCACATGCATGTTTTAGCTGAAGGAAGAATACCTTAAACCTGGAGAGTTGAGACCCGTGTAATGGGTACCATGCAATATGACTTCAAAGGGTCTTCATTTGCTCACCGAACCTCTCCAATCCTATCACTGCTGCGTTTATGCCCCTGTACACATGCTTGATTCTCTTTCGGAGACATAGCAATCCATAGGTTTTAAGATACTTACTAGTCAGGTACATTCTTAGGCGTTTAATATGCGGTGTTGAGTCCATTTCGTTGAGCAAGGAGTAGCTCTTGTCTATTCCATATTTGGCTTAAGGAACTTTATCTGTGCTCATTTCAATCTCTGGTTTTATGCAGCACCCCAACTCACCTTTACCCTTAAGCAAGCATAAGTTGGTTTTCTAAATTTGAGAACCTGTTCTGTTCTGTAATTCAGTTCCTGTGTAGCCAAGTTTACATTCCGTGTATTACTGATATCTTAGGATGTTTCTTTTTCTGTGTGACTTATTTCAGTTAGAATCATCATACCTGAATCCACTCATTGTGCTGCTAAGGGCCTGATGACACAGATTTCATTGATTGGTGATATTGCTTTGTAAGTAAATACCACAACTTCTTTATCCATTTTTCACTTTCTTCGATGTTGAACTTGTACTGTAAACGAGGTTCTTGTAAACAGAGCCGTTCCAAACTTTGGGGTGGCTGTGTCTTTTTGATTTTAATTTCCCTAAGCTATAGGACCATAAGTGGAAGTGCCCTAGGTTCCGTTGCTTTGTTTTTTAGATGTTTCAGGAAACACCATACACTTCTCCTGAGTGGTTGTTGACAATTTACATCCCGCCCATCAGCATAACAAGGCTCCCAGTTTTCCTTGGCCTGTCCTGCCTTTCTGGATTTTACCCTTTTTTCAGAATGCCCTTTTGACCGGGGGGAAGTGAGACTTCATTGTAGTGCAGATTTCCTTTGCAAGCTTGCTTGGTTGGCCTAAAAGGGCGTATGCGTTTTTTCCTGAATATATTCAGGAAAAAACGCATACGCCCTTTTTGGCCAAGTGCATCATTGTGGACGTTCTGCCTCTTTTCCTATGCTTTCAATGCAATTCCAGTCTACCTCCTGAAATCGGTTTCCTGCAATTCTGCCCCGCTTTCAAGTCCTCTTGGCAGCCTTACTTCAGTCTATTTTTGGACGATAGCTGTCATTTGTAACTCTGCAGGTTTGTGAATTACAGTGCCCCTGACCTCCTTTCTTCAACTCGCTTTCTTGTGACCTGGCCGCAAAACCACAGGATGGCTTCAGGCCCTAATCTGGTTCCGGCACGGCACGCTGAGCCTTTGGTTATTTCCTCTTCCTGGTGGGAAATGAGAGTTAAATTTGCCCGTCCAGACACCTCCAGCTAGTCTCTCATTGGTTCTCGCTATTCCTGTTCATCTTCCGCAGAAATTGCAAACTGTGCCAAATAGGAGGTTAAAGGCGCTGACTCTCCAAGTGGGGAGAGTGTTAGTAAAGCGTCTGGAATGTTGCACGCGAGTACCAGTGGAGGAAAGCTGAGCCATATTTGAACACGTCTCCCGTTCACATGGTTGATCATACTTGGGTTCCACATGCATGTTTTAGCTGAAGGAAGAATACCTTAAACCTGGAGAGTTAAGACCCGTGGAATGGGTACCATGCAATATGACTTCAAAGGGTCTTCATTTGCTCACCGAACCTCTCCAATCCTATCACTGCTGCGTTTATGCCCCTGTACACATGCTTGATTCTCTTTCGGAGACATAGCAATCCATAGGTTTTAAGATACTTACTAGTCAGGTACATTCTTAGGCGTTTAATATGCGGTGTTGAGTCCATTTCGTTGAACAAGGAGTAGCTCTTGTCTATTCCATATTTGACTTAAGGAACTTTATCTGTGCTCATTTCAATCTCTGGTTTTATACAGCACCCCAACTCACCTTTACCCTTAAGCAAGCATAAGTTGGTTTTCTAAATTTGAGACCCTGTTCTGTTCTGTAATTCAGTTCCTGTGTAGCCAAGTTTACATTCCGTGTATTACTGATATCTTATGATGTTTCTTTTTCTGTGTGACTTATTTCAGTTAGAATCATCATACCTGAATCCACTCATTGTGCTGCTAAGGGCCTGATGACACAGATTTCATTGCTGAGTGATATTGCTTTGTAAGTAAATACCACAACTTCTTTATCCATTTTTCACTTTCTGCGATGTTGAACTTGTACTGTAAACGAGGTTCTTGTAAACAGAGCCGTTCCAAACTTTGGGGTGGCTGTGTCTTTTTGATTTTAAATTCCCTAAGCTATAGGACCATAAGTGGAAGTGCCCTAGGCTCTGTTGCTTTGTTTTTTAGATGTTTCAGGAAACACCATACACTTCTCCCGAGTGTTTATTGGCAATTTACATCCCGCCCTTCAGCATAACAAGGCTCCCAGTTCTCCATGGCCTGTCCTGCCTTTCTGGATTTTACACTTTTTTCAGATGGCCCTTTTGACCGGGGGGAAGTGAGACTTCATTGTAGTGCAGATTTCCTTTGCAAGCTTGCTTGGTTGGCCAAAAAGGGCGTATGCGTTTTTTCCTGAATATATTCAGGAAAAAACGCATACGCCCTTTTTGGCCAAGTGCATCATTGTGGACGTTCTGCCTCTTTTCCTATGCTTTCAATGCAATTCCAGTCTACCTCCTGAAATCGGTTTCCTGCAATTCTGCCCCGCTTTCAAGTCCTCTTGGCAGCCTTACTTCAGTCTATTTTTGGACGATAGCTGTCATTTATAAGTCTGCAGGTTTGTGAATTACAGTGCCCCTGAGCTCCTTTCTTCAACTCGCTTTCTTGTGACCTGGCCGCAACACCGCAGGATGGCTTCAGGCCCTAATCTGGTTCCGGCCCGGCATGCTGAGCCTTTGGTTAATTCCTCTTCCTGGTGGGAAATGAGAGTTAAATTTGCCCGTCCAGACACCTGCAGCTAGCCTCTCATTGGTTCTCGCTATTCCTGTTCAGCTTCCGCAGAAATTGCAAACTGGGCCAAACAGGAGGTTAAAGCGACTGACTCTCCAAGTCGGGAGAGTGTTAGTAAAGCGTCTGGAATGTTGCACCCGAGTACCAGGGGAGGAAAACTGAGACATATTTGAACACGTCTCCCGATCACATGGTTGATCATACTCTAGGTTCCACATGCATGTTTTAGCTGAAGGAAGAATACCTTAAATCTGGGTAGTTGAAACCCGTGGAATGGGTACCATGCAATATGACTTCAAAGGGTCTTCATTTGCTCACCGAACCTCTCCAATCCTATCACTGCTGCGTTTATGCCCCTGTACACATGCTTGATTCTCTTTCGGAGACATAGCAATCCATAGGTTTTAAGATACTTACTAGTCAGGTACATTCTTAGGCGGTTAATATGCGGTTTTGAGTCCATTTCGTTGAGCAAGGAGTAGCTCTTGTCTATTCCATATTTGGCTTAAGGAACTTTATCTGTGCTCATTTCAATCTCTGGTTTTATGCAGCACCCCAACTCACCTTTACCCTTAAGCAAGCATAAGTTGGTTTTCTAAATTTGAGACCCTGTTCTGTTCTGTAATTCAGTTCTTGTGTAGCCAAGTTTACATTCCGTGTATTACTGATATCTTATGATGTTTCTTTTTCTGTGTGACTTATTTCAGTTAGAATCATCATACCTGAATCCACTCATTGTGCTGCTAAGGGCCTGATGACACAGATTTCATTGATTGGTGATATTGCTTTGTAAGTAAATACCACAACTTCTTTATCCATTTTTCACTTTCTGCGATGTTGAACTTGTACTGTAAACGAGGTTCTTGTAAAGAGAGCCGTTCCAAACTTTGGGGTGGCTGTGTCTTTTTGATTTTAATTTCCCTAAGCTATAGGACCATAAGTGGAAGTGCCCTAGGTGCTGTTGCTTTGTTTTTTAGATGTTTCAGGAAACACCATACACTTCTCCTGAGTGGTTGTTGACAATTTACATCCCGCCCATCAGCATAACAAGGCTC
This sequence comes from Stenella coeruleoalba, assembly GCF_951394435.1. Classification (NCBI taxonomy): domain Eukaryota; kingdom Metazoa; phylum Chordata; class Mammalia; order Artiodactyla; family Delphinidae; genus Stenella; species Stenella coeruleoalba. The sequence goes on from NW_027646265.1 coordinate 923,793, forward strand.
CCAGTTTTCCATGGCCTGTCCTGCCTTTCTGGATTTTACCCTTTTTTCAGATGGCCCTTTTGACCGGGGGGAAGTGAGACTTCATTGTAGTGCAGATTTCCTTTGCAAGCTTGCTTGGTTGGCCAAAAAGGGCGTATGCGTTTTTTCCTGAATATATTCAGGAAAAAACGCATACGCCCTTTTTGGCCAAGTGCATCATTGTGGACGTTCTGCCTCTTCCTATGCTTTCAATGCAATTCCAGTCTACCTCCTGAAATCGGTTTCCTGCAATTCTGCCCCGCTTTCAAGTCCTCTTGGCAGCCTTACTTCAGTCTATTTTTGGACGATAGCTGTCATTTGTAACTCTGCAGGTTTGTGAATTACAGTGCCCCTGACCTCCTTTCTTCAACTCGCTTTCTTGTGACCTGGCCGCAACACCACAGGATGGCTTCAGGCCCTAATCTGGTTCCGGCACGGCACGCTGAGCCTTTGGTTATTTCCTCTTCCTGGTGGGAAATGAGAGTTAAATTTGCCCGTCCAGACACCTCCAGCTAGTCTCTCATTGGTTCTCGCTATTCCTGTTCATCTTCCGCAGAAATTGCAAACTGGGCCAAACAGGAGGTTAAAGGCGCTGACTCTCCAAGTGGGGAGACTGTTAGTAAAGCGTCTGGAATGTTGCACGCGAGTACCAGTGGAGGAAAGCTGAGCCATATTTGAACACGTCTCCCGTTCACATGGTTGATCATACTTGGGTTCCACATGCATGTTTTAGCTGAAGGAAGAATACCTTAAACCTGGAGAGTTGAGACCCGTGTAATGGGTACCATGCAATATGACTTCAAAGGGTCTTCATTTGCTCACCGAACCTCTCCAATCCTATCACTGCTGCGTTTATGCCCCTGTACACATGCTTGATTCTCTTTCGGAGACATAGCAATCCATAGGTTTTAAGATACTTACTAGTCAGGTACATTCTTAGGCGTTTAATATGCGGTGTTGAGTCCATTTCGTTGAGCAAGGAGTAGCTCTTGTCTATTCCATATTTGGCTTAAGGAACTTTATCTGTGCTCATTTCAATCTCTGGTTTTATGCAGCACCCCAACTCACCTTTCCCCTTAAGCAAGCATAAGTTCATTTTCTAAATTTGAGACCCTGTTCTATTCTGTAATTCAGTTCCTGTGTAGCCAAGTTTACATTCCGTGTATTACTGATATCTTATGATGTTTCTTTTTCTGTGTGACTTATTTCAGTTAGAATCATCATACCTGAATCCACTCATTGTGCTGCTAAGGGCCTGATGACATAGATTTCATTGCTGAGTGATATTGCTTTGTAAGTAAATACCACAACTTCTTTATCCATTTTTCACTTTCTGCGATGTTGAACTTGTACTGTAAACGAGGTTCTTGTAAACAGAGGCATCCAAAACTTTGGGGTGGCTGTGTCTTTTTGATTTTAATTTCCCTAAGCTATAGGACCATAAGTGGCAGTGCCCTAGGCTCTGTTGCTTTGTTTTTTAGATGTTTCAGGAAACACCATACACTTCTCCCGAGTGTTTGTTGGCAATTTACATCCCGCCCTTCAGCATAACAAGGCTCCCAGTTCTCCATGGCCTGTCCTGCCTTTCTGCATTTTACACTTTTTTCAGATGGCCCTTTTGACAGGGGGGAAGTGAGACTTCATTGTAGTGCAGATTTCCTTTGCAAGCTTGCTTGGTTGGCCAAAAAGGGCATATGCGTTTTTTCCTGAATATATTCAGGAAAAAACGCATACGCCCTTTTTGGCCAAGTGCATCATTGTGGACCTTAGGCCTCTTTTCCTATGCTTTCAATGCAATTCCAGTCTACCTCCTGAAATCGGTTTCCTGCAATTGTGCCCTGCTTTCAAGTCCTCTTGGCAGCCTTACTTCAGTCTATTTTTGGACGATAGCTGTCATTTATAACTCTGCAGGTTTGTGAATTACAGTGCCCCTGAGCTCCTTTCTTCAACTCGCTTTCTTGTGAGCTGGCCGCAACACCGCAGGATGGCTTCAGGCCCTAATCTGGTTCCGGCACGGCACCCTGAGCCTTTGGTTAATTCCTCTTCCTGGTGGGAAATGAGAGTTAAATTTGCCCGTCCAGACACCTCCAGCTAGTCTCTCATTGGTTCTCGCTATTCCTGTTCATCTTCCGCAGAAATTGCAAACTGGGTCAAACAGGAGGTTAAAGGGACTGACTCTCCAAGTTGGGAGAGTGTTAGTAAAGCGTCTGGAATATTGCACCCGAGTACCAGGGTACGAAAACTGAGACATATTTGAACATGTCTCCCGATCACATGGTTGATCATACTCTAGGTTCCACATGCATGTTTTAGCTGAAGGAAGAATACCTTAAACCTGGGTAGTTGAAACCCGTGTAATGGGTACCCTGCAATATGACTTCAAAGGGTCTTCATTTGCTCACTGAACATCTCCAATCCTATCACTGCTGCGTTTATGCCCCTGTACACATGCTTGATTCTCTTTCGGAGACATAGCAATCCATAGGTTTTAAGATACTTACTAGTCAGGTACATTCTTAGGCGTTTAATATGCGGTGTTGAGTCCATTTCGTTGAGCAAGGAGTAGCTCTTGTCTATTCCATATTTGGCTTAAGGAACTTTATGTGTGCTCATTTCAATCTCTGGTTTTATGCAGCACCCCAACTCACCTTTCCCCTTAAGCAAGCATAAGTTGGTTTTCTAAATTTGAGACCCTGTTCTCTTCTGTAATTCAGTTCCTGTGTAGCCAAGTTTACATTCCGTGTATTAGTGATATCTTATGATGTTTCTTTTTCTGTGTGACTTATTTCAGTTAGAATCATCGTACCTGAATCCACTCATTATGCTGCTACGGGCCTGATGACATAGATTTCATTGCTGAGTGATACTGAATTGTACGTAAGTACCACAAGTTCTTTATCCATTTTTCACTTTCTGTGATATTGAACTTGTACGGTAAACGAGGTTCTTGTAAACGGAGGCGTCCCAAACTTTGGGGTGGCTGTGTCTTTTTGATTTTAATTTCCCTAAGCTATAGGACCATAAGTGGAAGTGCCCTAGGCTCTGTTGCTTTGTTTTTTAGATGTTTCAGGAAACACCATACACTTCTCCCGAGTGGTTGTTGGCAATTTACATCCCGCCCATCAGCATAACAAGGCTCCCAGTTCTCCATGGCCTGTCCTGCCTTTCTGGATTTTACACTTTTTTCAGATGGCCCTTTTGACCGGGGGGAAGTGAGACTTCATTGTAGTGCAGATTTCCTTTGCAAGCTTGCTTGGTTGGCCAAAAAGGGCGTATGTGTTTTTTCCTGAATATATTCAGGAAAAAACGCATACGCCCTTTTTGGCCAAGTGCATCATTGTGGACGTTCTGCCTCTTTTCCTATGCTTTCAATGCAATTCCAGTCTACCTCCTGAAATCGGTTTCCTGCAATTCTGCCCCACCTTCAAGTCCTCTTGGCAGCCTTACTTCAGTCTATTTTTGGACGATAGCTGTCATTTATAACTCTGCAGGTTTGTGAATTACAGTGCCCCTGAGCTCCTTTCTTCAACTCGCTTTCTTTTGAGCTGGCCGCAACACCGCAGGATGGCTTCAGGCCCTAATGTGGTTCCGGTACGGCACACAGAGCCTTTGGTTATTTCCTCTTCCTGGTGGGAAATGAGAGTTAAATTTGCCCATCCAGACACCTCCAGCTAGCATCTCATTGGTTCTCGCTATTCCTGTTCATCTTCCGCAGAAATTGCAAACTGTGCCAAACAGGAGGTTAAAGGCGCTGACTCTCCAAGTGGGGAGAGTGTTAGTAAAGCGTCTGGAATGTTGCACCCGAGTACCAGGGTACGAAAACTGAGACATATTTGAACACGTCTCCCGATCACATGGTTGATCATACTCTGGGTTCCACATGCATGTTTTAGCTGAAGGAAGAATACCTAAAACCTGGGTAGTTGAAACCCGTGGAATGGGTACAATGCAATATGACTTCAAAGGGTCTTCATTTGCTCACCGAACCTCTCCAATCCTATCACTGCTGCGTTTATGCCCCTGTACACATGCTTGATTCTCTTTCGGAGACATAGCAATCCATAGGTTTTAAGATACTTACTAGTCAGGTACATTCTTAGGCGTTTAATATGCGGTGTTGAGTCCATTTCATTGAGCAAGGAGTAGCTCTTGTGTATTCCATATTTGGCTTAAGGAACTTTATCTGTGCTCATTTCAATCTCTGGTATTATGCAGCAACCCAACTCACCTTTACCCTTAAGCAAGCATAAGTTGGTTTTCTAAATTTGAGAACCTGTTCTGTTTTGGAATTCAGTTCCTGTGTAGCCAAGTTTACATTCCGTGTATTAGTGATATCTTATGATGTTTCTTTTTCTGTGTGACTTATTTCAGTTAGAATCATCGTACCTGAATCTACTCATTATGCTGCTATGGGCCTGATGACATAGATTTCATTGCTGAGTGATACTGCATTGTACGTAAGTACCACAAGTTCTTTATCCATTTTTCACTTTCTGTGATATTGAACTTGTACGGTAAACGAGGTTCTTGTAAACGGAAGCGTCCGAAACTTTGGGGTGGCTGTGTCTTTTTGATTTTAATTTCCCTAAGCTATAGGACCATAAGTGGCAGTGCCCTAGGCTCTGTTGCTTTGTTTTTTAGATGTTTCAGGAAACACCATACACTTCTCCAGAGTGTCTGTTGGCAATTTACATCCCGCCCATCAGCATAACAAGGCTCCCAGTTCTCCATGGCCTGTCCTGCCTTTCTGGATTTTACACTTTTTTCAGATGGCCCTTTTGACCGGGGGGAAGTGAGACTTCATTGTAGTGCAGATTTCCTTTGCAAGTTTGCTTGGTTGGCCAAAAAGGGCGTATGCGTTTTTTCCTGAATATATTCAGGAAAAAACGCATACGCCCTTTTTGGCCAAGTGCATCATTGTGGACGTTCTGCCTCTTTTCCTATGCTTTCAATGCAATTCCAGTCTACCTCCTGAAATCGGTTTCCTGCAATTCTGCCCCGCTTTCAAGTCCTCTTGGCAGCCTTACTTCAGTCTATTTTTGGACGATAGCTGTCATTTATAACTCTGCAGGTTTGTGAATTACAGTGCCCCTGAGCTCCTTTCTTCAACTCGCTTTCTTTTGAGCTGGCCGCAACACCGCAGGATGGCTTCAGGCCCTAATCTGGTTCCGGCCCGGCATGCTGAGCCTTTGGATAATTCCTCTTCTTGGTGGGAAATGAGAGTTAAATTTGCCCGTCCAGACACCTCCAGCTAGCCTCTCATTGGTTCTCGCTATTCCTGTTCATCTTCCGCAGAAATTGCAAACTGGGCCAAACAGGAGGTTAAAGGGACTGACTCTCCAAGTGGGGAGAGTGTTAGTAAAGCGTCTGGAATGTTGCACCCGAGTACCAGGGGAGGAAAACTGAGACATATTTGAACATGTCTCCCGATCACATGGTTGATCATACTCTAGGTTCCACATGCATGTTATAGCTGAAGGAAGAATACCTTAAACCTGGGTAGTTGAAACCTGTGGAATGGGTACCATGCAATATGACTTCAAAGGGTCTTCATTTGCTCACCGAACCTCTCCAATCCTATCACTGCTGCGTTTATGCCCCTGTACACATGCTTGATTCTCTTTCGGAGACATAGCAATCCATAGGTTTTAAGATACTTACTAGTCAGGTACATTCTTAGGCGTTTAATATGCGGTGTTGAGTCCATTTCGATTAGCAAGGAGTAGCTCTTGTCTATTCCATATTTGGCTTAAGGAACTTTATCTGTGCTCATTTCAATCTCTGGTTTTATGCAGCACCCCAACTCACCTTTACCCTTAAGCAAGAATAAGTTGGTTTTCTAAATTTGAGACCCTGTTCTGTTCTGTAATTCAGTTCCTGTGTAGCCAAGTTTACATTCCGTGTATTAGTGATATCTTATGATGTTTCTTTTTCTGTGTGACTTATTTCAGTTAGAATCATCATACCTGAATCCACTCATTGTGCTGCTACGGGCCTGATGACACAGATTTCATTGCTGAGTGATATTGCTTTGTAAGTAAATACCACAACTTCTTTATCCATTTTTCACTTTCTGCGATGTTGAACTTGTACTGTAAACGAGGTTCTTGTAAACAGAGCCGTTCCAAACTTTGGGGTGGCTGTGTCTTTTTGATTTTAATTTCCCTAAGCTATAGGACCATAAGTGGAAGTGCCCTAGGTTCTGTTGCTTTGTTTTTTAGATGTTTCAGGAAACACCATACACTTCTCCCGAGTGGTTGTTGGCAATTTACATCCCGCCCATCAGCATAACAAGGCTCGCAGTTCTCCATGGCCTGTCCTGCCTTTCTGGATTTTACAGTTTTTTCAGATGGCCCTTTTGACCGGGGGGAAGTGAGACTTCATTGTAGTGCAGATTTCCTTTGCAAGCTTGCTTGGTTGGCCAAAAAGGGCGTATGCGTTTTTTCCTGAATATATTCAGGAAAAAACGCATACGCCCTTTTTGGCCAAGTGCATCATTGTGGACGTTCTGCCTCTTTTCCTATGCTTTCAATGCAATTCCAGTCTACCTCCTGAAATCGGTTTCCTGCAATTCTGCCCCGCTTTCAAGTCCTCTTGGCAGCCTTACTTCAGTCTATTTTTGGACGATAGCTGTCATTTATAACTCTGCAGGTTTGTGAATTACAGTGCCCGTGAGCTCCTTTCTTCAACTCGCTTTCTTTTGAGCTGGCCGCAACACCGCAGGATGGCTTCAGGCCCTAATCTGGTTCCGGCACGGCACGCTGAGGCTTTGGTTATTTCCTCTTCCTGGTGGGAAATGAGTGTTAAATTTGCCTGTCCAGACACCTCCAGCTAGCCTCTCATTGGTTCTCGCTATTCCTGTTCATCTTCCGCAGAAATTGCAAACTGGGCCAAACAGGAGGTTAAAGGCGCTGACTCTCCAAGTGGGGAGAGTGTTAGTAAAGCGTCTGGAATGTTGCACCCGAGTACCAGGGGAGGAAAACTGAGACATATTTGAACACGTCTCTCGTTCACATGGTTGATCATACTCTGCGTTCCACATGCATGTTTTAGCTGAAGGAAGAATACCTTAAACCTGGAGAGTTGAGACCCGTGTAATGGGTACCATGCAATATGACTTCAAACGGTCTTCATTTGCTCACCGAACCTCTCCAATCCTATCACTGCTGCGTTTATGCCCCTGTACACACGCTTGATTCTCTTTTGGAGACATAGCAATCCATAGGTTTTAAGATACTTACTAGTCAGGTACATTCTTAGGCGTTTAATATGCGGTGTTGAGTCCATTTCGTTGAGCAAGGAGTAGCTCTTTTCTATTCCATATTTGGCTTAAGGAACTTTATCTGTGCTCATTTCAATCTCTGGTTTTATGCAGCACCCCAACTCACCTTTACCCTTAAGCAAGCATAAGTTGGTTTTCTAAATTTGAGACCCTGTTGTGTTCTGTAATTCAGTTCCTGTGTAGCCAAGTTTACATTCCGTGTATTACTGATATCTTATGATGTTTCTTTTTCTGTGTGACTTATTTCAGTTAGAATCATCATACCTGAATCCACTCATTGTGCTGCTAAGGGCCTGATGACATAGATTTCATTGCTGAGTGATATTGCTTTGTAAGTAAATACCACAACTTCTTTATCCATTTTTCACTTTCTGCGATGTTGAACTTGTACTGTAAACGAGGTTCTTGTAAACAGAGCCGTTCCAAACTTTGGGGTGGCTGTGTCTTTTTGATTTTAATTTCCCTAAGCTATAGGACCATAAGTGGAAGTGCCCTAGGCTCTGTTGCTTTGTTTTTTAGATGTTTCAGGAAACACCATGCACTTCTCCTGAGTGTCTGTTGGCAATTTACATCCCGCCCATCAGCATAACAAGGCTCCCAGTTCTCCATGGCCTGTCCTGCCTTTCTGGATTTTACACTTTTTTCAGATTGCCCTTTTGACCGGGGGGAAGTGAAACTTCATTGTAGTGCAGATTTCCTTTGTAAGCTTGCTTGGTTGGCCAAACAGGGCGTATGCGTTTTTTCCTGAATATATTCAGGAAAAAACGCATACACCCTGTTTGGCCAAGTGCATCATTGTGGACGTTCTGCCTCTTTTCCTATGCTTTCAATGCAATTCCAGTCTACCTCCTGAAATCGGTTTCCTGCAATTCTGCCCCGCTTTCAAGTCCTCTTGGCAGCCTTACTTCAGTCTATTTTTGGACGATAGCTGTCATTTATAACTCTGCAGGTTTGTGAATTACAGTGCCCCTGAGCTCCTTTCTTCAACTCGCTTTCTTGTGACCTGGCCGCAACACCGCAGGATGGCTTCAGGCCCTAATCTGGTTCCGGCCCGGCATGCTGAGCCTTTGGTTAATTCCTCTTCCTGGTGGGAAATGAGAGTTAAATTTGCCCGTCCAGACACCTGCAGCTAGCCTCTCATTGGTTCTCGCTATTCCTGTTCATCTTCCGCAGAAATTGCAAACTGGGCCAAACAGGAGGTTAAAGGGACTGACTCTCCAAGTCGGGAGAGTGTTAGTAAAGCGTCTGGAGTGTTGCACCCGAGTACCAGGGTAGGAAAACTGAGACATATTTGAACACGTCTCCCGTTCACATGGTTGATCATACTCTGGGTTCCACATGCATGTTTTAGCTGAAGGAAGAATACCTTAAACCTGGAGAGTTGAGACCCGTGGAATGGGTACCGTGCAATATGACTTCAAAGGGTCTTCATTTGCTCACCGAACCTCTCCAATCCTATCACTGCTGCATTTATGCCCCTGTACACACGCTTGATTCTCTTTTGGAGACATAGCAATCCATAGGTTTTAAGATACTTACTAGTCAGGTACATTCTTAGGCGTTTAATATGGGGATTTGAGTCCATTTCGTTGAGCAAGGAGTAGCTCTTGTCTATTCCATATTTGGCTTAAGGAACTTTATCTGTGCTAATTTCAATCTCTGGTTTTATGCAGCACCCCAACTCACCTTTCCCCTTAAGCAAGCATAAGTTGGTTTTCTAAATTTGAGACCCTGTTCTGTTTTGGAATGCAGTTCCTGTGTAGCCAAGTTTACATTCCGTGTATTAGTGATATCTTATGATGTTTCTTTTTCTGTGTGACTTATTTCAGTTAGAATCATCGTACCTGAATCCACTCATTATGCTGCTACGGGCCTGATGACATAGATTTCATTGCTGAGTGATACTGCATTGTACGTAAGTACCACAAGTTCTTTATCCATTTTTCACTTTCTGTGATATTGAACTTGTACGGTAAACGAGGTTCTTGTAAACGGAGGCGTCCCAAACTTTGGGGTGGCTGTGTCTTTTTGATTTTAATTTCCCTAAGCTATAGGACCATAAGTGGAAGTGCCCTAGGTTCTGTTGCTTTGTTTTTTAGATGTTTCAGGAAACACCATACACTTCTCCTGAGTGTCTGTTGGCAATTTACATCCCGCCCATCAGCATAACAAGGCTCCCAGTTCTCCATGGCCTGTCCTGCCTTTCTGGATTTTACACTTTTTTCAGATGGCCCTTTTGACCGGGGGGAAGTGAGACTTCATTGTAGTGCAGATTTCCTTTGCAAGCTTGCTTGGTTGGCCAAAAAGGGCGTATGCGTTTTTTCCTGAATATATTCAGGAAAAAACGCATACACACTTTTTGGCCAAGTGCATCATTGTGGACGTTCTGCCTCTTTTCCTATGCTTTCAATGCAATTCCAGTCTACCTCCTGAAATCGGTTTCCTGCAATTCTGCCCCGCTTTCAAGTCCTCTTGGCAGCCTTACTTCAGTCTATTATTGGACGATAGCTGTCATTTATAACTCTGCAGGTTTGTGAATTACAGTGCCCCTGAGCTCCTTTCTTCAACTTGCTTTCTTGTGACCTGGCCGCAACACCGCAGGATGGCTTCAGGCCCTAATCTGGTTCCGGCACGGCACGCTGAGCCTCTGGTTATTTCCTCTTCCTGGTGGGAAATGAGAGTTAAATTTGCCCGTCCAGACACCTCCAGCTAGTCTCTCATTGGTTCTCGCTATTCCTGTTCATCTTCCGCAGAAATTGCAAACTGGGCCAAACAGGAGGTTAAAGGCGCTGACTCTCCAAGTGGGGAGAGTGTTAGTAAAGCGTCTGGAATGTTGCACCCGAGTACCAGGGGAGGAAAACTGAGACATATTTGAACACGTCTCCTGATCACATGGTTGATCATACTGTGGGTTCCACATGCATGTTTTAGCTGAAGGAAGAATACCTAAAACCTTGGTAGTTGAAACCCGTGGAATGGGTACCATGCAATATGACTTCAAAGGGTCTTCATTTGCTCACCGAACCTCTCCAATCCTATCACTGCTGCGTTTATGCCCCTGTACACATGCTTGATTCTCTTTCGGAGACATAGCAATCCATAGGTTTTAAGATACTTACTAGTCAGGTACATTCTTTGGCGTTTAATATGGGGTGTTGAGTCCATTTCGTTGAGCAAGGAGTAGCTCTTGTCTATTCCATATTTGGCTTAAGGAACTTTATCTGTGTTCATTTCAATCTCTGGTTTTATTCAGCACCCCAACTCACCTTTACCCTTAAGCAAGCATAAGTTGGTTTTCTAAATTTGAGACCCTGTTCTGTTCTGTAATTCAGTTCCTGTGTAGCCAAGTTTACATTCCGTGTATTACTGATATCTTATGATGTTTCTTTTTCTGTGTGACTTATTTCAGTTAGAATCATCATACCTGAATCCACTCATTGTGCTGCTAAGGGCCAGATGACACAGATTTCATTGCTGAGTGATATTGCTTTGTAAGTAAATACCACAACTTCTTTATCCATTTTTCACTTTCTGCAATGTTGAACTTGTACTGTAAACGAGGTTCTTGTAAACAGAGCCATTCCAAACTTTGGGGTGGCTGTGTCTTTTTGATTTTAATTTCCCTAAGCTATAGGACCATAAGTGGAAGTGCCCTAGGTTCTGTTGCTTTGTTTTTTAGATGTTTCAGGAAACACCATACACTTCTCCCGATTGGTTGTTGGCAATTTACATCCCGCCCATCAGCATAACAAGGCTCCCAGTTCTCCATGGCCTGTCCTGCCTTTCTGGATTTTACACTTTTTTCAGATGGCCCTTTTGACCGGGGGGAAGTGAGACTTCATTGTAGTGCAGATTTCCTTTGCAAGCTTGCTTGGTTGGCCAAAAAGGGCGTATGCGTTTTTTCCTGAATATATTCAGGAAAAAACGCATACGCCCTTTTTGGCCAAGTGCATCATTGTGGACGTTCTGCCTCTTTTCCTATGCTTTCAATGCAATTCCAGTCTACCTCCTGAAATCGGTTTCCTGCAATTCTGCCCCGCTTTCAAGTCCTCTTGGCAGCCTTACTTCAGTCTATTTTTGGACGATAGCTGTCATTTATAACTCTGCAGGTTTGTGAATTACAGTGCCCCTGAGCTCCTTTCTTCAACTCGCTTTCTTTTGAGCTGGCCGCAACACCGCAGGATGGCTTCAGGCCCTAATCTGGTTCCGGCACGGCACACTGAGCCTTTGGTTATTTCCTCTTCCTGGTGGGAAATGAGAGTTAAATTTGCCCGTCCAGACACCTCCAGCTAGCCTCTCATTGGTTCTCGCTATTCCTGTTCATCTTCCGCAGAAATTGTAAACTGGGCCAAACAGGAGGTTAAAGGCGCTGACTCTCCAAGTGGGGAGAGTGTTAGTAAAGCATCTGGAATGTTGCACCCGAGTACCAGGGGAGGAAAACTGAGACATATTTGAACACGTCTCTCGTTCACATGGTTGATCATACTTGGGTTCCACGTGCATGTTTTAGCTGAAGGAAGAATACCTTAAACCTGGAGAGTTCAGACCCATGTAATGGGTATCATGCAATATGACTTCAAAGGGTCTTCATTTGCTCACCGAACATCTCCAATCCTATCACTGCTGCGTTTATGCCCCTGTACACACGCTTGATTCTCTTTCGGAGGCATAGCAATCCATAGGTTTTAAGACACTTACTAGTCAGGTACATTCTTAGGCGTTTATATGCGGTGTTGAGTCCATTTCGTTGAGCAAGGAGTAGCTCTTGTCTATTCCATATTTGGCTTAAGGAACTTTATCTGTGCTCATTTCAATCTCTGGTTTTATGCAGCACCCCAACTCACCTTTCCCCTTAAGCAAGCATAAGTTGGTTTTCTAAATTTGAGTCCCTGTTGTGTTCTGTAATTCAGTTCCTGTGTAGCCAAGTTTACATTCCGTGTATTACTGATATCTTATGATGTTTCTTTTTCTGTGTGACTTATTTCAGTTAGAATCATCATACCTGAATCCACTCATTGTGCTGCTAAGGGCCTGATGACATAGATTTCATTGCTGAGTGATATTGCTTTGTAAGTAAATACCACAACTTCTTTATCCATTTTTCACTTTCTGCGATGTTGAACTTGTACTCTAAACGAGGTTCTTGTAATAAGAGGCGTCCCAAACTTTGGGGTGGCTGTGTCTTTTTGATTTTAATTTCCCTAAGCTATAGGACCATAAGTGGCAGTGCCCTAGGCTCTGTTGCTTTGTTTTTTAGATGTTTCAGGAAACACCATACACTTCTCCCAAGTGTCTGTTGGCAATTTACATCCCGCCCATCAGCATAACAAGGCTCCCAGTTCTCCATGGCCTGTCCTGCCTTTCTGGATTTTACCCTTTTTTCAGATGGCCCTTTTGACCGGGGGGAAGTGAGACTTCATTGTAGTGCAGATTTCCTTTGCAAGTTTACTTGGTTGGCCAAAAAGGGCGTATGCGTTTTTTCCTGAATATATTCAGGAAAAAACGCATACGCCCTTTTTGGCCAAGTGCATCATTGTGGACGTTCTGCCTCTTTTCGTATGCTTTCAATGCAATTCCAGTCTACCTCCTGAAATCGGTTTCCTGCAATTCTGCCCCGCTTTCAAGTCCTCTTGGCAGCCTTACTTCAGTCTATTTTTGGACGATAGTTGTCATTTATAACTCTGCAGGTTTGTGAATTACAGTGCCACTGAGCTCCTTTCTTCAACTCGCTTTCTTTTGAGCTGGCTGCAACACCGCAGGATGGCTTCAGGCCCTAATCTGGTTCCGGCACGGCACGTTGAGCCTTTGGTTATTTCCTCTTCCTGGTGGGAAATGAGAGTTAAATTTGCCCGTCCAGACACCTCCAGCTAGTCTCTCATTGGTTCTCGCTATTCCTGTTCATCTTCCGCAGAAATTGCAAACTGGGCCAAACAGGAGGTTAAAGGCGCTGACTCTCCAAGTGGGGAGAGTTTTAGTAAAGCGTCTGGAATGTTGCACCCGAGTACCAGGGGAGGAAAACTGACACATATTTGAACACGTCTCTCGTTCACATGGTTGATCATACTTGGGTTCCACATGCATGTTTTAGCTGAAGGAAGAATACCTTAAACCTGGAGAGTTAAGACCCGTGTAACGGGTACCATGCAATATGACTTCAAAGGGTCTTCATTTGCTCACCGAACCTCTCCAATCCTATCACTGCTGCGTTTATGCCCCTGTACACATGCTTGATTCTCTTTCGGAGACATAGCAATCCATAGGTTTTAAGATACTTACTAGTCAGGTACATTCTTTGGCGTTTAATATGGGGTGTTGTCCATTTTGTTGAGCAAGGAGTAGCTCTTGTCTATTCCATATTTGGCTTAAGGAACTTTATCTGTGCTCATTTCAATCTCTGGTTTTATGCAGCACCCCAACTCACCTTTACCCTTAAGCAAGCATAAGTTGGTTTTCTAAATTTGAGACCCTGTTCTGTTCTGTAATTCAGTTCCTGTGTAGCCAAGTTTACATCCCGTGTATTACTGATATCTTATGATGTTTCTTTTTCTGTGTGACTTATTTCAGTTAGAATCATCATACCTGAATCCACTCATTGTGCTGCTAAGGGCCAGATGACACAGATTTCATTGCTGAGTGATATTGCTTTGTAAGTAAATACCACAACTTCTTTATCCATTTTTCACTTTCTGCGATGTTGAACTTGTACTGTAAACGAGGTTCTTGTAAACAGAGCCGTTCCAAACTTTGGGGTGGCTGTGTCTTTTTGATTTTAATTTCCCTAAGCTATAGGACCATAAGTGGAAGTGCCCTAGGTTCTGTTGCTTTGTTTTTTAGATGTTTCAGGAAACACCATACACTTCTCCCAAGTGTCTGTTGGCAATTTACATCCCGCCCATCAGCATAACAAGGCTCCCAGTTCTCCATGGCCTGTCCTGCCTTTCTGGATTTTACACTTTTTTCAGATTGCCCTTTTGACCGGGGGGAAGTGAGACTTCATTGTAGTGCAGATTTCCTTTGCAAGCTTGCTTGGTTGGCCAAAAAGGGCGTATGCGATTTTTCCTGAATATATTCAGGAAAAAACGCATACGCCCTTTTTGGCCAAGTGCATCATTGTGGACGTTCTGCCTCTTTTCCTATGCTTTCAATGCAATTCCAGTCTACCTCCTGAAATCGGTTTCCTGCAATTCTGCCCCGCTTTCAAGTCCTCTTGGCAGCCTTACTTCAGTATATTTTTGGACGATAGCTGTCATTTATAACTCTGCAGGTTTGTGAATTACAGTGCCCCTGAGCTCCTTTCTTCAACTCGCTTTCTTGTGAGCTGGCCGCAACACCGCAGGATGGCTTCAGGCGCTAATCTGGTTCCGGCACGGCACGCTGAGCCTTTGGTTATTTCCTCTTCCTGGTGGGAAATGAGAGTTAAATTTGCCCGTCCAGACACCTCCAGCTAGCCTCTCATTGGTTCTCGCTATTCCTGTTCATCTTCCGCAGAAATTGCAAACTGGGCCAAACAGGAGGTTAAAGGCGCTGACTCTCCAAGTGGGGAGAGTGTTAGTAAAGTATCTGGAATGTTGCACCCGAGTACCAGGGGAGGAAAACTGAGACATATTTGAACACGTCTCTCGTTCACATGGTTGATCATACTTGGGTTCCACGTGCATGTTTTAGCTGAAGGAAGAATACCTTAAACCTGGGTAGTTGAAACCCGTGGAATGGGTACCATGAAATATGACTTCAAAGGGTCTTCATTTGCTCACTGAACATCTCCAATCCTATCACTGCTGCGTTTATGCCCCTGTACACACGCTTGATTCTCTTTCGGAGACATAGCAATCCATAGGTTTTAAGATACTTACTAGTCAGGTACATTCTTAGGCGTTTAATATGGGGTGTTGAGTCCATTTCGTTGAGCAAGGAGTAGCTCTTGTCTATTCCATATTTGGCTTAAGGAACTTTATCTGTGCTCATTTCAATCTCTGGTTTTATGCAGCACCCCAACTCACCTTTCCCCTTAAGCAAGCATAAGTTGGTTTTCGAAATTTGAGACCCTGTTCTGTTCTGTAATTCAGTTCCTGTGTAGCCAAGTTTACATTCCGTGTATTACTGATATCTTATGATGTTTCTTTTTCTGTGTGACTTATTTCAGTTAGAATCATCATACCTGAATCCACTCATTGTGCTGCTAAGGGCCTGATGACATAGATTTCATTGCTGAGTGATACTGCATTGTACGTAAGTACCACAAGTTCTTTATCCATTTTTCACTTTCTGTGATATTGAACTTGTACGGTAAACGAGGTTCTTGTAAACGGAGGCGTCCCGAACTTTGGGGTGGCTGTGTCTTTTTGATTTTAATTTCCCTAAGCTATAGGACCATAAGTGGAAGTGCCCTAGGCTCTGTTGCTTTGTTTTTTAGATGTTTCAGGAAACACCATACACTTCTCCTGAGTGTCTGTTGGCAATTTACATCCCGCCCATCAGCATAACAAGGCTCCCAGTTCTCCATGGCCTGTCCTGCCTTTCTGGATTTTACACTTTTTTCAGATGGCCCTTTTGACCGGGGGGAAGTGAGACTTCATTGTAGTGCAGATTTCCTTTGCAAGTTTGCTTGGTTGGCCAAAAAGGGCGTATGCGTTTTTTCCTGAATATATTCAGGAAAAAACGCATACGCCCTTTTTGGCCAAGTGCATCATTGTGGACGTTCTGCCTCTTTTCCTATGCTTTCAATGCAATTCCAGTCTACCTCCTGAAATCGGTTTCCTGTAATTCTGCCCCGATTTCAAGTCCTCTTGGCAGCCTTACTTCAGTATATTTTTGGACGATAGCTGTCATTTATAACTCTGCAGGTTTGTGAATTACAGTGCCCCTGAGCTCCTTTCTTCAACTCGCTTTCTTGTGACCTGGCCGCAACACCGCAGGATGTCTTCAGGCCCTAATCTGGTTCTGGCACGGCACGCTGAGCCTTTGGTTAATTCCTCTTCCTGGTGGGAAATGAGAGTTAAATTTGCCCATCCAGACACCTCCAGCTAGTCTCTCATTGGTTCTCGCTATTCCTCTTCATCTTCCACAGAAATTGCAAACTGGGCCAAACAGGAGGTTAAAGGGACTGACTCTCCAAGTCGGGAGAGTGTTAGTTAAGCATCTGGAATGTTGCACCCGAGTACCAGGTGAGGAAAACTGAGACATATTTGAACACGTCTCCCGATCACATGGTTGATCATACTCTGGGTTCCACATGCATGTTTTAGCTGAAGGAAGAATACCTTAAACCTGGAGAGTTGAGACCCGTGTAATGGGTACCATGCAATATGACTTCAAAGGGTCTTCATTTGCTCACCGAACCTCTCTAATCCTATCACTGCTGCGTTTATGCCCCTGTACACACGCTTGATTCTCTTTCGGAGACATAGCAATCCATAGGTTTTAAGATACTTACTAGTCAGGTACATTCTTAGGCGTTTAATATGCGGTGTTGAGTCCATTTCGTTGAGCAAGGAGTAGCTCTTGTCTATTCCATATTTGGCTTAAGGAACTTTATCTGTGCTCATTTCAATCTCTGGTTTTATGCAGCACCCCAACTCACCTTTACCCTTAAGCAAGCATAAGTTGGTTTTCTAAATTTGAGACCCTGTTCTGTTCTGTAATTCAGTTCCTGTGTAGCCAAGTTTACATTCCGTGTATTACTGATATCTTATGATGTTTCTTTTTCTGTGTGACTTATTTCAGTTAGAATCATCATACCTGAATCCACTCATTGTGCTGCTAAGGGCCTGATGACACAGATTTCATTGCTTGGTGATATTGCTTTGTAAGTAAATACCACAACTTCTTTATCCATTTTTCACTTTCTGCGATGTTGAACTTGTACTGTAAACGAGGTTCTTGTAAACAGAGCCATTCCAAACTTTGGGGTGGCTGTGTCTTTTTGATTTTAATTTCCCTAAGCTATAGGACCATAAGTGGAAGTGCCCTAGGCTCTGTTGCTTTGTTTTTTAGATGTTTCAGGAAACACTATACACTTCTCCCAAGTGTCTGTTGGCAATTTACATCCCGCCCATCAGCATAACAAGGCTCCCAGTTCTCAATGGCCTGTTGCCTTTCTGGATTTTACACTTTTTTCAGATGGCCCTTTTCACCGGGGGGAAGTGAGACTTCATTGTAGTGCAGATTTCCTTTGCAAGCTTGCTTGGTTGGCCAAAAAGGGCGTATGCGTTTTTTCCTGAATATATTCAGGAAAAAACGCATACACACTTTTTGGCCAAGTGCATCATTGTGGACGTTCTGCCTCTTTTCCTATGCTTTCAATGCAATTCCAGTCTACCTCCTGAAATCGGTTTCCTGCAATTCTGCCCCGCTTTCAAGTCCTCTTGGCAGCCTTACTTCAGTCTATTATTGGACGATAGCTGTCATTTATAACTCTGCAGGTTTGTGAATTACAGTGCCCCTGAGCTCCTTTCTTCAACTTGCTTTCTTGTGACCTGGCCGCAACACCGCAGGATGGCTTCAGGCCCTAATCTGGTTCCGGCACGGCACGCTGAGCCTCTGGTTATTTCCTCTTCCTGGTGGGAAATGAGAGTTAAATTTGCCCGTCCAGACACCTCCAGCTAGTCTCTCATTGGTTCTCGCTATTCCTGTTCATCTTCCGCAGAAATTGCAAACTGGGCCAAACAGGAGGTTAAAGGCGCTGACTCTCCAAGTGGGGAGAGTGTTAGTAAAGCGTCTGGAATGTTGCACCCGAGTACCAGGGGAGGAAAACTGAGACATATTTGAACACGTCTCCTGATCACATGGTTGATCATACTGTGGGTTCCACATGCATGTTTTAGCTGAAGGAAGAATACCTAAAACCTTGGTAGTTGAAACCCGTGGAATGGGTACCATGCAATATGACTTCAAAGGGTCTTCATTTGCTCACCGAACCTCTCCAATCCTATCACTGCTGCGTTTATGCCCCTGTACACATGCTTGATTCTCTTTCGGAGACATAGCAATCCATAGGTTTTAAGATACTTACTAGTCAGGTACATTCTTTGGCGTTTAATATGGGGTGTTGAGTCCATTTCGTTGAGCAAGGAGTAGCTCTTGTCTATTCCATATTTGGCTTAAGGAACTTTATCTGTGTTCATTTCAATCTCTGGTTTTATGCAGCACCCCAACTCACCTTTACCCTTAAGCAAGCATAAGTTGGTTTTCTAAATTTGAGACCCTGTTCTGTTCTGTAATTCAGTTCCTGTGTAGCCAAGTTTACATTCCGTGTATTACTGATATCTTATGATGTTTCTTTTTCTGTGTGACTTATTTCAGTTAGAATCATCATACCTGAATCCACTCATTGTGCTGCTAAGGGCCAGATGACACAGATTTCATTGCTGAGTGATATTGCTCTGTAAGTAAATACCACAACTTCTTTATCCATTTTTCACTTTCTGCGATGTTGAACTTGTACTGTAAACGAGGTTCTTGTAAACAGAGCCATTCCAAACTTTGGGGTGGCTGTGTCTTTTTGATTTTAATTTCCCTAAGCTATAGGACCATAAGTGGAAGTGCCCTAGGTTCTGTTGCTTTGTTTTTTAGATGTTTCAGGAAACACCATACAATTCTCCCGATTGGTTGTTGGCAATTTACATCCCGCCCATCAGCATAACAAGGCTCCCAGTTCTCCATGGCCTGTCCTGCCTTTCTGGATTTTACACTTTTTTCAGATGGCCCTTTTGACCGGGGGGAAGTGAGACTTCATTGTAGTGCAGATTTCCTTTGCAAGCTTGCTTGGTTGGCCAAAAAGGGCGTATGCGTTTTTTCCTGAATATATTCAGGAAAAAACGCATACGCCCTTTTTGGCCAAGTGCATCATTGTGGACGTTCTGCCTCTTTTCCTATGCTTTCAATGCAATTCCAGTCTACCTCCTGAAATCGGTTTCCTGCAATTCTGCCCCGCTTTCAAGTCCTCTTGGCAGCCTTACTTCAGTCTATTTTTGGACGATAGCTGTCATTTATAACTCTGCAGGTTTGTGAATTACAGTGCCCCTGAGCTCCTTTCTTCAACTCGCTTTCTTTTGAGCTGGCCGCAACACCGCAGGATGGCTTCAGGCCCTAATCTGGTTCCGGCACGGCACACTGAGCCTTTGGTTATTTCCTCTTCCTGGTGGGAAATGAGAGTTAAATTTGCCCGTCCAGACACCTCCAGCTAGCCTCTCATTGGTTCTCGCTATTCCTGTTCATCTTCCGCAGAAATTGTAAACTGGGCCAAACAGGAGGTTAAAGGCGCTGACTCTCCAAGTGGGGAGAGTGTTAGTAAAGCATCTGGAATGTTGCACCCGAGTACCAGGGGAGGAAAACTGAGACATATTTGAACACGTCTCTCGTTCACATGGTTGATCATACTTGGGTTCCACGTGCATGTTTTAGCTGAAGGAAGAATACCTTAAACCTGGAGAGTTCAGACCCATGTAATGGGTATCATGCAATATGACTTCAAAGGGTCTTCATTTGCTCACCGAACATCTCCAATCCTATCACTGCTGCGTTTATGCCCCTGTACACACGCTTGATTCTCTTTCGGAGGCATAGCAATCCATAGGTTTTAAGACACTTACTAGTCAGGTACATTCTTAGGCGTTTATATGCGGTGTTGAGTCCATTTCGTTGAGCAAGGAGTAGCTCTTGTCTATTCCATATTTGGCTTAAGGAACTTTATCTGTGCTCATTTCAATCTCTGGTTTTATGCAGCACCCCAACTCACCTTTCCCCTTAAGCAAGCATAAGTTGGTTTTCTAAATTTGAGACCCTGTTGTGTTCTGTAATTCAGTTCCTGTGTAGCCAAGTTTACATTCCGTGTATTACTGATATCTTATGATGTTTCTTTTTCTGTGTGACTTATTTCAGTTAGAATCATCATACCTGAATCCACTCATTGTGCTGCTAAGGGCCTGATGACATAGATTTCATTGCTGAGTGATATTGCTTTGTAAGTAAATACCACAACTTCTTTATCCATTTTTCACTTTCTGCGATGTTGAACTTGTACTCTAAACGAGGTTCTTGTAATAAGAGGCGTCCCAAACTTTGGGGTGGCTGTGTCTTTTTGATTTTAATTTCCCTAAGCTATAGGACCATAAGTGGCAGTGCCCTAGGCTCTGTTGCTTTGTTTTTTAGATGTTTCAGGAAACACCATACACTTCTCCCAAGTGTCTGTTGGCAATTTACATCCCGCCCATCAGCATAACAAGGCTCCCAGTTCTCCATGGCCTGTCCTGCCTTTCTGGATTTTACCCTTTTTTCAGATGGCCCTTTTGACCGGGGGGAAGTGAGACTTCATTGTAGTGCAGATTTCCTTTGCAAGTTTACTTGGTTGGCCAAAAAGGGCGTATGCGTTTTTTCCTGAATATATTCAGGAAAAAACGCATACGCCCTTTTTGGCCAAGTGCATCATTGTGGACGTTCTGCCTCTTTTCGTATGCTTTCAATGCAATTCCAGTCTACCTCCTGAAATCGGTTTCCTGCAATTCTGCCCCGCTTTCAAGTCCTCTTGGCAGCCTTACTTCAGTCTATTTTTGGACGATAGTTGTCATTTATAACTCTGCAGGTTTGTGAATTACAGTGCCACTGAGCTCCTTTCTTCAACTCGCTTTCTTTTGAGCTGGCTGCAACACCGCAGGATGGCTTCAGGCCCTAATCTGGTTCCGGCACGGCACGTTGAGCCTTTGGTTATTTCCTCTTCCTGGTGGGAAATGAGAGTTAAATTTGCCCGTCCAGACACCTCCAGCTAGTCTCTCATTGGTTCTCGCTATTCCTGTTCATCTTCCGCAGAAATTGCAAACTGGGCCAAACAGGAGGTTAAAGGCGCTGACTCTCCAAGTGGGGAGAGTTTTAGTAAAGCGTCTGGAATGTTGCACCCGAGTACCAGGGGAGGAAAACTGAGACATATTTGAACACGTCTCTCGTTCACATGGTTGATCATACTTGGGTTCCACATGCATGTTTTAGCTGAAGGAAGAATACCTTAAACCTGGAGAGTTAAGACCCGTGTAACGGGTACCATGCAATATGACTTCAAAGGGTCTTCATTTGCTCACCGAACCTCTCCAATCCTATCACTGCTGCGTTTATTCCCCTGTACACATGCTTGATTCTCTTTCGGAGACATAGCAATCCATAGGTTTTAAGATACTTACTAGTCAGGTACATTCTTTGGCGTTTAATATGGGGTGTTGTCCATTTTGTTGAGCAAGGAGTAGCTCTTGTCTATTCCAT
This sequence comes from Stenella coeruleoalba, assembly GCF_951394435.1. Lineage (NCBI taxonomy): Eukaryota > Metazoa > Chordata > Mammalia > Artiodactyla > Delphinidae > Stenella > Stenella coeruleoalba. The sequence continues at coordinate 945,340 of NW_027646265.1, forward strand.
ATTTGGCTTAAGGAACTTTATCTGTGCTCATTTCAATCTCTGGTTTTATGCAGCACCCCAACTCACCTTTACCCTTAAGCAAGCATAAGTTGGTTTTCTAAATTTGAGACCCTGTTCTGTTCTGTAATTCAGTTCCTGTGTAGCCAAGTTTACATTCCGTGTATTAGTGATATCTTATGATGTTTCTTTTTCTGTGTGACTTATTTCAGTTAGAATCATCATACCTGAATCCACTCATTGTGCTGCTAAGGGCCTGATGACACAGATTTCATTGCTTGGTGATATTGCTTTGTAAGTAAATACCACAACTTCTTTATCCATTTTTCACTTTCTGCGATGTTGAACTTGTACTGTAAACGAGGTTCTTGTAAACAGAGCCGTTCCAAACTTTGGGGTGGCTGTGTCTTTTTGATTTTAATTTCCCTAAGCTATAGGACCATAAGTGGAAGTGCCCTAGGCTCTGTTGCTTTGTTTTTTAGATGTTTCAGGAAACACCATACACTTCTCCTGAGTGTCTGTTGGCAATTTACATCCCGCCCATCAGCATAACAAGGCTCCCAGTTCTCCATGGCCTGTCCTGCCTTTCTGGATTTTACACTTTTTTCAGATGGCCCTTTTGACCGGGGGGAAGTGAGACTTCATTGTAGTGCAGATTTCCTTTGCAAGTTTGCTTGGTTGGCCAAAAAGTGCGTATGCGTTTTTTCCTGAATATATTCAGGAAAAAACGCATACGCCCTTTTTGGCCAAGTGCATCATTGTGGACGTTCTGCCTCTTTTCCTATGCTTTCAATGCAATTCCAGTCTACCTCCTGAAATCGGTTTCCTGTAATTCTGCCCCGCTTTCAAGTCCTCTTGGCAGCCTTACTTCAGTATATTTTTGGACGATAGCTGTCATTTATAACTCTGCAGGTTTGTGAATTACAGTGCCCCTGAGCTCCTTTCTTCAACTCGCTTTCTTGTGACCTGGCCGCAACACCGCAGGATGTCTTCAGGCCCTAATCTTGTTCTGGCACGGCACGCTGAGCCTTTGGTTAATTCCTCTTCCTGGTGGGAAATGAGAGTTAAATTTGCCCATCCAGACACCTCCAGCTAGTCTCTCATTGGTTCTCGCTATTCCTGTTCATCTTCCACAGAAATTGCAAACTGGGCCAAACAGGAGGTTAAAGGGACTGACTCTCCAAGTCGGGAGAGTGTTAGTAAAGCATCTGGAATGTTGCACCCGAGTACCAGGGTACAAAAACTGAGACATATTTGAACACGTCTCCCGATCACATGGTTGATCATACTCTGGGTTCCACATGCATGTTTTAGCTGAAGGAAGAATACCTTAAACCTGGAGAGTTGAGACCCGTGGAATGGGTACCATGCAATATGACTTCAAAGGGTTTTCATTTGCTCACCGAACCTCTCCAATCCTATCACTGCTGCATTTATGCCCCTGTACACACGCTTGATTCTCTTTTGGAGACATAGCAATCCATAGGTTTTAAGATACTTACTAGTCAGGTACATTCTTAGGCGTTTAATATGGGGTTTTGAGTCCATTTCGTTGAGCAAGGAGTAGCTCTTGTCTATTCCATATTTGGCTTAAGGAACTTTATCTGTGCTCATTTCAATCTCTGGTTTTATGCAGCACCCCAACTCACCTTTCCCCTTAAGCAAGCATAAGTTGGTTTTCTAAATTTGAGACCCTGTTCTGTTTTGGAATGCAGTTCCTGTGTAGCCAAGTTTACATTCCGTGTACTAGTGATACCTTATGATGTTTCTTTTTCTGTGTGACTTATTTCAGTTAGAATCATCGTACCTGAATCCACTCATTATGCTGCTACGGGCCTGATGACATAGATTTCATTGCTGAGTGATACTGCATTGTACGTAAGTACCACAAGTTCTTTATCCATTTTTCACTTTCTGTGATATTGAACTTGTACCGTAAACGAGGTTCTTGTAAACGGAGGCGTCCCAAACTTTGGGGTGGCTGTGTCTTTTTGATTTTAATTTCCCTAAGCTATAGGACCATAAGTGGAAGTGCCCTAGGCTCTGTTGCTTTGTTTTTTAGATGTTTCAGGAAACACCATACACTTCTCCCGAGTGGTTGTTGGCAATTTACATCCCGCCCATCAGCATAACAAGGCTCCCAGTTCTCCATGGCCTGTCCTGCCTTTCTGGATTTTACACTTTTTTCAGATGGCCCTTTTGACCGGGGGGAAGTGAGACTTCATTGTAGTGCAGATTTCCTTTGCAAGCTTGCTTGATTGGCCAAAAAGGGCGTATGCGTTTTTTCCTGAATATATTCAGGAAAAAACGCATACGCCCTTTTTGGCCAAGTGCATCATTGTGGACGTTCTGCCTCTTTTCCTATGCTTTCAATGCAATTCCAGTCTACCTCCTGAAATCGGTTTCCTGCAATTCTGCCCCGCTTTCAAGTCCTCTTGGCAGCCTTACTTCAGTCTATTTTTGGACGATAGCTGTCATTTATAACTCTGCAGGTTTGTGAATTACAGTGCCCCTGAGCTCCTTTCTTCAACTCGCTTTCTTGTGACCTGGCCGCAACACCGCAGGATGTCTTCAGGCCCTAATCTGGTTCTGGCACGGCACGTTGAGCCTTTGGTTAATTCCTCTTCCTGGTGGGAAATGAGAGTTAAATTTGCCCATCCTGACACCTCCAGCTAGTCTCTCATTGGTTCTCGCTATTCCTGTTCATCTTCCACAGAAATTGCAAACTGGGCCAAACAGGAGGTTAAAGGGACTGTCTCTCCAAGTCGGGAGAGTGTTAGTAAAGCATCTGGAATGTTGCACCCGAGTACCAGGGTACGAAAACTGAGACATATTTGAACACGTCTCCCGATCACATGGATGATCATACTCTGGGTTCCACATGCATGTTTTAGCTGAAGGAAGAATACCTTAAACCTGGAGAGTTGAGACCCGTGGAATGGGTACCGTGCAATATGACTTCAAAGGGTCTTCATTTGCTCACCGAACCTCTCCAATCCTATCACTGCTGCATTTATGCCCCTGTACACACGCTTGATTCTCTTTTGGAGACATAGCAATCCATAGGTTTTAAGATACTTACTAGTCAGGTACATTCTTAGGCGTTTAATATGGGGTTTTGAGTCCATTTCGTTGAGCAAGGAGTAGCTCTTGTCTATTCCATATTTGGCTTAAGGAACTTAATCTGTGCTCATTTCAATCTCTGGTTTTATGCAGCACCCCAACTCACCTTTCCCCTTAAGCAAGCATAAGTTGGTTTTCTAAATTTGAGACCCTGTTCTGTTTTGGAATGCAGTTCCTCTATAGCCAAGTTTACATTCCGTGTATTAGTGATATCTTATGATGTTTCTTTTTCTGTGTGACTTATTTCAGTTAGAATCATCGTACCTGAATCCACTCATTGTGCTGCTAAGGGCCTGATGACATAGATTTCATTGCTGAGTGATATTGCTTTGTAAGTAAATACCACAACTTCTTTATCCATTTTTCACTTTCTGCGATGTTGAACTTGTACTGTAAACGAGGTTCTTGTAAACAGAGGCGTCCCAAACTTTGGGGTGGCTGTGTCTTTTTGATTTTAATTTCCCTAAGCTATAGGACCATAAGTGGAAGTGCCCTAGGCTCTGTTGCTTTGTTTTTTAGATGTTTCAGGAAACACCATACACTTCTCCCGAGTGTCTGTTGGCAATTTACATCCCGCCCATCAGCATAACAAGGCTCCCAGTTCTCCATGGCCTGTCCTGCCTTTCTGGATTTTACACTTTTTTCAGATGGCCCTTTTGACCGGGGGGAAGTGAGACTTCATTGTAGTGCAGATTTCCTTTGCAAGCTTGCTTGGTTGGCCAAAAAGGGCGTATGCGTTTTTTCCTGAATATATTCAGGAAAAAACGCATACGCCCTTTTTGGACAAGTGCATCATTGTGGACGTTCTGCCTCTTTTCCTATGCTTTCAATGCAATTCCCGTCTACCTCCTGAAATCGGTTTCCTGCAATTCTGCCCCGCTTTCAAGTCCTCTTGGCAGCCTTACTTCAGTCTATTTTTGGACGATAGCTGTCATTTATAACTCTGCAGGTTTGTGAATTACAGTGCCCCTGAGCTCCTTTCTTCAACTCGCTTTCTTGTGACCTGGCCGCAACACCGCAGGATGGCTTCAGGCCCTAATCTGGTTCCGGCCCGGCATGCAGAGCCTTTGGTTAATTCCTCTTCCTGGTGGGAAATGAGAGTTAAATTTGCCCGTCCAGACACCTGCAGCTAGCCTCTCATTGGTTCTCGCTATTCCTGTTCATCTTCCGCAGAAATTGCAAACTGGGCCAAACAGGAGGTTAAAGGGACTGACTCTCCAAGTCGGGAGAGTGTTAGTAAAGCGTCTGGAATGTTGCACCCGAGTACCAGGGGAGGAAAACTGAGACATATTTGAACACGTCTCCTGATCACATGGTTGATCATACTCTAGGTTCCACATGCATGTTTTAGCTGAAGGAAGAATACCTTAAACCTGGGTAGTTGAAACCCGTGGAATGGGTACCATGCAATATGACTTCAAAGGGTCTTCATTTGCTCACCGAACCTCTCCAATCCTATCACTGCTGCGTTTATGCCCCTGTACACATGCTTGATTCTCTTTCGGAGACATAGCAATCCATAGGTTTTAAGATACTTACTAGTCAGGTACATTCTTAGGCGTTTAATATGGGGTGTTGAGTCCATTTGGTTGAGCAAGGAGTAGCTCTTGTCTATTCCATATTTGGCTTAAGGAACTTTATCTGTGCTCATTTCAATCTCTGGTTTTATGCAGCACCCCAACTCACCTTTACCCTTAAGCAAGCATAAGTTGGTTTTCTAAATTTGAGACCCTGTTCTGTTCTGTAATTCAGTTCCTGTGTAGCCAAGTTTACATTCCATGTATTACTGATATCTTATGATGTTTCTTTTTCTGTGTGACTTATTTCAGTTAGAATCATCATACCTGAATCCACTCATTGTGCTGCTAAGGGCCTGATGACACAGATTTCATTGCTGAGTGATATTGCTTTGTAAGTAAATACCACAACTTCTTTATCCATTTTTCACTTTCTGCGATGTTGAACTTGTACTCTAAATGAGGTTCTTGTAAACAGAGCCGTTCCAAACTTTGGGGTGGCTGTGTCTTTTTGATTTTAATTTCCCTAAGCTATAGGACCATAAGTGGAAGTGCCCTAGGTTCTGTTGCTTTGTTTTTTAGATGTTTCAGGAAACACCATACACTTCTCCCGAGTGGTTGTTGGCAATTTACATCCCGCCCATCAGCATAACAAGGCTCCCAGTTCTCCATGGCCTGTCCTGTCTTTCTGGATTTTACACTTTTTTCAGATGGCCCTTTTGACCGGGGGGAATGAGACTTCATTGTAGTGCAGATTTCCTTTGCAAGCTTGCTTGGTTGGCCAAAAAGGGCGTATGCGTTTTTTCCTGAATATATTCAGGAAAAAACGCATACGCCCTTTTTGGCCAAGTGCATCATTGTGGACGTTCTGCCTCTTTTCCTATGCTTTCAATGCAATTCCAGTCTACCTCCTGAAATCGGTTTCCTGCAATTCTGCCCCGCTTTCAAGTCCTCTTGGCAGCCTTACTTCAGTCTATTTTTGGACGATAGCTGTCATTTATAACTCTGCAGGTTTGTGAATTACAGTGCCCCTGAGCTCCTTTCTTCAACTCGCTTTCTTTTGAGCTGGCCGCAACACCGCAGGATGGCTTCAGGCCCTAATCTGGTTCCGGCACGGCATGCTGAGCCTTTGGTTATTTCCTCTTCCTGGTGGGAAATGAGAGTTAAATTTGCCTGTCCAGACACCTCCAGCTAGTCTCTCATTGGTTCTCGCTATTCCTGTTCATCTTCCGCAGAAATTGCAAACTGGGCCAAACAGGAGGTTAAAGGGACTGACTCTCCAAGTCGGGAGAGTGTTTGTAAAGTGTCTGGAATGTTGCACCCGAGTACCAGGGTACGAAAACTGAGACATATTTGAACACTTCTCCCGATCACATGGTTGATCATACTCTAGGTTCCACATGCATGTTTTAGCTGAAGGAAGAATACCTTAAACCTGGGTAGTTGAAACCCGTGGAATGGGTACCATGCAATATGACTTCAAAGGGTCTTCATTTGCTCACCGACCATCTACAATCCTATCACTGCTGCGTTTATGCCCCTGTACACATGTTTGATTCTCTTTCGGAGACATAGCAATCCATAGGTTTTAAGATACTTACTAGTCAGGTACATTCTTAGGCGTTTAATATGGGGTGTTGAGTCCATTTCATTGAGCAAGGAGTAGCTCTTGTCTATTCCATATTTGACTTAAGGAACTTTATCTGTGCTCATTTCAATCTCTGGTTTTATGCAGCACCCCAACTCACCTTTACCCTTAAGCAAGCATAAGTTGGTTTTCTAAATTTGAGACCCTGTTCTGTTCTGTAATTCAGTTCCTGTGTAGCCAAGTTTACATTCCGTGTATTACTGATATCTTATGATGTTTCTTTTTCTGTGTGACTTATTTCAGTTAGAATCATCATACCTGAATCCACTCATTGTGCTGCTAATGGCCTGATGACACAGATTTCATTGCTTGGTGATATTGCTTTGTAAGTAAATACCACAACTTCTTTATCCATTTTTCACTTTCTGCGATGTTGAACTTGTACTGTAAACGAGGTTCTTGTAAACAGAGGCGTCCCAAACTTTGGGGTGGCTGTGTCTTTTTGATTTTAATTTCCCTAAGCTATAGGACCATAAGTGGCAGTGCCCTAGGCTCTGTTGCTTTGTTTTTTAGATGTTTCAGGAAACACCATACACTTCTCCCGATTGGTTGTTGGCAATTTACATCCCGCCCATCAGCATAACAAGGCTCCCAGTTCTCCATGGCCTGTCCTGCCTTTCTGGATTTTACACTTTTTTCAGATGGCCCTTTTGACCGGGGGGAAGTGAGACTTCATTGTAGTGCAGATTTCCTTTGCAAGCTTGCTTGGTTGGCCAAAAAGTGCGTATGCGTTTTTTCCTGAATATATTCAGGAAAAAACACATACGCCCTTTTTGGCCAACTGCATCATTGTGGACGTTCTGCCTCTTTTCCTATGCTTTCAATGCAATTCCTGTCTACCTCCTGAAATCGGTTTCCTGCAATTCTGCCCCGCTTTCAAGTCCTCTTGGCAGCCTTACTTCAGTCTATTTTTGGACGATAGCTGTCATTTATAACTCTGCAGGTTTGTGAATTACAGTGCCCCTGAGCTCCTTTCTTCAACTCGCTTTCTTTTGAGCTGGCCGCAACACCGCAGGATGGCTTCAGGCCCTAATCTGGTTCCGGCACGGCACGCTGAGCCTTTGGTTATTTCCTCTTCCTGGTGGGAAATGAGAGTTAAATTTGCCCGTCCAGACACCTGCAGCTAGCCTCTCATTGGTTCTCGCTATTCCTGTTCATCTTCCGCAGAAATTGCAAACTGGGCCAAACAGGAGGTTAAAGGCGCTGACTCTCCAAGTGGGGAGAGTGTTAGTAAAGCGTCTGGAATGTTGCACCCGAGTACCAGGGGAGGAAAACTGAGACATATTTGAACACGTCTCCCGTTCACGTGGTTGATCATACTCTGGGTTCCACATGCATGTTTTAGCTGAAGGAAGAATACCTAAAACCTGGGTAGTTGAAACCCGTGGAATGGGTACCATGCAATATGACTTCAAAGGGTCTTCATTTGCTCACCGAACCTCTCCAATCCTATCACTGCTGCGTTTATGCCCCTGAACACATGCTTGATTCTCTTTCGGAGACATAGCAATCTATAGGTTTTAAGATACTTACTAGTCAGGTACATTGTTAGGCGTTTAATATGCGGTGTTGAGTCCATTTCATTGAGCAAGGAGTAGCTCTTGTCTATTCCATATTTGGCTTAAGGAACTTTATCTGTGCTCATTTCAATCTCTGGTTTTATGCAGCACCCCAACTCACCTTTACCCTTAAGCAAGCATAAGTTGGTTTTCTAAATTTGAGACCCTGTTCTGTTCTGTAATTCAGTTCCTGTGTAGCCAAGTTTCCATTCCGTGTATTACTGATATCTTATGATGTTTCTTTTTCTGTGTGACTTATTTCAGTTAGAATCATCATACCTGAATCCACTCATTGTGCTGCTAAGGGCCTGATGACACAGATTTCATTGCTGAGTGATATTGTTTTGTAAGTAAATACCACAACTTTTTTATCCATTTTTCACTTTCTGCGATGTTGAACTTGTACTGTAAACGAGGTTTTTGTAAACAGAGCCGTTCCAAAATTTGGGGTGGCTGTGTCTTTTTGATTTTAAATTCCCTAAGCTATAGGACCATAATTGGAAGCGCCTAGGCTCTGTTGCTTTGTTTTTTAGATGTTTCAGGAAACACCATACACTTCTCCCGAGTGGTTGTTGGCAATTTACATCCCGCCCATCAGCATAACAAGGCTCCCAGTTCTCCATGGCATGTCCTGCCTTTCTGGATTTTACCCTTTTTTCAGATGGCCCTTTTGACCAGGGGGAAGTGAGACTTCATTGTAGTGCAGATTTCCTTTGCAAGCTTGCTTGGTTGGCCAAAAAGTGCATATGCGTTTTTTCCTGAATATATTCAGGAAAAAACGCATACGCCCTTTTTGGCCAAGTGCATCATTGTGGACGTTCTGCCTCTTTTCCTATGCTTTCAATGCAATTCCAGTCTACCTCCTGAAATCGGTTTCCTGCAATTCTGCCCCGCTTTCAAGTCCTCTTGGCAGCCTTACTTCAGTCTATTTTTGGACGATAGCTGTCATTTATAACTCTGCAGGTTTGTGAATTACAGTGCCCCTGAGCTCCTTTCTTCAACTCGCTTTCTTGTGAGCTGGCCGCAACACTGCAGGATGTCTTCAGGCCCTAATGTGGTTCCGGCATGGCACGCTGAGCCTTTGGTTAATTCCTCTTCCTGGTGGGAAATGAGAGTTAAATTTGCCCATCCAGACACCTCCAGCTAGTCTTTCATTGGTTCTCGCTATTCCTGTTCATCTTCCACAGAAATTGCAAACTGGGCCAAACAGGTGGTTAAAGGGACTGACTCTCCAAGTGGGGAGAGTGTTAGTAAAGCGTCTGGAATGTTGCACCCCAGTACCAGGGTTCGAAACCTGAGACATATTTGAACACGTCTCCCGATCACATGGTTGATCATACTCTAGGTTCCACATGCATGTTTTAGATGAAGGAAGAATACCTTAAACCTGGGTAGTTGAAACCTGTGGAATGGGTACCATGCAATATGACTTCAAAGGGTCTTCATTTGCTCACGAACCTCTCCAATCCTATCACTGCTGCGTTTATGCCCTTATACACATGCTTGATTCTCTTTCGGAGACATAGCAATCCATAGGTTTTAAGATACTTACTAGTCAGGTACATTCTTAGGCGTTTAATATGGGGTGTTGAGTCCATTTCGTTGAGCAAGGAGTAGCTCTTGTCTATTCCATATTTGGCTTAAGGAACTTTGTCTGTGCTCATTTCAATCTCTGGTTTTATGCAGCACCCCAACTCACCTTTACCCTTAAGCAAGCATAAGTTGGTTTTCTAAATTTGAGACCCTGTTCTGTTCTGTAATTCAGTTCCTGTGTAGCCAAGTTTCCATTCCGTGTATTACTGATATCTTATGATGTTTCTTTTTCTGTGTGACTTATTTCAGTTAGAATCATCATACCTGAATCCACTCATTGTGCTGCTAAGGGCCTGATGACACAGATTTCATTGCTGAGTGATATTGCTTTGTAAGTAAATACCACAACTTCTTTATCCATTTTTCACTTTCCGCAATGTTGAACTTGTACTGTAAACGAGGTTCTTGTAAACAGAGCCGTTCCAAACTTTGGGGTGGCTGTGTCTTTTTGATTTTAATTTCCCTAAGCTATAGGACCATAAGTGGAAGTGCCCTAGGTTCTGTTGCTTTGTTTTTTAGATGTTTCAGGAAAAACCATACACTTCTCCCGAGTGGTTGTTGGCAATTTACATCCCGCCCATCAGCATAACAAGGCTCCCAGTTCTCCATGGCCTGTCCTGCCTTTCTGGATTTTACACTTTCTTCAGATGGCCCTTTTGACCGGGGGGAAGTGAGACTTCATTGTAGTGCAGATTTCCTTTGCAAGCTTGCTTGGTTGGCCAAAAAGTGCGTATGCGTTTTTTCCTGAATATATTCAGGAAAAAACGCATACGCCCTTTTTGGCCAAGTGCATCATTGTGGACGTCCTGCCTCTTTTCCTATGCTTTCAATGCAATTCCAGTCTACCTCCTGAAATCGGTTTCCTGCAATTCTGCTCCGCTTTCAAGTCCTCTTGGCAGCCTTACTTCAGTCTATTTTTGGACGATAGCTGTCATTTATAACTCTGCAGGTTTGTGAATTACAGTGCCCCTGAGCTCCTTTCTTCAACTCGCTTTCTTGTGACCTGGCCGCAACACCGCATGATGGCTTCAGGCCCTAATCTGGTTCCGGCCCGGCATGCTGAGCCTTTGGTTATTTCCTCTTCCTGGTGGGAAATGAGAGTTAAATTTGCCCGTCCAGACACCTCCAGCTAGCCTCTCATTGGTTCTCGCTATTCCTGTTCATCTTCCGCAGAAATTGCAAACTGGGCCAAACAGGAGGTTAAAGGGACTGACTCTCCAAGTCGGGAGAGTGTTAGTAAAGCGTCTGGAATGTTGCACCCGAGTACCAGGGGAGGAAAACTGAGACATATTTGAACACGTCTCCCGTTCACATGGTTGATCATACTCTGGGTTCCACATGCATGTTTTAGCTGAAGGAAGAATACCTTAAAGCTGGAGAGTTGAGACCCGTGTAATGGGTACCATGCAATATGACTTCAAAGAGTCTTCATTTGCTCACCGAACCTCTCCAATCCTATCACTGCTGTGTTTATGCCCCTGTACACATGCTTTATTCTCTTTTGGATGCATAGCAATCCATAGGTTTTAAGATACTTACTAGTCAGGTACATTCTTAGGCGTTTAATATGCGGTGTTGAGTCCATTTCGTTGAGCAAGGAGTAGCTCTTGTCTATTCCATATTTGGCTTAAGGAACTTTATCTGTGCTCATTTCAATCTCTGGTTTTATGCAGCACCCCAACTCACCTTTCCCCTTAAGCAAGCATAAGTTCATTTTCTAAATTTGAGACCCTGTTCTATTCTGTAATTCAGTTCCTGTGTAGCCAAGTTTCCATTCCGTGTATTACTGATATCTTATGATGTTTCTTTTTCTGTGTGACTTATTTCAGTTAGAATCATCATACCTGAATCCACTCATTGTGCTGCTAAGGGCCTGATGACATAGATTTCATTGCTGAGTGATATTGCTTTGTAAGTAAATACCACAACTTCTTTATCCATTTTTCACTTTCTGCGATGTTGAACTTGTACTGTAAACGAGGTTCTTGTAAACAGAGGCATCCCAAACTTTGGGGTGGCTGTGTCTTTTTGATTTTAATTTCCCTAAGCTATAGGACCATAAGTGGCAGTGCCCTAGGCTCTGTTGCTTTGTTTTTTAGATGTTTCAGGAAACACCATACACTTCTCCCGAGTGTTTGTTGGCAATTTACATCCCGCCCTTCAGCATAACAAGGCTCCCAGTTCTCCATGGCCTGTCCTGCCTTTCTGCATTTTACACTTTTTTCAGATGGCCCTTTTGACAGGGGGGAAGTGAGACTTCATTGTAGTGCAGATTTCCTTTGCAAGCTTGCTTGGTTGGCCAAAAAGGGCATATGCGTTTTTTCCTGAATATATTCAGGAAAAAACGCATACGCCCTTTTTGGCCAAGTGCATCATTGTGGACCTTAGGCCTCTTTTCCTATGCTTTCAATGCAATTCCAGTCTACCTCCTGAAATTGGTTTCCTGCAATTGTGCCCTGCTTTCAAGTCCTCTTGGCAGCCTTACTTCAGTCTATTTTTGGACGATAGCTGTCATTTATAACTCTGCAGGTTTGTGAATTACAGTGCCCCTGAGCTCCTTTCTTCAACTCGCTTTCTTGTGAGCTGGCCGCAACACCGCAGGATGGCTTCAGGCCCTAATCTGGTTCCGGCACGGCACCCTGAGCCTTTGGTTAATTCCTCTTCCTGGTGGGAAATGAGAGTTAAATTTGCCCGTCCAGACACCTCCAGCTAGTCTCTCATTGGTTCTCGCTATTCCTGTTCATCTTCCGCAGAAATTGCAAACTGGGTCAAACAGGAGGTTAAAGGGACTGACTCTCCAAGTTGGGAGAGTGTTAGTAAAGCGTCTGGAATATTGCACCCGAGTACCAGGGTACGAAAACTGAGACATATTTGAACATGTCTCCCGATCACATGGTTGATCATACTCTAGGTTCCACATGCATGTTTTAGCTGAAGGAAGAATACCTTAAACCTGGGTAGTTGAAACCCGTGTAATGGGTACCCTGCAATATGACTTCAAAGGGTCTTCATTTGCTCACTGAACATCTCCAATCCTATCACTGCTGCGTTTATGCCCCTGTACACATGCTTGATTCTCTTTCGGAGACATAGCAATCCATAGGTTTTAAGATACTTACTAGTCAGGTACATTCTTAGGCGTTTAATATGCGGTGTTGAGTCCATTTCGTTGAGCAAGGAGTAGCTCTTGTCTATTCCATATTTGGCTTAAGGAACTTTATGTGTGCTCATTTCAATCTCTGGTTTTATGCAGCACCCCAACTCACCTTTCCCCTTAAGCAAGCATAAGTTGGTTTTCTAAATTTGAGACCCTGTTCTCTTCTGTAATTCAGTTCCTGTGTAGCCAAGTTTACATTCCGTGTATTAGTGATATCTTATGATGTTTCTTTTTCTGTGTGACTTATTTCAGTTAGAATCATCGTACCTGAATCCACTCATTATGCTGCTACGGGCCTGATGACATAGATTTCATTGCTGAGTGATACTGCATTGTACGTAAGTACCACAAGTTCTTTATCCATTTTTCACTTTCTGTGATATTGAACTTGTACGGTAAACGAGGTTCTTGTAAACGGAGGCGTCCCAAACTTTGGGGTGGCTGTGTCTTTTTGATTTTAATTTCCCTAAGCTATAGGACCATAAGTGGAAGTGCCCTAGGCTCTGTTGCTTTGTTTTTTAGATGTTTCAGGAAACACCATACACTTCTCCCCAGTGGTTGTTGGCAATTTACATCCCGCCCATCAGCATAACAAGGCTCCCAGTTCTCCATGGCCTGTCCTGCCTTTCTGGATTTTACACTTTTTTCAGATGGCCCTTTTGACCGGGGGGAAGTGAGACTTCATTGTAGTGCAGATTTCCTTTGCAAGCTTGCTTGGTTGGCCAAAAAGGGCGTATGTGTTTTTTCCTGAATATATTCAGGAAAAAACGCATACGCCCTTTTTGGCCAAGTGCATCATTGTGGACGTTCTGCCTCTTTTCCTATGCTTTCAATGCAATTCCAGTCTACCTCCTGAAATCGGTTTCCTGCAATTCTGCCCCACCTTCAAGTCCTCTTGGCAGCCTTACTTCAGTCTATTTTTGGACGATAGCTGTCATTTATAACTCTGCAGGTTTGTGAATTACAGTGCCCCTGAGCTCCTTTCTTCAACTCGCTTTCTTTTGAGCTGGCCGCAACACCGCAGGATGGCTTCAGGCCCTAATGTGGTTCCGGTACGGCACACAGAGCCTTTGGTTATTTCCTCTTCCTGGTGGGAAATGAGAGTTAAATTTGCCCATCCAGACACCTCCAGCTAGCATCTCATTGGTTCTCGCTATTCCTGTTCATCTTCCGCAGAAATTGCAAACTGTGCCAAACAGGAGGTTAAAGGCGCTGACTCTCCAAGTGGGGAGAGTGTTAGTAAAGCGTCTGGAATGTTGCACCCGAGTACCAGGGTACGAAAACTGAGACATATTTGAACACGTCTCCCGATCACATGGTTGATCATACTCTGGGTTCCACATGCATGTTTTAGCTGAAGGAAGAATACCTAAAACCTGGGTAGTTGAAACCCGTGGAATGGGTACAATGCAATATGACTTCAAAGGGTCTTCATTTGCTCACCGAACCTCTCCAATCCTATCACTGCTGCGTTTATGCCCCTGTACACATGCTTGATTCTCTTTCGGAGACATAGCAATCCATAGGTTTTAAGATACTTACTAGTCAGGTAGATTCTTAGGCGTTTAATATGCGGTGTTGAGTCCATTTCATTGAGCAAGGAGTAGCTCTTGTGTATTCCATATTTGGCTTAAGGAACTTTATCTGTGCTCATTTCAATCTCTGGTATTATGCAGCAACCCAACTCACCTTTACCCTTAAGCAAGCATAAGTTGGTTTTCTAAATTTGAGAACCTGTTCTGTTTTGGAATTCAGTTCCTGTGTAGCCAAGTTTACATTCCGTGTATTAGTGATATCTTATGATGTTTCTTTTTCTGTGTGACTTATTTCAGTTAGAATCATCGTACCTGAATCTACTCATTATGCTGCTATGGGCCTGATGACATAGATTTCATTGCTGAGTGATACTGCATTGTACGTAAGTACCACAAGTTCTTTATCCATTTTTCACTTTCTGTGATATTGAACTTGTACGGTAAACGAGGTTCTTGTAAACGGAAGCGTCCGAAACTTTGGGGTGGCTGTGTCTTTTTGATTTTAATTTCCCTAAGCTATAGGACCATAAGTGGCAGTGCCCTAGGCTCTGTTGCTTTGTTTTTTAGATGTTTCAGGAAACACCATACACTTCTCCAGAGTGTCTGTTGGCAATTTACATCCCGCCCATCAGCATAACAAGGCTCCCAGTTCTCCATGGCCTGTCCTGCCTTTCTGGATTTTACACTTTTTTCAGATGGCCCTTTTGACCGGGGTGAAGTGAGACTTCATTGTAGTGCAGATGTCCTTTGCAAGTTTGCTTGGTTGGCCAAAAAGTGCGTATGCGTTTTTCTTGAATATATTCAGGAAAAAACGCATACGCCCTTTTTGGCCAAGTGCATCATTGTGGACGTTCTGCCTCTTTTCCTATGCTTTCAATGCAATTCCAGTCTACCTCCTGAAATCGGTTTCCTGCAATTCTGCCCCGCTTTCAAGTCCTCTTGGCAGACTTACTTCAGTCTATTTTTGGACGATAGCTGTCATTTATAACTCTGCAGGTTTGTGAATTACAGTGCCCCTGAGCTCCTTTCTTCAACTCGCTTTCTTTTGAGCTGGCCGCAACACCGCAGGGAGTCTTCAGGCCCTAATCTGGTTCTGGCATGGCACGCTGAGCCTTTGGTTAATTCCTCTTCCTGGTGGGAAATGAGAGTTAAATTTGCCCATCCAGACACCTCCAGCTAGTCTCTCATTGGTTCTCGCTATTCCTGTTCATCTTCCACAGAAATTGCAAACTGGGCCAAACAGGAGGTTAATGGGACTGACTCGCCAAGTGGGGAGAGTGTTAGTAAAGCGTCTGGAATGTTGCACCCGAGTACCAGGGTACGAAAACTGAGACATATTTGAACACGTCTCCCGATCACATGGTTGATCATACTGTAGATTCCATATGCATGTTTTAGCTGAAGGAAGAATACCTTAAACCTGGGTAGTTGAAACCCGTGGAATGGGTACCATGCAATATGACTTCAAAGGGTCTTCATTTGCTCTCGAACCTCTCCAATCCTATCACTGCTGCGTTTATGCCCCTGTACACATGCTTGATTCTCTTTCGGAGACATAGCAATCCATAGGTTTTAAGATACTTACTAGTCAGGTACATTCTTAGGCGTTTAATATGCGGTGTTGAGTCCATTTCGTTGAGCAAGGAGTAGCTCTTGTCTATTCCATATTTGGCTTAAGGAACTTTATCTGTGCTCATTTCAATCTCTGGTTTTATGCAGCACCCCAACTCACCTTTACCCTTAAGCAAGAATAAGTTGGTTTTCTAAATTTGAGACCCTGTTCTGTTCTGTAATTCAGTTCCTGTGTAGCCAAGTTTACATTCCGTGTATTACTGATATCTTATGATGTTTCTATTTCTGTGTGACTTATTTCAGTTAGAATCATCATACCTGAATCCACTCATTGTGCTGCTAAGGGCCTGATGTACATAGATTTCATTGCTGAGTGATATTGCTTTGTTAGTGAATACCACAACTTCTTTATCCATTTTTCACTTTCTGCGATGTTGAACTTGTACTGTAAACGAGGTTCTTGTAAACAGAGCCATTCCAAACTTTGGGGTGGCTGTGTCTTTTTGATTTTAATTTCCCTAAGCTATAGGACCATAAGTGGCAGTGCCCTAGGCTCTGTTGCTTTGTTTTTTAGATGTTTCAGGAAACACCATACACTTCTCCCGAGTGGTTGTTGGCAATTTACATCCCGCCCATCAGCATAACAAGGCTCCCAGTTCTCCATGGCCTGTCCTGCCTTTCTGGATTTTACCCTTTTTTCAGATGGCCCTTTTGACCGGGGGGAAGTGAGACTTCATTGTAGTGCAGATTTCCTTTGCAAGCTTGCTTGGTTGGCCAAAAAGGGCGTATGCGTTTTTTCCTGAATATATTCAGGAAAAAACGCATACGCCCTTTTTGGCCAAGTGCATCATTGTGGACGTTCTGCCTCTTTTCCTATGCTTTCAATGCAATTCCAGTCTACCTCCTGAAATCGGTTTCCTGCAATTCTGCCCCGCTTTCAAGTCCTCTTGGCAGCCTTACTTCAGTCTATTTTTGGACGATAGCTGTCATTTATAACTCTGCAGGTTTGTGAATTACAGTGCCCCTGAGCTCCTTTCTTCAACTCGCTTTCTTGTGACCTGGCCGCAACACCGCAGGATGGCTTCAGGCCCTAATCTGGTTCCGGCCCGGCATGCTGAGCCTTTGGTTAATTCCTCTTCCTGGTGGGAAATGAGAGTTAAATTTGCCCGTCCAGACACCTCCAGCTAGTCTCTCATTGTGTCTCGCTATTCCTGTTCATCTTCCGCAGAAATTGCAAACTGGGCCAAACAGGAAGTTAAAGGCGCTGACTCTCCAAGTGGGGAGAGTGTTAGTAAAGCGTCTGGAATGTTGAACCCGAGTACCAGGGGAGGAAAACTGAGACATATTTGAACACGTCTCCCGTTCACATGGTTGATGATACTTGGGTTCCACATGCATGTTTTAGCCGAAGGAAGAATACCTTAAACCTGGAGAGTTAAGACCCGTGTAATGGGTACCATGCAATATGACTTCAAAGGGTCTTCATTTGCTCACCGAACCTCTCCAATCCTATCACTGCTGCGTTTATGCCCCTGTACACATGCTTGATTCTCTTTCGGAGACATAGCAATCCATAGGTTTTAAGATACTTACAAGTCAGGTACATTCTTAGGCGTTTAATATGCGGTGTTGAGTCCATTTCGTTGAGCAAGGAGTAGCTCTTGTCTATTCCATATTTGGCTTAAGGAACTTTATCTGTGCTCATTTCAATCTCTGGTTTTATGCAGCACCCCAACTCACCTTTCCCCTTAAGCAAGCATAAGTTCATTTTCTAAATTTGAGACCCTGTTCTATTCTGTAATTCAGTTCCTGTGTAGCCAAGTTTACATTCCGTGTATTACTGATATCTTATGATGTTTCTTTTTCTGTGTGACTTATTTCAGTTAGAATCATCATACCTGAATCCACTCATTGTGCTGCTAAGGGCCTGATGACATAGATTTCATTGCTGAGTGATATTGCTTTGTAAGTAAATACCACAACTTCTTTATCCATTTTTCACTTTCTGCGATGTTGAACTTGTACTGTAAACGAGGTTCTTGTAAACAGAGGCATCCCAAACTTTGGGGTGGCTGTGTCTTTTTGATTTTAATTTCCCTAAGCTATAGGACCATAAGTGGCAGTGCCCTAGGCTCTGTTGCTTTGTTTTTTAGATGTTTCAGGAAACACCATACACTTCTCCCGAGTGTTTGTTGGCAATTTACATCCCGCCCTTCAGCATAACAAGGCTCCCAGTTCTCCATGGCCTGTCCTGCCTTTCTGCATTTTACACTTTTTTCAGATGGCCCTTTTGACAGGGGGGAAGTGAGACTTCATTGTAGTGCAGATTTCCTTTGCAAGCTTGCTTGGTTGGCCAAAAAGGGCATATGCGTTTTTTCCTGAATATATTCAGGAAAAAACGCATACGCCCTTTTTGGCCAAGTGCATCATTGTGGACCTTAGGCCTCTTTTCCTATGCTTTCAATGCAATTCCAGTCTACCTCCTGAAATCGGTTTCCTGCAATTCTGCCCCGCTTTCAAGTCCTCTTGGCAGCCTTACTTCAGTCTATTTTTGGACGATAGCTGTCATTTATAACTCTGCAGGTTTGTGAATTACAGTGCCCCTGAGCTCCTTTCTTCAACTCGCTTTCTTGTGAGCTGGCCGCAACACCGCAGGATGGCTTCAGGCCCTAATCTGGTTCCGGCACGGCACCCTGAGCCTTTGGTTAATTCCTCTTCCTGGTGGGAAATGAGAGTTAAATTTGCCCGTCCAGACACCTCCAGCTAGTCTCTCATTGGTTCTCGCTATTCCTGTTCATCTTCCGCAGAAATTGCAAACTGGGTCAAACAGGAGGTTAAAGGGACTGACTCTCCAAGTTGGGAGAGTGTTAGTAAAGCGTCTGGAATATTGCACCCGAGTACCAGGGTAAGAAAACTGAGACATATTTGAACATGTCTCCCGATCACATGGTTGATCATACTCTAGGTTCCACATGCATGTTTTAGCTGAAGGAAGAATACCTTAAACCTGGGTAGTTGAAACCCGTGTAATGGGTACCCTGCAATATGACTTCAAAGGGTCTTCATTTGCTCACTGAACATCTCCAATCCTATCACTGCTGCGTTTATGCCCCTGTACACATGCTTGATTCTCTTTCGGAGACATAGCAATCCATAGGTTTTAAGATACTTACTAGTCAGGTACATTCTTAGGCGTTTAATATGCGGTGTTGAGTCCATTTCGTTGAGCAAGGAGTAGCTCTTGTCTATTCCATATTTGGCTTAAGGAACTTTATGTGTGCTCATTTCAATCTCTGGTTTTATGCAGCACCCCAACTCACCTTTCCCCTTAAGCAAGCATAAGTTGGTTTTCTAAATTTGAGAACCTGTTCTCTTCTGTAATTCAGTTCCTGTGTAGCCAAGTTTACATTCCGTGTATTAGTGATATCTTATGATGTTTCTTTTTCTGTGTGACTTATTTCAGTTAGGATCATCGTACCTGAATCCACTCATTATGCTGCTACGGGCCTGATGACATAGATTTCATTGCTGAGTGATACTGCATTGTACGTAAGTACCACAAGTTCTTTATCCATTTTTCACTTTCTGTGATATTGAACTTGTACGGTAAACGAGGTTCTTGTAAACGGAGGCGTCCCAAACTTTGGGGTGGCTGTTTCTTTTTGATTTTAATTTCCCTAAGCTATAGGACCATAAGTGGAAGTGCCCTAGGCTCTGTTGCTTTGTTTTTTAGATGTTTCAGGAAACACCATACACTTCTCCAGAGTGTCTGTTGGCAATTTACATCCCGCCCATCAGCATAACAAGGCTCCCAGTTCTCCATGGCCTGTCCTGACTTTCTGGATTTTACACTTTTTTCAGATGGCCCTTTTGACCGGGGGGAAGTGAGACTTCATTGTAGTGCAGATTTCCTTTGCAAGCTTGCTTGGTTGGCCAAAAAGGGCGTATGCGTTTTTTCCTGAATATATTCAGGAAAAAACGCATACGCCCTTTTTGGCCAAGTGCATCATTGTGGACGTTCTGCCTCTTTTCCTATGCTTTCAATGCAATTCCAGTCTACCTCCTGAAATCGGTTTCCTGCAATTCTGCCCCGCTTTCAAGTCCTCTTGGCAGCCTTACTTCAGTCTATTTCTGGACGATAGCTGTCATTTATAACTCTGCAGGTTTGTGAATTACAGTGCCCCTGAGCTCCTTTCTTCAACTCGCTTTCTTGTGACCTGGCTGCAACACCGCAGGATGGCTTCAGGCCCTAATCTGGTTCCGGCACGGCACGCTGAGCCTTTGGTTATTTCCTCTTCCTGGTGGGAAATGAGAGTTAAATTTGCCCATCCAGACACCTCCAGCTAGTCTCTCATTGGTTCTCGCTATTCCTGTTCATCTTCCGCAGGAATTGCAAACTGGGCCAAACAGGAGGTTAAAGGCGTTGACTCTCCAAGTGGGGAGAGTGTTAGTAAAGCGTCTGGAATGTTGCACCCGAGTACCAGGGGAGGAAAACTGAGACATATTTGAACACGTCTCCCGTTCACATGGTTGATCATACTTGGGTTCCACATGCATGTTTTAGCTGAAGGAAGAATACCTTAAACCTGGAGAGTTAAGACCCGTGTAATGGGTACCATGCAATATGACTTCAAAGGGTCTTCATTTGCTCACCGAACCTCTCCAATCCTATCACTGCTGCGTTTATGCCCCTGTACACATGCTTGATTCTCTTTCGGAGACATAGCAATCCATAGGTTTTAAGATACTTACTAGTCAGGTACATTCTTAGGCGTTTAATATGGGGTGTTGAGTCCATTTCGTTGAGCAAGGAGTAGCTCTTGTCTATTCCATATTTGGCTTAAGGAACTTTATCTGTGCTCATTTCAATCTCTGGTTTTATGCAGCACCCCAACTCACCTTTCCCCTTAAGCAAGCATAAGTTGGTTTTCTAAATTTGAGACCCTGTTCTGTTCTGTAATTCAGTTCCTGTGTAGCCAAGTTTACATTCCGTGTATTACTGATATCTTATGATGTTTCTTTTTCTGTGTGACTTATTTCAGTTAGAATCATCATACCTGAATCCACTCATAGTGCTGCTAAGGGCCTGATGACACAGATTTCATTGCTGAATGATATTGCTTTGTAAGTAAATACCACAACTTCTTTATCCATTTTTCACTTTCTGTGATGTTGAACTTGTACTGTAAACGAGGTTCTTGTAAACAGAGCCGTTCCAAACTTTGGGGTGGCTGTGTCTTTTTGATTTTAATTTCCCTAAGTTATAGGACCATAAGTGGAAGTGCCCTAGGTTCTGTTGCTTTGTTTTTTAGATGTTTCAGGAAACACCATACACTTCTCCCGAGTGTCTGTTGGCAATTTACATCCCGCCCATCAGCATAACAAGGCTCCCAGTTCTCCATGGCCTGTCCTGCCTTTCTGGATTTTACACTTTTTTCAGATGGCCCTTTTGACCGGGGGGAAGTGAGACTTCATTGTAGTGCAGATTTCCTTTGCAAGCTTGCTTGGTTGGCCAAAAAGGGCGTATGTGTTTTTTCCTGAATATATTCAGGAAAAAACGCATACGCCCTTTTTGGCCAAGTGCATCATTGTGGACGTTCTGCCTCTTTTCCTATGCTTTCAATGCAATTCCAGTCTACCTCCTGAAATCGGTTTCCTGCAATTCTGCCCCACCTTCAAGTCCTCTTGGCAGCCTTACTTCAGTCTATTTTTGGACGATAGCTGTCATTTATAACTCTGCAGGTTTGTGAATTACAGTGCCCCTGAGCTCCTTTCTTCAACTCGCTTTCTTTTGAGCTGGCCGCAACACCGCAGGATGGCTTCAGGCCCTAATCTGGTTCCGGTACGGCACACAGAGCCTTTGGTTATTTCCTCTTCCTGGTGGGAAATGAGAGTTAAATTTGCCCATCCAGACACCTCCAGCTAGCATCTCATTGGTTCTCGCTATTCCTGTTCATCTTCCGCAGAAATTGCAAACTGTGCCAAACAGGAGGTTAAAGGCGCTGACTCTCCAAGTGGGGAGAGTGTTAGTAAAGCGTCTGGAATGTTGCACCCGAGTACCAGGGTACGAAAACTGAGACATATTTGAACACGTCTCCCGATCACATGGTTGATCATACTCTGGGTTCCACATGCATGTTTTAGCTGAAGGAAGAATACCTAAAACCTGGGTAGTTGAAACCCGTGGAATGGGTACAATGCAATATGACTTCAAAGGGTCTTCATTTGCTCACCGAACCTCTCCAATCCTATCACTGCTGCGTTTATGTCCCTGTACACATGCTTGATTCTCTTTCGGAGACATAGCAATCCATAGGTTTTAAGATACTTACTAGTCAGGTACATTCTTAGGCGTTTAATATGCGGTGTTGAGTCCATTTCATTGAGCAAGGAGTAGCTCTTGTGTATTCCATATTTGGCTTAAGGAACTTTATCTGTGCTCATTTCAATCTCTGGTTTTATGCAGCAACCCAACTCACCTTTACCCTTAAGCAAGCATAAGTTGGTTTTCTAAATTTGAGAACCTGTTCTGTTTTGGAATTCAGTTCCTATGTAGCCAAGTTTACATTCCGTGTATTAGTGATATCTTATGATGTTTCTTTTTCTGTGTGACTTATTTCAGTTAGAATCATCGTACCTGAATCTACTCATTATGCTGCTATGGGCCTGATGACATAGATTTCATTGCTGAGTGATACTGCATTGTACGTAAGTACCACAAGTTCTTTATCCATTTTTCACTTTCTGTGATATTGAACTTGTATGGTAAACGAGGTTCTTGTAAACGGAGGCGTCCGAAACTTTGGGGTGGCTGTGTCTTTTTGATTTTAATTTCCCTAAGCTATAGGACCATAAGTGGCAGTGCCCTAGGCTCTGTTGCTTTGTTTTTTAGATGTTTCAGGAAACACCATACACTTCTCCAGAGTGTCTGTTGGCAATTTACATCCCGCCCATCAGCATAACAAGGCTCCCAGTTCTCCATGGCCTGTCCTGCCTTTCTGGATTTTACACTTTTTTCAGATGGCCCTTTTGACCGGGGTGAAGTGAGACTTCATTGTAGTGCAGATTTCCTTTGCAAGTTTGCTTGGTTGGCCAAAAAGGGCGTATGCGTTTTTTCTTGAATATATTCAGGAAAAAACGCATACGCCCTTTTTGGCCAAGTGCATCATTGTGGACGTTCTGCCTCTTTTCCTATGCTTTCAATGCAATTCCAGTCTACCTCCTGAAATCGGTTTCCTGCAATTCTGCCCCGCTTTCAAGTCCTCTTGGCAGACTTACTTCAGTCTATTTTTGGACGATAGCTGTCATTTATAACTCTGCAGGTTTGTGAATTACAGTGCCCCTGAGCTCCTTTCTTCAACTCGCTTTCTTTTGAGCTGGCCACAACACCGCAGGGTGTCTTCAGGCCCTAATCTGGTTCTGGCATGGCACGCTGAGCCTTTGGTTAATTCCTCTTCCTGGTGGGAAATGAGAGTTAAATTTGCCCATCCAGACACCTCCAGCTAGTCTCTCATTGGTTCTCGCTATTCCTGTTCATCTTCCACAGAAATTGCAAACTGGGCCAAACAGGAGGTTAAAGGGACTGACTCGCCAAGTGGGGAGAGTGTTAGTAAAGCGTCTGGAATGTTGCACCCGAGTACCAGGGTACGAAAACTGAGACATATTTGAACACGTCTCCCGATCACATGGTTGATCATACTGTAGATTCCATATGCATGTTTTAGCTGAAGGAAGAATACCTAAAACCTGGGTAGTTGAAACCCGTGGAATGGGTACCATGCAATATGACTTCAAAGGGTCTTCATTTGCTCACGAACCTCTCCAATCCTATCACTGCTGCGTTTATGCCCCTGTACACATGCTTGATTCTCTTTCGGAGACATAGCAATCCATAGATTTTAAGATACTTACTACTCAGGTACATTCTTAGGCGTTTAATATGCGGTGTTGAGTCCATTTCGTTGAGCAAGGAGTAGCTCTTGTCTATTCCATATTTGGCTTAAGGAACTTTATCTGTGCTCATTTCAATCTCTGGTTTTATGCAGCACCCCAACTCACCTTTCCCCTTAAGCAAGCATAAGTTGGTTTTCTAAATTTGAGACCCTGTTCTGTTCTGTAATTCAGTTCCTGTGTAGCCAAGTTTACATTCCGTGTATTACTGATATCTTATGATGTTTCTTTTTCTGTGTGACTTATTTCAGTTAGAATCATCATACCTGAATCCACTCATTGTGCTGCTAAGGGCCTGATGTACATAGATTTCATTGCTGAGTGATATTGCTTTGTTAGTGAATACCACAACTTCTTTATCCATTTTTCACTTTCTGCGATGTTGAACTTGTACTGTAAACGAGGTTCTTGTAAACAGAGCCATTCCAAACTTTGGGGTGGCTGTGTCTTTTTGATTTTAATTTCCCTAAGCTATAGGACCATAAGTGGCAGTGCCCTAGGCTCTGTTGCTTTGTTTTTTAGATGTTTCAGGAAACACCATACACTTCTCCCGAGTGGTTGTTGGCAATTTACATCCCGCCCATCAGCATAACAAGGCTCCCAGTTCTCCATGGCCTGTCCTGCCTTTCTGGATTTTACCCTTTTTTCAGATGGCCCATTTGACCGGGGGGAAGTGAGACTTCATTGTAGTGCAGATTTCCTTTGCAAGCTTGCTTGGTTGGCCAAAAAGGGCGTATGCGTTTTTTCCTGAATATATTCAGGAAAAAACGCATACGCCCTTTTTGGCCAAGTGCATCATTGTGGACGTTCTGCCTCTTTTCCTATGCTTTCAATGCAATTCCAGTCTACCTCCTGAAATCGGTTTCCTGCAATTCTGCCCCGCTTTCAAGTCCTCTTGGCAGCCTTACTTCAGTCTATTTTTGGACGATAGCTGTCATTTATAACTCTGCAGGTTTGTGAATTACAGTGCCCCTGAGCTCCTTTCTTCAACTCGCTTTCTTGTGACCTGGCCGCAACACCGCAGGATGGCTTCAGGCCCTAATCTGGTTCCGGCCCGGCATGCTGAGCCTTTGGTTAATTCCTCTTCCTGGTGGGAAATGAGAGTTAAATTTGCCCGTCCAGACACCTGCAGCTAGCCTCTCATTGGTTCTCGCTATGCCTGTTCATCTTCCGCAGAAATTGCAAACTGGTCCAAACAGGAGTTTAAAGGGACTGACTCTCCAAGTGGGGAGGGTGTTAGTAAAGCGTCTGGAATGTTGCACCCGAGTACCAGGGGAGGAAAACTGAGACATATTTGAACACGTCTCCCGTTCACATGGTTGATCATACTCTAGGTTCCACATGCATGTTTTAGCTGAAGGAAGAATACCTTAAACCTGGAGAGTTAAGACCCGTGTAATGGGTACCATGCAATATGACTTCAAAGGGTCTTCATTTGCTCACGAACCTCTCCAATCCTATCACTGCTGCGTTTATGCCCTTGTACACATGCTTGATTCTCTTTCGGAGACATAGCAATCCATAGGTTTTAAGATACTTACTAGTCAGGTACATTCTTAGGTGTTTAATATGCGGTTTTGAGTCCATTTCGTTGAGCAAGGAGTAGCTCTTGTCTATTCCATATTTGGCTTAAGGAACTTTATCTGTGCTCATTTCAATCTCTGGTTTTATGCAGCACCCCAACTCACCTTTCCCCTTAAGCAAGCATAAGTTGGTTTTCTAAATTTGAGACCCTGTTCTGTTCTGTAATTCAGTTCCTGTGTAGCCAAGTTTCCATTCCGTGTATTACTGATATCTTATGATGTTTCTTTTTCTGTGTGACTTATTTCAGTTAGAATCATCATACCTGAATCCACTCATTGTGCTGCTAAGGGCCTGATGACATAGATTTCATTGCTGAGTGATATTGCTTTGTAAGTAAATACCACAACTTCTTTATCCATTTTTCACTTTCTGCGATGTTGAACTTGTACTGTAAACGAGGTTCTTGTAAACAGAGGCGTCCCAAACTTTGGGGTGGCTGTGTCTTTTTGATTTTAATTTCCCTAAGCTATAGGACCATAAGTGGCAGTGCCCTAGGCTCTGTTGCTTTGTTTTTTAGATGTTTCAGGAAACACCATACACTTCTCCCGAGTGTCTGTTGGCAATTTACATCCCGCCCATCAGCATAACAAGGCTCCCAGTTCTCAATGGCCTGTTGCCTTTCTGGATTTTACACTTTTTTCAGATGGCCCTTTTGGCCGGGGGGAAGTGAGACTTCATTGTAGTGCAGATTTCCTTTGCAAGCTTGCTTGGTTGGCCAAAAAGGGCGTATGCGATTTTTCCTGAATATATTCAGGAAAAAACGCATACGCCCTTTTTGGCCAAGTGCATCATTGTGGACGTTCGGCCTCTTTTCCTATGCTTTCAATGCAATTCCAGTCTACCTCCTGAAATCGGTTTCCTGCAATTCTGCCCCGCATTCAAGTCCTCTTGGCAGACTTACTTCAGTCTATTTTTGGACGATAGCTGTCATTTATAACTCTGCAGGTTTGTGAATTACAGTGCCCCTGAGCTCCTTTCTTCAACTGGCTTTCTTGTGACCTGGCCGCAACACCGCAGGATGGCTTCAGGCCCTAATCTGGTTCCGGCACGGCACGCTGAGCCTCTGGTTATTTCCTCTTCTGGTGGGAAATGAGAGTTATATTTGCCCGTCCAGACACCTCCAGCTAGTCTCTCATTGGTTCTCGCTATTCCTGTTCATCTTCCGCAGAAATTGCAAACTGGGCCAAACAGGAGGTTAAAGGCGCTGACTCTCCAAGTGGGGAGAGTGTTAGTAAAGCGTCTGGAATGTTGCACCCGAGTACCAGGGGAGGAAAACTGAGACATATTTGAACACGTCTCCCGATCACATGGTTGATCATACTCTGGGTTCCACATGCATGTTTTAGCTGAAGGAAGAATACCTAAAACCTGGGTAGTTGAAACCCGTGGAATGGGTACCATGCAATATGACTTCAAAGGGTCTTCATTTGCTCACCGAATCTCTCCAATCCTATCACTGCTGCGTTTATGACCCTGTACACATGCTTGATTCTCTTTCGGAGACATAGCATTCCATAGGTTTTAAGATACTTACTAGTCAGGTACATTCTTAGGCATTTAATATGCGGTGTTGAGTCCATTTCTTTGAGCAAGGAGTAGCTCTTGTCTATTCCATATTTGGCTTAAGGATCTTTATCTGTGCTCATTTCAATCTCTGGTTTTATGCAGCACCCCAACTCACCTTTCCCCTTAAGCAAGCATAAGTTGGTTTTCTAAATTTGAGACCCTGTTCTGTTCTGTAATTCAGTTCCTGTGTAGCCAAGTTTACATTCCGTGTATTACTGATATCTTATGATGTTTCTTTTTCTGTGTGACTTATTTCAGTTAGAATCATCATACCTGAATCCACTCATTGTGCTACTAAGGGCCTGATGACACAGATTTCATTGCTGAGTGATA
This sequence comes from Stenella coeruleoalba, assembly GCF_951394435.1. Lineage (NCBI taxonomy): Eukaryota > Metazoa > Chordata > Mammalia > Artiodactyla > Delphinidae > Stenella > Stenella coeruleoalba. The sequence continues at coordinate 972,474 of NW_027646265.1, forward strand.
TTGCTTTGTAAGTAAATACCACAACTTTTTTATCCATTTTTCACTTTCTGCGATGTTGAACTTGTACTGTAAACGAGGTTCTTGTAAACAGAGCCGTTCCAAACTTTGGGGTGGCTGTGTCTTTTTGATTTTAAATTCCTTAAGCTATAGGACCATAAGTGGAAGTGCCCTAGGCTCTGTTGCTTTGTTTTTTAGATGTTTCAGGAAACACCATACACTTCTCCCGAGTGGTTGTTGGCAATTTACATCCCGCCCATCAGCATAACAAGGCTCCCAGTTCTCCATGGCCTGTCCTGCCTTTCTGGATTTTACACTTTTTTCAGATGGCCCTTTTGACCGGGGGGAAGTGAGACTTCATTGTAGTGCAGATTTCCTTTGCAAGCTTGCTTGGTTGGCCAAAAAGGGCGTATGCGTTTTTTCCTGAATATATTCAGGAAAAAACGCATACGCCCTTTTTGGCCAAGTGCATCATTGTGGACGTTCTGCCTCTTTTCCTATGCTTTCAATGCAATTCCAGTCTACCTCCTGAAATCGGTTTCCTGCAATTCTGCCCCGCTTTCAAGTCCTCTTGGCAGCCTTACTTCAGTCTATTTTTGGACGATAGCTGTCATTTATAACTCTGCAGGTTTGTGAATTACAGTGCCCCTGAGCTCCTTTCTTCAACTCGCTTTCTTTTGAGCTGGCCGCAACACCGCAGGATGGCTTCAGGCCCTAATCTGGTTCCGGCACGGCACGCTGAGCCTTTGGTTATTTCCTCTTCCTGGTGGGAAATGAGAGTTAAATTTGCCCGTCCAGACACCTCCAGCTAGCCTCTCATTGGTTCTTGCTATGCCTGTTCATCTTCTGCAGAAATTGCAAACTGGGCCAAACAGGAGGTTAAAGGCGCTGACTCTCCAAGTGGGGAGAGTGTTAGTAAAGCGTCTGGAATGTTGCACCCGAGTACCAGGGGAGGAAAACTGAGACATATTTGAACACGTCTCCCGTTCACATGGTTGATCATACTTGAGTTCCACATGCATGTTTTAGCTGAAGGAAGAATACCTTAAACCTGGAGAGTTGAGACCCGTGTAATGGGTAACATGCAATATGTCTTCAAAGGGTCTTCGTTTGCTCACCGAACCTCTCCAATCCTATCACTGCTGTGTTTATGACCCTGTACACATGCTTGATTCTCTTTCGGAGACATAGCAATCCATAGGTTTTAAGATACTTACTAGTCAGGTACATTCTTAGGCGTTTAATATGCGGTGTTGAGTCCATTTCGTTGAGCAAGGAGTAGCTCTTGTCTATTCTATATTTGGCTTAAGGAACTTTATCTGTGCTCATTTCAATCTCTGGTTTTATGCAGCACCCCAACTCACCTTTACCCTTAAGCAAGCATAAGTTGGTTTTCTAAATTTGAGACCCTGTTCTGTTCTGTAATTCAGTTCCTGTGTAGCCATTTTTACATTCCGTGTAGTACTGATATCTTATGATGTTACTTTTTCTGTGTGACTTATTTCAGTTAGAATCATCATACCTGAATCCACTCATTGTGCTGCTAAGGGCCTGATGACACAGATTTCATTGCTGAGTGATATTGCTTGGTAGGTAAATACCACAACTTCTTTATCCATTTTTCACTTTCTGCGATGTTGAACTTGTACTGTAAACGAGGTTCTTGTAAACAGAGCCGTTTCAAACTTCGGGGTGGCTGTGTCTTTTTGATTTTAATTTCCCTAAGCTATAGGACCATAAGTGGCAGTGCCCTAGGCTCTGTTGCTTTGTTTTTTAGATGTTTCAGGAAACACCATACACTTCTCCCGAGTGGTTGTTGGCAATTTACATCCCGCCCATCAGCATAACAAGGCTCCCAGTTCTCCATGGCCTGTCCTGCCTTTCTGGATTTTACACTTTTTTCAGATGGCCCTTTTGACCGGGGGGAAGTGAGACTTCATTGTAGTGCAGATTTCCTTTGCAAGCTTGCTTGGTTGGCCAAAAAGGGCGTATGCGTTTTTTCCTGAATATATTCAGGAAAAAACGCATACGCCCTTTTTGGCCAAGTGCATCATTGTGGACGTTCTGCCTCTTTTCCTATGCTTTCAATGCAATTCCAGTCTACCTCCTGAAATCGGTTTCCTGCAATTCTGCCCCGCTTTCAAGTCCTCTTGGCAGCCTTACTTCAGTCTATTTTTGGACGATAGCTGTCATTTATAACTCTGCAGGTTTGTGAATTACAGTGCCCCTGAGCTCCTTTCTTCAACTCGCTTTCTTGTGAGCTGGCCGCAACACCGCAGGATGGCTTCAGGCCCTAATCTGGTTCCGGCACGGCACGCTGAGCCTTTGGTTATTTCCTCTTCCTGGTGGGAAATGAGAGTTAAATTTGCCCGTCCAGACACCTCCAGCTAGCCTCTCATTGGTTCTCGCTATTCCTGTTCATCTTCCGCAGAAATTGCAAACTGGGCCAAACAGGAGGTTAAAGGTGCTGACTCTCCAAGTGGGGAGAGTGTTAGTAAAGCGTCTGGAAATTTGCACCCGAGTACCAGGGTACGAAAACTGAGACATATTTGAACACGTCTCCCGATCACATGGTTGATCATACTCTGGGTTCCACATGCATGTTTTAGCTGAAGGAAGAATACCTAAAACCTGGGTAGTTGAAACCCGTGGAATGGGTACCATGCAATATGACTTCAAAGGGTCTTCATTTGCTCACCGAACCTCTCCAATCCTATCACTGCTGCGTTTATGCCCCTGTACACATGCTTGATTCCCCTTCGGAGACATAGCAATCCATAGGTTTTAAGATACTTACTAGTCAGGTACATTCTTAGGCGTTTAATATGCGGTGTTGAGTCCATTTCGTTGAGAAAGGAGTAGCTCTTGTCTATTCCATATTTGGCTTAAGGAACTTTATCTGTGCTCATTTCAATCTCTGGTTTTATGCAGCACCCAACTCACCTTTACCCTTAAGCAAGCATAAGTTGGTTTTCTAAATTTGAGACCCTGTTCTGTTCTGTAATTCAGTTCCTCTGTAGCCAAGTTTCCATTCCGTGTATTACTGATATCTTATGATGTTTCTTTTTCTGTGTGACTTACTTCTGTTAGAATCATCATACCTGAATCCACTCATTGTGCTGCTACGGGCCTGATGACATAGATTTCATTGCTGAGTGATATTGCTTTGTAAGTGAATACCACAACTTCTTTATCCATTTTTCACTTTCTGCGATGTTGAACTTGTACTGTAAACGAGGTTCGTGTAAACAGAGCCGTTCCAAACTTTGGGGTGGCTGTGTCTTTTTGATTTTAATTTCCCTAAGCTATAGGACCATAAGTGGAAGTGCCCTAGGTTCTGTTGCTTTGTTTTTTAGATGTTTCAGGAAACACCATACACTTCTCCCGAGTGGTTGTTGGCAATTTACATCCTGCCCATCAGCATAACAAGGCTCCCAGTTCTCAATGGCCTGTTGCCTTTCTGGATTTTACACTTTTTTCAGATGGCCCTTTTGACCGGGGGGAAGTGAGACTTCATTGTAGTGCAGATTTCCTTTGCAAGCTTGCTTGGTTGGCCAAAAAGGGTGTATGCGTTTTTTCCTGAATATATTCAGGAAAAAACGCATACGCCCTTTTTGGCCAAGTGCATCATTGTGGACGTTCTGCCTCTTTTCCTATGCTTTCAATGCAATTCCAGTCTACCTCCTGAAATCGGTTTCCTGCAATTCTGCCCCGCTTTCAAGTCCTCTTGGCAGCCTTACTTCAGTCTATTTTTGGACGATAGCTGTCATTTATAACTCTGCAGGTTTGTGAATTACAGTGCCCCTGAGCTCCTTTCTTCAACTCGCTTTCTTGTGAGCTGGCCGCAACACCGCAGGATGGCTTCAGGCCCTAATCTGGTTCCGGCACGGCACGCTGAGCCTTTGGTTAATTCCTCTTCCTGGTGGGAAATGAGAGTTAAATTTGCCTGTCCAGACACCTCCAGCTAGTCTCTCATTGGTTCTCGCTATTCCTGTTCATCTTCCGCAGAAATTGCAAACTGGGCCAAACAGGAGGTTAAAGGGACTGACTCTCCAAGTCGGGAGAGTGTTAGTAAAGCGTCTGGAATGTTGCACCCGAGTACCAGGGTACGAAAACTGAGACATATTTGAACACGTCTCCCGATCGCATGGTTTATCATACTCTAGGTTCCACATGCATGTTTTAGCTGAAGGAAGAATACCTTAAACCTGGAGAGTTAAGACCCGTGTAATGGGTACCATGCAATATGACTTCAAAGGGTCTTCATTTGCTCACCGAACCTCTCCAATCCTATCACTGCTGCGTTTATGCCCCTGTACACATGCTTGATTCTCTTTCGGAGACATAGCAATCCATAGGTTTTAAGATACTTACTAGTCAGGTACATTCTTAGGCGTTTAATATGCGGTGTTGAGTCCATTTTGTTGAGCAAGGAGTAGTTCTAGTCTATTCCATATTTGACTTAAGGAACTTTATCTGTGCTCATTTCAATCTCTGGTTTTATGCAGCACCCCAACTCACCTTTACCCTTAAGCAAGCATAAGTTGGTTTTCTAAATTTGAGACCCTGTTCTGTTCTGTAATTCAGTTCCTGTGTAGCCATTTTTACATTCCGTGTATTACTGATATCTTATGATGTTACTTTTTCTGTGTGACTTATTTCAGTTAGAATCATCATACCTGAATCCACTCATTGTGCTGCTAAGGGCCTGATGACACAGATTTCAAGGCTGAGTGATATTGCTTGGTAGGTAAATACCACAACTTCTTTATCCATTTTTCACTTTCTGCGATGTTGAACTTGTACTGTAAACGAGGTTCGTGTAAACAGAGCCGTTCCAAACTTTGGGGTGGCTGTGTCTTTTTGATTTTAATTTCCCTAAGCTATAGGACCATAAGTGGAAGTGCCCTAGGTTCTGTTGCTTTGTTTTTTAGATGTTTCAGGAAACACCATACACTTCTCCCCAGTGGTTGTTGGCAATTTACATCCCGCCCATCAGCATAACAAGGCTCCCAGTTCTCAATGGCCTGTTGCCTTTCTGGATTTTACACTTTTTTCAGATGGCCCTTTTGACCGGGGGGAAGTGAGACTTCATTGTAGTGCAGATTTCCTTTGCAAGCTTGCTTGGTTGGCCAAAAAGGGTGTATGCGTTTTTTCCTGAATATATTCAGGAAAAAACGCATACGCCCTTTTTGGCCAAGTGCATCATTGTGGACGTTCTGCCTCTTTTCCTATGCTTTCAATGCAATTCCAGTCTACCTCCTGAAATCGGTTTCCTGCAATTCTGCCCCGCTTTCAAGTCCTCTTGGCAGCCTTACTTCAGTCTATTTTTGGACGATAGCTGTCATTTATAACTCTGCAGGTTTGTGAATTACAGTGCCCCTGAGCTCCTTTCTTCAACTCGCTTTCTTGTGAGCTGGCCGCAACACCGCAGGATGGCTTCAGGCCCTAATCTGGTTCCGGCACGGCACGCTGAGCCTTTGGTTAATTCCTCTTCCTGGTGGGAAATGAGAGTTAAATTTGCCTGTCCAGACACCTCCAGCTAGTCTCTCATTGGTTCTCGCTATTCCTGTTCATCTTCCGCAGAAATTGCAAACTGGGCCAAACAGGAGGTTAAAGGGACTGACTCTCCAAGTCGGGAGAGTGTTAGTAAAGCGTCTGGAATGTTGCACCCGAGTACCAGGGTACGAAAACTGAGACATATTTGAACACGTCTCCCGATCGCATGGTTGATCATACTCTAGGTTCCACATGCATGTTTTAGCTGAAGGAAGAATACCTTAAACCTGGAGAGTTAAGACCCGTGTAATGGGTACCATGCAATATGACTTCAAAGGGTCTTCATTTGCTCACCGAACCTCTCCAATCCTATCACTGCTGCGTTTATGCCCCTGTACACATGCTTGATTCTCTTTCGGAGACATAGCAATCCATAGGTTTTAAGATACTTACTAGTCAGGTACATTCTTAGGCGTTTAATATGCGGTGTTGAGTCCATTTTGTTGAGCAAGGAGTAGTTCTAGTCTATTCCATATTTGACTTAAGGAACTTTATCTGTGCTCATTTCAATCTCTGGTTTTATGCAGCACCCCAACTCACCTTTACCCTTAAGCAAGCATAAGTTGGTTTTCTAAATTTGAGACCCTGTTCTGTTCTGTAATTCAGTTCCTGTGTAGCCATTTTTACATTCCGTGTATTACTGATATCTTATGATGTTACTTTTTCTGTGTGACTTATTTCAGTTAGAATCATCATACCTGAATCCACTCATTGTGCTGCTAAGGGCCTGATGACACAGATTTCAAGGCTGAGTGATATTGCTTGGTAGGTAAATACCACAACTTCTTTATCCATTTTTCACTTTCTGCGATGTTGAACTTGTACTGTAAACGAGGTTCGTGTAAACAGAGCCGTTCCAAACTTTGGGGTGGCTGTGTCTTTTTGATTTTAATTTCCCTAAGCTATAGGACCATAAGTGGAAGTGCCCTAGGTTCTGTTGCTTTGTTTTTTAGATGTTTCAGGAAACACCATACACTTCTCCCCAGTGGTTGTTGGCAATTTACATCCCGCCCATCAGCATAACAAGGCTCCCAGTTCTCAATGGCCTGTTGCCTTTCTGGATTTTACACTTTTTTCAGATGGCCCTTTTGACCGGGGGGAAGTGAGACTTCATTGTAGTGCAGATTTCCTTTGCAAGCTTGCTTGGTTGGCCAAAAAGTGCGTATGCGTTTTTTCCTGAATATATTCAGGAAAAAACGCATACGCCCTTTTTGGCCAAGTGCATCATTGTGGACGTTCTGCCTCTTTTCCTATGCTTTCAATGCAATTCCAGTCTACCTCCTGAAATCGGTTTCCTGCAATTCTGCCCCGCTTTCAAGTCCTCTTGGCAGCCTTACTTCAGTATATTTTTGGACGATAGCTGTCATTTATAACTCTGCAGGTTTGTGAGTTACAGTGCCCCTGAGCTCCTTTCTTCAACTCGCTTTCTTGTGACCTGGCCGCAACACCACAGGATAGCTTCAGGCCCTAATCTTGTTCCGGCCCGGCATGCTGAGCCTTTGGTTAATTCCTCTTCCTGGTGGGAAATGAGAGTTAAATTTGCCCGTCCAGACACCTCCAGCTAGCCTCTCATTGGTTCTCGCTATTCCTGTTCATCTTCCGCAGAAATTGCAAACTGGGCCAAACAGGAGGTGAAAGGGACTGACTCTCCAAGTCGGGAGAGTGTTAGTAAAGCGTCTGGAATGTTGCACCCGAGTACCAGGGGAGGAAAACTGAGACATATTTGAACACGTCTCCCGTTCACATGGTTGATCATACTCTAGGTTCCACATGCATGTTTTAGCTGAAGGAAGAATACCTTAAACCTGGAGAGTTGAGACCCGTGTAATGGGTACCATGCAATATGACTTCAAAGGGTCTTCATTTGCTCACCGAACCTCTCCAATCCTATCACTGCTGCGTTTATGCCCCTGTACACATGCTTGATTCTCTTTCGGAGACATAGCAATCCATAGGTTTTAAGATACTTACTAGTCAGGTACATTCTTAGGCGTTTAATATGTGGTGTTGAGTCCATTTCGTTGAGCAAGGAGTAGCTCTTGTCTATTCCATATTTGGCTTAAGGAACTTTATCTGTGCTCATTTCAATCTCTGGTTTTATGTAGCACCCCAACTCACCTTTACCCTTAAGCAAGCATAAGTTGGTTTTCTAAATTTGAGACCCTGTTCTGTTCTGTAATTCAGTTCCTGTGTAGCCAAGTTTACATTCCGTGTATTACTGATATCTTATGATGTTTCTTTTTCTGTGTGACTTATTTCAGTTAGAATCATCATACCTGAATCCACTCATTGTGCTGCTAAGTGCCTGATTACACAGATTTCATTGCTGAGTGATATTGCTTTGTAAGTAAATACCACAACTTCTTTATCCATTTTTCACTTTCTGCGATGTTGAACTTGTACTGTAAACGAGGTTCTTGTAAACAGAGCCGATCCAAACTTTGGGGTGGCTGTGTCTTTTTGATTTTAATTTCCCTAAGCTATAGGACCATAAGTGGAAGTGCCCTAGGTTCTGTTGCTTTGTTTTTTAGATGTTTCAGGAAACACCATACACTTCTCCCGAGTGGTTGTTGGCAATTTACATCCCGCCCATCAGCATAACAAGGCTCCCAGTTCTCCATGGCCTGTCCTGCCTTTCTGGATTTTACACTTTTTTCAGATGGCCCTTTTGACCGGGGGGAAGTGAGACTTCATTGTAGTGCAGATTTCCTTTGCAAGCTTGCTTGGTTGGCCAAAAAGGGCGTATGCGTTTTTTCCTGAATATATTCAGGAAAAAACGCATATGCCCTTTTTGGCCAAGTGCATCATTGTGGACGTTCTGCCTCTTTTCCTATGCTTTCAATGCAATTCCAGTCTACCTCCTGAAATCGGTTTCCTGCAATTCTGCCCCGCTTTCAAGTCCTCTTGGCAGCCTTACTTCAGTCTATTTTTGGACGATAGCTGTCATTTATAACTCTGCAGGTTTGTGAATTACAGTGCCCCTGAGCTCCTTTCTTCAACTCGCTTTCTTGTGAGCTGGCCGCAACACCGCAGGATGGCTTCAGGCCCTAATCTGGTTCTGGCACGGCACGCTGAGCCTTTGGTTAATTCCTCTTCCTGGTGGGAAATGAGAGTTAAATTTGCCCGTCCAGACACCTCCAGCTAGTCTCTCATTGGTTCTCGCTATTCCTGTTCATCTTCCGCAGAAATTGCAAACTGGGCCAAACAGGAGGTTAAAGGTGCTGACTCTCCAAGTGGGGAGAGTGTTAGTAAAGCGTCTGGAATGTTGCACCCGAGTACCAGGGTACGAAAACTGAGACATATTTGAACACGTCTCCCGATCACATGGTTGATCATACTCTGGGTTCCACATGCATGTTTTAGCTGAAGGAAGAATACCTAAAACCTGGGTAGTTGAAACCCGTGGAATGGGTACCATGCAATATGACTTCAAAGGGTCTTCATTTGCTCACCGAACCTCTCCAATCCTATCACTGCTGCGTTTATGCCCCTGTACACATGCTTGATTCCCCTTCGGAGACATAGCAATCCATAGGTTTTAAGATACTTACTAGTCAGGTACATTCTTAGGCGTTTAATATGCGGTGTTGAGTCCATTTCGTTGAGCAAGGAGTAGCTCTTGTCTATTCCATATTTGGCTTAAGGAACTTTATCTGTGCTCATTTCAATCTCTGGTTTTATGCAGCACCCCAACTCACCTTTCCCCTTAAGCAAGCATAAGTTGGTTTTCTAAATTTGAGACCCTGTTCTGTTTTGGAATGCAGTTCCTGTGTAGCCAAGTTTACATTCCGTGTATTAGTGATATCTTATGATGTTTCTTTTTCTGTGTGACTTATTTCAGTTAGAATCATCGTACCTGAATCCACTCATTATGCTGCTACGGGCCTGATGACATAGATTTCATTGCTGAGTGATACTGCATTGTACGTAAGTACCACAAGTTCTTTATCCATTTTTCACTTTCTGTGATATTGAACTTGTACGGTAAACGAGGTTCTTGTAAACGGAGGCGTCCCAAACTTTGGGGTGGCTGTGTCTTTTTGATTTTAATTTCCCTAAGCTATAGGACCATAAGTGGAAGTGCCCTAGGCTCTGTTGCTTTGTTTTTTAGATGTTTCAGGAAACACCATACACTTCTCCTGAGTGTCTGTTGGCAATTTACATCCCGCCCATCAGCATAACAAGGCTCCCAGTTCTCCATGGCCTGTCCTGCCTTTCTGGATTTTACACTTTTTTCAGATGACCCTTTTGACCGGGGGGAAGTGAAACTTCATTGTAGTGCAGATTTCCTTTGCAAGCTTGCTTGGTTGGCCAAAAAGGGCGTATGCGTTTTCTCCTGAATATATTCAGGATAAAACGCATACGCCCTTTTTGGCCAAGTGCATCATTGTGGACGTTCTGCCTCTTTTCCTATGCTTTCAATGCAATTCCAGTCTACCTCCTGAAATCGGTTTCCTGCAATTCTGCCCCGCTTTCAAGTCCTCTTGGCAGCCTTACTTCAGTCTATTTTTGGACGATATCTGTCATTTATAACTCTGCAGGTTTGTGAATTACAGTGCCCCTGAGCTCCTTTCTTCAACTCGCTTTCTTGTGAGCTGGGCGCAACACCGCAGGATGGCTTCAGGCCCTAATCTGGTTCCGGCACGGCACGCTGAGCCTTTGGTTAATTCCTCTTCCTGGTGGGAAATGAGAGTTAAATTTGCCCGTCCAGACACCTCCAGCTAGTCTCTCATTGGTTCTCGCTATTCCTGTTCATCTTCCGCAGAAATTGCAAACTGGGCCAAACAGGAGGTTAAAGGTGCTGACTCTCCAAGTGGGGAGAGTGTTAGTAAAGCGTCTGGAATGTTGCACCCGAGTACCAGGGTACGAAAACTGAGACATATTTGAACACGTCTCCCGTTCACATGGTTGATCATACTTGGGTTCCCCATGCATGTTTTAGCTGAAGGAAGAATACCTAAAACCTGGGTAGTTGAAACCCGTGGAATGGGTACCATGCAATATGACTTCAAAGGGTCTTCATTTGCTCACCGAACCTCTCCAATCCTATCACTGCTGCGTTTATGCCCCTGTACACATGCTTGATTCCCCTTCGGAGACATAGCAATCCATAGGTTTTAAGATACTTACTAGTCAGGTACATTCTTAGGCGTTTAATATGCGGTGTTGAGTCCATTTCGTTGAGAAAGGAGTAGCTCTTGTCTATTCCATATTTGGCTTAAGGAACTTTATCTGTGCTCATTTCAATCTCTGGTTTTATGCAGCACCCCAACTCACCTTTCCCCTTAAGCAAGCATAAGTTGGTTTTCTAAATTTGAGACCCTGTTCTGTTCTGTAATTCAGTTCCTGTGTAGCCAAGTTTCCATTCCGTGTATTACTGATATCTTATGATGTTTCTTTTTCTGTGTGACTTACTTCAGTTAGAATCATCATACCTGAATCCACTCATTGTGCTGCTACGGGCCTGATGACATAGATTTCATTGCTGAGTGATATTGTTTTGTAACTGAATACCACAACTTTTTTATCCATTTTTCACTTTCTGCGATGTTGAACTTGTACTGTAAACGAGGTTCTTGTAAACAGAGCCGTTCCAAACTTTGGGGTGGCTGTGTCTTTTTGATTTTAATTTCCCTAAGCTATAGGACCATAAGTGGAAGTGCCCTAGGCTCTGTTGCTTTGTTTTTTAGATGTTTCAGGAAACACCATACACTTCTCCCTAGTGTCTGTTGGCAATTTACATCCCTCCCATCAGCATAACAAGGCTCCCAGTTCTCAATGGCCTGTTGCCTTTCTGGATTTTACACTTTTTTCAGATGGCCCTTTTGACCGGGGGGAAGTGAGACTTCATTGTAGTGCAGATTTCCTTTGCAAGCTTGCTTGGTTGGCCAAAAAGGGTGTATGCGTTTTTTCCTGAATATATTCAGGAAAAAATGCATACGCCCTTTTTGGCCAAGTGCATCATTGTGGACGTTCTGTCTCTTTTCCTATGCTTTCAATGCAATTCCAGTCTACCTCCTGAAATCGGTTTCCTGCAATTCTGCCCCGCTTTCAAGTCCTCTTGGCAGCCTTACTTCAGTCTATTTTTGGACGATAGCTGTCATTTATAACTCTGCAGGTTTGTGAATTACAGTGCCCCTGAGCTCCTTTCTTCAACTCGCTTTCTTGTGACCTGGCCGTAACACCGCAGGATGGCTTCAGGCCCTAATCTTGTTCCGGCCCGGCATGCTGAGCCTTTGGTTAATTCCTCTTCCTGGTGGGAAATGAGAGTTAAATTTGCCCGTCCAGACACCTCCAGCTAGCCTCTCATTGGTTCTCGCTATTCCTGTTCATCTTCCGCAGAAATTGCAAACTGGGCCAAACAGGAGGTTAAAGGGACTGACTCTCCAAGTCGGGAGAGTGTTAGTAAAGCGTCTGGAATGTTGCACCCGAGTACCAGGGGAGGAAAACTGAGACATATTTGAACACGTCTCCCGTTCACATGGTTGATCATACTCTGGGTTCCACATGCATGTTTTAACTGAAGGAAGAATACCTTAAACCTGGAGAGTTGAGACCCGTGTAATGGGTACCATGCAATATGACTTCAAAGGGTCTTCATTTGCTCACCGAACCTCTCCAATCCTATCACTGCTGCGTTTATGCCCCTGTACACACGCTTGATTCTCTTTTGGAGACATAGCAATCCATAGGTTTTAAGATACTTACTAGTCAGGTACATTCTTAGGCGTTTAATATGGGGTTTTGAGTCCATTTCGTTGAGCAAGGAGTAGCTCTTGTCTATTCCATATTTGGCTTAAGGAACTTTATCTGTGCTCATTTCAATCTCTGGTTTTATGCAGCACCCCAACTCACCTTTCCCCTTAAGCAAGCATAAGTTGGTTTTCTAAATTTGAGACCCTGTTCTGTTGTGGAATGCAGTTCCTGTGTAGCCAAGTTTACATTCCGTGTATTACTGTTATCTTATGATGTTTCTTTTTCTGTGTGACTTATTTCAGTTAGAATCATCGTACCTGAATCCACTCATTATGCTGCTACGGGCCTGATGACATAGATTTCATTGCTGAGTGATACTGCATTGTACGTAAGTACCACAAGTTCTTTATCCATTTTTCACTTTATGTGATATTGAACTTGTACGGTAAACGGGGTTCTTGTAAACGGAGGCGTCCCAAACATTGGGGTGGCTGTGTCTTTTTGATTTTAATTTCCCTAAGCTATAGGACCATAAGTGGAAGTGCCCTAGGCTCTGTTGCTTTGTTTTTTAGATGTTTCAGGAAACACCATACACTTCTCCCGAGTGTCTGTTGGCAATTTACATCCCGCCCATCAGCATAACAAGGCTCCCAGTTCTCCATGGCCTGTCCTGCCTTTCTGGATTTTACACTTTTTTCAGATGGCCCTTTTGACCGGGGGGAAGTGAAACTTCATTGTAGTGCAGATTTCCTTTGCAAGCTTGCTTGGTTGGCCAAAAAGGGCGTATGCGTTTTTTCCTGAATATATTCAGGAAAAAACGCATACGCCCTTTTTGGCCAAGTGCATCATTGTGGACGTTCTGCCTCTTTTCCTATGCTTTCAATGCAATTCCAGTCTACCTCCTGAAATCGGTTTCCTGCAATTCTGCCCCGCTTTCAAGTCCTCTTGGCAGCCTTACTTCAGTCTATTTTTGGACGATAGCTATCATTTATAAGTCTGCAGGTTTGTGAATTACAGTGCCCCTGAGCTCCTTTCTTCAACTCGCTTTCTTTTGAGCTGGCCGCAACACCGCAGGATGGCTTCAGGCCCTAATCTGGTTCCGGCACGGCACGCTGAGCCTTTGGTTAATTCCTCTTCCTGGTGGGAAATGAGAGTTAAATTTGCCCGTCCAGACACCTCCAGCTAGTCTCTCATTGGTTCTCGCTATTCCTGTTCATCTTCTGCAGAAATTGCAAACTGGGCCAAACAGGAGGTTAAAGGTGCTGACTCTCCAAGTGGGGAGAGTGTTAGTAAAGCGTCTGGAATGTTGCACCCGAGTACCAGGGTACGAAAACTGAGACATATTTGAACACGTCTCCCGATCACATGGTTGATCATACTCTGGGTTCCACATGCATGTTTTAGCTGAAGGAAGAATACCTTAAACCTGGGTAGTTGAAACCCGTGGAATGGGTACCATGCAATATGACTTCAAAGGGTCTTCATTTGCTCACCGAACCTCTCCAATCCTATCACTGCTGCGTTTATGCCCCTGTACACATGCTTGATTCCCCTTCGGAGACATAGCAATCCATAGGTTTTAAGATACTTACTAGTCAGGTACATTCTTAGGCGTTTAATATGCGGTGTTGAGTCCATTTCGTTGAGCAAGGAGTAGCTCTTGTCTATTCCATATTTGGCTTAAGGAACTTTATCTGTGCTCATTTCAATCTCTGGTTTTATGCAGCACCCCAACTCACCTTTACCCTTAAGCAAGCATAAGTTGGTTTTCTAAATTTGAGACCCTGTTGTGTTCTGTAATTCAGTTCCTGTGTAGCCAAGTTTCCATTCCGTGTATTATTGATATCTTATGATGTTTCCTTTTCTGTGTGACTTATTTCAGTTAGAATCATCATACCTGAATCCACTCATTGTGCTGCTACGGGCCTGATGACATAGATTTCATTGCTGAGTGATATTGCTTTCTAAGTGAATACCACAATTTCTTTATCAATTTTTCACTTTCTGCGATGTTGAACTTGTACTGTAAACGAGGTTCTTGTAAACAGAGCCGTTCCAAACTTTGGGGTGGCTGTGTCTTTTTGATTTTAATTTCCCTAAGCTATAGGACCATAAGTGGAAGTGCCCTAGGCTCTGTTGCTTTGTTTTTTAGATGTTTCAGGAAACACCATACACTTCTCCCGAGTGTCTGTTGGCAATTTACATCCCGCCCATCAGCATAACAAGGCTCCCAGTTCTCAATGGCCTGTTGCCTTTCTGGATTTTACACTTTTTTCAGATGGCCCTTTTGGCCGGGGGGAAGTGAGACTTCATTGTAGTGCAGATTTCCTTTGCAAGCTTGCTTGGTTGGCCAAAAAGGGCGTATGCGTTTTTTCCTGAATATATTCAGGAAAAAACGCATACGCCCTTTTTGGCCAAGTGCATCATTGTGGACGTTCTGCCTCTTTTCCTATGCTTTCAATGCAATTCCAGTCTACCTCCTGAAATCGGTTTCCTGCAATTCTGCCCCGCTTTCAAGTCCTCTTGGCAGCCTTACTTCAGTCTATTTTTGGACGATAGCTGTCATTTATAACTCTGCAGGTTTGTGAATTACAGTGCCCCTGAGCTCCTTTCTTCAACTCGCTTTCTTGTGACCTGGCCACAACACCGCAGGATGGCTTCAGGCCCTAATCTTGTTCCGGCCCGGCATGCTTAGCCTTTGGTTAATTCCTCTTCCTGGTGCGAAATGAGAGTTAAATTTGCCCGTCCAGACACCTCCAGCTAGTCTCTCATTGGTTCTCGCTATTCCTGTTCATCTTCCGCAGAAATTGCAAACTGGGCCAAACAGGAGGTTAAAGGTGCTTACTCTCCAAGTCGGGAGAGTGTTAGTAAAGCGTCTGGAATGTTGCACCCGAGTACCAGGGGAGGAAAACTGAGACATATTTGAACACGTCTCCCGTTCACATGGTTGATCATACTCTGGGTTCCACATGCATGTTTTAGCTGAAGGAAGAATACCTTAAACCTGGAGAGTTGAGACCCGTGTAATGGGTACCATGCAATATGACTTCAAAGGGTCTTCATTTGCTCACCGAACCTCTCCAATCCTATCACTGCTGCGTTTATGCCCCTGTACACACGCTTGATTCTCTTTTGGAGACATAGCAATCCATAGGTTTTAAGATACTTACTAGTCAGGTACATTCTTAGGCGTTTAATATGGGGTTTTGAGTCCATTTCGTTGAGCAAGGAGTAGCTCTTGTCTATTCCATATTTGGCTTAAGGAACTTTATCTGTGCTCATTTCAATCTCTGGTTTTATGCAGCACCCCAACTCACCTTTCCCCTTAAGCAAGCATAAGTTGGTTTTCTAAATTTGAGACCCTGTTCTGTTCTGTATTTCAGTTCCTGTGTAGCCAAGTTTACATTCCGTGTATTACTGATATCTTATGATGTTTCTTTTTCTGTGTGACTTATTTCAGTTAGAATCATCATACCTGAATCCACTCATTGTGATGCTAAGGGCCTGATGACACAGATTTCATTGCTGAGTGATATTGCTTTGTAAGTAAATACCACAACTTCTTTCTCCATTTTTCACTTTCTGCGATGTTGAACTTGTACTGTAAACGAGGTTCTTGTAAACGGAGCCGTTCCAAACTTTGGGGTGGCTGAGTCTTTTTGATTTTAATTTCCCTAAGCTATAGGACCATAAGTGGAAGTGCCCTAGGTTCTGTTGCTTTGTTTTTTAGATGTTTCAGGAAACACCATACACTTCTCCCGAGTGGTTGTTGGCAATTTACATCCCGCCCATCAGCATAACAAGGCTCCCAGTTCTCCATGGCCTGTCCTGCCTTTCTGGATTTTACACTTTTTTCAGATGGCCCTTTTGACCGGGGGGAAGTGAGACTTCATTGTAGTGCAGATTTCCTTTGCAAGCTTGCTTGGTTGGCCAAAAAGGGCGTATGCGTTTTTTCCTGAATATATTCAGGAAAAAACGCATACGCCCTTTTTGGCCAAGTGCATCATTGTGGACGTTCTGCCTCTTTTCCTATGCTTTCAATGCAATTCCAGTCTACCTCCTGAAATCGGTTTCCTGCAATTCTGCCCCGCTTTCAAGTCCTCTTGGCAGCCTTACTTCAGTCTATTTTTGGACGATAGCTGTCATTTATAACTCTGCAGGTTTGTGAATTACAGTGCCCCTGAGCTCCTTTCTTCAACTCGCTTTCTTGTGAGCTGGCCGCAACACCGCAGGATGGCTTCAGGCCCTAATCTGGTTCCGGCACGGCACGCTGAGCCTTTGGTTATTTCCTCTTCCTGGTGGGAAATGAGAGTTAAATTTGCCCGTCCAGACACCTCCAGCTAGCCTCTCATTGGTTCTCGCTATTCCTGTTCATCTTCCGCAGAAATTGCAAACTGGGCCAAACAGGAGGTTAAAGGTGCTGACTCTCCAAGTGGGGAGAGTGTTAGTAAAGCGTCTGGAAATTTGCACCCGAGTACCAGGGTACGAAAACTGAGACATATTTGAACACGTCTCCCGATCACATGGTTGATCATACTCTGGGTTCCACATGCATGTTTTAGCTGAAGGAAGAATACCTAAAACCTGGGTAGTTGAAACCCGTGGAATGGGTACCATGCAATATGACTTCAAAGGGTCTTCATTTGCTCACCGAACCTCTCCAATCCTATCACTGCTGCGTTTATGCCCCTGTACACATGCTTGATTCCCCTTCGGAGACATAGCAATCCATAGGTTTTAAGATACTTACTAGTCAGGTACATTCTTAGGCGTTTAATATGCGGTGTTGAGTCCATTTCGTTGAGAAAGGAGTAGCTCTTGTCTATTCCATATTTGGCTTAAGGAACTTTATCTGTGCTCATTTCAATCTCTGGTTTTATGCAGCACCCAACTCACCTTTACCCTTAAGCAAGCATAAGTTGGTTTTCTAAATTTGAGACCCTGTTCTGTTCTGTAATTCAGTTCCTCTGTAGCCAAGTTTCCATTCCGTGTATTACTGATATCTTATGATGTTTCTTTTTCTGTGTGACTTACTTCTGTTAGAATCATCATACCTGAATCCACTCATTGTGCTGCTACGGGCCTGATGACATAGATTTCATTGCTGAGTGATATTGCTTTGTAAGTGAATACCACAACTTCTTTATCCATTTTTCACTTTCTGCGATGTTGAACTTGTACTGTAAACGAGGTTCGTGTAAACAGAGCCGTTCCAAACTTTGGGGTGGCTGTGTCTTTTTGATTTTAATTTCCCTAAGCTATAGGACCATAAGTGGAAGTGCCCTAGGTTCTGTTGCTTTGTTTTTTAGATGTTTCAGGAAACACCATACACTTCTCCCGAGTGGTTGTTGGCAATTTACATCCTGCCCATCAGCATAACAAGGCTCCCAGTTCTCAATGGCCTGTTGCCTTTCTGGATTTTACACTTTTTTCAGATGGCCCTTTTGACCGGGGGGAAGTGAGACTTCATTGTAGTGCAGATTTCCTTTGCAAGCTTGCTTGGTTGGCCAAAAAGGGCGTATGCGTTTTTTCCTGAATATATTCAGGAAAAAACGCATACGCCCTTTTTGGCCAAGTGCATCATTGTGGACGTTCTGCCTCTTTTCCTATGCTTTCAATGCAATTCCAGTCTACCTCCTGAAATCGGTTTCCTGCAATTCTGCCCCGCTTTCAAGTCCTCTTGGCAGCCTTACTTCAGTCTATTTTTGGACGATAGCTGTCATTTATAACTCTGCAGGTTTGTGAATTACAGTGCCCCTGAGCTCCTTTCTTCAACTCGCTTTCTTGTGAGCTGGCCGCAACACCGCAGGATGGCTTCAGGCCCTAATCTGGTTCCGGCACGGCACGCTGAGCCTTTGGTTAATTCCTCTTCCTGGTGGGAAATGAGAGTTAAATTTGCCTGTCCAGACACCTCCAGCTAGTCTCTCATTGGTTCTCGCTATTCCTGTTCATCTTCCGCAGAAATTGCAAACTGGGCCAAACAGGAGGTTAAAGGGACTGACTCTCCAAGTCGGGAGAGTGTTAGTAAAGCGTCTGGAATGTTGCACCCGAGTACCAGGGGAGGAAAACTGAGACATATTTGAACACGTCTCCCGATCGCATGGTTGATCATACTCTAGGTTCCACATGCATGTTTTAGCTGAAGGAAGAATACCTTAAACCTGGAGAGTTAAGACCCGTGTAATGGGTACCATGCAATATGACTTCAAAGGGTCTTCATTTGCTCACCGAACCTCTCCAATCCTATCACTGCTGCGTTTATGCCCCTGTACACATGCTTGATTCTCTTTCGGAGACATAGCAATCCATAGGTTTTAAGATACTTACTAGTCAGGTACATTCTTAGGCGTTTAATATGCGGTGTTGAGTCCATTTTGTTGAGCAAGGAGTAGTTCTAGTCTATTCCATATTTGACTTAAGGAACTTTATCTGTGCTCATTTCAATCTCTGGTTTTATGCAGCACCCCAACTCACCTTTACCCTTAAGCAAGCATAAGTTGGTTTTCTAAATTTGAGACCCTGTTCTGTTCTGTAATTCAGTTCCTGTGTAGCCATTTTTACATTCCGTGTATTACTGATATCTTATGATGTTACTTTTTCTGTGTGACTTATTTCAGTTAGAATCATCATACCTGAATCCACTCATTGTGCTGCTAAGGGCCTGATGACACAGATTTCATTGCTGAGTGATATTGCTTGGTAGGTAAATACCACAACTTCTTTATCCATTTTTCACTTTCTGCGATGTTGAACTTGTACTGTAAACGAGGTTCGTGTAAACAGAGCCGTTCCAAACTTTGGGGTGGCTGTGTCTTTTTGATTTTAATTTCCCTAAGCTATAGGACCATAAGTGGAAGTGCCCTAGGTTCTGTTGCTTTGTTTTTTAGATGTTTCAGGAAACACCATACACTTCTCCCCAGTGGTTGTTGGCAATTTACATCCCGCCCATCAGCATAACAAGGCTCCCAGTTCTCAATGGCCTGTTGCCTTTCTGGATTTTACACTTTTTTCAGATGGCCCTTTTGACCGGGGGGAAGTGAGACTTCATTGTAGTGCAGATTTCCTTTGCAAGCTTGCTTGGTTGGCCAAAAAGTGCGTATGCGTTTTTTCCTGAATATATTCAGGAAAAAACGCATACGCCCTTTTTGGCCAAGTGCATCATTGTGGACGTTCTGCCTCTTTTCCTATGCTTTCAATGCAATTCCAGTCTACCTCCTGAAATCGGTTTCCTGCAATTCTGCCCCGCTTTCAAGTCCTCTTGGCAGCCTTACTTCAGTATATTTTTGGACGATAGCTGTCATTTATAACTCTGCAGGTTTGTGAGTTACAGTGCCCCTGAGCTCCTTTCTTCAACTCGCTTTCTTGTGACCTGGCCGCAACACCACAGGATAGCTTCAGGCCCTAATCTTGTTCCGGCCCGGCATGCTGAGCCTTTGGTTAATTCCTCTTCCTGGTGGGAAATGAGAGTTAAATTTGCCCGTCCAGACACCTCCAGCTAGCCTCTCATTGGTTCTCGCTATTCCTGTTCATCTTCCGCAGAAATTGCAAACTGGGCCAAACAGGAGGTTAAAGGGACTGACTCTCCAAGTCGGGAGAGTGTTAGTAAAGCGTCTGGAATGTTGCACCCGAGTACCAGGGGAGGAAAACTGAGACATATTTGAACACGTCTCCCGTTCACATGGTTGATCATACTCTAGGTTCCACATGCATGTTTTAGCTGAAGGAAGAATACCTTAAACCTGGAGAGTTGAGACCCGTGTAATGGGTACCATGCAATATGACTTCAAAGGGTCTTCATTTGCTCACCGAACCTCTCCAATCCTATCACTGCTGCGTTTATGCCCCTGTACACATGCTTGATTCTCTTTTGGAGACATAGCAATCCATAGGTGTTAAGATACTTACTAGTAAGGTACATTCTTAGGCGTTTAATATGGGGTTTTGAGTCCATTTCGTTGAGCAAGGAGTAGCTCTTGTCTATTCCATATTTGGCTTAAGGAACTTTATCTGTGCTCATTTCAATCTCTGGTTTTATGCAGCACCCCAACTCACCTTTCCCCTTCAGCAAGCATAAGTTGGTTTTCTAAATTTGAGACCCTGTTCTGTTTTGGAATGCAGATCCTGTGTAGCCAAGTTTACATTCCGTGTATTACTGATATCTTATGATGTTTCTTTTTCTGTGTGACTTATTTCAGTTAGAATCATCGTACCTGAATCCACTCATTATGCTGCTACGGGCCTGATGACATAGATTTCATTGCTGAGTGATACTGCATTGTACGTAAGTACCACAAGTTCTTTATCTATTTTTCACTTTCTGTGATATTGAACTTGTACGGGAAACGGGGTTCTTGTAAACGGAGGCGTCCCAAACTTTGGGGTGGCTGTGTCTTTTTGATTTTAATTTCCCTAAGCTATAGGACCATAAGTGGAAGTGCCCTAGGCTCTGTTGCTTTGTTTTTTAGATGTTTCAGGAAACACCATACACTTCTCCCGAGTGTCTGTTGGCAATTTACATCCCGCCCATCAGCATAACAAGGCTCCCAGTTCTCCATGGCCTGTCCTGCCTTTCTGGATTTTACACTTTTTTCAGATGGCCCTTTTGACCGGGGGGAAGTGAGACTTCATTGTAGTGCAGATTTCCTTTGCAAGCTTGCTTGGTTGGCCAAAAAGGGCGTATGCGTTTTTTCCTGAATATATTCAGGAAAAAACGCATACGCCCTTTTTGGCCAAGTGCATCATTGTGGACGTTCTGCCTCTTTTCCTATGCTTTCAATGCAATTCCAGTCTACCTCCTGAAATCGGTTTCCTGCAATTCTGCCCCGCTTTCAAGTCCTCTTGGCAGCCTTACTTCAGTCTATTTTTGGACGATAGCTGTCATTTATAAGTCTGCAGGTTTGTGAATTACAGTGACCCTGAGCTCCTTTCTTCAACTCGCTTTCTTGTGAGCTGGCCGCAACACCGCAGGATGGCTTCAGGCCCTAATCTGGTTCCGGCACGGCACGCTGAGCCTTTGGTTAATTCCTCTTCCTGGTGGGAAATGAGAGTTAAATTTGCCCGTCCAGACACCTCCAGCTAGTCTCTCATTGGTTCTCGCTATTCCTGTTCATCTTCCGCAGAAATTGCAAACTGGGCCAAACAGGAGGTTAAAGGTGCTGACTCTCCAAGTGGGGAGAGTGTTAGTAAAGCGTCTGGAATGTTGCACCCGAGTACCAGGGTACGAAAACTGAGACATATTTGAACACGTCTCCCGATCACATGGTTGATCATACTCTGGGTTCCACATGCATGTTTTAGCTGAAGGAAGAATACCTAAAACCTGGGTAGTTGAAACCCGTGGAATGGGTACCATGCAATATGACTTCAAAGGGTCTTCATTTGCTCACCGAACCTCTCCAATCCTATCACTGCTGCGTTTATGCCCCTGTACACATGCTTGATTCTCTTTCGGAGACATAGCAATCCATAGGTTTTAAGATACTTACTAGTCAGGTACATTCTTAGGCGTTTAATATGCGGTGTTGAGTCCATTTCGTTGAGCAAGGAGTAGCTCTTGTCTATTCCATATTTGGCTTAAGGAACTTTATCTGTGCTCATTTCAATCTCTGGTTTTATGTAGCACCCCAACTCACCTTTCCCCTTAAGCAAGCATAAGTTGGTTTTCTAAATTTGAGACCCTGTTCTGTTCTGTAATTCAGTTCCTGTGTAGCCAAGTTTACATTCCGTGTATTACTGATATCTTATGATGTTTCTTTTTCTGTGTGACTTATTTCAGTTAGAATCATCATACCTGAATCCACTCATTGTGCTGCTAAGTGCCTGATGACACAGATTTCATTGCTGAGTGATATTGCTTTGTAAGTAAATACCACAACTTCTTTCTCCATTTTTCACTTTCTGCGATGTTGAACTTGTACTGTAAACGAGGTTCTTGTAAACAGAGCCGTTCCAAACTTTGGGGTGGCTGTGTCTTTTTGATTTTAATTTCCCTAAGCTATAGGACCATAAGTGGAAGTGCCCTAGGTTCTGTTGCTTTGTTTTTTAGATGTTTCAGGAAACACCATACACTTCTCCCGAGTGGTTGTTGGCAATTTACATCCCGCCCATCAGCATAACAAGGCTCCCAGTTCTCCATGGCCTGTCCTGCCTTTCTGGATTTTACACTGTTTTCAGATGGCCCTTTTGACCGGGGGGAAGTGAAACTTCATTGTAGTGCAGATTTCCTTTGCAAGCTTGCTTGGTTGGCCAAAAAGGGCGTATGCGTTTTTTCCTGAATATATTCAGGAAAAAACGCATACGCCCTTTTTGGCCAAGTGCATCATTGTGGACGTTCTGCCTCTTTTCCTATGCTTTCAATGCAATTCCAGTCTACCTCCTGAAATCGGTTTCCTGCAATTCTGCCCCGCTTTCAAGTCCTCTTGGCAGCCTTACTTCAGTCTATTTTTGGACGATAGCTGTCATTTATAACTCTGCAGGTTTGTGAATTACAGTGCCCCTGAGCTCCTTTCTTCAACTCGCTTTCTTGTGAGCTGGCCGCAACACCGCAGGATGGCTTCAGGCCCTAATCTGGTTCTGGCACGGCACGCTGAGCCTTTGGTTAATTCCTCTTCCTGGTGGGAAATGAGAGTTAAATTTGCCCGTCCAGACACCTCCAGCTAGTCTCTCATTGGTTCTCGCTATTCCTGTTCATCTTCCGCAGAAATTGCAAACTGGGCCAAACAGGAGGTTAAAGGTGCTGACTCTCCAAGTGGGGAGAGTGTTAGTAAACCGTCTGGAATGTTGCACCCGAGTACCAGGGTACGAAAACTGAGACATATTTGAACACGTCTCCCGATCACATGGTTGATCATACTCTGGGTTCCACATGCATGTTTTAGCTGAAGGAAGAATACCTAAAACCTGGGTAGTTGAAACCCGTGGAATGGGTACCATGCAATATGACTTCAAAGGGTCTTCATTTGCTCACCGAACCTCTCCAATCCTATCACTGCTGCGTTTACGCCCCTGTACACATGCTTGATTCCCCTTCGGAGACATAGCAATCCATAGGTTTTAAGATACTTACTAGTCAGGTACATTCTTAGGCGTTTAATATGCGGTGTTGAGTCCATTTCGTTGAGCAAGGAGTAGCTCTTGTCTATTCCATATTTGGCTTAAGGAACTTTATCTGTGCTCATTTCAATCTCTGGTTTTATGCAGCACCCCAACTCACCTTTCCCCTTAAGCAAGCATAAGTTGGTTTTCTAAATTTGAGACCCTGTTCTGTTTTGGAATGCAGTTCCTGTGTAGCCAAGTTTACATTCCGTGTATTAGTGATATCTTATGATGTTTCTTTTTCTGTGTGACTTATTTCAGTTAGAATCATCGTACCTGAATCCACTCATTATGCTGCTACGGGCCTGATGACATAGATTTCATTGCTGAGTGATACTGCATTGTACGTAAGTACCACAAGTTCTTTATCCATTTTTCACTTTCTGTGATATTGAACTTGTACGGTAAACGAGGTTCTTGTAAACGGAGGCGTCCCAAACTTTGGGGTGGCTGTGTCTTTTTGATTTTAATTTCCCTAAGCTATAGGACCATAAGTGGAAGTGCCCTAGGCTCTGTTGCTTTGTTTTTTAGATGTTTCAGGAAACACCATACACTTCTCCTGAGTGTCTGTTGGCAATTTACATCCCGCCCATCAGCATAACAAGGCTCCCAGTTCTCCATGGCCTGTCCTGCCTTTCTGGATTTTACACTTTTTTCAGATGACCCTTTTGACCAGGGGGAAGTGAAACTTCATTGTAGTGCAGATTTCCTTTGCAAGCTTGCTTGGTTGGCCAAAAAGGGCGTATGCGTTTTCTCCTGAATATATTCAGGATAAAACGCATACGCCCTTTTTGGCCAAGTGCATCATTGTGGACGTTCTGCCTCTTTTCCTATGCTTTCAATGCAATTCCAGTCTACCTCCTGAAATCGGTTTCCTGCAATTCTGCCCCGCTTTCAAGTCCTCTTGGCAGCCTTACTTCAGTCTATTTTTGGACGATAGCTGTCATTTATAACTCTGCAGGTTTGTGAATTACAGTGCCCCTGAGCTCCTTTCTTCAACTCGCTTTCTTGTGAGCTGGGCGCAACACCGCAGGATGGCTTCAGGCCCTAATCTGGTTCCGGCACGGCACGCTGAGCCTTTGGTTAATTCCTCTTCCTGGTGGGAAATGAGAGTTAAATTTGCCCGTCCAGACACCTCCAGCTAGTCTCTCATTGGTTCTCGCTATTCCTGTTCATCTTCCGCAGAAATTGCAAACTGGGCCAAACAGGAGGTTAAAGGTGCTGACTCTCCAAGTGGGGAGAGTGTTAGTAAAGCGTCTGGAATGTTGCACCCGAGTACCAGGGTACGAAAACTGAGACATATTTGAACACGTCTCCCGTTCACATGGTTGATCATACTTGGGTTCCCCATGCATGTTTTAGCTGAAGGAAGAATACCTAAAACCTGGGTAGTTGAAACCCGTGGAATGGGTACCATGCAATATGACTTCAAAGGGTCTTCATTTGCTCACCGAACCTCTCCAATCCTATCACTGCTGCGTTTATGCCCCTGTACACATGCTTGATTCCCCTTCGGAGACATAGCAATCCATAGGTTTTAAGATACTTACTAGTCAGGTACATTCTTAGGCGTTTAATATGCGGTGTTGAGTCCATTTCGTTGAGAAAGGAGTAGCTCTTGTCTATTCCATATTTGGCTTAAGGAACTTTATCTGTGCTCATTTCAATCTCTGGTTTTATGCAGCACCCCAACTCACCTTTCCCCTTAAGCAAGCATAAGTTGGTTTTCTAAATTTGAGACCCTGTTCTGTTCTGTAATTCAGTTCCTGTGTAGCCAAGTTTCCATTCCGTGTATTACTGATATCTTATGATGTTTCTTTTTCTGTGTGACTTACTTCAGTTAGAATCATCATACCTGAATCCACTCATTGTGCTGCTACGGGCCTGATGACATAGATTTCATTGCTGAGTGATATTGTTTTGTAACTGAATACCACAACTTTTTTATCCATTTTTCACTTTCTGCGATGTTGAACTTGTACTGTAAACGAGGTTCTTGTAAACAGAGCCGTTCCAAACTTTGGGGTGGCTGTGTCTTTTTGATTTTAATTTCCCTAAGCTATAGGACCATAAGTGGAAGTGCCCTAGGCTCTGTTGCTTTGTTTTTTAGATGTTTCAGGAAACACCATACACTTCTCCCTAGTGTCTGTTGGCAATTTACATCCCTCCCATCAGCATAACAAGGCTCCCAGTTCTCAATGGCCTGTTGCCTTTCTGGATTTTACACTTTTTTCAGATGGCCCTTTTGACCGGGGGGAAGTGAGACTTCATTGTAGTGCAGATTTCCTTTGCAAGCTTGCTTGGTTGGCCAAAAAGGGCGTATGCGTTTTTTCCTGAATATATTCAGGAAAAAATGCATACGCCCTTTTTGGCCAAGTGCATCATTGTGGACGTTCTGTCTCTTTTCCTATGCTTTCAATGCAATTCCAGTCTACCTCCTGAAATCGGTTTCCTGCAATTCTGCCCCGCTTTCAAGTCCTCTTGGCAGCCTTACTTCAGTCTATTTTTGGACGATAGCTGTCATTTATAACTCTGCAGGTTTGTGAATTACAGTGCCCCTGAGCTCCTTTCTTCAACTCGCTTTCTTGTGACCTGGCCGTAACACCGCAGGATGGCTTCAGGCCCTAATCTTGTTCCGGCCCGGCATGCTGAGCCTTTGGTTAATTCCTCTTCCTGGTGGGAAATGAGAGTTAAATTTGCCCGTCCAGACACCTCCAGCTAGCCTCTCATTGGTTCTCGCTATTCCTGTTCATCTTCCGCAGAAATTGCAAACTGGGCCAAACAGGAGGTTAAAGGGACTGACTCTCCAAGTCGGGAGAGTGTTAGTAAAGCATCTGGAATGTTGCACCCGAGTACCAGGGGAGGAAAACTGAGACATATTTGAACACGTCTCCCGTTCACATGGTTGATCATACTCTGGGTTCCACATGCATGTTTTAGCTGAAGGAAGAATACCTTAAACCTGGAGAGTTGAGACCCGTGTAATGGGTACCATGCAATATGACTTCAAAGGGTCTTCATTTGCTCACCGAACCTCTCCAATCCTATCACTGCTGCGTTTATGCCCCTGTACACACGCTTGATTCTCTTTTGGAGACATAGCAATCCATAGGTTTTAAGATACTTACTAGTCAGGTACATTCTTAGGCGTTTAATATGGGGTTTTGAGTCCATTTCGTTGAGCAAGGAGTAGCTCTTGTCTATTCCATATTTGGCTTAAGGAACTTTATCTGTGCTCATTTCAATCTCTGGTTTTATGCAGCACCCCAACTCACCTTTACCCTTAAGCAAGCATAAGTTGGTTTTCTAAATTTGAGACCCTGTTCTGTTCTGGAATGCAGTTCCTGTGTATCCAAGTTTACATTCCGTGTATTAGTGATATCTTATGATGTTTCTTTTTCTGTGTGACTTATTTCAGTTAGAATCATCGTACCTGAATCCACTCATTATGCTGCTACGGGCCTGATGACATAGATTTCATTGCTGAGTGATACTGCATTTTACGTAAGTACCACAAGTTCTTTATCCATTTTTCACTTTCTGCGATGTTGAACTTGTACTGTAAACGAGGTTCTTGTAAACAGAGGCGTCCCAAACTTTGGGGTGGCTGTGTCTTTTTGATTTTAATTTCCCTAAGCTATAGGACCATAAGTGGCAGTGCCCTAGGCTCTGTTGCTTTGTTTTTTAGATGTTTCAGGAAACACCATACACTTCTCCTGAGTGGTTGTTGGCAATTTACATCCCGCCCATCAGCATAACAAGGCTCCCAGTTCTCCATGGCCTGTCCTGCCTTTCTGGATTTTACACTTTTTTCAGATGGCCCTTTTGACCGGGGGGAAGTGAGACTTCATTGTAGTGCAGATTTCCTTTGCAAGCTTGCTTGGTTGGCCAAAAAGGGCGTATGCGTTTTTTCCTGAATATATTCAGGAAAAAACGCATACGCCCTTTTTGGCCAAGTGCATCATTGTGGACGTTCTGCCTCTTTTCCTATGCTTTCAAAGCAATTCCAGTCTACCTCCTGAAATCGGTTTCCTGCAATTCTGCCCCGCTTTCAAGTCCTCTTGGCAGCCTTACTTCAGTCTATTTTTGGACGATAGCTGTCATTTATAACTCTGCAGGTTTGTGAATTACAGTGCCCCTGAGCTCCTTTCTTCAACTCGCTTTCTTGTGACCTGGCCGCAACACCGCAGGATGGCTTCACGCCCTAATCTGGTTCCGGCACGGCACGCTGAGCCTTTGGTTAATTCCTCTTCCTGGTGGGAAATGAGAGTTAAATTTGCCCGTCCAGACACCTCCAGCTAGTCTCTCATTGGTTCTCGCTATTCCTGTTCATCTTCCGCAGAAATTGCAAACTGGGCCAAACAGGAGGTTAAAGGGACTGACTCTCCAAGTCGGAAGAGTGTTAGTAAAGCGTCTGGAATGTTGCACCCGAGTACCAGGGGAGGAAAACTGAGACATATTTGAACACGTCTCCCGTTCACATGGTTGGTCATACTCTGGGTTCCACATGCATGTTTTAGCTGAAGGAAGAATACCTTAAACCTGGGTAGTTGAGACCCGTGGAATGGGTACCACGCAATATGACTTCAAAGGGTCTTCATTTGCTCACCGAACCTCTCCAATCCTATCACTGCTGCGTTTATTCCCCTGTACACACGCTTGATTCTCTTTTGGAGACATAGCAATCCATAGGTTTTAAGATACTTACTAGTCAGGTACATTCTTAGGCGTTTAATATGGGGTGTTGAGTCCATTTCGTTGAGCAAGGAGTAGCTCTTGTCTATTCCATATTTGGCTTAAGGAACTTTATCTGTGCTCATTTCAATCTCTGGTTTTATGCAGCACCCCAACTCACCTTTCCCCTTAAGCAAGCATAAGTTGGTTTTCTAAATTTGAGACCCTGTTCTGTTCTGTAATTCAGTTCCTGTGTAGCCAAATTTCCATTCCGTGTATTACTGATATCTTATGATGTTTCTTTTTCTGTGTGACTTATTTCAGTTAGAATCATCATACCTGAATCCACTCATTGTGATGCTAAGGGCCTGATGACATAGATTTCATTGCTGAGTGATATTGCTTTGTAAGTAAATACCACAACTTCTTTATCCATTTTTCACTTTCTGCGATGTTGAACTTGTACTGTAAACGAGGTTCTTGTAAACAGAGGCGTCCCAAACTTTGGGGTGGCTGTGTCTTTTTGATTTTAATTTCCCTAAGCTATAGGACCATAAGTGGCAGTGCCCTAGGCTCTGTTGCTTTGTTTTTTAGATGTTTCAGGAAACACCATACACTTCTCCCGAGTGTCTGTTGGCAATTTACATCCCGCCCATCAGCATAACAAGGCTCCCAGTTCTCCATGGCCTGTCCTGCCTTTCTGGATTTTACACTTTTTTCAGATGGCCCTTTTGACCGGGGGGAAGTGAGACTTCATTGTAGTGCAGATTTCCTTTGCAAGCTTGCTTGGTTGGCCAAAAAGGGCGTATGCGTTTTTTCCTGAATATATTCAGGAAAAAACGCATACGCCCTTTTTGGCCAAGTGCATCATTGTGGACGTTCTGCCTCTTTTCCTATGCTTTCAATGCAATTCCAGTCTACCTCCTGAAATCGGTTTCCTGCAATTCTGCCCCGCTTTCAAGTCCTCTTGGCAGCCTTACTTCAGTCTATTTTTGGACGATAGCTGTCATTTATAACTCTGCAGGTTTGTGAATTACAGTGCCCCTGAGCTCCTTTCTTCAACTCGCTTTCCTTTGAGCTGGCCGCAACACCGCAGGATGGCTTCAGGCCCTAATCTGGTTCCGGCCCGGCATGCTGAGCCTTTGGTTAATTCCTCTTCCTGGTGGGAAATGAGAGTTAAATTTGCCCGTCCAGACACCTCCAGCTAGCCTCTCATTGGTTCTCGCTATTCCTGTTCATCTTCCGCAGAAATTACAAACTGGGCCAAACAGGAGGTTAAAGGGACTGACTCTCCAAGTGGGGAGAGTGTTAGTAAAGCGTCTGGAATGTTGCACCCGAGTACCAGGGAAGGAAAACTGAGACATATTTGAACACGTCTCCCGATCACATGGTTGATCATACTCTAGGTTCCACATGCATGTTTTAGCTGAAGGAAGAATACCTTAAACCTGGGTAGTTGAAACCCGTGGAATGGGTACCATGCAATATGACTTCAAAGGGTCTTCATTTGCTCACCGAACCTCTCCAATCCTATCACTGCTGCGTTTATGACCCTGTACACATGCTTGATTCTCTTTTGGAGACATAGCAATCCATAGGTTTTAAGATACTTACTAGTCAGGTACATTCTTAGGCATTTAATATGGGGTGTTGAGTCCATTTCGTTGAGCAAGGAGTAGCTCTTGTCTATTCCATATTTGGCTTAAGGAACTTTATCTGTGCTCATTTCAATCTCTGGTTTTATGCAGCACCCCAACTCACCTTTACCCTTAAGCAAGAATAAGTTGTTTTTCTAAATTTGAGACCCTGTTCTGTTCTGTAATTCAGTTCCTGTGTAGCCAAGTTTCCATTCCGTGTATTACTGATATCTTATGATGTTTCTTTTTCTGTGTGACTTATT
Source organism: Stenella coeruleoalba (assembly GCF_951394435.1). Lineage (NCBI taxonomy): Eukaryota > Metazoa > Chordata > Mammalia > Artiodactyla > Delphinidae > Stenella > Stenella coeruleoalba. The sequence goes on from NW_027646265.1 coordinate 1,002,394, forward strand.
TCAGTTAGAATCATCATACCTGAATCCACTCATTGTGCTGCTAAGGGCCTGATGACACAGATTTCATTGCTGAGTGATATTGATTTGTAAGTAAATACCACAACTTCTTTATCCATTTTTCACTTTCTGTGATGTTGAACTTGTAGTGTAAACGAGGTTCTTGTAAACAGAGCCGTTCCAAACTTTGGGGTGGCTGTGTCTTTTTGATTTTAATTTCCCTAAGCTATAGGACCATAAGTGGAAGTGCCCTAGGTTCTGTTGCTTTGTTTTTTAGATGTTTCAGGAAACACCATACACTTCTCCCGAGTGGTTGTTGGCAATTTACATCCCGCCCATCAGCATAACAAGGCTCCCAGTTCTCCATGGCCTGTCCTGCCTTTCTGGATTTTACACTTTTTTCAGATGGCCCTTTTGACCGGGGGGAAGTGAGACTTCATTGTAGTGCAGATTTCCTTTGTAAGCTTGCTTGGTTGGCCAAAAAGGGCGTATGCGTTTTTTCCTGAATATATTCAGGAAAAAACGCATACGCCCTTTTTGGCCAAGTGCATCATTGTGGACGTTCTGCCTCTTTTCCTACGCTTTCAATGCAATTCCAGTCTACCTCCTGAAATCGGTTTCCTGCAATTCTGCCCCGCTTTCAAGTCCTCTTGGCAGCCTTACTTCAGTCTATTTTTGGACGATAGCTGTCATTTATAACTCTGCAGGTTTGTGAATTACAGTGCCCCTGAGCTCCTTTCTTCAACTCGCTTTCTTGTGACCTGGCCGCAACACCGCAGGATGGCTTCAGGCCCTAATCTGGTTCCGGCACGGCACGCTGAGCCTTTGGTTAATTCCTCTTCCTGGTGGGAAATGAGAGTTAAATTTGCCCGTCCAGACACCTCCAGCTAGTCTCTCATTGGTTCTCGCTATTCCTGTTCATCTTCCGCAGAAATTGCAAACTGGGCCAAACAGGAGGTTAAAGGGACTGACTCTCCAAGTCGGAAGAGTGTTAGTAAAGCTTCTGGAATGTTGCACCCGAGTACCAGGGGAGGAAAACTGAGACATATTTGAACACGTCTCCCATTCACATGGTTGATCATACTCTGGGTTTCACATGCATGTTTTAGCTGAAGGAAGAATACCTTAAACCTGGAGAGTTGAGACTCTTGGAATGGGTACCATGCAATATGACTTCAAAGGGTCTTCATTTGCTCACCGAACCTCTCCAATCCTATCACTGCTGCGTTTATTCCCCTGTACACATGCTTGATTCTCTTTTGGAGACATAGCAATCCATAGGTTTTAAGATACTTACTAGTCAGGTACATTCTTAGGCGTTTAATATGGGGTGTTGAGTCCATTTCGTTGAGCAAGGAGTAGCTCTTGTCTATTCCATATTTGGCTTAAGGAACTTTATCTGTGCTCATTTCAATCTCTGGTTTTATGCAGCACCCCAACTCACCTTTCCCCTTAAGCAAGCATAAGTTGGTTTCTAAATTTGAGACCCTGTTCTGTTCTGTAATTCAGTTCCTGTGTAGCCAAATTTCCATTCCGTGTATTACTGATATCTTATGATGTTTCTTTTTCTGTGTGACTTATTTCAGTTAGAATCATCATACCTGAATCCACTTATTGTGATGCTAAGGGCCTGATGACATAGATTTCATTGCTGAGTGATATTGCTTTGTAAGTAAATACCACAACTTCTTTATCCATTTTTCACTTTCTGCGATGTTGAACTTGTACTGTAAACGAGGTTCTTGTAAACAGAGGCGTCCCAAACTTTGGGGTGGCTGTGTCTTTTTGATTTTAATTTCCCTAAGCTATAGGACCATAAGTGGCGGTGCCCTAGGCTCTGTTGCTTTGTTTTTTAGATGTTTCAGGAAACACCATACACTTCTCCGAGTGTCTGTTGGCAATTTACATCCCGCCCATCAGCATAACAAGGCTCCCAGTTCTCCGTGGCCTGTCCTGCCTTTCTGGATTTTACACTTTTTTCAGATGGCCCTTTTGACCGGGGGGAAGTGAGACTTCATTGTAGTGCAGATTTCCTTTGCAAGCTTGCTTGGTTGGCCAAAAAGGGCGTATGCGTTTTTTCCTGAATATATTCAGGAAAAAACGCATACGCCCTTTTTGGCCAAGTGCATCATTGTGGACGTTCTGCCTCTTTTCCTATGCTTTCAATGCAATTCCAGTCTATCTCCTGAAATTGGTTTCCTGCAATTCTGCCCCGCTTTCAAGTCCTCTTGGCAGCCTTACTTCAGTCTATTTTTGGACGATAGCTGTCATTTATAACTCTGCAGGTTTGTGAATTACAGTGCCCCTGAGCTCCTTTCTTCAACTCGCTTTCTTGTGACCTGGCCGCAACACCGCAGGATGGCTTCAGGCCCTAATCTGGTTCTGGCCCGGCATGCTGAGCCTTTGGTTAATTCCTCTTCCTGGTGGGAAATGAGAGTTAAATTTGCCCGTCCAGACACCTCCAGCTAGCCTCTCATTGGTTCTCGCTATTCCTGTTCAATCTTCCGCAGAAATTACAAACTGGGCCAAACAGGAGTTTAAAGGGACTGACTCTCCAAGTGGGGAGAGTGTTAGTAAAGCGTCTGGAATGTTGCACCCGAGTACCAGGGAAGGAAAACTGAGACATATTTGAACACGTCTCCCGTTCACATGGTTGATCATACTTGGGTTCCACATGCATGTTTTAGCTGAAGGAAGAATACCTTAAACCTGGAGAGTTGAGACCCGTGTAATGGGTACCATGCAATATGACTTCAAAGGGTCTTCATTTGCTCACCGAACCTCTCCAATCCTATCACTGCTGCGTTTATGCCCCTGTACACATGCTTGATTCTCTTTCAGAGACATAGCAATCCATAGGTTTTCCGATACTTACTAGTCAGGTACATTCTTAGGCGTTTAATATGGGGTGTTGAGTCCATTTCGTTGAGCAAGGAGTAGCTCTTGTCTATTCCATATTTGACTTAAGGAACTTTATCTGTGCTCATTTCAATCTCTGGTTTTATGCAGCACCCCAACTCACCTTTACCCTTAAGCAAGCATAAGTTGGTTTTCTAAATTTGAGGCACTGTTCTGTTCTGTAATTCAGTTCCTGTGTAGCCAAGTTTACATTCCGTGTATTACTGATATCTTATGATGTTTCTTTTTCTGTGTGACTTATTTCAGTTAGAATCATCATACCTGAATCCACTCATTGTGATGCTAAGGGCCTGATGACATAGATTTCATTGCTGAGTGATATTGCTTTGTAAGTAAATACCACAACTTCTTTATCCATTTTTCACTTTCTGCGATGTTGAACTTGTACTGTAAACGAGGTTCTTGTAAACAGAGCCGTCCCAAACTTTGGGGTGGCTGTTTCCTTCTCATTTTAATTTCCCTAAGCTATAGGGCCATAAGTGGCAGTGCCCTAGGCTCTGTTGCTTTGTTTTTTAGATGTTTCAGGAAACACCATACACTTCTCCCGAGTGGTTGTTGGCAATTTACATCCCGCCCATCAGCATAACAAGGCTCCCAGTTCTCCATGGCCTGTCCTGCCTTTCTGGATTTTACACTTTTTTCAGATGGCCCTTTTGACCGGGGGGAAGTGAGACTTCATTGTAGTGCAGATTTCCTTTGCAAGCTTGCTTGGTTGGCCAAAAAGGGCGTATGCGTTTTTTCCTGAATATATTCAGGAAAAAACGCATACGCCCTTTTTGGCCAAGTGCATCATTGTGGACGTTCTGCCTCTTTTCCTATGCTTTCAATGCAATTCCAGTCTACCTCCTGAAATCGGTTTCCTGCAATTCTGCCCCGCTTTCAAGTCCTCTTGGCAGCCTTACTTCAGTCTATTTTTGGACGATAGCTGTCATTTATAACTCTGCAGGTTTGTGAATTACAGTGCCCCTGAGCTCCTTTCTTCAACTCGCTTTCTTTTGAGATGGCCGCAACACCGCAGGATGGCTTCAGGCCCTAATCTGGTTCCGGTATGGCATGCTGAGCCTTTGGTTATTTCCTCTTCCTGGTGGGAAATGAGAGTTAAATTTGCCCGTCCAGACACCTCCAGCTAGTCTCTCATTGGTTCTCGCTATTCCTGTTCATCTTCCGCAGAAATTGCAAACTGTGCCAAACAGGAGGTTAAAGGCGCTGACTCTCCAAGTGGGGAGAGTGTTAGTAAAGCGTCTGGAATGTTGCACCCGAGTACCAGGGGAGGAAAACTGAGACATATTTGAACACGTCTCCCGATCACATGGTTGATCATACTCTGGGTTCCACATGCATGTTTTATCTGAAGGAAAAATACCTAAAACCTGGGTAGTTGAAACCCGTGGAATGGGTACCATGCAATATGACTTCAAAGGGTCTTCATTTGCTCACCGAACCTCTCCAATCCTATCACTGCTGCGTTTATGCCCCTGTACACATGCTTGATTCTCTTTCGGAGACATAGCAATCCATAGGTTTTAAGATACTTACTAGTCAGGTACATTCTTAGGCGTTTAATATGCGGTGTTGAGTCCATTTCGTTGAGCAAGGAGTAGCTCTTGTCTATTCCATATTTGGCTTAAGGAACTTTATCTGTGCTCATTTCAATCTCTGGTTTTATGCAGCACCCCAACTCACCTTTACCCTTAAGCAAGCATAAGTTGGTTTTCTAAATTTGAGACCCTGTTCTGTTTTGGAATTCAGTTCCTGTGTAGCCAAGTTTACATTCCGTGTATTAGTGATATCTTATGATGTTTCTTTTTCTGTGTGACTTATTTCAGTTAGAATCATCATACCTGAATCCACTCATTGTGATGCTAAGGGCCTGATGACACAGATTTCATTGCTGAGTGATATTGCTTTGTAAGTGAATACTACAACTTCTTTATCCATTTTTCACTTTCTGTGATGTTGAACTTGTACTGTAAACGAGGTTCTTGTAAACAGAGCCGTTCCAAACATTGGGGTGGCTGTGTCTTTTTGATTTTAATTTCCCTAAGCTATAGGACCATAAGTGGAAGTGCCCTAGGCTCTGTTGCTTTGTTTTTTAGATGTTTCAGGAAACACTATACACTTCTCCCGAGTGGTTGTTGGCAATTTACATCCCGCCCATCAGCATAACAAGGCTCCCAGTTCTCCATGGCCTGTCCTGCCTTTCTGGATTTTACACTTTTTTCAGATGGCCCTTTTGACCGGGGGGAAGTGAGACTTCATTGTAGTGCAGATTTCCTTTCCAAGCTTGCTTGGTTGGCCAAAAAGGGCGTATGCGTTTTTTCCTCAATATATTCAGGAAAAAACGCATACGCCCTTTTTGGCCAAGTGCATCATTGTGGACGTTCTGCCTCTTTTCCTATGCTTTCAATGCAATTCCAGTCTACCTCCTGAAATCGGTTTCCTGCAATTCTGCCCCGCTTTCAAGTCCTCTTGGCAGCCTTACTTCAGTCTATTTTTGGACGATAGCTGTCATTTATAACTCTGCAGGTTTGTGAATTACAGTGCCCCTGAGCTCCTTTCTTCAACTCGCTTTCTTGTGACCTGGCCGCAACACCGCAGGATGGCTTCAGGCCCTAATCTGGTTCCGGCCCGGCATGCTGAGCCTTTGGTTAATTCCTCTTCCTGGTGGGAAATGAGAGTTAAATTTGCCCGTCCAGACACCTCCAGCTAGTCTCTCATTGGTTCTCGCTATTCCTGTTCATCTTCCGCAGAAATTGCAAACTGTGCCAAACAGGAGGTTAAAGGCGCTGACTCTCCAAGTGGGGAGAGTGTTAGTAAAGCGTCTGGAATGTTGCACCCGAGTACCAGGGGAGGAAAACTGAGACATATTTGAACACGTCTCCCGATCACATGGTTGATCATACTCTGGGTTCCACATGCATGTTTTATCTGAAGGAAAAATACCTAAAACCTGGGTAGTTGAAACCCGTGGAATGGGTACCATGCAATATGACTTCAAAGGGTCTTCATTTGCTCACCGAACCTCTCCAATCCTATCACTGCTGCGTTTATGCCCCTGTACACATGCTTGATTCTCTTTCGGAGACATAGCAATCCATAGGTTTTAAGATACTTACTAGTCAGGTACATTCTTAGGCGTTTAATATGCGGTGTTGAGTCCATTTCGTTGAGCAAGGAGTAGCTCTTGTCTATTCCATATTTGGCTTAAGGAACTTTATCTGTGCTCATTTCAATCTCTGGTTTTATGCAGCACCCCAACTCACCTTTACCCTTAAGCAAGCATAAGTTGGTTTTCTAAATTTGAGACCCTGTTCTGTTTTGGAATTCAGTTCCTGTGTAGCCAAGTTTACATTCCGTGTATTAGTGATATCTTATGATGTTTCTTTTTCTGTGTGACTTATTTCAGTTAGAATCATCATACCTGAATCCACTCATTGTGATGCTAAGGGCCTGATGACACAGATTTCATTGCTGAGTGATATTGCTTTGTAAGTGAATACTACAACTTCTTTATCCATTTTTCACTTTCTGCGATGTTGAACTTGTACTGTAAACGAGGTTCTTGTAAACAGAGCCGTTCCAAACATTGGGGTGGCTGTGTCTTTTTGATTTTAATTTCCCTAAGCTATAGGACCATAAGTGGAAGTGCCCTAGGCTCTGTTGCTTTGTTTTTTAGATGTTTCAGGAAACACTATACACTTCTCCCAAGTGTCTGTTGGCAATTTACATCCCGCCCATCAGCATAACAAGGCTCCCAGTTCTCAATGGCCTGTTGCCTTTCTGGATTTTACACTTTTTTCAGATGGCCCTTTTGACCGGGGGGAAGTGAGAGTTCATTGTAGTGCAGATTTCCTTTGTAAGCTTGCTTGGTTGGCCAAAAAGGGCGTATGCGTTTTTTCCTGAATATATTCAGGAAAAAACGCATACGCCCTTTTTGGCCAAGTGCATCATTGTGGACGTTCTGCCTCTTTTCCTATGCTTTCAATGCAATTCCAGTCTACCTCCTGAAATCGGTTTCCTGCAATTCTGCCCCACTTTCAAGTCCTCTTGGCAGCCTTACTTCAGTCTATTTTTGGACGATAGCTGTCATTTATAACTCTGCAGGTTTGTGAATTACAGTGCCCCTGAGCTCCTTTCTTCAACTCGCTTTCTTGTGACCTGGCCGCAACACCGCAGGATGGCTTCAGGCCCTAATCTGGTTCCGGCCCGGCATGCTGAGCCTTTGGTTAATTCCTCTTCCTGGTGGGAAATGAGAGTTAAATTTGCCCGTCCAGACACCTCCAGCTAGCCTCTCATTGGTTCTCGCTATTCCTGTTCATCTTCCGCAGAAATTGCAAACTGGGCCAAACAGGAGGTTAAAGGGACTGACTCTCCAAGTCGGGAGAGTGTTAGTAAAGCGTCTGGAATGTTGCACCCGAGTACCAGGGGAGGAAAACTGAGACATATTTGAACACGTCTCCCGATCACATGGTTGATCATACTCTGGGTTCCACATGCATGTTTTAGCTGAAGGAAGAATACCTTAAACCTGGAGAGTTGAGACCCGTGTAATGGGTACCATGCAATATGACTTCAAAGGGTCTTCATTTGCTCACCGAACCTCTCCAATCCTATCACTGCTGCGTTTATTCCCCTGTACACACGCTTGATTCTCTTTTGGAGACATAGCAATCCATAGGTTTTAAGACACTTACTAGTCAGGTACATTCTTAGGGGTTTAATATGGGGTTTTGAGTCCATTTCGTTGAGCAAGGAGTAGCTCTTGTCTATTCCATATTTGGCTTAAGGAACTTTATCTGTGCTCATTTCAATCTCTGGTTTTATGCAGCACCCCAACTCACCTTTCCCCTTAAGCAAGCATAAGTTGGTTTTCTAAATTTGAGACCCTGTTCTGTTCTGTAATTCAGTTCCTGTGTAGCCAAGTTTACATTCCGTGTATTACTGATATCTTATGATGTTTCTTTTTCTGTGTGACTTATTTCAGTTAGAATCATCATACCTGAATCCACTCATTGTGATGCTAAGGGCCTGATGACATAGATTTCATTGCTGAGTGATATTGCTTTGTAAGTAAATACCACAACTTCTTTATCCATTTTTCACTTTCTGCGATGTTGAACTTGTACTGTAAACGAGGTTCTTGTAAACAGAGGCGTCCCAAACTTTGGGGTGCCTGTGTCTTTTTGATTTTAATTTCCCTAAGCTATAGGACCATAAGTGGCAGTGCCCTAGGCTCTGTTGCTTTGTTTTTTAGATGTTTCAGGAAACACCATACACTTCTCCCGAGTGGTTGTTGGCAATTTACATCCCGCCCATCAGCATAACAAGGCTCCCAGTTCTCCATGGCCTGTCCTGCCTTTCTGGATTTTACACTTTTTTCAGATGGCCCTTTTGACCGGGGGGAAGTGAGACTTCATTGTAGTGCAGATTTCCTTTGCAAGCTTGCTTGGTTGGCCAAAAAGGGCGTATGCGTTTTTTCCTGAATATATTCAGGAAAAAACGCATACGCCCTTTTTGGCCAAGTGCATCATTGTGGACGTTCTGCCTCTTTTCCTATGCTTTCAATGCAATTCCAGTCTACCTCCTGAAATCGGTTTCCTGCAATTCTGCCCCGCTTTCAAGTCCTCTTGGCAGCCTTACTTCAGTCTATTTTTGGACGATAGCTGTCATTTATAACTCTGCAGGTTTGTGAATTACAGTGCCCCTGAGCTCCTTTCTTCAACTCACTTTCTTGTGACCTGGCCGCAACACCGCATGATGGCTTCAGGCCCTAATCTGGTTCCGGCACGGCATGCTGAGCCTTTGGTTATTTCCTCTTCCTGGTGGGAAATGAGAGTTAAATTTGCCCGTCCAGACACCTCCAGCTAGCCTCTCATTGGTTCTCGCTATTCCTGTTCATCTTCCGCAGAAATTGCAAACTGGGCCAAACAGGAGGTTAAAGGGACTGACTCTCCAAGTAGGGAGAGTGTTAGTAAAGCATCTGGAATGTTGCACCCGAGTACCAGGGTACGAAAACTGAGACATATTTGAACACGTCTCCCGATCACATGGTTGATCATACTCTAGGTTCCACATGCATGTTTTAGCTGAAGGAAGAATACCTTAAACCTGGGTAGTTGAAACCCGTTGAATGGGTAACATGCAATATGACTTCAAAGGGTCTTCATTTGCTCACCGAACCTCTCCAATCCTATCACTGCTGCGTTTATGCCCCTGTACACATGTTTGATTCTCTTTCGGAGACATAGCAATCCATAGGTTTTAAGATACTTACTAGTCAGGTACATTCTTAGGCGTTTAATATGCGGTGTTGAGTCCATTTCGTTGAGCAAGGAGTAGTTCTTGTCTATTCCATATTTGACTTAAGGAACTTTATCTGTGCTCATTTCAATCTCTGGTTTTATGCAGCACCCCAACTCACCTTTCCCCTTAAGCAAGCATAAGTTGGTTTTCTAAATTTGAGTCCCTGTTCTGTTCTGTAATTCAGTTCCTGTGTAGCCAAGTTTACATTCCGTGTATTACTGATATCTTATGATGTTTCTTTTTCTGTGTGACTTATTTCAGTTAGAATCATCATACCTGAATCCACTCATTGTGATGCTAAGGGCCTGATGACATAGATTTCATTGCTGAGTGATATTGCTTTGTAAGTAAATACCACAACTTCTTTATCCATTTTTCACTTTCTGCGATGTTGAACTTGTACTGTAAACGAGGTTCTTGTAAACAGAGGCGTCCCAAACTTTGGGGTGCCTGTGTCTTTTTGATTTTAATTTCCCTAAGCTATAGGACCATAAGTGGCAGTGCCCTAGGCTCTGTTGCTTTGTTTTTTAGATGTTTCAGGAAACACCATACACTTCTCCCGAGTGGTTGTTGGCAATTTACATCCCGCCCATCAGCATAACAAGGCTCCCAGTTGTCCATGGCCTGTCCTGCCTTTCTGGATTTTACACTTTTTTCAGATGGCCCTTTTGACCGGGGGGAAGTGAGACTTCATTGTAGTGCAGATTTCCTTTGCAAGCTTGCTTGGTTGGCCAAAAAGGGCGTATGCGTTTTTTCCTGAATATATTCAGGAAAAAACGCATACGCCCTTTTTGGCCAAGTGCATCATTGTGGATGTTCTGCCTCTTTTCCTATGCTTTCAATGCAATTCCAGTCTACCTCCTGAAATCGGTTTCCTGCAATTCTGCCCCGCTTTCAAGTCCTCTTGGCAGCCTTACTTCAGTCTATTTTTGGACGATAGCTGTCATTTATAACTCTGCAGGTTTGTGAATTACAGTGCCCCTGAGCTCCTTTCTTCAACTCGCTTTCTTGTGACCTGGCCGCAACACCGCAGGATGGCTTCAGGCCCTAATCTTGTTCCGGCACGGCACGCTGAGCCTTTGGTTAATTCCTCTTCCTGGTGGGAAATGAGAGTTAAATTTGCCCGTCCAGACACCTCCAGCTAGTCTCTCATTGTTTCTCGCTATTCCTGTTCATCTTCCGCAGAAATTGCAAACTGGGCCAAACAGGAGGTTAAAGGCGCTGACTCTCCAAGTGGGGAGAGTGTTAGTAAAGCGTCTGGAATGTTGCACCCGAGTACCAGGGAAGGAAAACTGAGACATATTTGAACACGTCTCCCGTTCACATGGTTGATCATACTTGGGTTCCACATGCATGTTTTAGCTGAAGGAAGAATACCTTAAACCTGGAGAGTTCAGACCCGTGTAATGGGTACCATGCAATATGACTTCAAAGGGTCTTCATTTGCTCACCGAACCTCTCCAATCCTATCACTGCTGCGTTTATGCCCCTGTACACATGCTTGATTCTCTTTCGGAGACATAGCAATCCATAGGTTTTCCGATACTTACTAGTCAGGTACATTCTTAGGCGTTTAATATGGGGTGTTGAGTCCATTTCGTTGAGCAAGGAGTAGCTCTTGTCTATTCCATATTTGACTTAAGGAACTTTATCTGTGCTCATTTCAATCTCTGGTTTTATGCAGCACCCCAACTCACCTTTACCCTTAAGCAAGCATAAGTTGGTTTTCTAAATTTGAGACCCTGTTCTGTTCTGTAATTCAGTTCCTGTGTAGCCAAGTTTCCATTCCGTGTATTACTGATATCTTATGATGTTTCTTTTTCTGTGTGACTTATTTCAGTTAGAATCATCATACCTGAATCCACTCATTGTGATGCTAAGGGCCTGATGACATAGATTTCATTGCTGAGTGATATTGCTTTGTAAGTAAATACCACAACTTCTTTATCCATTTTTCACTTTCTGCGATGTTGAACTTGTACTGTAAACGAGGTTCTTGTAAACAGAGCCGTCCCAAACTTTGGGGTGGCTGTTTCCTTCTGATTTTAATTTCCCTAAGCTATAGGGCCATAAGTGGCAGTGCCCTAGGCTCTGTTGCTTTGTTTTTTAGATGTTTCAGGAAACACCATACACTTCTCCCGAGTGGTTGTTGGCAATTTACATCCCGCCCATCAGCATAACAAGGCTCCCAGTTCTCCATGGCCTGTCCTGCCTTTCTGGATTTTACACTTTTTTCAGATGGCCCTTTTGACCGGGGGGAAGTGAGACTTCATTGTAGTGCAGATTTCCTTTGCAAGCTTGCTTGGTTGGCCAAAAAGGGCGTATGCGTTTTTTCCTGAATATATTCAGGAAAAAACGCATACGCCCTTTTTGGCCAAGTGCATCATTGTGGACGTTCTGCCTCTTTTCCTATGCTTTCAATGCAATTCCAGTCTACCTCCTGAAATCGGTTTCCTGCAATTCTGCCCCGCTTTCAAGTCCTCTTGGCAGCCTTACTTCAGTCTATTTTTGGACGATAGCTGTCATTTATAACTCTGCAGGTTTGTGAATTACAGTGCCCCTGAGCTCCTTTCTTCAACTCGCTTTCTTTTGAGCTGGCCGCAACACCGCAGGATGGCTTCAGGCCCTAATCTGGTTCTGGTACGGCACGCTGAGCCTTTGGTTATTTCCTCTTCCTGGTGGGAAATGAGAGTTAAATTTGCCCGTCCAGACACCTCCAGCTAGCCTCTCATTGGTTCTCGCTATTCCTGTTCATCTTCCGCAGAAATTGCAAACTGGGCCAAACAGGAGGTTAAAGGGACTGACTCTCCAAGTAGGGAGAGTGTTAGTAAAGCATCTGGAATGTTGCACCCGAGTACCAGGGTACGAAAACTGAGACATATTTGAACACGTCTCCCGATCACATGGTTGATCATACTCTAGGTTCCACATGCATGTTTTAGCTGAAGGAAGAATACCTTAAACCTGGGTAGTTGAAACCCGTTGAATGGGTACCATGCAATATGACTTCAAAGGGTCTTCATTTGCTCACCGAACCTCTCCAATCCTATCACTGCTGCGTTTATGCCCCTGTACACATGTTTGATTCTCTTTCGGAGACACAGCAATCCATAGGTTTTAAGATACTTACTAGTCAGGTACATTCTTAGGCGTTTAATATGCGGTGTTGAGTCCATTTCGTTGAGCAAGGAGTAGTTCTTGTCTATTCCATATTTGACTTAAGGAACTTTATCTGTGCTCATTTCAATCTCTGGTTTTATGCAGCACCCCAACTCACCTTTCCCCTTAAGCAAGCATAAGTTGGTTTTCTAAATTTGAGTCCCTGTTCTGTTCTGTAATTCAGTTCCTGTGTAGCCAAGTTTACATTCCGTGTACTACTGATATCTTATGATGTTTCTTTTTCTGTGTGACTTACTTCAGTTAGAATCATCATACCTGAATCCACTCATTGTGCTGCTAAGGGCCTGATGACACAGATTTCATTGCTGAGTGATATTGCTTTGTAAGTAAATACCACAACTTCTTTCTCCATTTTTCACTTTCTGCGATGTTGAACTTGTACTGTAAACGAGGTTCTTGTAAACAGAGCCGTTCCAAACTTTGGGGTGGCTGTGTGTTTTTGATTTTAATTTCCCTAAGCTATAGGACCATAAGTGGAAGTGCCCTAGGCTCTGTTGCTTTGTTTTTTAGATGTTTCAGGAAACACCATACACTTCTCCCAAGTGTCTGTTGGCAATTTACATCCCGCCCATCAGCATAACAAGGCTCCCAGTTCTCAATGGCCTGTTGCCTTTCTGGATTTTACACTTTTTTCAGATGGCCCTTTTGACCGGGGGGAAGTGAGACTTCATTGTAGTGCAGATTTCCTTTGCAAGCTTGCTTGGTTGGCCAAAAAGGGCGTATGCGTTTTTTCCTGAATATATTCAGGAAAAAATGCATACGCCCTTTTTGGCCAAGTGCATCATTGTGGACGTTCTGCCTCTTTTCCTATGCTTTCAATGCAATTCCAGTCTACCTCCTGAAATCGGTTTCCTGCAATTCTGCCCCGCTTTCAAGTCCTCTTGGCAGCCTTACTTCAGTCTATTTTTGGACGATAGCTGTCATTTATAACTCTGCAGGTTTGTGAATTACAGTGCCCCTGAGCTCCTTTCTTCAACTCGCTTTCTTTTGAGCTGGCCGCAACACCGCAGGATGGCTTCAGGCCCTAATCTGGTTCCGGTACGGCACGCTGAGCCTTTGGTTATTTCCTCTTCCTGGTGGGAAATGAGAGTTAAATTTGCCCGTCCAGACACCTCCAGCTAGTCTCTCATTGGTTCTCGCTATTCCTGTTCATCTTCCACAGAAATTGCAAACTGGGCCAAACAGGAGGTTAAAGGCACTGACTCTCCAAGTCGGGAGAGTGTTAGTAAAGCGTCTGGAATGTTGCACCCGAGTACCAGGGGAGGAAAACTGAGACATATTTGAACACGTCTCCCATTCACATGGTTGATCATACTTGGGTTCCACATGCATGTTTTAGCTGAAGGAAGAATACCTTAAACCTGGAGAGTTCAGACCCGTGTAATGGGTACCATGCAATATGACTTCAAAGGGTCTTCATTTGCTCACCGAACCTCTCCAATCCTATCACTGCTGCGTTTATGCCCCTGTACACACGCTTGATTCTCTTTTGGAAACATAGCAATCCATAGGTTTTAAGATACTTACTAGTCAGGTACATTCTTAGGCGTTTAATATGGGGTGTTGAGTCCATTTCGTTGAGCAAGGAGTAGCTCTTGTCTATTCCATATTTGGCTTAAGGAACTTTATCTGTGCTCATTTCAATCTCTGCTTTTATGCAGCACCCCAACTCACCTTTCCCCTTAAGCAAGCATAAGTTGATTTTCTAAATTTGAGACCCTGTTCTGTTCTGTAATTCAGTTCCTGTGTAGCCAAGTTTACATTCCGTGTATTACTGATATCTTATGATGTTTCTTTTCTGTGTGACTTATTTCAGTTAGAATCATCATACCTGAATCCACTCATTGTGCTGCTACGGGCCTGATGACACAGATTTCATTGCTGAGTGATATTGCTTTGTAAGTAAATACCACAACTTCTTTATCCATTTTTCACTTTCTGCGATGTTGAACTTGTACTGTAAACGAGGTTCTTGTAAACAGAGCCGTTCCAAACTTTGGGGTGGCTGTGTCTTTTTGATTTTAATTTCCCTAAGCTATAGGACCATAAGTGGCAGTGCCCTAGGCTCTGTTGCTTTGTTTTTTAGATGTTTCAGGAAACACCATACACTTCTCCCAAGTGTCTGTTGGCAATTTACATCCCGCCCATCAGCATAACAAGGCTCCCAGTTCTCCATGGCCTGTCCTGCCTTTCTGGATTTTACACTTTTTTCAGATGGCCCTTTTGACCGGGGGGAAGTGAGACTTCATTGTAGTGCAGATTTCCTTTGCAAGCTTGCTTGGTTGGCCAAAAAGGGCGTATGCGTTTTTTCCTGAATATATTCAGGAAAAAACGCATACGCCCTTTTTGGCCAAGTGCATCATTGTGGACGTTCTGCCTCTTTTCCTATGCTTTCAATGCAATTCCAGTCTACCTCCTGAAATTGGTTTCCTGCAATTCTGCCCCGCTTTCAAGTCCTCTTGGCAGCCTTACTTCAGTCTATTTTTGGACGATAGCTGTCATTTATAACTCTGCAGGTTTGTGAATTACAGTGCCCCTGAGCTCCTTTCTTCAACTCGCTTTCTTGTGACCTGGCCGCAACACCGCAGGATGGCTTCAGGCCCTAATCTGGTTCCGGCACGGCACGCTGAGCCTTTGGTTAATTCCTCTTCCTGGTGGGAAATGAGAGTTAAATTTGCCCGTCCAGACACCTCCAGCTAGTCTCTCATTGGTTCTCGCTATTCCTGTTCATCTTCCGCAGAAATTGCAAACTGGGCCAAACAGGAGGTTAAAGGGACTGACTCTCCAAGTCGGGAGAGTGTTAGTAAAGCGTCTGGAATGTTGCACCCGAGTACCAGGGGAGGAAAACTGAGACATATTTGAACACGTCTCCCGTTCACATGGTTGATCATACTTGGGTTCCACATGCATGTTTTAGCTGAAGGAAGAATACCTTAAACCTGGAGAGTTGAGACCCATGGAATGGGAACCATGCAATATGACTTCAAAGGGTCTTCCTTTGCTCACCGAACCTCTCCAATCCTATCACTGCTGCGTTTATGCCCCTGTACAGACGCTTGATTCTCTTTTGGAGACATAGCAATCCATAGGTTTTACGATACTTACTAGTCAGGTACATTCTTAGGCGTTTAATATGGGGTGTTGAGTCCATTTCGTTGAGCAAGGAGTAGCTCTTGTCTATTCCATATTTGGCTTAAGGAACTTTATCTGTGCTCATTTCAATCTCTGGTTTTATGCAGCACCCCAACTCACCTTTACCCTTAAGCAAGCATAAATTGGTTTTCTAAATTTGAGTCCCTGTTCTGTTCTGTAATTCAGTTCCTGTGTAGCCAAGTTTACATTCCGTGTATTACTGATATCTTATGATGTTTCTTTTTCTGTGTGACTTACTTCAGTTAGAATCATCATACCTGAATCCCTTCATTGTGCTGCTAAGGGCCTGATGACACAGATTTCATTGCTGAGTGATATTGCTTTGTAAGTAAATACCACAACTTCTTTATCCATTTTTCACTTTCTGCGATGTTGAACTTGTACTGTAAACGAGGTTCTTGTAAACAGAGCCGTTCCAAACATTGGGGTGGCTGTGTCTTTTTGATTTTAATTTCCCTAAGCTATAGGACCATAAGTGGAAATGCCCTAGGTTCTGTTGCTTTGTTTTTTAGATGTTTCAGGAAACACCATACACTTCTCCCGAGTGGTTGTTGGCAATTTACATCCCGCCCATCAGCATAACAAGGCTCCCAGTTCTCCATGGCCTGTCCTGCCTTTCTGGATTTTACACTTTTTTCAGATGGCCCTTTTGACCGGGGGGAAGTGAGACTTCATTGTAGTGCAGATTTCCTTTGCAAGCTTGCTTGGTTGGCCAAAAAGGGCGTATGCGTTTTTTCCTGAATATATTCAGGAAAAAACGCATACGCCCTTTTTGGCCAAGTGCATCATTGTGGACGTTCTGCCTCTTTTCCTATGCTTTCAATGCAATTCCAGTCTACCTCCTGAAATCGGTTTCATTCAATTCTGCCCCGCTTTCAAGTCCTCTTGGCAGCCTTACTTCAGTCTATTTTTGGACGATAGCTGTCATTTATAACTCTGCAGGTTTGTGAATTACAGTGCCCCTGAGCTCCTTTCTTCAACTCGCTTTCTTGTGACCTGGCCGCAACACCGCAGGATGGCTTCAGGCCCTAATCTGGTTCCGGCACGGCACGCTGAGCCTTTGGTTATTTCCTCTTCCTGGTGGGAAATGAGAGTTAAATTTGCCCGTCCAGACACCTCCAGCTAGTCTCTCATTGGTTCTCGCTATTCCTGTTCATCTTCCGCAGAAATTGCAAACTGGGCCAAACAGGAGGTTAAAGGCGCTGACTCTCCAAGTGGGGAGAGTGTTAGTAAAGCGTCTGGAATGTTGCACCCGAGTACCAGGGGAGGAAAACTGAGACATATTTGAACACGTCTCCCGTTCACATGGTTGATCATACTTGGGTTCCACATGCATGTTTTAGCTGAAGGAAGAATACCTTAAACCTGGAGAGTTAAGACCCGTGTAATGGGTACCATGCAATATGACTTCAAAGGGTCTTCATTTGCTCACCGAACCTCTCCAATCCTATCACTGCTGCGTTTATGCCCCTGTACACATGCTTGATTCTCTTTTGGAGACATAGCAATCCATAGGTTTTCCGATACTTACTAGTCAGGTACATTCTTAGGCGTTTAATATGCGGTGTTGAGTCCATTTCGTTGAGCAAGGAGTAGCTCTTGTCTATTCCATATTTAACTTAAGGAACTTTATCTGTGCTCATTTCAATCTCTGGTTTTATGCAGCACCCCAACTCACCTTTACCCTTAAGCAAGCATAAGTTGGTTTTCTAAATTTGAGACCCTGTTCTGTTCTGTAATTCAGTTCCTGTGTAGCCAAGTTTACATTCCGTGTATTACTGATATCTTATGATGTTTCTTTTTCTGTGTGACTTATTTCAGTTAGAATCATCATACCTGAATCCACTCATTGTGATGCTAAGGGCCTGATGACATAGATTTCATTGCTGAGTGATATTGCTTTGTAAGTAAATACCACAACTTCTTTATCCATTTTTCACTTTCTGCGATGTTGAACTTGTACTGTAAACGAGGTTCTTGTAAACAGAGGCGTCCCAAACTTTGGGGTGGCTGTGTCTTTTTGATTTTAATTTCCCTAAGCTATAGGACCATAAGTGGCAGTGCCCTAGGCTCTGTTGCTTTGTTTCTTAGATGTTTCAGGAAACACCATACACTTCTCCCGAGTGTCTGTTGGCAATTTACATCCCACCCATCAGCATAACAAGGCTCCCAGTTCTCCATGGCCTGTCCTGCCTTTCTGGATTTTACACTTTTTTCAGATGGCCCTTTTGACCGGGGGGAAGTGAGACTTCATTGTAGTGCAGATTTCCTTTGCAAGCTTGCTTGGTTGGCCAAAAAGGGCGTATGCGTTTTTTCCTCAATATATTCAGGAAAAAACGCATACGCCCTTTTTGGCCAAGTGCATCATTGTGGACGTTCTGCCTCTTTTCCTATGCTTTCAATGCAATTCCAGTCTACCTCCTGAAATCGGTTTCCTGCAATTCTGCCCCGCTTTCAAGTCCTCTTGGCAGCCTTACTTCAGTCTATTTTTGGACGATAGCTGTCATTTATAACTCTGCAGGTTTGTGAATTACAGTGCCCCTGAGCTCCTTTCTTCAACTCGCTTTCTTTTGAGCTGGCCGCAACACCGCAGGATGGCTTCAGGCCCTAATCTGGTTCCGGCACGGCACGCTGAGCCTTTGGTTAATTCCTCTTCCTGGTGGGAAATGAGAGTTAAATTTGCCCGTCCAGACACCTCCAGCTAGCCTCTCATTGGTTCTCGCTATTCCTGTTCATCTTCCGCAGAAATTGCAAACTGGGCCAAACAGGAGGTTAAAGGCGCTGACTCTCCAAGTGGGGAGAGTGTTAGTAAAGCGTCTGGAATGTTGCACCCGAGTACCAGGGGAGGAAAACTGAGACATATTTGAACACGTCTCCCGTTCACATGGTTGATCATACTTGGGTTCCACATGCATGTTTTAGCTGAAGGAAGAATACCTTAAACCTGGAGAGTTAAGACCCGTGTAATGGGTACCATGCAATATGACTTCAAAGGGTCTTCATTTGCTCACCGAACCTCTCCAATCCTATCACTGCTGCGTTTATGCCCCTGTACACATGCTTGATTCTCTTTCGGAGACATAGCAATCCGTAGGTTTTAAGATACTTACTAGTCAGGTACATTCTTAGGCGTTTAATATGCGGTGTTGAGTCCATTTCGTTGAGCAAGGAGTAGCTCTTGTCTATTCCATATTTGACTTAAGGAACTTTATCTGTGCTCATTTCAATCTCTGGTTTTATGCAGCACCCCAACTCACCTTTACCCTTAAGCAAGCATAAGTTGGTTTTCTAAATTTGAGACCCTGTTCTGTTCTGTAATTCAGTTCCTGTGTAGCCAAGTTTACATTCCGTGTATTACTGATATCTTATGATGTTTCTTTTTCTGTGTGACTTACTTCAGTTAGAATCATCATACCTGAATCCACTCATTGTGCTGCTAAGGGCCTGATGACACAGATTTCATTGCTGAGTGATATTGCTTTGTAAGTAAATACCACAACTTCTTTATCCATTTTTCACTTTCTGCGATGTTGAACTTGTACTGTAAACGAGGTTCTTGTAAAGAGAGCCGTTCCAAACTTTGGGGTGGCTGTGTCTTTTTGATTTTAATTTCCCTAAGCTATAGGACCATAAGTGGAAGTGCCCTAGGTTCTGTTGCTTTGTTCTTTAGATGTTTCAGGAAACACCATACACTTCTCCCGAGTGGTTGTTGGCAATTTACATCCCGCCCATCAGCATAACAAGGCTCCCAGTTCTCCATGGCCTGTCCTGCCTTTCTGGATTTTACACTTTTTTCAGATGGCCCTTTTGACCGGGGGGAAGTGAGACTTCATTGTAGTGCAGATTTCCTTTGCAAGCTTGCTTGGTTGGCCAAAAAGGGCGTATGCGTTTTTTCCTGAATATATTGAGGAAAAAACGCATACGCCCTTTTTGGCCAAGTGCATCATTGTGGACGTTCTGCCTCTTTTCCTATGCTTTCAATGCAATTCCAGTCTACCTCCTGAAATCGGTTTCCTGCAATTCTGCCCCGCTTTCAAGTCCTCTTGGCAGCCTTACTTCAGTCTATTTTTGGACGATAGCTGTCATTTATAACTCTGCAGGTTTGTGAATTACAGTGCCCCTGAGCTCCTTTCTTCAACTCGCTTTCTTGTGACCTGGCCGCAACACCGCAGGATGGCTTCAGGCCCTAATCTGGTTCCGGCACGGCACGCTGAGCCTTTGGTTATTTCCTCTTCCTGGTGGGAAATGAGAGTTAAATTTGCCCGTCCAGACACCTCCAGCTAGTCGCTCATTGGTTCTCGCTATTCCTGTTCATCTTCCGCAGAAATTGCAAACTGGGCCAAACAGGAGGTTAAAGGCGCTGACTCTCCAAGTGGGGAGAGTGTTAGTAAAGCGTCTGGAATGTTGCACCCGAGTACCAGGGGAGGAAAACTGAGACATATTTGAACACATCTCCCGTTCACATGGTTGATCATACTTGGGTTCCACATGCATGTTTTAGCTGAAGGAAGAATACCTTAAACCTGGAGAGTTAAGACCCGTGTAATGGGTACCATGCAATATGACTTCAAAGGGTCTTCATTTGCTCACCGAACCTCTCCAATCCTATCACTGCTGCGTTTATGCCCCTGTACACATGCTTGATTCTCTTTTGGAGACATAGCAATCCATAGGTTTTCCGATACTTACTAGTCAGGTACATTCTTAGGCGTTTAATATGCGGTGTTGAGTCCATTTCGTTGAGCAAGGAGTAGCTCTTGTCTATTCCATATTTGACTTAAGGAACTTTATCTGTGCTCATTTCAATCTCTGGTTTTATGCAGCACCCCAACTCACCTTTACCCTTAAGCAAGCATAAGTTGGTTTTCTAAATTTGAGACCCTGTTCTGTTCTGTAATTCAGTTCCTGTGTAGCCAACTTTACATTCCGTGTATTACTGATATCTTATGATGTTTCTTTTTCTGTGTGACTTATTTCAGTTAGAATCATCATACCTGAATCCACTCATTGTGATGCTAAGGGCCTGATGACATAGATTTCATTGCTGAGTGATATTGCTTTGTAAGTAAATACCACAACTTCTTTATCCATTTTTCACTTTCTGCGATGTTGAACTTGTACTGTAAACGAGGTTCTTGTAAACAGAGGCGTCCCAAACTTTGGGGTGGCTGTGTCTTTTTGATTTTAATTTCCCTAAGCTATAGGACCATAAGTGGCAGTGCCCTAGGCTCTGTTGCTTTGTTTCTTAGATGTTTCAGGAAACACCATACACTTCTCCCGAGTGTCTGTTGGCAATTTACATCCCACCCATCAGCATAACAAGGCTCCCAGTTCTCCATGGCCTGTCCTGCCTTTCTGGATTTTACACTTTTTTCAGATGGCCCTTTTGACCGGGGGGAAGTGAGACTTCATTGTAGTGCAGATTTCCTTTGCAAGCTTGCTTGGTTGGCCAAAAAGGGCGTATGCGTTTTTTCCTCAATATATTCAGGAAAAAACGCATACGCCCTTTTTGGCCAAGTGCATCATTGTGGACGTTCTGCCTCTTTTCCTATGCTTTCAATGCAATTCCAGTCTACCTCCTGAAATCGGTTTCCTGCAATTCTGCCCCGCTTTCAAGTCCTCTTGGCAGCCTTACTTCAGTCTATTTTTGGACGATAGCTGTCATTTATAACTCTGCAGGTTTGTGAATTACAGTGCCCCTGAGCTCCTTTCTTCAACTCGCTTTCTTTTGAGCTGGCCGCAACACCGCAGGATGGCTTCAGGCCCTAATCTGGTTCCGGCACGGCACGCTGAGCCTTTGGTTAATTCCTCTTCCTGGTGGGAAATGAGAGTTAAATTTGCCCGTCCAGACACCTCCAGCTAGCCTCTCATTGGTTCTCGCTATTCCTGTTCATCTTCCGCAGAAATTGCAAACTGGGCCAAACAGGAGGTTAAAGGCGCTGACTCTCCAAGTGGGGAGAGTGTTAGTAAAGCGTCTGGAATGTTGCACCCGAGTACCAGGGGAGGAAAACTGAGACATATTTGAACACGTCTCCCGTTCACATGGTTGATCATACTTGGGTTCCACATGCATGTTTTAGCTGAAGGAAGAATACCTTAAACCTGGAGAGTTAAGACCCGTGTAATGGGTACCATGCAATATGACTTCAAAGGGTCTTCATTTGCTCACCGAACCTCTCCAATCCTATCACTGCTGCGTTTATGCCCCTGTACACATGCTTGATTCTCTTTCGGAGACATAGCAATCCGTAGGTTTTAAGATACTTACTAGTCAGGTACATTCTTAGGCGTTTAATATGCGGTGTTGAGTCCATTTCGTTGAGCAAGGAGTAGCTCTTGTCTATTCCATATTTGACTTAAGGAACTTTATCTGTGCTCATTTCAATCTCTGGTTTTATGCAGCACCCCAACTCACCTTTACCCTTAAGCAAGCATAAGTTGGTTTTCTAAATTTGAGACCCTGTTCTGTTCTGTAATTCAGTTCCTGTGTAGCCAAGTTTACATTCCGTGTATTACTGATATCTTATGATGTTTCTTTTTCTGTGTGACTTACTTCAGTTAGAATCATCATACCTGAATCCACTCATTGTGCTGCTACGGGCCTGATGACACAGATTTCATTGCTGAGTGATATTGCTTTGTAAGTAAATACCACAAGTTCTTTATCCATTTTTCACTTTCTGTGATGTTGAACTTGTACTGTAAACGAGGTTCTTGTAAACAGAGCCGTTCCAAACTTTGGGGTGGCTGTGTCTTTTTGATTTTAATTTCCCTAAGCTATAGGACCATAAGTGGAAGTGCCCTAGTTTCTGTTGCTTTGTTTTTTAGATGTTTCAGGAAACACCATACACTTCTCCCGAGTGGTTGTTGGCAATTTACATCCCACCCATCAGCATAACAAGGCTCCCAGTTCTCCATGGCCTGTCCTGCCTTTCTGGATTTTACACTTTTTTCAGATGGCCCTTTTCACTGGGGGGAAGTGAGACTTCATTGTAGTGCAGATTTCCTTTGCAAGCTTGCTTGGTTGGCCAAAAAGGGCATATGCGTTTTTTCCTGAATATATTCAGGAAAAAACGCATACGCCCTTTTTGGCCAAGTGCATCATTGTGGACGTTCTGCCTCTTTTCCTATGCTTTCAATGCAATTCCAGTCTACCTCCTGAAATCGGTTTCCTGCAATTCTGCCCCGCTTTCAAGTCCTCTTGGCAGCCTTACTTCAGTCTATTTTTGGACGATAGCTGTCATTTATAACTCTGCAGGTTTGTGAATTACAGTGCCCCTGAGCTCCTTTCTTCAACTCACTTTCTTGTGACCTGGCCGCAACACTGCAGGATATCTTCAGGCCCTAATCTGGTTCCGGTACGGCACGCTGAGCCTTTGGTTATTTCCTCTTCCTGGTGGGAAATGAGAGTTAAATTTGCCCGTCCAGACACCTCCAGCTAGCCTCTCATTGGTTCTCGCTATTCCTGTTCATCTTCCGCAGAAATTGCAAACTGGGCCAAACAAGAGGTTAAAGGCGCTGACTCTCCAAGTGGGGAGAGTGTTAGTAAAGCGTCTGGAATGTTGCACCCGAGTACCAGGGGAGGAAAACTGAGACATATTTGAACACGTCTCCCGTTCACATGGTTGAGCATACTTGGGTTCCACATGCATGTTTTAGCTGAAGGAAGAATACCTTAAACCTGGAGAGTTGAGACCCGTGAAATGGGTACCATGCAATATGACTTCAAAGGGTCTTCATTTGCTCACCGAACCTCTCCAATCCTATCACTGCTGCGTTTATTCCCCGTTACACACGCTTGATTCTCTTTTGGACACATAGAAATCCATAGGTTTTAAGATACTTACTAGTCAGGTACATTCTTAGGCGTTTAATATAGGGTGTTGAGTCCATTTCGTTGAGCAAGGAGTAGCTCTTGTCTATTCCATATTTGGCTTAAGGAACTTTATCTGTGCTCATTTCAATCTCTGGTTTTATGCAGCACCCCAACTCACCTTTCCCCTTAAGCAAGCATAAGTTGGTTTTCTAAATTTTAGACCCTGTTCTGTTTTGGAATTCAGTTCCTGTGTAGCCAAGTTTACATTCCGTGTATTAGTGATATCTTATGATGTTTCTTTTTCTGTGTGACTTATTTCAGTTAGAATCATCGTACCTGAATCCACTCATTGTGCTGCTAAGGGCCTGATGACACAGATTTCTTTGCTGAGTGATATTGCTTTGTAAATAAATACCACAAGTTCTTTATCCATTTTTCACTTTCTGCGATGTTGAACTTGTACTGTAAACGAGGTTCTTGTAAACAGAGCCGTTCCAAACTTTGGGATGGCTGTGTCTTTTTGATTTTAATTTCCCTAAGCTATAGGACCATAAGTGGAAGTGCCCTAGGTTCTGTTGCTTTGTTTTTTACATGTTTCAGGAAACACCATACACTTCTCCCGAGTGGTTGTTGGCAATTTACATCCCGCCCATCAGCATAACAAGGCTCCCAGTTCTCCATGGCCTGTCTTGCCTTTATGGATTTTACACTTTTTTCAGATGGCCCTTTTGACCGGGGGGAAGTGAGACTTCATTGTAGTGCAGATTTCCTTTGCAAGCTTGCTTGGTTGGCCAAAAAGGGCATATGCGTTTTTTCCTGAATATATTCAGGAAAAAACGCATACGCCCTTTTTGGCCAAGTGCATCATTGTGGACGTTCTGCCTCTTTTCCTATGCTTTCGATGCAATTCCAGTCTACCTCCTGAAATCGGTTTCCTGCAATTCTGCCCCGCTTTCAAGTCCTCTGGGCAGCCTTACTTCAGTCTATTTTTGGACGATAGCTGTCATTTATAACTCTGCAGGTTTGTGAATTACAGTGCCCCTGAGCTCCTTTCTTCAACTCGCTTTCTTTTGAGCTGGCCGCAACACCGCAGGGTGGCTTCAGGCCCTAATCTGGTTCTGGTACGGCACGCTGAGCCTTTGGTTATTTCCTGTTCCTGGTGGGAAATGAGAGTTAAATTTGCCCGTCCAGACACCTCCAGCTAGCCTCTCATTGGTTCTCGCTATTCCTGTTCATCTTCCGCAGAAATTGCAAACTGGGCCAAACAGGATGTTAAAGGCGCTGACTCTCCAAGTCGGGAGAGTGTTAGTAAAGCGTCTGGAATGTTGCACCCGAGTACCAGGGGAGGAAAACTGAGACATATTTGAACACGTCTCCCGTTCACATGGTTGATCATACTTGGGTTCCACATGCATGTTTTAGCTGAAGGAAGAATACCTTAAACCTGGAGAGTTGAGACCCGTGGAATGGGTACCATGCAATATGAATTCAAAGGGTCTTCATTTGCTCACCGAACCTCTCCAATCCTATCACTGCTGCGTTTATGCCCCTGTACACATGCTTGATTCTCTTTCGGAGACATAGCAATCCGTAGGTTTTAAGATACTTACTAGTCAGGTACATTCTTAGGCGTTTAATATGCGGTGTTGAGTCCATTTCGTAGAGCAAGGATTAGCTCTTGTCTATTCCATATTTGACTTAAGGAACTTTATCTGTGCTCATTTCAATCTCTGGTTTTATGCAGCACCCCAACTCACCTTTCCCCTTAAGCAAGCATAAGTTGGTTTTCTAAATTTGAGACCCTGTTCTGTTCTGTAATTCAGTTCCTGTGTAGCCAAGTTTACATTCCGTGTATTACTGATATCTTATGATGTTTCTTTTTCTGTGTGACTTACTTCAGTTAGAATCATCATACCTGAATCCACTCATTGTGCTGCTAAGGGCCTGATGACACAGATTTCATTGCTGAGTGATATTGCTTTGTAAGTAAATACCACAACTTCTTTATCCATTTTTCACTTTCTGCGATGTTGAACTTGTACTGTAAACGAGGTTCTTGTAAACGGAGCCGTTCCAAACTTTGGGGTGGCTGTGTCTTTTTGATTTTAATTTCCCTAAGCTATAGGCCCATAAGTGGAAGTGCCCTAGGCTCTGTTGCTTTGTTTTTTAGATGTTTCAGGAAACACCATACACTTCTCCCGAGTGGTTGTTGGCAATTTACATCCCGCCCATCAGCATAACAAGGCTCCCAGTTCTCCATGGCCTGTCCTGCCTTTCTGGATTTTACACTTTTTTCAGATGGCCCTTTTGACCGGGGGGACGTGAGACTTCATTGTAGTGCAGATTTCCTTTGCAAGCTTGCTTGGTTGGCCAAAAAGGGCGTATGCGTTTTTTCCTGAATATATTCAGGAAAAAACGCATACGCCCTTTTTGGCCAAGTGCATCATTGTGGACGTTCTGCCTCTTTTCCTATGCTTTCAATGCAATTCCAGTCTACCTCCTGAAATCGGTTTCCTGCAATTCTGCCCCGCTTTCAAGTCCTCTTGGCAGCCTTACTTCAGTCTATTTTTGGACGATAGCTGTCATTTATAACTCTGCAGGTTTGTGAATTACAGTGCCCCTGAGCTCCTTTCTTCAACTCGCTTTCTTGTGACCTGGCCGCAACACCGCAGGATGGCTTCAGGACCTAATCTGGTTCCGGCACGGCACGCTGAGCCTTTGGTTAATTCCTCTTCCTGGTGGGAAATGAGAGTTAAATTTGCCCGTCCAGACACCTCCAGCTAGTCTCTCATTGGTTCTCGCTATTCCTGTTCATCTTCCGCAGAAATTGCAAACTGGGCCAAACAGGAGGTTAAAGGGACTGACTCTCCAAGTCGGGAGAGTGTTAGTAAAGCGTCTGGAATGTTGCACCCGAGTACCAGGGTACGAAAACTGAGACATATTTGAACACGTCTCCCAATCACTAGGTTGATCATACTCTAGGTTCCACATGCATGTTTTAGCTGAAGGAAGAATACCTTAAACCTGGGTAGTTGAAACCCGTGGAATGGGTACCATGCAATATGACTTCAAAGGGTCTTCATTTGCTCACCGAACCTCTCCAATCCTATCACTGCTGCGTTTATGCCCCTGTACACATGCTTGATTCTCTTTTGGAGACAAAGCAATCCATATGTTTTAAGATACTTACTAGACAGGAACATTCTTAGGCGTTTAATATGGGGTGTTGAGTCCATTTCGTTGAGCAAGGAGTAGCTCTTGTCTATTCCATATTTGGCTTAAGGAACTTTATCTGTGCTCATTTCAATCTCTGGTTTTATGCAGCACCCCAACTCACCTTTCCCCTTAAGCAAGCATAAGTTGGTTTTCTAAATTTGAGACCCTGTTCTATTCTGTAATTCAGTTCCTGTGTAGCCAAGTTTACATTCCGTGTATTACTGATATCTTATGATGTTTCTTTTTCTGTGTGACTTATTTCAGTTAGAATCATCATACCTGAATCCACTCATTGTGCTGCTACGGGCCTGATGACACAGATTTCATTGCTGAGTGATATTGCTTTGTAAGTAAATACCACAACTTCTTTATCCATTTTTCACTTTCTGCGATGTTGAACTTGTACTGTAAACGAGGTTCTTGTAAACAGAGCCGTTCCAAACTTTGGGGTGGCTGTGTCTTTTTGATTTTAATTTCCCTAAGCTATAGGACCATAAGTGGAAGTGCCCTAGGCTCTGTTGCTTTGTTTTTTAGATGTTTCAGGAAACACCATACACTTCTACCAAGTGTCTGTTGGCAATTTACATCCCGCCCATCAGCATAACAAGGCTCCCAGTTCTCAATGGCCTGTTGCCTTTCTGGATTTTACACTTTTTTCAGATGGCCCTTTTGACCGGGGGGAAGTGAGACTTCATTGTAGTGCAGATTTCCTTTGCAAGCTTGCTTGGTTGGCCAAAAAGGGCTTATGCGTTTTTTCCTGAATATATTCAGGAAAAAACGCATACGCCCTTTTTGGCCAAGTGCATCATTGTGGACGTTCTGCCTCTTTTCCTATGCTTTCAATGCAATTCCAGTCTACCTCCTGAAATCGGTTTCCTGCAATGCTGCCCCGCTTTCAAGTCCTCTTGGCAGCCTTACTTCAGTCTATTTTTGGACGATAGCTGTCATTTATAACTCTGCAGGTTTGTGAATTACAGTGCCCCTGAGCTCCTTTGTTCAACTCGCTTTCTTTTGAGCTGGCCGCAACACCGCAGGATGGCTTCAGGCCCTAATCTGGTTCCGGTACGGCACGCTGAGCCTTTGGTTATTTCCTCTTCCTGGTGGGAAATGAGAGTTAAATTTGCCCGTCCAGACACCTCCAGCTAGCCTCTCATTGGTTCTCGCTATTCCTGTTCATCTTCCGCAGAAATTGCAAACTGGGCCAAACAGGAGGTTAAAGGCGCTGACTCTCCAAGTGGGGAGAGTGTTAGTAAAGCGTCTGGAATGTTGCACCCGAGTACCAGGGGAGGAAAACTGAGACATATTTGAACACGTCTCCCGTTCACATGGTTGATCATACTTGGGTTCCACATGCATGTTTTAGCTGAAGGAAGAATACCTAAAACCTGGGTAGTTGAAACCCGTGGAATGGGTACCATGCAATATGACTTCAAAGGGTCTTCATTTGCTCACCGAACCTCTCCAATCCTATCACTGCTGCGTTTATGCCCCTGTACACATGCTTGATTCTCTTTTGGAGACATAGCAATCCATAGGTTTTAAGATACTTACTAGTCAGGTACATTCTTAGGCGTTTAATATGCGGTGTTGAGTCCATTTCGTTGAGCAAGGAGTAGCTCTTGTCTATTCCATATTTGGCTTAAGGAACTTTATCTGTGCTCATTTCAATCTCTGATTTTATGCAGCAACCCAACTCAGCTTTACCCTTAAGCAAGCATAAGTTGGTTTTCTAAATTTGAGACCCTGTTCTGTTTTGGAATTCAGTTCCTGTGTAGCCAAGTTTACATTCCGTGTATTACTGATATCTTATGATGTTTCTTTTTCTGTGTGACTTATTTCAGTTAGAATCATCGTACCTGAATCTACTCATTATGCTGCTATGGGCCTGATGACATAGATTTCATTGCTGAGTGATACTGCATTGTACGTAAGTACCACAAGTTCTTTATCCATTTTTCACTTTCTGCGATGTTGAACTTGTACTGTAAACGAGGTTCTTGTAAACAGAGCCGTTCCAAACTTTGGGGTGGCTGTGTCTTTTTGATTTTAATTTCCCTAAGCTATAGGACCATAAGTGGAAGTGCCCTAGGCTCTGTTGCTTTGTTTTTTAGATGTTTCAGGAAACACCATACACATCTCCCGAGTGGTTGCTGGCAATTTACATCCCGCCCATCAGCATAACAAGGCTCCCAGTTCTCCATGGCCTGTCCTGCCTTTCTGGATTTTACACTTTTTTCAGATGGCCCTTTTGACCGGGGGGAAGTGAGACTTCATTGTAGTGCAGATTTCCTTTGCAAGCTTGCTTGGTTGGCCAAAAAGGGCGTATGCGTTTTTTCCTGAATATATTCAGGAAAAAACGCATACGCCCTTTTTGGCCAAGTGCATCATTGTGGACGTTCTGCCTCTTTTCCTATGCTTTCAATGCAATTCCAGTCTACCTCCTGAAATCGGTTTCCTGCAATTCTGCCCCGCTTTCAAGTCCTCTTGGCAGCCTTACTTCAGTCTATTTTTGGACGATAGCTGTCATTTATAACTCTGCAGGTTTGTGAATTACAGTGCCCCTGAGCTCCTTTGTTCAACTCGCTTTCTTTTGAGCTGGCCGCAACACCGCAGGATGGCTTCAGGCCCTAATCTGGTTCCGGTACGGCACGCTGAGCCTTTGGTTATTTCCTCTTCCTGGTGGGAAATGAGAGTTAAATTTGCCCGTCCAGACACCTCCAGCTAGCCTCTCATTGGTTCTCGCTATTCCTGTTCATCTTCCGCAGAAATTGCAAACTGGGCCAAACAGGAGGTTAAAGGCGCTGACTCTCCAAGTGGGGAGAGTGTTAGTAAAGCGTCTGGAATGTTGCACCCGAGTACCAGGGGAGGAAAACTGAGACATATTTGAACACGTCTCCCGTTCACATGGTTGATCATACTTGGGTTCCACATGCATGTTTTAGCTGAAGGAAGAATACCTTAAACCTGGAGAGTTAAGACCCGTGTAATGGGTACCATGCAATATGACTTCAAAGGGTCTTCATTTGCTCACCGAACCTCTCCAATCCTATCACTGCTGCGTTTTTGCCCCTGTACACACGCTTGATTCTCTTTTGGAGACATAGCAATCCATAGGTTTTAAGATACTTACTAGTCAGGTACATTCTTAGGCGTTTAATATGGGGTGTTGAGTCCATTTCGTTGAGCAAGGAGTAGCTCTTGTCTATTCCATATTTGGCTTAAGGAACTTTATCTGTGCTCATTTCAATCTCTGGTTTTATGCAGCACCCCAACTCACCTTTACCCTTAAGCAAGCATAAGTTGGTTTTCTAAATTTGAGACCCTGTTCTGTTCTGTAATTCAGTTCCTGTGTAGCCAAGTTTACATTCCGTGTATTACTGATATCTTATGATGTTTCTTTTTCTGTGTGACTTACTTCAGTTAGAATCATCATACCTGAATCCACTCATTGTGCTGCTAAGGGCCTGATGACACAGATTTCATTGCTGAGTGATATTGCTTTGTAAGTAAATACCACAACTTCTTTATCCATTTTTCACTTCCTGCGATGTTGAACTTGTGCTGTAAACGAGGTTCTTGTAAACAGAGCCATTCCAAACTTTGGGGTGGCTGTGTCTTTTTGATTTTAATTTCCCTAAGCTATAGGACCATAAGTGGAAGTGCCCTAGGTTCTGTTGCTTTGTTTTTTAGATGTTTCAGGAAACACCATACACTTCTCCCGAGTGGTTGTTGGCAATTTACATCCCGCCCATCTGCATAACAAGGCTCCCAGTTCTCCATGGCCTGTCCTGCCTTTCTGGATTTTACACTTTTTTCAAATGGCCCTTTTGACCGGGGGGAAGTGAGACTTCATTGTAGTGCAGATTTCCTTTGCAAGCTTGCTTGGTTGGCCAAAAAGGGCGTATGCGTTTTTTCCTGAATATATTCAGGAAAAAACGCATACGCCCTTTTTGGCCAAGTGCATCATTGTGGACGTTCTGCCTCTTTTCCTATGCTTTCAATGCAATTCCAGTCTACCTCCTGAAATAGGTTTCCTGCAATTCTGCCCCGCTTTCAAGTCCTCTTGGCAGCCTTACTTCAGTATATTTTTGGACGATAGCTGTCATTTATAACTCTGCAGGTTTGTGAATTACAGTGCCCCTGAGCTCCTTTGTTCAACTCACTTTCTTTTGAGCTGGCCGCAACACCGCAGGATGGCTTCAGGCCCTAATCTGTTTCCGGTACGGCACGCTGAGCCTTTGGTTATTTCCTCTTCCTGGTGGGAAATGAGAGTTAAATTTGCCCGTCCAGACACCTCCAGCTAGTCTCTCATTGGTTCTCGCTATTCCTGTTCATCTTCCGCAGAAATTGCAAACTGGGCCAAACAGGAGGTTAAAGGCGCTGACTCTCCAAGTGGGGAGAGTGTTAGTAAAGCGTCTGGAATGTTGCACCCGAGTACCAGGGGAGGAAAACTGAGACATATTTGAACACGTCTCCCGTTCACATGGTTGATCATACTTGGGTTCCACATGCATGTTTTAGCTGAAGGAAGAATACCTAAAACCTGGGTAGTTGAAACCCGTGGAATGGGTACCATGCAATATGACTTCAAAGGGTCTTCATTTGCTCACCGAACCTCTCCAATCCTATCACTGCTGCGTTTATGCCACTGTACACATGCTTGATTCTCTTTTGGAGACATAACAATCCATAGGTTTTAAGATACTTACTAGTCAGGTACATTCTTAGGCGTTTAATATGCGGTGTTGAGACCATTTCGTTGAGCAAGGAGTAGCTCTTGTCTATTCCATATTTGGCTTAAGGAACTTTATCTGTGCTCATTTCAATCTCTGGTTTTATGCAGCAACCCAACTCACCTTTACCCTTAAGCAAGCATAAGTTGCTTTTCTAAATTTGAGACCCTGTTCTGTTTTGGAATTCAGTTCCTGTGTAGCCAAGTTTACATTCCGTGTATTACTGATATCTTATGATGTTTCTTTTTCTGTGTGACTTATTTCAGTTAGAATCATCGTACCTGAATCTACTCATTATGCTGCTACGGGCCTGATGACATAGATTTCATTGCTGAGTGATACTGCATTGTATGTAAGTACCACAAGTTCTTTATCCATTTTTCACTTTCTGCGATGTTGAACTTGTACTGTAAACGAGGTTCTTGTAAACAGAGCCGTTCCAAACTTTGGGGTGGCTGTGTCTTTTTGATTTTAATTTCCCTAAGCTATAGGACCATAAGTGGAAGTGCCCTAGGCTCTGTTGCTTTGTTTTTTAGATGTTTCAGGAAACACCATACACTTCTCCCAAGTGTCTGTTGGCAATTTACATCCCGCCAATCAGCATAACAAGGCTCCCAGTTCTCAATGGCCTGCTGCCTTTCTGGATTTTACACTTTTTTCAGATGGCCCTTTTGACCGGGGGGAAGTGAGACTTCATTGTAGTGCAGATTTCCTTTGCAAGCTTGCTTGGTTGGCCAAAAAGGGCGTATGCGTTTTTTCCTGAATATATTCAGGAAAAAACGCATACGCCCTTTTTGGCCAAGTGCATCATTGTGGACGTTCTGCCTCTTTTCCTATGCTTTCAATGCAATTCCAGTCTACCTCCTGAAATCGGTTTCCTGCAATTCTGCCCCGCTTTCAAGTCCTCTTGGCAGCCTTACTTCAGTCTATTTTTGGACGATAGCTGTCATTTATAACTCTGCAGGTTTGTGAATTACAGTGCCCCTGAGCTCCTTTCTTCAACTCGCTTTCTTGTGACCTGGCCGCAATACCGCAGAATGACTTCAGGCCCTAATCTGGTTCCGGCCCGGCATGCTGAGCCTTTGGTTAATTCCTCTTCCTGGTGGGAAATGAGAGTTAAATTTGCCCGTCCAGACACCTCCAGCTAGCCTCTCATTGGTTCTCGCTATTCCTGTTCATCTTCCGCAGAAATTGCAAACTGGGCCAAACAGGAGGTTAAAGGGACTGACTCTCCAAGTCGGGAGAGTGTTAGTAAAGCGTCTGGAATGTTGCACCCGAGTACCAGGGGAGGAAAACTGAGACATATTTGAAGACGTCACCCGTTCACATGGTTGATCATACTCTGGGCTCCACATGCATGTTTTAGCTGAAGGAAGAATACCTTAAACCTGGGTAGTTGAAACCCGTGGAATGGGTACCATGCAATATGACTTCAAAGGGTCTTCATTTGCTCACCGAACCTCTCCAATCCTATCACTGCTGCGTTTATTCCCCTGTACACACGCTTGATTCTCTTTTGGAGACATAGCAATCCATAGGTTTTAAGATACTTACTAGTCAGGTACATTCTTAGGGGTTTAATATGGGGTTTTGAGTCCATTTCGTTGAGCAAGGAGTAGCTCTTGTCTATTCCATATTTGGCTTAAGGAACTTTATCTGTGCTCATTTCAATCTCTGGTTTTATGCAGCACCCCAACTCACCTTTACCCTTAAGCAAGCATAAGTTGGTTTTCTAAATTTGAGACCCTGTTCTGTTCTGTAATTCAGTTCCTGTGTAGCCAAGTTTACATTCCGTGTATTACTGATATCTTATGATGTTTCTTTTTCTGTGTGACTTATTTCAGTTAGAATCATCATACCTGAATCCACTCATTGTGCTGCTAAGGGCCTGATGACACAGATTTCATTGCTGAGTGATATTGCTTTGTAAGTAAATACCACAACTTCTTTATCCATTTTTCACTTTCTGCGATGTTGAACTTGTACTGTAAACGAGGTTCTTGTAAACAGAGCCATTCCAAACTTTGGGGTGGCTGTGTCTTTTTGATTTTAATTTCCCTAAGCTATAGGACCATAAGTGGAAATGCCCTAGGTTCTGTTGCTTTGTTTTTTAGATGTTTCATGAAACACCATACACTTCTCCCGAGTGGTTGTTGGCAATTTACATCCCGCCCATCAGCATAACAAGGCTCCCAGTTCTCCATGGCCTGTCCTGCCTTTCTGGATTTTACACTTTTTTCAGATGGCCCTTTTGACCGGGGGGAAGTGAGACTTCATTGTAGTGCAGATTTCCTTTGCAAGCTTGCTTGGTTGGCCAAAAAGGGCGTATGCGTTTTTTCCTGAATATATTCAGGAAGAAATGCATACGCCCTTTTTGGCCAAGTGCATCATTGTGGACGTTCTGCCTCTTTTCCTATGCTTTCAATGCAATTCCAGTCTACCTCCTGAAATCGGTTTCCTGCAATTCTGCCCCGCTTTCAAGTCCTCTTGGCAGCCTTACTTCAGTCTATTTTTGGACGATAGCTGTCATTTATAACTCTGCAGGTTTGTGAATTACAGTGCCCCTGAGCTCCTTTCTTCAACTCGCTTTCTTTTGAGCTGGCCGCAACACCGCAGGATGGCTTCAGGCCCTAATCTGGTTCCGGCACGGCACGCTGAGCCTTTGGTTAATTCCTCTTCCTGGTGGGAAATGAGAGTTAAATTTGCCCGTCCAGACACCTCCAGCTAGCCTCTCATTGGTTCTCGCTATTCCTGTTCATCTTCCGCAGAAATTGCAAACTGGGCCAAACAGGAGGTTAAAGGGACTGACTCTCCAAGTCGAGAGAGTGTTAGTAAAGCGTCTGGAATGTTGCACCCGAGTACCAGGGTACGAAAACTGAGACATATTTGAACACGTCTCCCGATCACATGGTTGATCATACTTAGGTTCCACATGCATGTTTTAGCTGAAGGAAGAATACCTTAAACCTGGGTAGTTGAAACCCGTGGAATGGGTACCATGCAATATGACTTCAAAGGGTCTTCATTTGCTCACCGAACCTCTCCAATCCTATCACTGCTGCGTTTATGCCCCTGTACACATGCTTGATTCTCTTTTGGAGACATAGCAATCCATAGGTTTTAAGATACTTACTAGTCAGGAACATTCTTACGCGTTTAATATGGGGTGTTGAGTCCATTTCGTTGAGCAAGGAGTAGCTCTTGTCTATTCCATATTTGGCTTAAGGAACTTTATCTGTGCTCATTTCAATCTCTGGTTTTATGCAGCACCGCAACTCACCTTTACCCTTAAGCAAGCATAAGTTGGTTTTCTAAATTTGAGACCCTGTTCTGTTCTGTAATTCAGTTCCTGTGTAGCCAAGTTTACATTCCGTGTATTACTGATATCTTATGATGTTTCTTTTTCTGTGTGACTTATTTCAGTTAGAATCATCATACGTGAATCCACTCATTGTGCTGCTAAGGGCCTGATGACACAGATTTCATTGCTGAGTGATATTGCTTTGTAAGTAAATACCACAACTTCTTTATCCATTTTTCACTTTCTGCGATGTTGAACTTGTACTGTAAACGAGGTTCTTGTAAACAGAGCCATTCCAAACTTTGGGGTGGCTGTGTCTTTTTGATTTTAATTTCCCTAAGCTATAGGACCATAAGTGGAAATGCCCTAGGTTCTGTTGCTTTGTTTTTTAGATGTTTCAGGAAACACCATACACTTCTCCCGAGTGGTTGTTGGCAATTTACATCCCACCCATCAGCGTAACAAGGCTCCCAGTTCTCCATGGCCTGTCCTGCCTTTCTGGATTTTACACTTTTTTCAGATGGCCCTTTTGACCGGGGGGAAGTGAGACTTCATTGTAGTGCAGATTTCCTTTGCAAGCTTGCTTGGTTGGCCAAAAAGGGCGTATGCGTTTTTTCCTGAATATATTCAGGAAAAAACGCATACGCCCTTTTTGGCCAAGTGCATCATTGTGGACGTTCTGCCTCTTTTCCTATGCTTTCAATGCAATTCCAGTCTACCTCCTGAAATCGGTTTCCTGCAATTCTGCCCCGCTTTCAAGTCCTCTTGGCAGCCTTACTTCAGTCTATTTTTGGACGATAGCTGTCATTTATAACTCTGCAGGTTTGTGAATTACAGTGCCCCTGAGCTCCTTTCTTCAACTCGCTTTCTTTTGAGCTGGCCGCAACACCGCAGGGTGGCTTCAGGCCCTAATCTGGTTCCGGTACGGCACGCTGAGCCTTTGGTTATTTCCTCTTCCTGGTGGGAAATGAGAGTTAAATTTGCCCGTCCAGACACCTCCAGCTAGCCTCTCATTGGTTCTCGCTATTCCTGTTCATCTTCCGCAGAAATTGCAAACTGGGCCAAACAGGAGGTTAAAGGCGCTGACTCTCCAAGTGGGGAGAGTGTTAGTAAAGCGTCTGGAATGTTGCACCCGAGTACCAGGGGAGGAAAACTGAGACATATTTGAACACGTCTCCCGTTCACATGGTTGATCATACTTGGGATCCACATGCATGTTTTAGCTGAAGGACGAATACCTTAAACCTGGAGAGTTGAGACCCGTGTAATGGGTACCATGCAATATGACTTCAAAGGGTCTTCATTTGCTCACCGAACCTCTCCAATCCTATCACTGCTGCGTTTATGCCCCTGTACACATGCTTGATTCTCTTTTGGAGACATAGCAATCCATAGGTTTTACGATACTTACTAGTCAGGTACATTCTTAGGCGTTTAATATGCGGTGTTGAGTCCATTTCGTTGAGCAAGGAGTAGCTCTTGTCTATTCCATATTTGACTTAAGGAACTTTATCTGTGCTCATTTCAATCTCTGGTTTTATGCAGCACCCCAACTCACCTTTACCCTTAAGCAAGCATAAGTTGGTTTTCTAAATTTTAGACCCTGTTCTGTTTTGGAATTCAGTTCCTGTGTAGCCTAGATTACATTCCGTGTATTAGTGATATCTTATGATGTTTCTTTTTCTGTGTGACTTATTTCAGTTAGAATCATCGTACCTGAATCCACTCATTGTGCTGCTAAGGGCCTGATGACATAGATTTCATTGCTGAGTGATATTCCTTTGTAAGTAAATACCACAACTTCTTTATCCATTTTTCACTTTCTGCGATGTTGAACTTGTACTGTAAACGAGGTTCTTGTAAACAGAGCCGTTCCAAACTTTGGGGTGGCTGTGTCTTTTTGATTTTAATTTCCCTAAGCTATAGGCCCATAAGTGGAAGTGCCCTAGGTTCTGTTGCTTTGTTTTTTACATGTTTCAGGAAACACCATACACTTCTCCCGAGTGGTTCTTGGCAATTTACATCCCGCCCATCAGCATAACAAGGCTCCCAGTTCTCCATGGCCTGTCCTGCCTTTCTGGATTTTACACTTTTTTCAGATGGCCCTTTTGACCGGGGGGAAGTGAGACTTCATTGTAGTGCAGATTTCCTTTGCAAGCTTGCTTGGTTGGCCAAAAAGGGCGTATGCGTTTTTTCCTGAATATATTCAGGAAAAAACGCATACGCCCTTTTTGGCCAAGTGCGTCATTGTGGACGTTCTGCTTCTTTTCCTATGCTTTCAATGCAATTCCAGTCTACCTCCTGAAATCGGTTTCCTGCAATTCTGCCCTGCTTTCAAGTCCTCTTGGCAGCCTTACTTCAGTCTATTTTTGGACGATAGCTGTCATTTATAACTCTGCAGGTTTGTGAATTACAGTGCCCCTGAGCTCCTTTCTTCAACTCGCTTTCTTGTGACCTGGCCGCAACACCGCAGGATGGCTTCAGGCCCTAATCTGGTTCCGGCACGGCACGCTGAGCCTTTGGTTATTTCCTCTTCCTGGTGGGAAATGAGAGTTAAATTTGCCCGTCCAGACACCTCCAGCTAGCCTCTCATTGGTTCTCGCTATTCCTGTTCATCTTCCGCAGAAATTGCAAACTGGGCCAAACAGGAGGTTAAAGGGACTGACTCTCCAAGTCGGGAGAGTGTTAGTAAAGCGTCTGGAATGTTGCACCCGAGTACCAGGGTACGAAAACTGAGACATATTTGAACACGTCTCCCGATCACATGGTTGATCATACTCTAGGTTCCACATGCATGTTTTAGCTGAAGGAAGAATACCTTAAACCTGGGTAGTTGAAACCCGTGGAATGGGTACCATGCAATATGACTTCAAAGGGTCTTCATTTGCTCACCGAACCTCTCCAATCCTATCACTGCTGCGTTTATGCCCCTGTACACATGCTTGATTCTCTTTCGGAAACATAGCAATCCATAGGTTTTAAGATACTTACTAGTCAGGTACATTCTTAGGCGTTTAATATGCGGTGTTGAGTCCATTTCGTTGAGCAAGGAGTAGCTCTTGTCTATTCCATATTTGGCTTAAGGAACTTTATCTGTGCTCATTTCAATCTCTGGTTTTATGCAGCACCCCAACTCACCTTTACCCTTAAGCAAGCATAAGTTGGTTTTCTAAATTTGAGTCCCTGTTCTGTTCTGTAATTCAGTTCCTGTGTAGCCAAGTTTACATTCCGTGTATTACTGATATCTTATGATGTTTCTTTTTCTGTGTGACTTACTTCAGTTAGAATCATCATACCTGAATCCCTTCATTGTGCTGCTAAGGGCCTGATGACATAGATTTCATTGCTGAGTTATACTGCATTGTACGTAAGTACCACAAGTTCTTTATCCATTTTTCACTTTCTGCGATGTTGAACTTGTACTGTAAACGAGGTTCTTGTAAACAGAGCCATTCCAAACTTTGGGGTGGCTGTGTCTTTTTGATTTTAATTTCCCTAAGCTATAGGACCATAAGTGGAAGTGCCCTAGGCTCTGTTGCTTTGTTTTTTAGATGTTTCAGGAAACACCATACACTTCTCCCGAGTGTCTGTTGGCAATTTACACCCCGCCCATCAGCATAACAAGGCTCCCAGTTCTCAATGGCCTGTTGCCTTTCTGGATTTTACACTTTTTTCAGATGGCCCTTTTGACCGGGGGGAAGTGAGACTTCATTGTAGTGCAGATTTCCTTTGCAAGCTTGCTTGGTTGGCCAAAAAGGGCGTATGCGTTTTTTCCTGAATATATTCAGGAAAAAACGCATACGCCCTTTTTGGCCAAGTGCATCATTGTGGACGTTCGGCCTCTTTTCCTATGCTTGCAATGCAATTCCAGTCTACCTCCTGAAATCGGTTTCCTGCAATTCTGCCCCGCTTTTAAGTCCTCTTGGCAGCCTTACTTCAGTATATTTTTGGACGATAGCTGTCATTTATAGCTCTGCAGGTTTGTGAATTACAGTGCCGCTGAGCTCCTTTCTTCAACTCGCTTTCTTGTGACCTGGCCGCAACACCGCAGGATGGCTTCAGGCCCTATTCTTGTTCCGGTACGGCACGCTCAGCCTTTGGTTAATTCCTCTTCCTGGTGGGAAATGAGAGTTAAATTTGCCCGTCCAGACACCTCCAGCTAGCCTCTCATTGGTTCTCGCTATTCCTGTTCATCTTCTGCAGAAATTGCAAACTGGGCCAAACAGGAGGTTAAAGGCGCTGACTCTCCAAGTGGGGAGAGTGTTAGTAAAGCGTCTGGAATGTTGCACCCGAGTACCAGGGGAGGAAAACTGAGACATATTTGAACACGTCTCCCGATCACATGGTTGATCATACTCTAGGTTCCACATGCATGTTTTAGCTGAAGGAAGAATACCTTAAACCTGGGTAGTTGAAACCCGTGGAATGGGTACCATGCAATATGACTTCAAAGGGTCTTCATTTGCTCACCGAACCTCTCCAATCCTATCACTGCTGCGTTTATGCCCCTGTACACATGCTTGATTCTCTTTCGGAAACATAGCAATCCATAGGTTTTAAGATACTTACTAGTCAGGTACATTCTTAGGCGTTTAATATGCGGTGTTGAGTCCATTTCGTTGAGCAAGGAGTAGCTCTTGTCTATTCCATATTTGGCTTAAGGAACTTTATCTGTGCTCATTTCAATCTCTGGTTTTATGCAGCACCCCAACTCACCTTTACACTTAAGCAAGCATAAGTTGGTTTTCTAAATTTGAGACCCTGTTCTGTTCTGTAATTCAGTTCCTGTGTAGCCAAGTTTACATTCCGTGTATTACTGATATCTTATGATGTTTCTTTTTCTGTGTGACTTACTTCAGTTAGAATCATCATACCTGAATCCACTCATTGTGCTGCTAAGGGCCTGATGACACAGATTTCATTGCTGAGTGATATTGCTTTGTAAGTAAATACCACAACTTCTTTATCCATTTTTCACTTTCTGCGATGTTGAACTTGTACTGTAAACGAGGTTCTTGTAAACAGAGGCGTCCCAAACTTTGGGGTGGCTGTGTCTTTTTGATTTTAATTTCCCTAAGCTATAGGACCATAAGTGGCAGTGCCCTAGGCTCTGTTGCTTTGTTTTTTAGATGTTTCAGGAAACACCATACACTTCTCCCAAGTGTCTGTTGGCAATTTACATCCTGCCCATCAGCATAACAAGGCTCCCAGTTCTCCATGGCCTGTCCTGACTTTCTGGATTTTACACTTTTTTCAGATGGCCCTTTTGACCGGGGGGAAGTGAGACTTCATTGTAGTGCAGATTTCCTTTGCAAGCTTGCTTGGTTGGCCAAAAAGGGCGTATGCGTTTTTTCCTGAATATATTCAGGAAAAAACGCATACGTCCTTTTTGGCCAAGTGCATCATTGTGGACGTTCTGCCTCTTTTCCTATGCTTGCAATGCAATTCCAGTCTACCTCCTGAAATCGGTTTCCTGCAATTCTGCCCCGCTTTCAAGTCCTCTTGGCAGCCTTACTTCAGTCTATTTTTGGACGATAGCTGTCATTTATAACTCTGCAGGTTTGTGAATTACAGTGCCCCTGAGCTCCTTTCTTCAACTCGCTTTCTTGTGACCTGGCCGCAACACCGCAGGATGGCTTCAGGCCCTAATCTGGTTCCGGCCCGGCACGCTGAGCCTTTGGTTAATTCCTCTTCCTGGTGGGAAATGAGAGTTAAATTTGCCCGTCCAGACACCTCCAGCTAGCCTCTCATTGGTTCTCGCTATTCCTGTTCATCTTCCGCAGAAATTGCAAACTGGGCCAAACAGGAGGTTAAAGGCGCTGACTCTCCAAGTGGGGAGAGTGTTAGTAAAGCGTCTGGAATGTTGCACCCGAGTACCAGGGGAGGAAAACTGAGACATATTTGAACACGTCTCCCGTTCACATGGTTGATCATACTTGGGTTGCACATGCATGTCTTAGCTGAAGGAAGAATACCTTAAACCTGGAGAGTTGAGACCCGTGGAATGGGTACCATGCAATATGACTTCAAAGGGTCTTCATTTGCTCACCGAACCTCTCCAATCCTATCACTGCTGCGTTTATGCCCCTGTACACATGCTTGATTCTCTTTCGGAGACATAGCAATCCATAGGTTTCAAGATACTTACTAGTCAGGTACATTCTTAGGCGTTTAATATGGGGTGTTGAGTCCATTTCGTTGAGCAAGGAGTAGCTCTTGTCTATTCCATATTTGGCTTAAGGAACTTTATCTGTGCTCATTTCAATCTCTGGTTTTATGCAGCACCCCAACTCACCTTTACCCTTAAGCAAGAATAAGTTGTTTTTCTAAATTTGAGACCCTGTTCTGTTCTGTAATTCAGTTCCTGTGTAGCCAAGTTTACATTCCGTGTATTACTGATATCTTATGATGTTTCTTTTTCTGTGTGACTTATTTCAGTTAGAATCATCGTACCTGAATCTACTCATTATGCTGCTACGGGCCTGATGACATAGATTTCATTGCTGAGTTATACTGCATTGTACGTAAGTACCACAAGTTCTTTATCCATTTTTCACTTTCTGCGATGTTGAACTTGTACTGTAAACGAGGTTCTTGTAAACAGAGCCGTTCCAAACTTTGCGGTGGCTGTGTCTTTTTGATTTTAATTTCCCTAAGCTATAGGACCATAAGTGGAAGTGCCCTAGGTTCTTTTGCTTTGTTTTTTAGATGTTTCAGGAAACACCATACACTTCTCCCGAGTGGTTGTTGGCAATTTACATCCCGCCCATCAGCATAACAAGGCTCCCAGTTCTCCATGGCCTGTCCTGCCTTTCTGGATTTTACACTTTTTTCAGATGGCCCTTTTGACCGGGGAGAAGTGAGACTTCATTGTAGTGCAGATTTCCTTTGCAAGCTTGCTTGGTTGGCCAAAAAGGGCGTATGCGTTTTTTCCTGAATATATTCAGGAAAAAACGCATACGCCCTTTTTGGCCAAGTGCATCATTGTGGACGTTCTGCCTCTTTTCCTATGCTTGCAATGCAATTCCAGTCTACCTCCTGAAATCGGTTTCCTGCAATTCTGCCCCGCTTTTAAGTCCTCTTGGCAGCCTTACTTCAGTATATTTTTGGACGATAGCTGTCATTTATAGCTCTGCAGGTTTGTGAATTACAGTGCCGCTGAGCTCCTTTCTTCAACTCGCTTTCTTGTGACCTGGCCGCAACACCGCAGGATGGCTTCAGGCCCTATTCTTGTTCCGGTACGGCACGCTCAGCCTTTGGTTAATTCCTCTTCCTGGTGGGAAATGAGAGTTAAATTTGCCCGTCCAGACACCTCCAGCTAGCCTCTCATTGGTTCTCGCTATTCCTGTTCATCTTCTGCAGAAATTGCAAACTGGGCCAAACAGGAGGTTAAAGGCGCTGACTCTCCAAGTGGGGAGAGTGTTAGTAAAGCGTCTGGAATGTTGCACCCGAGTACCAGGGGAGGAAAACTGAGACATATTTGAACACGTCTCCCGATCACATGGTTGATCATACTCTAGGTTCCACATGCATGTTTTAGCTGAAGGAAGAATACCTTAAACCTGGGTAGTTGAAACCCGTGGAATGGGTACCATGCAATATGACTTCAAAGGGTCTTCATTTGCTCACCGAACCTCTCCAATCCTATCACTGCTGCGTTTATGCCCCTGTACACATGCTTGATTCTCTTTCGGAGACATAGCAATCCATAGGTTTCAAGATACTTACTAGTCAGGTACATTCTTAGGCGTTTAATATGGGGTGTTGAGTCCATTTCGTTGAGCAAGGAGTAGCTCTTGTCTATTCCATATTTGGCTTAAGGAACTTTATCTGTGCTCATTTCAATCTCTGGTTTTATGCAGCACCCCAACTCACCTTTACCCTTAAGCAAGAATAAGTTGGTTTTCTAAATTTGAGACCCTGTTCTGTTCTGTAATTCAGTTCCTGTGTAGCCAAGTTTACATTCCGTGTATTACTGATATCTTATGATGTTTCTTTTTCTGTGTGACTTATTTCAGTTAGAATCATCGTACCTGAATCTACTCATTATGCTGCTACGGGCCTGATGACATAGATTTCATTGCTGAGTTATACTGCATTGTACGTAAGTACCACAAGTTCTTAATCCATTTTTCACTTTCTGCGATGTTGAACTTGTACTGTAAACGAGGTTCTTGTAAACAGAGCCGTTCCAAACTTTGGGGTGGCTGTGTCTTTTTGATTTTAATTTCCCTAAGCTATAGGACCATAAGTGGAAGTGCCCTAGGTTCTTTTGCTTTGTTTTTTAGATGTTTCAGGAAACACCATACACTTCTCCCGAGTGGTTGTTGGCAATTTACATCCCGCCCATCAGCATAACAAGGCTCCC
This sequence comes from Stenella coeruleoalba, assembly GCF_951394435.1. NCBI lineage: Eukaryota > Metazoa > Chordata > Mammalia > Artiodactyla > Delphinidae > Stenella > Stenella coeruleoalba. The sequence goes on from NW_027646265.1 coordinate 1,045,380, forward strand.
AGTTCTCCATGGCCTGTCCTGCCTTTCTGGATTTTACACTTTTTTCAGATGGCCCTTTTGACCGGGGAGAAGTGAGACTTCATTGTAGTGCAGATTTCCTTTGCAAGCTTGCTTGGTTGGCCAAAAAGGGCGTATGCGTTTTTTCCTGAATATATTCAGGAAAAAACGCATACGCCCTTTTTGGCCAAGTGCATCATTGTGGACGTTCTGCCTCTTTTCCTATGCTTGCAATGCAATTCCAGTCTACCTCCTGAAATCGGTTTCCTGCAATTCTGCCCCGCTTTTAAGTCCTCTTGGCAGCCTTACTTCAGTATATTTTTGGACGATAGCTGTCATTTATAGCTCTGCAGGTTTGTGAATTACAGTGCCGCTGAGCTCCTTTCTTCAACTCGCTTTCTTGTGACCTGGCCGCAACACCGCAGGATGGCTTCAGGCCCTATTCTTGTTCCGGTACGGCACGCTCAGCCTTTGGTTAATTCCTCTTCCTGGTGGGAAATGAGAGTTAAATTTGCCCGTCCAGACACCTCCAGCTAGCCTCTCATTGGTTCTCGCTATTCCTGTTCATCTTCTGCAGAAATTGCAAACTGGGCCAAACAGGAGGTTAAAGGCGCTGACTCTCCAAGTGGGGAGAGTGTTAGTAAAGCGTCTGGAATGTTGCACCCGAGTACCAGGGGAGGAAAACTGAGACATATTTGAACACGTCTCCCGATCACATGGTTGATCATACTCTAGGTTCCACATGCATGTTTTAGCTGAAGGAAGAATACCTTAAACCTGGGTAGTTGAAACCCGTGGAATGGGTACCATGCAATATGACTTCAAAGGGTCTTCATTTGCTCACCGAACCTCTCCAATCCTATCACTGCTGCGTTTATGCCCCTGTACACATGCTTGATTCTCTTTCGGAAACATAGCAATCCATAGGTTTTAAGATACTTACTAGTCAGGTACATTCTTAGGCGTTTAATATGCGGTGTTGAGTCCATTTCGTTGAGCAAGGAGTAGCTCTTGTCTATTCCATATTTGGCTTAAGGAACTTTATCTGTGCTCATTTCAATCTCTGGTTTTATGCAGCACCCCAACTCACCTTTACCCTTAAGCAAGCATAAGTTGGTTTTCTAAATTTGAGACCCTGTTCTGTTCTGTAATTCAGTTCCTGTGTAGCCAAGTTTACATTCCGTGTATTACTGATATCTTATGATGTTTCTTTTTCTGTGTGACTTACTTCAGTTAGAATCATCATACCTGAATCCACTCATTGTGCTGCTAAGGGCCTGATGACACAGATTTCATTGCTGAGTGATATTGCTTTGTAAGTAAATACCACAACTTCTTTATCCATTTTTCACTTTCTGCGATGTTGAATTTGTACTGTAAACGAGGTTCTTGTAAACAGAGGCGTCCCAAACTTTGGGGTGGCTGTGTCTTTTTGATTTTAATTTCCCTAAGCTATAGGACCATAAGTGGCAGTGCCCTAGGCTCTGTTGCTTTGTTTTTTAGATGTTTCAGGAAACACCATACACTTCTCCCAAGTGTCTGTTGGCAATTTACATCCTGCCCATCAGCATAACAAGGCTCCCAGTTGTCCATGGCCTGTCCTGACTTTCTGGATTTTACACTTTTTTCAGATGGCCCTTTTGACCGGGGGGAAGTGAGACTTCATTGTAGTGCAGATTTCCTTTGCAAGCTTGCTTGGTTGGCCAAAAAGGGCGTATGCGTTTTTTCCTGAATATATTCAGGAAAAAACGCATACGTCCTTTTTGGCCAAGTGCATCATTGTGGACGTTCTGCCTCTTTTCCTATGCTTGCAATGCAATTCCAGTCTACCTCCTGAAATCGGTTTCCTGCAATTCTGCCCCGCTTTCAAGTCCTCTTGGCAGCCTTACTTCAGTCTATTTTTGGACGATAGCTGTCATTTATAACTGCAGGTTTGTGAATTACAGTGCCCCTGAGCTCCTTTCTTCAACTCGCTTTCTTGTGACCTGGCCGCAACACCGCAGGATGGCTTCAGGCCCTAATCTGGTTCCGGCCCGGCACGCTGAGCCTTTGGTTAATTCCTCTTCCTGGTGGGAAATGAGAGTTAAATTTGCCCGTCCAGACACCTCCAGCTAGCCTCTCATTGGTTCTCGCTATTCCTGTTCATCTTCCGCAGAAATTGCAAACTGGGCCAAACAGGAGGTTAAAGGGACTGACTCTCCAAGTGGGGAGAGTGTTAGTAAAGCGTCTGGAATGTTGCACCCGAGTACCAGGGGAGGAAAACTGAGACATATTTGAACACGTCTCCCGATCACATGGTTGATCATACTCTAGGTTCCATATGCATGTTTTAGCTGAAGGAAGAATACCTTAAACCTGGGTAGTTGAAACCCGTGGAATGGGTACCATGCAATATGACTTCAAAGGGTCTTCATTTGCTCACCGAACCTCTCCAATCCTATCACTGCTGCGTTTATACCCCTGTACACATGCTTGATTCTCTTTCGGAGACATAGCAATCCATAGGTTTTAAGATACTTACTAGTCAGGTACATTCTTAGGCGTTTAATATGGGGTGTTGAGTCCATTTCGTTGAGCAAGGAGTAGCTCTTGTCTATTCCATATTTGGCTTAAGGAACTTTATCTGTGCTCATTTCAATCTCTGGTTTTATGCAGCACCCCAACTCACCTTTACCCTTAAGCAAGAATAAGTTGTTTTTCTAAATTTGAGACCCTGTTCTGTTCTGTAATTCAGTTCCTGTGTAGCCAAGTTTACATTCCGTGTATTACTGATATCTTATGATGTTTCTTTTTCTGTGTGACTTATTTCAGTTAAAATCATCATACCTGAATCCACTCATTGTGCTGCTAAGGGCCTGATGACACAGATTTCATTGCTGAGTGATATTGCTTTGTAAGTAAATACCACAACTTCTTTATCCATTTTTCACTTTCTGCGATGTTGAACTTGTACTGTAAACGAGGTTCTTGTAAACAGAGGCGTCCCAAACTTTGGGGTGGCTGTGTCTTTTTGATTTTAATTTCCCTAAGCTATAGGACCATAAGTGGAAGTGCCCTAGGTTCTGTAGCTTTGTTTTTTAGATGTTTCAGGAAACACCATACACTTCTCCCGAGTGGTTGTTGGCAATTTACATCCCGCCCATCAGCATAACAAGGCTCCCAGTCCTCCATGGCCTGTCCTGCCTTTCTGGATTTTACACTTTTTTCAGATGGCCCTTTTGACCGGGGAGAAGTGAGACTTCATTGTAGTGCAGATTTCCTTTGCAAGCTTGCTTGGTTGGCCAAAAAGGGCGTATGCGTTTTTTCCTGAATATATTCAGGAAAAAACGCATACGCCCTTTTTGGCCAAGTGCATCATTGTGTACGTTCTGCCTCTTTTCCTATGCTTTCAATGCAATTGCAGTCTACCTCCTGAAATCGGTTTCCTGCAATTCTGCCCCGCTTTCAAGTCCTCTTGGCATTCTTACTTCAGTCTATTTTTGGACGATAGCTGTCATTTATAACTCTGCAGGTTTGTGAATTACAGTGCCCTGAGCTCCTTTCTTCAACTCGCTTTCTTGTGACCTGGCCGCAACACCGCAGGATGGCTTCAGGCCCTAATCTGGTTCTGGCACGGCACGCTGAGCCTTTGGTTATTTCCTCTTCCTGGTGGGAAATGAGAGTTAAATTTGCCCGTCCAGACACCTCCAGCTAGCCTCTCATTGGTTCTCGCTATTCCTGTTCATCTTCCGCAGAAATTGCAAACTGGGCCAAACAGGAGGTTAAAGGCGCTGACTCTCCAAGTGGGGAGAGTGTTAGTAAAGCGTCTGGAATGTTGCACCCGAGTACCAGGGGAGGAAAACTGAGACATATTTGAACACGTCTCCCGTTCACATGGTTGATCATACTTGGGTTGCACATGCATGTCTTAGCTGAAGGAAGAATTCCTTAAACCTGGAGAGTTGAGACCCGTGGAATGGGTACCATGCAATATGACTTCAAAGGGTCTTCATTTGCTCACCGAACCTCTCCAATCCTATCACTGCTGCGTTTATGCCCCTGTACACATGCTTGATTCTCTTTCGGAGACATAGCAATCCATAGGTTTCAAGATACTTACTAGTCAGGTACATTCTTAGGCGTTTAATATGGGGTGTTGAGTCCATTTCATTGAGCAAGGAGTAGCTCTTGTCTATTCCATATTTGGCTTAAGGAACTTTATCTGTGCTCATTTCAATCTCTGGTTTTATGCAGCACCCCAACTCACCTTTACCCTTAAGCAAGAATAAGTTGTTTTTCTAAATTTGAGACCCTGTTCTGTTCTGTAATTCAGTTCCTGTGTAGCCAAGTTTACATTCCATGTATTACTGATATCTTATGATGTTTCTTTTTCTGTGTGACTTATTTCAGTTAGAATCATCGTACCTGAATCTACTCATTATGCTGCTATGGGCCTGATGACATAGATTTCATTGCTGAGTTATACTGCATTGTACGTAAGTACCACAAGTTCTTTATCCATTTTTCACTTTCTGCGATGTTGAACTTGTACTGTAAACGAGGTTCTTGTAAACAGAGCCGTTCCAAACTTTGCGGTGGCTGTGTCTTTTTGATTTTAATTTCCCTAAGCTATAGGACCATAAGTGGAAGTGCCCTAGGTTCTTTTGCTTTGTTTTTTAGATGTTTCAGGAAACACCATACACTTCTCCCGAGTGGTTGTTGGCAATTTACATCCAGCCCATCAGCATAACAAGGCTCCCAGTTCTCCATGGCCTGTCCTGCCTTTCTGGATTTTACACTTTTTTCAGATGGCCCTTTTGACCGGGGAGAAGTGAGACTTCATTGTAGTGCAGATTTCCTTTGCAAGCTTGCTTGGTTGGCCAAAAAGGGCGTATGCGTTTTTTCCTGAATATATTCAGGAAAAAACGCATACGCCCTTTTTGGCCAAGTGCATCATTGTGGACGTTCTGCCTCTTTTCCTATGCTTGCAATGCAATTCCAGTCTACCTCCTGAAATCGGTTTCCTGCAATTCTGCCCCGCTTTTAAGTCCTCTTGGCAGCCTTACTTCAGTATATTTTTGGACGATAGCTGTCATTTATAGCTCTGCAGGTTTGTGAATTACAGTGCCGCTGAGCTCCTTTCTTCAACTCGCTTTCTTGTGACCTGGCCGCAACACCGCAGGATGGCTTCAGGCCCTATTCTTGTTCCGGTACGGCACGCTCAGCCTTTGGTTAATTCCTCTTCCTGGTGGGAAATGAGAGTTAAATTTGCCCGTCCAGACACCTCCAGCTAGCCTCTCATTGGTTCTCGCTATTCCTGTTCATCTTCTGCAGAAATTGCAAACTGGGCCAAACAGGAGGTTAAAGGCGCTGACTCTCCAAGTGGGGAGAGTGTTAGTAAAGCGTCTGGAATGTTGCACCCGAGTACCAGGGGAGGAAAACTGAGACATATTTGAACACGTCTCCCGATCACATGGTTGATCATACTCTAGGTTCCACATGCATGTTTTAGCTGAAGGAAGAATACCTTAAACCTGGGTAGTTGAAACCCGTGGAATGGGTACCATGCAATATGACTTCAAAGGGTCTTCATTTGCTCACCGAACCTCTCCAATCCTATCACTGCTGCGTTTATGCCCCTGTACACATGCTTGATTCTCTTTCGGAGACATAGCAATCCATAGGTTTCAAGATACTTACTAGTCAGGTACATTCTTAGGCGTTTAATATGGGGTGTTGAGTCCATTTCGTTGAGCAAGGAGTAGCTCTTGTCTATTCCATATTTGGCTTAAGGAACTTTATCTGTGCTCATTTCAATCTCTGGTTTTATGCAGCACCCCAACTCACCTTTACCCTTAAGCAAGAATAAGTTGTTTTTCTAAATTTGAGACCCTGTTCTGTTCTGTAATTCAGTTCCTGTGTAGCCAAGTTTACATTCCGTGTATTACTGATATCTTATGATGTTTCTTTTTCTGTGTGACTTATTTCAGTTAGAATCATCGTACCTGAATCTACTCATTATGCTGCTACGGGCCTGATGACATAGATTTCATTGCTGAGTTATACTGCATTGTACGTAAGTACCACAAGTTCTTTATCCATTTTTCACTTTCTGCGATGTTGAACTTGTACTGTAAACGAGGTTCTTGTAAACAGAGCCGTTCCAAACTTTGGGGTGGCTGTGTCTTTTTGATTTTAATTTCCCTAAGCTATAGGACCATAAGTGGAAGTGCCCTAGGTTCTTTTGCTTTGTTTTTTAGATGTTTCAGGAAACACCATACACTTCTCCCGAGTGGTTGTTGGCAATTTACATCCCGCCCATCAGCATAACAAGGCTCCCAGTTCTCCATGGCCTGTCCTGCCTTTCTGGATTTTACACTTTTTTCAGATGGCCCTTTTGACCGGGGAGAAGTGAGACTTCATTGTAGTGCAGATTTCCTTTGCAAGCTTGCTTGGTTGGCCAAAAAGGGCGTATGCGTTTTTTCCTGAATATATTCAGGAAAAAACGCATACGCCCTTTTTGGCCAAGTGCATCATTGTGGACGTTCTGCCTCTTTTCCTATGCTTGCAATGCAATTCCAGTCTACCTCCTGAAATCGGTTTCCTGCAATTCTGCCCCGCTTTTAAGTCCTCTTGGCAGCCTTACTTCAGTATATTTTTGGACAATAGCTGTCATTTATAGCTCTGCAGGTTTGTGAATTACAGTGCCGCTGAGCTCCTTTCTTCAACTCGCTTTCTTGTGACCTGGCCGCAACACCGCAGGATGGCTTCAGGCCCTATTCTTGTTCCGGTACGGCACGCTCAGCCTTTGGTTAATTCCTCTTCCTGGTGGGAAATGAGAGTTAAATTTGCCCGTCCAGACACCTCCAGCTAGCCTCTCATTGGTTCTCGCTATTCCTGTTCATCTTCTGCAGAAATTGCAAACTGGGCCAAACAGGAGGTTAAAGGCGCTGACTCTCCAAGTGGGGAGAGTGTTAGTAAAGCGTCTGGAATGTTGCACCCGAGTACCAGGGGAGGAAAACTGAGACATATTTGAACACGTCTCCCGATCACATGGTTGATCATACTCTAGGTTCCACATGCATGTTTTAGCTGAAGGAAGAATACCTTAAACCTGGGTAGTTGAAACCCGTGGAATGGGTACCATGCAATATGACTTCAAAGGGTCTTCATTTGCTCACCGAACCTCTCCAATCCTATCACTGCTGCGTTTATGCCCCTGTACACATGCTTGATTCTCTTTCGGAAACATAGCAATCCATAGGTTTTAAGATACTTACTAGTCAGGTACATTCTTAGGCGTTTAATATGCGGTGTTGAGTCCATTTCGTTGAGCAAGGAGTAGCTCTTGTCTATTCCATATTTGGCTTAAGGAACTTTATCTGTGCTCATTTCAATCTCTGGTTTTATGCAGCACCCCAACTCACCTTTACCCTTAAGCAAGCATAAGTTGGTTTTCTAAATTTGAGACCCTGTTCTGTTCTGTAATTCAGTTCCTGTGTAGCCAAGTTTACATTCCATGTATTACTGATATCTTATGATGTTTCTTTTTCTGTGAGACTTACTTCAGTTAGAATCATCATACCTGAATCCACTCATTGTGCTGCTAAGGGCCTGATGACACAGATTTCATTGCTGAGTGATATTGCTTTGTAAGTAAATACCACAACTTCTTTATCCATTTTTCACTTTCTGCGATGTTGAACTTGTACTGTAAACGAGGTTCTTGTAAACAGAGGCATCCCAAACTTTGGGGTGGCTGTGTCTTTTTGATTTTAATTTCCCTAAGCTATAGGACCATAAGTGGCAGTGCCCTAGGCTCTGTTGCTTTGTTTTTTAGATGTTTCAGGAAACACCATACACTTCTCCCAAGTGTCTGTTGGCAATTTACATCCTGCCCATCAGCATAACAAGGCTCCCAGTTCTCCATGGCCTGTCCTGACTTTCTGGATTTTACACTTTTTTCAGATGGCCCTTTTGACCGGGGGGAAGTGAGACTTCATTGTAGTGCAGATTTCCTTTGCAAGCTTGCTTGGTTGGCCAAAAAGGGCGTATGCGTTTTTTCCTGAATATATTCAGGAAAAAACGCATACGTCCTTTTTGGCCAAGTGCATCATTGTGGACGTTCTGCCTCTTTTCCTATGCTTGCAATGCAATTCCAGTCTACCTCCTGAAATCGGTTTCCTGCAATTCTGCCCCGCTTTCAAGTCCTCTTGGCAGCCTTACTTCAGTCTATTTTTGGACGATAGCTGTCATTTATAACTCTGCAGGTTTGTGAATTACAGTGCCCCTGAGCTCCTTTCTTCAACTCGCTTTCTTGTGACCTGGCCGCAACACCGCAGGATGGCTTCAGGCCCTAATCTGGTTCCGGCCCGGCACGCTGAGACTTTGGTTAATTCCTCTTCCTGGTGGGAAATGAGAGTTAAATTTGCCCGTCCAGACACCTCCAGCTAGCCTCTCATTGGTTCTCGCTATTCCTGTTCATCTTCCGCAGAAATTGCAAACTGGGCCAAACAGGAGGTTAAAGGGACTGACTCTCCAAGTGGGGAGAGTGTTAGTAAAGCGTCTGGAATGTTGCACCCGAGTACCAGGGGAGGAAAACTGAGACATATTTGAACACGTCTCCCGATCACATGGTTGATCATACTCTAGGTTCCATATGCATGTTTTAGCTGAAGGAAGAATACCTTAAACCTGGGTAGTTGAAACCCGTGGAATGGGTACCATGCAATATGACTTCAAAGGGTCTTCATTTGCTCACCGAACCTCTCCAATCCTATCACTGCTGCGTTTATGCCCCTGTACACATGCTTGATTCTCTTTCGGAGACATAGCAATCCATAGGTTTTAAGATACTTACTAGTCAGGTACATTCTTAGGCGTTTAATATGGGGTGTTGAGTCCATTTCGTTGAGCAAGGAGTAGCTCTTGTCTATTCCATATTTGGCTTAAGGAACTTTATCTGTGCTCATTTCAATCTCTGGTTTTATGCAGCACCCCAACTCACCTTTACCCTTAAGCAAGAATAAGTTGTTTTTCTAAATTTGAGACCCTGTTCTGTTCTGTAATTCAGTTCCTGTGTAGCCAAGTTTACATTCCGTGTATTATTGATATCTTATGATGTTTCTTTTTCTGTGTGACTTATTTCAGTTAAAATCATCATACCTGAATCCACTCATTGTGCTGCTAAGGGCCTGATGACACAGATTTCATTGCTGAGTGATATTGCTTTGTAAGTAAATACCACAACTTCTTTATCCATTTTTCACTTTCTGCGATGTTGAACTTGTACTGTAAACGAGGTTCTTGTAAACAGAGGCGTCCCAAACTTTGGGGTGGCTGTGTCTTTTTGATTTTAATTTCCCTAAGCTATAGGACCATAAGTGGAAGTGCCCTAGGTTCTGTAGCTTTGTTTTTTAGATGTTTCAGGAAACACCATACACTTCTCCCGAGTGGTTGTTGGCAATTTACATCCCGCCCATCAGCATAACAAGGCTCCCAGTCCTCCATGGCCTGTCCTGCCTTTCTGGATTTTACACTTTTTTCAGATGGCCCTTTTGACCGGGGAGAAGTGAGACTTCATTGTAGTGCAGATTTCCTTTGCAAGCTTGCTTGGTTGGCCAAAAAGGGCGTATGCGTTTTTTCCTGAATATATTCAGGAAAAAACGCATACGCCCTTTTTGGCCAAGTGCATCATTGTGTACGTTCTGCCTCTTTTCCTATGCTTTCAATGCAATTGCAGTCTACCTCCTGAAATCGGTTTCCTGCAATTCTGCCCCGCTTTCAAGTCCTCTTGGCATTCTTACTTCAGTCTATTTTTGGACGATAGCTGTCATTTATAACTCTGCAGGTTTGTGAATTACAGTGCCCCTGAGCTCCTTTCTTCAACTCGCTTTCTTGTGACCTGGCCGCAACACCGCAGGATGGCTTCAGGCCCTAATCTGGTTCTGGCACGGCACGCTGAGCCTTTGGTTATTTCCTCTTCCTGGTGGGAAATGAGAGTTAAATTTGCCCGTCCAGACACCTCCAGCTAGCCTCTCATTGGTTCTCGCTATTCCTGTTCATCTTCCGCAGAAATTGCAAACTGGGCCAAACAGGAGGTTAAAGGCGCTGACTCTCCAAGTGGGGAGAGTGTTAGTAAAGCGTCTGGAATGTTGCACCCGAGTACCAGGGGAGGAAAACTGAGACATATTTGAACACGTCTCCCGTTCACATGGTTGATCATACTTGGGTTGCACATGCATGTCTTAGCTGAAGGAAGAATACCTTAAACCTGGAGAGTTGAGACCCGTGGAATGGGTACCATGCAATATGACTTCAAAGGGTCTTCATTTGCTCACCGAACCTCTCCAATCCTATCACTGCTGCGTTTATGCCCCTGTACACATGCTTGATTCTCTTTCGGAGACATAGCAATCCATAGGTTTCAAGATACTTACTAGTCAGGTACATTCTTAGGCGTTTAATATGGGGTGTTGAGTCCATTTCGTTGAGCAAGGAGTAGCTCTTGTCTATTCCATATTTGGCTTAAGGAACTTTATCTGTGCTCATTTCAATCTCTGGTTTTATGCAGCACCCCAACTCACCTTTACCCTTAAGCAAGAATAAGTTGTTTTTCTAAATTTGAGACCCTGTTCTGTTCTGTAATTCAGTTCCTGTGTAGCCAAGTTTACATTCCGTGTATTACAGATATCTTATGATGTTTCTTTTTCTGTGTGACTTATTTCAGTTAGAATCATCGTACCTGAATCTACTCATTATGCTGCTACGGGCCTGATGACATAGATTTCATTGCTGAGTTATACTGCATTGTACGTAAGTACCACAAGTTCTTTATCCATTTTTCACTTTCTGCGATGTTGAACTTGTACTGTAAACGAGGTTCTTGTAAACAGAGCCGTTCCAAACTTTGGGGTGGCTGTGTCTTTTTGATTTTAATTTCCCTAAGCTATAGGACCATAAGTGGAAGTGCCCTAGGCTCTGTTGCTTTGTTTTTTAGATGTTTCAGGAAACACCATACAATTCTCCCGAGTGTCTGTTGGCAATTTCCACCCCGCCCATCAGCATAACAAGGCTCCCAGTTCTCAATGGCCTGTTGCCTTTCTGGATTTTACACTTTTTTCAGATGGCCCTTTTGACCGGGGGGAAGTGAGACTTCATTGTAGTGCAGATTTCCTTTGCAAGCTTGCTTAGTTGGCCAAAAAGGGCGTATGCGTTTTTTCCTGAATATATTCAGGAAAAAACGCATACGCCCTTTTTGGCCAAGTGCATCATTGTGGACGTTCTGCCTCTTTTCCTATGCTTTCAATGCAATTCCAGTCTGCCTCCTGAAATCGGTTTCCTGCAATTCTGCCCCGCTTTCAAGTCCTCTTGGCAGCCTTACTTCAGTCTATTTTTGGACGATAGCTGTCATTTATAACTCTGCAGGTTTGTGAATTACAGTGCCCCTGAGCTCCTTTCTTCAACTCGCTTTCTTGTGACCTGGCCGCAACACCGCAGGATGGCTTCAGGCCCTAATCTGGTTCTGGCCCGGCATGCTGAGCCTTTGGTTAATTCCTCTTCCTGGTGGGAAATGAGAGTTAAATATGCCCGTTCAGACACCTCCAGCTAGTCTCTCATTGGTTCTCGCTATTCCTGTTCATCTTCCGCAGAAATTGCAAACTGGGCCAAACAGGAGGTTAAAGGGACTGACTCTCCAAGTGGGGAGAGTGTTAGTAAAGCGTCTGGAATGTTGCACCCGAGTACCAGGGGAGGAAAACTGAGACATATTTGAACACGTCTCCCGTTCACATGGTTGATCATACTTGGGTTCCACATGCATGTTTTAGCTGAAGGAAGAATACCTTAAACCTGGAGAGTTGAGACCCGTGGAATGGGTACCATGCAATATGACTTCAAAGGGTCTTCCTTTGCTCACCGAACCTCTCCAATCCTATCACTGCTGCGTTTATGCCCCTGTACAGACGCTTGATTCTCTTTTGGAGACATAGCAATCCATAGGTTTTACGATACTTACTAGTCAGGTACATTCTTAGGCGTTTAATATGCGGTGTTGAGTCCATTTCGTTGAGCAAGGAGTAGCTCTTGTCTATTCCATATTTGACTTAAGGAACTTTATCTGTGCTCATTTCAATCTCTGGTTTTATGCAGCACCCCAACTCACCTTTACCCTTAAGCAAGCATAAGTTGGTTTTCTAAATTTGAGACCCTGTTCTGTTCTGTAATTCAGTTCCTGTGTAGCCAAGTTTACATTCCGTGTATTACTGATATCTTATGATGTTTCTTTTTCTGTGTGACTTATTTCAGTTAGAATCATCATACCTGAATCCACTCATTGTGATGCTAAGGGCCTGATGACATAGATTTCATTGCTGAGTGATATTGCTTTGTAAGTAAATACCACAACTTCTTTATCCATTTTTCACTTTCTGCGATGTTGAACTTGTACTGTAAACGAGGTTCTTGCAAACAGAGCCGTCCCAAACTTTGGGGTGGCTGTGTCTTTTTGATTTTAATTTCCCTAAGCTATAGGACCATAATTGGCAGTGCCCTAGGCTCTGTTGCTTTGTTTTTTAGATGTTTCAGGAAACACCATACACTTCTCCCGAGTGTCTGTTGGCAATTTACATCCCGCCCATCAGCATAACAAGGCTCCCAGTTCTCCATGGCCTGTCCTGCCTTTCTGGATTTTACACTTTTTTCAGATGGCCCTTTTGACCGGGGGGAAGTGAGACTTCATTGTAGTGCAGATTTCCTTTGCAAGCTTGCTTGGTTGGCCAAAAAGGGCGTATGCGTTTTTTCCTGAATATATTCAGGAAAAAACGCATACGCCCTTTTTGGCCAAGTGCATCATTGTGGACGTTCTGCCTCTTTTCCTATGCTTTCAATGCAATTCCAGTCTACCTCCTGAAATCGGTTTCCTGCAATTCTGCCCCGCTTTCAAGTCCTCTTGGCAGCCTTACTTCAGTCTATTTTTGGACGATAGCTGTCATTTATAACTCTGCAGGTTTGTGAATTACAGTGTCCCTGAGCTCCTTTCTTCAACTCGCTTTCTTGTGACCTGGCCGCAACACCGCAGGATGGCTTCAGGCCCTAATCTGGTTCCGGCCCGGCATGCTGAGCCTTTGGTTAATTCCTCTTCCTGGTGGGAAATGAGAGTTAAATTTGCCCGTCCAGACACCTCCAGCTAGCCTCTCATTGGTTCTCGCTATTCCTGTTCATCTTCCGCAGAAATTGCAAACTGGGCCAAACAGGAGGTTAAAGGGACTGACTCTCCAAGTGGGGAGAGTGTTAGTAAAGCGTCTGGAATGTTGCACCCGAGTACCAGGGGAGGAAAACTGAGACATATTTGAACACGTCTCCCGATCACATGGTTGATCATACTCTAGGTTCCACATGCATGTTTTAGCTGAAGGAAGAATACCTTAAACCTGGGTAGTTGAAACCCGTGGAATGGGTACCATGCAATATGACTTCAAAGGGTCTTCATTTGCTCACCGAACCTCTCCAATCCTATCACTGCTGCGTTTACGCCCCTGTACACATGCTTGATTCTCTTTCGGAGACATAGCAATCCATAGGTTTTAAGATACTTACTAGTCAGGTACATTCTTAGGCGTTTAATATGGGGTGTTGAGTCCATTTCGTTGAGCAAGGAGTAGCTCTTGTCTATTCCATATTTGACTTAAGGAACTTTATCTGTGCTCATTTCAATCTCTGGTTTTATGCAGCACCCCAACTCACCTTTACCTTTAAGCAAGAATAAGTTGGTTTTCTAAATTTGAGACCCTGTTCTGTTCTGTAATTCAGTTCCTGTGTAGCCAAGTTTACATTCCGTGTATTACTGATATCTTATGATGTTTCTTTTTCTGTGTGACTTATTTCAGTTAGAATCATCACACCTGAATCCACTCATTGTGCTGCTAAGGGCCTGATGACACAAATTTCATTGCTGAGTGATATTGCTTTGTAAGTAAATACCACAACTTCTTTATCCATTTTTCACTTTCTGCGATGTTGAACTTGTACTGTAAACGAGGTTCTTGTAAACAGAGCCGTTCCAAACTTTGGGGTGGCTGTGTCATTTGATTTTAATTTCCCTAAGCTATACGACCATAAGTGGCAGTGCCCTAGGCTCTGTTGCTTTGTTTTTTAGATGTTTCAGGAAACACCATACACTTCTCCCGAGTGTCTGTTGGCAATTTACATCCCGCCCATCAGCATAACAAGGCTCCCAGTTCTCCATGGCCTGTCCTGCCTTTCTGGATTTTACACTTTTTTCAGATGGCCCTTTTGACCGGGGGGAAGTGAGACTTCATTGTAGTGCAGATTTCCTTTGCAAGCTTGCTTGGTTGGCCAAAAAGGGCGTATGCGTTTTTTCCTGAATATATTCAGGAAAAAACGCATACGCCCTTTTTGGCCAAGTGCATCATTGTGGACGTTCTGCCTCTTTTCCTATGCTTTCAATGCAATTCCAGTCTACTTCCTGAAATCGGTTTCCTGCAATTCTGCCCCGCTTTCAAGTCCTCTTGGCAGCCTTACTTCAGTCTATTTTTGGACGATAGCTGTCATTTATAACTCTGCAGGTTTGTGAATTACAGTGCCCCTGAGCTCCTTTCTTCAACTCGCTTTCTTGTGACCTGGCCGCAACACCGCAGGATGGCTTCAGGCCCTAATCTGGTTCCGGCCCGGCATGCTGAGCCTTTGGTTAATTCCTCTTCCTGGTGGGAAATGAGAGTTAAATTTGCCCGTCCAGACACCTCCAGCTAGCCTCTCATTGGTTCTCGCTATTCCTGTTCATCTTCCGCAGAAATTGCAAACTGGGCCAAACAGGAGGTTAAAGGGACTGACTCTCCAAGTGGGTAGAGTGTTAGTAAAGCGTCTGGAATGTTGCACCCGAGTACCAGGGGAGGAAAACTGAGACATATTTGAACACGTCTCCCGATCACATGGTTGATCATACTCTAGGTTCCACATGCATGTTTTAGCTGAAGGAAGAATACCTTAAACCTGGGTAGTTGAAACCCGTGGAATGGGTACCATGCAATATGACTTCAAAGGGTCTTCATTTGCTCACCGAACCTCTCCAATCCTATCACTGCTGCGTTTACGCCCCTGTGCACATGCTTGATTCTCTTTCGGAGACATAGCAATCCATAGGTTTTAAGATACTTACTAGTCAGGTACATTCTTAGGCGTTTAATATGGGGTGTTGAGTCCATTTCGTTGAGCAAGGAGTAGCTCTTGTCTATTCCATATTTGGCTTAAGGAACTTTATCTGTGCTCATTTCAATCCCTGGTTTTATGCAGGACCCCTACTCACCTTTACCTTTAAGCAAGAATAAGTTGGTTTTCTAAATTTGAGACCCTGTTCTGTTCTGTAATTCAGTTCCTGTGTAGCCAAGTTTACATTCCGTGTATTACTGATATCTTATGATGTTTCTTTTTCTGTGTGACTTATTTCAGTTAGAATCATCATACCTGAATCCACTCATTGTGCTGCTAAGGGCCTGATGACACAGATTTCATTGCTGAGTGATATTGCTTTGTAAGTAAATACCACAACTTCTTTATCCATTTTTCACTTTCTGCGATGTTGAACTTGTACTGTAAACGAGGTTCTTGTAAACAGAGCCGTTCCAAACTTTGGGGTGGCTGTGTCTTTTTGATTTTAATTTCCCTAAGCTATAGGACCATAAGTGGAAGTGCCCTAGGTTCTGTTGCTTTGTTTTTTAGATGTTTCAGGAAACACCATACACTTCTCCCGAGTGGTTGTTGGCAATTTACATCCCGCCCATCAGCATAACAAGGCTCCCAGTTCTCCATGGCCTGTCCTGCCTTTCTGGATTTTACACTTTTTTCAGATGGCCCTTTTGACCGGGGGGAAGTGAGACTTCATTGTAGTGCAGATTTCCTTTGCAAGCTTGCTTGGTTGGCCAAAAAGGGCGTATGCGTTTTTTCCTGAATATATTGAGGAAAAAACGCATACGCCCTTTTTGGCCAAGTGCATCATTGTGGACGTTCTGCCTCTTTTCCTATGCTTTCAATGCAATTCCAGTCTACCTCCTGAAATCGGTTTCCTGCAATTCTGCCCCGCTTTCAAGTCCTCTTGGCAGCCTTACTTCAGTCTATTTTTGGACGATAGCTGTCATTTATAACTCTGCAGGTTTGTGAATTACAGTGCCCCTGAGCTCCTTTCTTCAACTCGCTTTCTTGTGACCTGGCCGCAACACCGCAGGATGGCTTCAGGCCCTAATCTGGTTCCGGCCCGGCATGCTGAGCCTTTGGTTAATTCCTCTTCCTGGTGGGAAATGAGAGTTAAATTTGCCCGTCCAGACACCTCCAGCTAGCCTCTCATTGGTTCTCGCTATTCCTGTTCATCTTCCGCAGAAATTGCAAACTGGGCCAAACAGGAGGTTAAAGGGACTGACTCTCCAAGTGGGGAGAGTGTTAGTAAAGCATCTGGAATGTTGCACCCGAGTACCAGGGGAGGAAAACTGAGACATATTTGAACACGTCTCCCGTTCACATGGTTGATCATACTTGGGTTCCACATGCATGTTTTAGCTGAAGGAAGAATACCTTAAACCTGGAGAGTTAAGACCCGTGTAATGGGTACCATGCAATATGACTTCAAAGGGTCTTCATTTGCTCACCGAACCTCTCCAATCCTATCACTGCTGCGTTTATGCCCCTGTACACATGCTTGATTCTCTTTCGGTGACATAGCAATCCATAGGTTTTAAAATACTTACTAGTCAGGTACATTCTTAGGCGTTTAATATGGGGTGTTGAGTCCAATTTGTTGAGCAAGGAGTAGCTCTTGTCTATTCCATATTTGACTTAAGGAACTTTATCTGTGCTCATTTCAATCTCTGGTTTTATGCAGCACCCCAACTCACCTTTACTCTTAAGCAAGCATGAGTTGGTTTTCTAAATTTGAGACCCTGTTCTGTTCTGTAATTCAGTTCCTGTGTAGCCAAGTTTACATTCCGTGTATTACTGATATCTTATGATGTTTCTTTTTCTGTGTGACTTACTTCAGTTAGAATCATCATACCTGAATCCACTCATTGTGCTGCTAAGGGCCTGATGACACAGATTTCATTGCTGAGTGATATTGCTTTGTAAGTAAATACCACAACTTCTTTATCCATTTTTCACTTTCTGGGATGTTGAACTTGTACTGTAAACGAGGTTCTTGTAAACAGAGGCGTCCCAAACTTTGGGGTGGCTGTGTCTTTTTGATTTTAATTTCCCTAAGCTATAGGACCATAAGTGGCAGTGCTCTAGGCTCTGTTGCTTTGTTTTTTAGATGTTTCAGGAAACACCATACACTTCTCCCGAGTGTCTGTTGGCAATTTACATCCCGCCCATCAGCATAACAAGGCTCCCAGTTCTCCATGGCCTGTCCTGCCTTTCTGGATTTTACACTTTATTCAGATGGCCCTTTTGACCGGGGGGAAGTGAGACTTCATTGTAGTGCAGATTTCCTTTGCAAGCTTGCTTGGTTGGCCAAAAAGGGCGTATGCGTTTTTTCCTGAATATATTCAGGAAAAAACGCATACGCCCTTTTTGGCCAAGTGCATCATTGTGGACGTTCTGCCTCTTTTCCTATGCTTTCAATGCAATTCCAGTCTACCTCCTGAAATCGGTTTCCTGCAATTCTGCCCCGCTTTCAAGTCCTCTTGGCAGCCTTACTTTAGTCTATTTTTGGACGATAGCTGTCATTTATAACTCTGCAGGTTTGTGAATTACAGTGCCCCTGAGCTCCTTTCTTCAACTCGCTTTCTTGTGACCTGGCCGCAACACCGCAGGATGGCTTCAGGCCCTAATCTTGTTCCGGCACGGCACGCTGAGCCTTTGGTTATTTCCTCTTCCTGGTGGGAAATGAGAGTTAAATTTGCCCATCCAGACACCTCCAGCTAGCCTCTCATTGGTTCTCGCTATTCCTGTTCATCTTCCGCAGAAATTGCAAACTGGGCCAAACAGGAGGTTAAAGGGACTGACTCTCCAAGTGGGGAGAGTGTTAGTAAAGCGTCTGGAATGTTGCACCCGAGTACCAGGGGAGGAAAACTGAGAAATATTTGAACACGTCTCCCGATCATATGGTTGATCATACTCTGGGTTCCACATGCATGTTTTAGCTGAAGGAAGAATACCTTAAACCTGGAGAGTTGAGACCCGTGGAATGGGTACCATGCAATATGACTTCAAAGGGTCTTCCTTTGCTCACCGAACCTCTCCAATCCTATCACTGCTGCGTTTATGCCCCTGTACAGACGCTTGATTCTCTTTTGGAGACATAGCAATCCATAGGTTTTACGATACTTACTATTCAGGTACATTCTTAGGCGTTTAATATGCGGTGTTGAGTCCATTTCGTTGAGCAAGGAGTAGCTCTTGTCTATTCCATATTTGGCTTAAGGAACTTTATCTGTGCTCATTTCAATCTCTGGTTTTATGCAGCACCCCAACTCACCTTTACCCTTAAGCAAGAATAAGTTGTTTTTCTAAATTTGAGACCCTGTTCTGTTCTGTAATTCAGTTCCTGTGTAGCCAAGTTTACATTCCGTGTATTACTGATATCTTATGATGTTTCTTTTTCTGTGTGACTTACTTCAGTTAGAATCATCATACCTGAATCCACTCATTGTGCTGCTAAGGGCCTGATGACACAGATTTCATTGCTGAGTGATATTGCTTTGTAAGTAAATACCACAACTTCTTTATCCATTTTTCACTTTCTGCGATGTTGAACTTGTACTGTAAACGAGGTTCTTGTAAACAGAGGCGTCCCAAACTTTGGGGTGGCTGTGTCTTTTTGATTTTAATTTCCCTAAGCTATAGGACCATAAGTGGCAGTGCTCTAGGCTCTGTTGCTTTGTTTTTTAGATGTTTCAGGAAACACCATACACTTCTCCCGAGTGTCTGTTGGCAATTTACATCCCGCCCATCAGCATAACAAGGCTCCCAGTTCTCCATGGCCTGTTGCCTTTCTGGATTTTACACTTTTTTCAGATGGCCCTTTTGGCCGGGGGGAAGTGAGACTTCATTGTAGTGCAGATTTCCTTTGCAAGCTTGCTTGGTTGGCCAAAAAGGGCGTATGCGTTTTTTCCTGAATATATTCAGGAAAAAACGCATACGCCCTTTTTGGCCAAGTGCATCATTGTGGACGTTCTGCCTCTTTTCCTATGCTTTCAATGCAATTCCAGTCTACCTCCTGAAATCGGTTTCCTGCAATTCTGCCCCGCTTTCAAGTCCTCTTGGCAGCCTTACTTCAGTCTATTTTTGGACGATAGCTGTCATTTATAACTCTGCAGGTTTGTGAATTACAGTGTCCCTGAGCTCCTTTCTTCAACTCGCTTTCTTGTGACCTGGCCGCAACACCGCAGGATGGCTTCAGGCCCTAATCTGGTTCCGGCCCGGCATGCTGAGCCTTTGGTTAATTCCTCTTCCTGGTGGGAAATGAGAGTTAAATTTGCCCGTCCAGACACCTCCAGCTAGCCTCTCATTGGTTCTCGCTATTCCTGTTCATCTTCCGCAGAAATTGCAAACTGGGCCAAACAGGAGGTTAAAGGGACTGACTCTCCAAGTGGGGAGAGTGTTAGTAAAGCGTCTGGAATGTTGCACCCGAGTACCAGGGGAGGAAAACTGAGACATATTTGAACACGTCTCCCGATCACATGGTTGATCATACTCTAGGTTCCACATGCATGTTTTAGCTGAAGGAAGAATACCTTAAACCTGGGTAGTTGAAACCCGTGGAATGGGTACCATGCAATATGACTTCAAAGGGTCTTCATTTGCTCACCGAACCTCTCCAATCCTATCACTGCTGCGTTTACGCCCCTGTACACATGCTTGATTCTCTTTCGGAGACATAGCAATCCATAGGTTTTACGATACTTACTAGTCAGGTACATTCTTAGGCGTTTAATATGCGGTGTTGAGTCCATTTCATTGAGCAAGGAGTAGCTCTTGTCTATTCCATATTTGACTTAAGGAACTTTATCTGTGCTCATTTCAATCTCTGGTTTTATGCAGCACCCCAACTCACCTTTACCCTTAAGCAAGCATAAGTTGGTTTTCTAAATTTGAGACCCTGTTCTGTTCTGTAATTCAGTTCCTGTGTAGCCAAGTTTACATTCCATGTATTACTGATATCTTATGATGTTTCTTTTTCTGTGTGACTTATTTCAGTTAGAATCATCATACCTGAATCCACTCATTGTGATGCTAAGGGCCTGATGACATAGATTTCATTGCTGAGTGATATTGCTTTGTAAGTAAATACCACAACTTCTTTATCCATTTTTCACTTTCTGCGATGTTGAACTTGTACTGTAAACGAGGTTCTTGTAAACAGAGGCGTCCCAAACTTTGGGGTGGCTGTGTCTTTTTGATTTTAATTTCCCTAAGCTATAGGACTATAAGTGGCAGTGCCCTAGGCTCTGTTGCTTTGTTTTTTAGATGTTTCAGGAAACACCATACACTTCTCCGGAGTGTCTGTTGGCAATTTACATCCCGCCCATCAGCATAACAAGGCTCCCAGTTCTCCATGGCCTGTTGCCTTTCTGGATTTTACACTTTTTTCAGATGGCCCTTTTGACCGGGGGGAAGTGAGACTTCATTGTAGTGCAGATTTCCTTTGCAAGCTTGCTTGGTTGGCCAAAAAGGGCGTATGCGTTTTTTCCTGAATATATTCAGGAAAAAACGCATACGCCCTTTTTGGCCAAGTGCATCATTGTGGACGTTCTGCCTCTTTTCCTATGCTTTCAATGCAATTCCAGTCTACCTCCTGAAATCGGTTTCCTGCAATTCTGCCCCGCTTTCAAGTCCTCTTGGCAGCCTTACTTCAGTCTATTTTTGGACGATAGCTGTCATTTATAACTCTGCAGGTTTGTGAATTACAGTGCCCCTGAGCTCCTTTCTTCAACTCGCTTTCTTTTGAGCTGGCCGCAACACCGCAGGATGGCTTCAGGCCCTAATCTGGTTCCGGTACGGCACACTGAGCCTTTGGTTATTTCCTCTTCCTGGTGGGAAATGAGAGTTAAATTTGCCCGTCCAGACACCTCCAGCTAGCCTCTCATTGGTTCTCGCTATTCCTGTTCATCTTCCGCAGAAATTGCAAACTGGGCCAAACAGGAGGTTAAAGGCGCTGACTCTCCAAGTGGGGAGAGTGTTAGTAAAGCGTCTGGAATGTTGCACCCGAGTACCAGGGGAGGAAAACTGAGACATATTTGAACACGTCTCCCGTTCACATGGTTGATCATACTTAGGTTCCACATGCATGTTTTAGCTGAAGGAAGAATACCTTAAACCTGGAGAGTTGAGACTCGTGTAATGGGTACCATGCAATATGACTTCAAAGGGTCTTCATTTGCTCACCGAACCTCTCCAATCCTATCACTGCTGCGTTTATGCCCCTGTACACATGCTTGATTCTCTTTTGGAGACATAGCAATCCATAGGTTTTACGATACTTACTAGTCAGGTACATTCTTAGGCGTTTAATATGCGGTGTTGAGTCCATTTCGTTGAGCAAGGAGTAGCTCTTGTCTATTCCATATTTGGCTTAAGGAACTTTATCTGTGCTCATTTCAATCTCTGGTTTTATGCAGCACCCCAACTCACCTTTACCCTTAAGCAAGCATAAGTTGGTTTTCTAAATTTGAGACCCTGTTCTGTTCTGTAATTCAGTTCCTGTGTAGCCAAGTTTACATTCCGTGTATTACTGATATCTTATGATGTTTCTTTTTCTGTGTGACTTATTTCAGTTAGAATCATCATACCTGAATCCACTCATTGTGATGCTAAGGGCTGATGACATAGATTTCATTGCTGAGTGATATTGCTTTGTAAGTAAATACCACAACTTCTTTATCCATTTTTCACTTTCTGCAATGTTGAACTTGTACTGTAAACGAGGTTCTTGTAAACAGAGGCGTCCCAAACTTTGGGGTGGCTGTGTCTTTTTGATTTTAATTTCCCTAAGCTATAGGACCATAAGTGTCAGTGCCCTAGGCTCTCTTGCTTTGTTTTTTAGATGTTTCAGGAAACACCATACACTTCTCCCGAGTGTCTGTTGGCAATTTACATCCCGCCCATCAGCATAACAAGGCTCCCAGTTCTCCATGGCCTGTCCTGCCTTTCTGGATTTTACACTTTTTTCAGATGGCCCTTTTGACCGGGGGGAAGTGAGACTTCATTGTAGTGCAGATTTCCTTTGCAAGCTTGCTTGGTTGGCCAAAAAGGGCAGAAGCGTTTTTTCCTGAATATATTCAGGAAAAAACGCATACGCCCTTTTTGGCCAAGTGCATCATTGTGGACGTTCTGCCTCTTTTCCTATGCTTTCAATGCAATTCCAGTCTACCTCCTGAAATCGGTTTCCTGCAATTCTGCCCCGCTTTCAAGTCCTCTTGGCAGCCTTACTTCAGTCTATTTTTGGACGATAGCTGTCATTTATAACTCTGCAGGTTTGTGAATTACAGTGCCCCTGAGCTCCTTTCTTCAACTCGCTTTCTTGTGACCTGGCCGCAACACCGCAGGATGGCTTCAGGCCCTAATCAGGTTCCGGCCCGGCATGCTGAGCCTTTGGTTAATTCCTCTTCCTGGTGGGAAATGAGAGTTAAATTTGCCCATCCAGACACCTCCAGCTAGCCTCTCATTGGTTTTCGCTATTCCTGTTCATCTTCCGCAGAAATTGCAAATTGGGCCAAACAGGAGGTTAAAGGGACTGACTCTCCAAGTGGGGAGAGTGTTAGTAAAGCGTCTGGAATGTTGCACCCGAGTACCAGGGGAGGAAAACTGAGACATATTTGAACACGTCTCCCGATCACATGGTTGATCATACTCTAGGTTCCACATGCATGTTTTAGCTGAAGGAAGAATACCTTAAACCTGGGTAGTTGAAACCCGTGGAATGGGTACCATGCAATATGACTTCAAAGGGTCTTCATTTGCTCACCGCACCTCTCCAATCCTATCACTGCTGCGTTTATGCCCCTGTACACATGCTTGATTCTCTTTCGGAGACATAGCAATCCATAGGTTTTAAGATACTTACTAGTCAGGTACATTCTTAGGCGTTTAATATGCGGTGTTGAGTCCATTTCATTGAGCAAGGAGTAGCTCTTGTCTATTCCATATTTGACTTAAGGAACTTTATCTGTGCTCATTTCAATCTCTGGTTTTATGCAGCACCCCAACTCACCTTTACCCTTAAGCAAGCATAAGTTGGTTTTCTAAATTTGAGACCCTGTTCTGTTCTGTAATTCAGTTCCTGTGTAGCCAAGTTTACATTCCGTGTATTACTGATATCTTATGATGTTTCTTTTTCTGTGTGACTTATTTCAGTTAGAATCATCATACCTGAATCCACTCATTGTGATGCTAAGGGCCTGATGACATAGATTTCATTGCTGAGTGATATTGTTTTGTAAGTAAATACCACAACTTCTTTATCCATTTTTCACTTTCTGCGATGTTGAACTTGTACTGTAAACGAGGTTCTTGTAAACAGAGGCGTCCCAAACTTTGGGGTGGCTGTGTCTTTTTGATTTTAATTTCCCTAAGCTATAGGACCATAAGTGGCAGTGCCCTAGGCTCTGTTGCTTTGTTTTTTAGATGTTTCAGGAAACACCATACACTTCTCCGGAGTGTCTGTTGGCAATTTACATCCCGCCCATCAGCATAACAAGGCTCCCAGTTCTCCATGGCCTGTTGCCTTTCTGGATTTTACACTTTTTTCAGATGGCCCTTTTGACCGGGGGGAAGTGAGACTTCATTGTAGTGCAGATTTCCTTTGCAAGCTTGCTTGGTTGGCCAAAAAGGGCGTATGCGTTTTTTCCTGAATATATTCAGGAAAAAACGCATACGCCCTTTTTGGCCAAGTGCATCATTGTGGACGTTCTGCCTCTTTTCCTATGCTTTCAATGCAATTCCAGTCTACCTCCTGAAATCGGTTTCCTGCAATTCTGCCCCGCTTTCAAGTCCTCTTGGCAGCCTTACTTCAGTCTATTTTTGGACGATAGCTGTCATTTATAACTCTGCAGGTTTGTGAATTACAGTGCCCCTGAGCTCCTTTCTTCAACTCGCTTTCTTGTGACCTGGCCGCAACACCGCAGGATGGCTTCAGGCCCTAATCTGGTTCCGGCCCGGCATGCTGAGCCTTTGGTTAATTCCTCTTCCTGGTGGGAAATGAGAGTTAAATTTGCCCGTCTAGACACCTCCAGCTAGCCTCTCATTGGTTCTCGCTATTCCTGTTCATCTTCCACAGAAATTGCAAACTGGGCCAAACAGGAGGTTAAAGGGACTGACTCTCCAAGTGGGGAGAGTGTTAGTAAAGCGTCTGGAATGTTGCACCCGAGTACCAGGGGAGGAAAACTGAGACATATTTGAACACGTCTCCCGATCACATGGTTGATCATACTCTAGGTTCCCCATGCATGTTTTAGCTGAAGGAAGAATACCTTAAACCTGGGTAGTTGAAACCCGTGGAATGGGTACCATGCAATATGACTTCAAAGGGTCTTCATTTGCTCACCGCACCTCTCCAATCCTATCACTGCTGCGTTTATGCCCCTGTACACATGCTTGATTCTCTTTCGGAGACATAGCAATCCATAGGTTTTAAGATACTTACTAGTCAGGTACATTCTTAGGCGTTTAATATGCGGTGTTGAGTCCATTTCGTTGAGCAAGGAGTAGCTCTTGTCTATTCCATATTTGGCTTAAGGAACTTTATCTGTGCTCATTTCAATCTCTGGTTTTATGCAGCACCCCAACTCACCTTTACCCTTAAGCAAGCATAAGTTGGTTTTCTAAATTTGAGACCCTGTTCTGTTCTGTAATTCAGTTCCTGTGTAGCCAAGTTTCCATTCCGTGTATTACTGATATCTTATGATGTTTCTTTTTCTGTGTGACTTATTTCAGTTAGAATCATCATACCTGAATCCACTCATTGTGCTGCTACGGGCCTGATGACACAGATTTCATTGCTGAGTGATATTGCTTTGTAAGTAAATACCACAACTTCTTTATCCATTTTTCACTTTCTGCGATGTTGAACTTGTACTGTAAACGAGGTTCTTGTAAACAGAGCTGTTCCAAACTTTGGGGTGGCTGTGTCTTTTTTATCTTAATTTCCCTAAGCTATAGGACCATAAGTGGAAGTGCCCTAGGCTCTGTTGCTTTGTTTTTTAGATGTTTCAGGAAACACCATACACTTCTCCCAAGTGTCTGTTGGCAATTTACATCCCGCCCATCAGCATAACAAGGCTCCCAGTTCTCAATGGCCTGTTGCCTTTCTGGATTTTACACTTTTTTCAGATGGCCCTTTTGGCCGGGGTGAAGTGAGACTTCATTGTAGTGCAGATTTCCTTTGCAAGCTTGCTTGGTTGGCCAAAAAGGGTGTATGCGTTTTTTCCTGAATATATTCAGGAGAAAACGCATACGCCCTTTTTGGCCAAGTGCATCATTGTGGACGTTCTGCCTCTTTTCCTATGCTTTCAATGCAATTCCAGTCTACCTCCTGAAATCGGTTTCCTGCAATTCTGCTCCTCTTTCAAGTCCTCTTGGCAGCCTTACTTCAGTCTATTTTTGGACGATAGCTGTCATTTATAACTCTGCAGGTTTGTGAATTACAGTGCCCCTGAGCTCCTTTCTTCAACTCGCTTTCTTGTGACCTGGCCGCAACACCGCAGGATGGCTTCAGGCCCTAATCTGGTTCCGGCACGGCACGCTGAGCCTTTGGTTATTTCCTCTTCCTATTGGGAAATGAGAGTTAAATTTGCCCGTCCAGACACCTCCAGCTAGTCTCTCATTGGTTCTCGCTATTCCTGTTCATCTTCCGCAGAAATTGCAAACTGGACCAAACAGGAGGTTAAAGACGCTGACTCTCCAAGTCGGGAGAGTGTTAGTAAAGCGTCTGGAATGTTGCATCTGAGTACCACGGGAGGAAAACTGAGACATATTTGAACACGTCTCCCGTTCACACGGATGATCATACTCTGGGTTCCACATGCATGTTTTAGCTGAAGGAAGAATACCTTAAACCTGGGTAGTTGAAACCCGTGGAATGGGTACCATGCAATATGACTTCAAAGGGTCTTCATTTGCTCACCGAACCTCTCCAATCCTATCACTGCTGCGTTTATGCCCCTGTACACATGCTTGATTCTCTTTCGGAGACATAGCAATCCATAGGTTTTAAGATACTTACTAGTCAGGTACATTCTTAGGCGTTTAATATGCGGTGTTGAGTCCATTTCGTTGAGCAAGGAGTAGCTCTTGTCTATTCCATATTTGGCTTAAGGAACTTTATCTGTGCTCATTTCAATCTCTGGTTTTATGCAGCACCCCAACTCACCTTTAACCTTAAGCAAGAATAAGTTGGTTTTCTAAATTTGAGACCCTGTTCTGTTCTTTAATTCAGTTCCTGTGTAGCCAAGTTTACATTCCGTGTATTACTGATATCTTATGATGTTTCTTTTTCTGTGTGACTTATTTCAGTTAGAATCATCAAACCTGAATCCACTCATTGTGCTGCTAAGGGCCTGATGACACAGATTTCATTGCTGAGTGATATTGCTTTGTAAGTAAATACCACAACTTCTTTATCCATTTTTCACTTTCTGCGATGTTGAACTTGTACTGTAAACGAGGTTCTTGTAAACAGAGCCGTTCCAAACTTTGGGGTGGCTGTGTCTTTTTGATTTTAATTTCCCTAAGCTATAGGACCATAAGTGGAAGTGCCCTAGGCTCTGTTGCTTTGTTTTTTAGATGTTTCAGGAAACACCATACACTCCTCCCGAGTGTCTGTTGGCAATTTACATCCCGCCCATCAGCATAACAAGGCTCCCAGTTCTCCATGGCCTGTCCTGCATTTCTGGATTTTACACTTTTTTCAGATGGCCCTTTTGACCGGGGGGAAGTGAGACTTCATTGTAGTGCAGATTTCCTTTGCAAGCTTGCTTGGTTGGCCAAAAAGTGCGTATGCGTTTTTTCCTGAATATATTCAGGAAAAAACGCATACGCCCTTTTTGGCCAAGTGCATCATTGTGGACGTTCTGCCTCTTTTCCTATGCTTTCAATGCAATTCCAGTCTACCTCTTGAAATCGGTGTCCTGCAATTCTGCCCCGCTTTCAAGTCCTCTTGGCAGCCTTACTTCAGTCTATTTTTGGACGATAGCTGTCATTTATAACTCTGCAGGTTTGTGAATTACAGTGCCCCTGAGCTCCTTTCTTCAACTCGCTTTCTTGTGACCTGGCCGCAACACCGCAGGATGGCTTCAGGCCCTAATCTGGTTCCGGCCAGGCATGCTGAGCCTTTGGTTAATTCCTCTTCCTGGTGGGAAATGAGAGTTAAATTTGCCCGTCCAGACACCTCCAGCTAGCCTCTCATTGGTTCTCGCTATTCCTGTTCATCTTCCGCAGAAATTGCAAACTGGGCCAAACAGGAGGTTAAAGGGACTGACTCTCCAAGTGGGGAGAGTGTTAGTAAAGCGTCTGGAATGTTGCACCCGAGTACCAGGGGAGGAAAACTGAGACATATTTAAACACGTCTCCCGATCACATGGTTGATCATACTCTAGGTTCCACATGCATGTTTTAGCTGAAGGAAGAATACCTTAAACCTGGGTAGTTGAAACCCGTGGAATGGGTACCATGCAATATGATTTCAAAGGGTCTTCATTTGCTCACCGAACCTCTCCAATCCTATCACTGCTGCGTTTATGCCCCTGTACACATGCTTGATTCTCTTTCGGAGACATAGCAATCCATAGGTTTTAAGATACTTACTAGTCAGGTACATTCTTAGGCGTTTAATATTGGGTGTTGAGTCCATTTCGTTGAGCAAGGAGTAGCTCTTGTCTATTCCATATTTGGCTTAAGGAACTTTATCTGTGCTCATTTCAATCTCTGGTTTTATGCAGCACCCCAACTCACCTTTACCCTTAAGCAAGAATAAGTTGGTTTTCTAAATTTGAGACCCTGTTCTGTTCTGTAATTCAGTTCCTGTGTAGCCAAGTTTACATTCCGTGTATTACTGATATCTTATGATGTTTCTTTTTCTGTGTGACTTATTTCAGTTAGAATCATCATACCTGAATCCACTCATTGTGCTGCTAAGGGCCTGATGACACAGATTTCATTGCTGAGTGATATTGCTTTGTAAGTAAATACCACAACTTCTTTATCCATTTTTCACTTTCTGCGATGTTGAACTTGTACTGTAAACGAGGTTCCTGTAAACAGAGCCGTTCCAAACTTTGGGGTGGCTGTGTCTTTTTGATTTTAATTTCCCTAAGCTATAGGACCATAAGTGGAAGTGCCCTAGGCTCTGTTGCTTTGTTTTTTAGATGTTTCAGGAAACACCATACACTTCTCCCAAGTGTCTGTTGGCAATTTACATCCCGCCCATCAGCATAACAAGGCTCCCAGTTCTCCATGGCCTGTTGCCTTTCTGGATTTTACACTTTTTTCAGATGGCCCTTTTGGCCGGGGGGAAGTGAGACTTCATTGTAGTGCAGATTTCCTTTGCAAGCTTGCTTGGTTGGCCAAAAAGGGCGTATGCGTTTTTTCCTGAATATATTCAGGAAAAAACGCATACGCCCTTTTTGGCCAAGTGCATCATTGTGGACGTTCTGCCTCTTTTCCTATGCTTTCAATGCAATTCCAGTCTACCTCCTGAAATCGGTTTCCTGCAATTCTGCCCCGCTTTCAAGTCCTCTTGGCAGCCTTACTTCAGTCTATTTTTGGACGATAGCTGTCATTTATAACTCTGCAGGTTTGTGAATTACAGTGCCCCTGAGCTCCTTTCTTCAACTCGCTTTCTTGTGACCTGGCCGCAACACCGCAGGATGGCTTCAGGCCCTAATCTGGTTCCGGCCCGGCATGCTGAGCCTTTGGTTAATTCCTCTTCCTGGTGGGAAATGAGAGTTAAATTTGCCCGTCCAGACACCTCCAGCTAGCCTCTCATTGGTTCTCGCTATTCCTGTTCATCTTCCGCAGAAATTGCAAACTGGGCCAAACAGGAGGTTAAAGGGACTGACTCTCCAAGTGGGGAGAGTGTTAGTAAAGCGTCTGGAATGTTGCACCCGAGTACCAGGGTACGAAAACTGAGACATATTTGAACGTCTCCCGATCACATGGTTGATCATACTCTAGGTTCCACATGCATGTTTTAGCTGAAGGAAGAATATCTTAAACCTGGGTAGTTGAAACCCGTGGAATGGGTACCATGCTATATGACTTCAAAGGGTCTTCATTTGCTCACCGAACCTCTCCAATCCTATCACTGCTGCGTTTATGCCCCTGTACACATGCTTGATTCTCTTTCGGAGACATAGCAATCCATAGGTTTTAAGATACTTACTAGTCTTGTACATTCTTAGGCGTTTAATATGGGGTGTTGAGTCCATTTCGTTGAGCAAGGAGTAGCTCTTGTCTATTCCATATTTGGCTTAAGGAACTTTATCTGTGCTCATTTCAATCTCTGTTTTTATGCAGCACCCCAACTCACCTTTACCCTTAAGCAAGCATAAGTTGGTTTTCTAAATTTGAGACCCTGTTCTGTTCTGTAATTCAGTTCCTGTGTAGCCAAGTTTACATTCCGTGTATTACTGATATCTTATGATGTTTCTTTTTCTGTGTGACTTATTTCAGTTAGAATCATCATACCTGAATCCACTCATTGTGCTGCTAAGGGCCTGATGACACAGATTTCATTGCTGAGTGATATTGCTTTGTAAGTAAATACCACAACTTCTTTATCCATTTTTCACTTTCTGCGATTTTGAACTTGTACTGTAAACGAGGTTCTTGTAAACAGAGCCGTTCCAAACTTTGGGGTGGCTGTGTCTTTTTGATTTTAATTTCCCTAAGGTATAGGACCATAAGTGGAAGTGCCCTAGGCTCTGTTGCTTTGTTTTTTAGATGTTTCAGGAAACACCATACACTTCTCCCAAGTGTCTGTTGGCAATTTACATCCCGCCCATCAGCATAACAAGGCTCCCAGTTCTCAATGGCCTGTTGCCTTTCTGGATTTTACACTTTTTTCAGATGGCCCTTTTGACCGGGGGGAAGTGAGACTTCATTGTAGTGCAGATTTCCTTTGCAAGCTTGCTTGGTTGGCCAAAAAGGGCGTATGCGTTTTTTCCTGAATATATTCAGGAAAAAACGCATACGCCCTTTTTGGCCAAGTGCATCATTGTGGACGTTCTGCCTCTTTTCCTATGCTTTCAATGCAATTCCAGTCTACCTCTTGAAATCGGTTTCCTGCAATTCTGCCCCGCTTTCAAGTCCTCTTGGCAGCCTTACTTCAGTGTATTTTTGGACGATAGCTGTCATTTATAACTCTGCAGGTTTGTGAATTACAGTGCCCCTGAGCTCCTTTCTTCAACTCGCTTTCTTGTGACCTGGCCGCAACACCGCAGGATGGCTTCAGGCCCTAATCTGGTTCTGGCCCGGCATGCTGAGCCTTTGGTTAATTCCTCTTCCTGGTGGGAAATGAGAGTTAAATTTGCCCGTCCAGACACCTCCAGCTAGCCTCTCATTGGTTCTCGCTATTCCTGTTCATCTTCCGCAGAAATTGCAAACTGGGCCAAACAGGAGGTTAAAGGGACTGACTCTCCAAGTCGGGAGAGTGTTAGTAAAGCGTCTGGAATGTTGCACCCGAGTACCAGGGGAGGAAAACTGAGACATATTTAAACACGTCTCCCGATCACATGGTTGATCATACTCTAGGTTCCACATGCATGTTTTAGCTGAAGGAAGAATACCTTAAACCTGGGTAGTTGAAACCCGTGGAATGGGTACCATGCAGTATGACTTCAAAGGGTCTTCATTTGCTCACCGCACCTCTCCAATCCTATCACTGCTGCGTTTATGCCCCTGTACACATGCTTGATTCTCTTTCGGAGACATAGCAATCCATAGGTTTTAAGATACTTACTAGTCAGGTACATTCTTAGGCGTTTAATATGGGGTGTTGAGTCCATTTCGTTGAGCAAGGAGTAGCTCTTGTCTATTCCATATTTGGCTTAAGGAACTTTATCTGTGCTCATTTCAATCTCTGGTTTTATGCAGCACCCCAACTCACCTTTACCCTTAAGCAAGAATAAGTTGGTTTTCTAAATTTGAGACCCTGTTCTGTTCTGTAATTCAGTTCCTGTGTAGCCAAGTTTACATTCCGTGTATTACTGATATCTTATGATGTTTCTTTTTCTGTGTGACTTATTTCAGTTAGAATCATCGTACCTGAATCCACTCATTGTGCTGCTAAGGGTCTGATGACACAGATTTCATTGCTGAGTGATATTGCTTTGTAAGTAAATACCACAACTTCTTTATCCATTTTTCACTTTCTGCGATGTTGAACTTGTACTGTAAACGAGGTTCCTGTAAACAGAGCCGTTCCAAACTTTGGGGTGGCTGTGTCTTTTTGATTTTAATTTCCCTAAGCTATAGGACCATAAGTGGAAGTGCCCTAGGCTCTGTTGCTTTGTTTTTTAGATGTTTCAGGAAACACCATACACTTCTCCCAAGTGTCTGTTGGCAATTTACATCCCGCCCATCAGCATAACAAGGCTCCCAGTTCTCAATGGCCTGTTGCCTTTCTGGATTTTACACTTTTTTCAGATGGCCCTTTTGGCCGGGGGGAAGTGAGACTTCATTGTAGTGCAGATTTCCTTTGCAAGCTTGCTTGGTTGGCCAAAAAGGGCGTATGCGTTTTTTCCTGAATATATTCAGGAAAAAACGCATACGCCCTTTTTGGCCAAGTGCATCATTGTGGACGTTCTGCCTCTTTTCCTATGCTTTCAATGCAATTCCAGTCTACCTCCTGAAATCGGTTTCCTGCAATTCTGCCCCGCTTTCAAGTCCTCTTGGCAGCCTTACTTCAGTCTATTTTTGGACGATAGCTGTCATTTATAACTCTGCAGGTTTGTGAATTACAGTGCCCCTGAGCTCCTTTCTTCAACTCGCTTTCTTGTGACCTGCCGCAACACCGCAGGATGGCTTCAGGCCCTAATCTGGTTCCGGCCCGGCATGCTGAGCCTTTGGTTAATTCCTCTTCCTGGTGGGAAATGAGAGTTAAATTTGCCCGTCCAGACACCTCCAGCTAGCCTCTCATTGGTTCTCGCTATTCCTGTTCATCTTCCGCAGAAATTGCAAACTGGGCCAAACAGGAGGTTAAAGGGACTGACTCTCCAAGTGGGGAGAGTGTTAGTAAAGCGTCTGGAATGTTGCACCCGAGTACCAGGGGAGGAAAACTGAGACATATTTGAACACGTCTCCCGATCACATGGTTGATCATACTCTAGGTTCCACATGCATGTTTTAGCTGAAGGAAGAATACCTTAAACCTGGGTAGTTGAAACCCGTGGAATGGGTACCATGCAATATGACTTCAAAGGGTCTTCATTTGCTCACCGCACCTCTCCAATCCTATCACTGCTGCGTTTATGCCCCTGTACACATGCTTGATTCTCTTTCGGAGACATAGCAATCCATAGGTTTTAAGATACTTACTAGTCTGGTACATTCTTAGGCGTTTAATATGGGGTGTTGAGTCCATTTCGTTGAGCAAGGAGTAGCTCTTGTCTATTCCATATTTGGCTTAAGGAACTTTATCTGTGCTCATTTCAATCTCTGCTTTTATGCAGCACCCCAACTCACCTTTCCCCTTAAGCAAGCATAAGTTGGTTTTCTAAATTTGAGACCCTGTTCTGTTCTGTAATTCAGTTCCTGTGTAGCCAAGTTTACATTCCGTGTATTACTGATATCTTATGATGTTTCTTTTTCTGTGTGACTTATTTCAGTTAGAATCATCATACCTGAATCCACTCATTGTGCTGCTAAGGGCCTGATGACATAGATTTCATTGCTGAGTGATATTGCTTTGTAAGTAAATACCACAACTTCTTTATCCATTTTTCACTTTCTGCGATGTTGAACTTGTACTGTAAACGAGGTTCTTGTAAACAGAGCCGTTCCAAACTTTGGGGTGGCTGTGTCTTTTTGAATTTAATTTCCCTAAGCTATAGGACCATAAGTGGCAGTGCCCTAGGCTCTGTTGCTTTGTTTTTTAGATGTTTCAGGAAACACCATACACTTCTCCCAAGTGTCTGTTGGCAATTTACATCCCGCCCATCAGCATAACAAGGCTCCCAGTTCTCCATGGCCTGTTGCCTTTCTGGATTTTACACTTTTTTCAGATGGCCCTTTTGACCGGGGGGAAGTGAGACTTCATTGTAGTGCAGATTTCCTTTGCAAGCTTGCTTGGTTGGCCAAAAAGGGCGTATGCGTTTTTTCCTGAATATATTCAGGAAAAAACGCATACGCCCTTTTTGGCCAAGTGCATCATTGTGGACGTTCTGCCTCTTTTCCTATGCTTTCAATGCAATTCCAGTCTACCTCCTGAAATCGGTTTCCTGCAATTCTGCCCCGCTTTCAAGTCCTCTTGGCAGCCTTACTTCAGTCTATTTTTGGACGATAGCTGTCATTTATAACTCTGCAGGTTTGTGAATTACAGTGCCCCTGAGCTCCTTTCTTCAACTCGCTTTCTTGTGACCTGGCCGCAACACCGCAGGATGGCTTCAGGCCCTAATCTGGTTCCGGCCCGGCATGCTGAGCCTTTGGTTAATTCCTCTTCCTGGTGGGAAATGAGAGTTAAATTTGCCCGTCCAGACACCTCCAGCTAGCCTCTCATTGGTTCTCGCTATTCCTGTTCATCTTCCGCAGAAATTGCAAACTGGGCCAAACAGGAGGTTAAAGGGACTGACTCTCCAAGTGGGGAGAGTGTTAGTAAAGCGTCTGGAATGTTGCACCCGAGTACTAGGGGAGGAAAACTGAGACATATTTGAACACGTCTCCCGTTCACATGGTTGATCATACTTGGGTTCCACATGCATGTTTTAGCTGAAGGAAGAATACCTTAAACCTGGAGAGTTAAGACCCGTGTAATGGGTACCATGCAATATGACTTCAAAGGGTCTTCATTTGCTCACCGAACCTCTCCAATCCTATCACTGCTGCGTTTATGCCCCTGTACACATGCTTGATTCTCTTTCGGAGACATAGCAATCCATAGGTTTTAAGATACTTACTAGTCAGGTACATTCTTAGGTGTTTAATATGCGGTGTTGAGTCCATTTCGTTGAGCAAGGAGTAGCTCTTGTCTATTCCATATTTGGCTTAAGGAACTTTATCTGTGCTCATTTCAATCTCTGGTTTTATGCAGCACCCCAACTCACCTTTACCCTTAAGCAAGAATAAGTTGGTTTTCTAAATTTGAGACCCTGTTCTGTTCTGTAATTCAGTTCCTGTGTAGCCAAGTTTACATTCCGTGTATTACTGATATCTTATGATGTTTCTTTTTCTGTGTGACTTATTTCAGTTAGAATCATCGTACCTGAATCCACTCATTGTGCTGCTAAGGGCCTGATGACACAGATTTCATTGCTGAGTGATATTGCTTTGTAAGTAAATACCACAACTTCTTTATCCATTTTTCACTTTCTGCGATGTTGAACTTGTACTGTAAACGAGGTTCCTGTAAACAGAGCCGTTCCAAACTTTGGGGTGGCTGTGTCTTTTTGATTTTAATTTCCCTAAGCTATAGGACCATAAGTGGAAGTGCCCTAGGCTCTGTTGCTTTGTTTTTTAGATGTTTCAGGAAACACCATACACTTCTCCCAAGTGTCTGTTGGCAATTTACATCCCGCCCATCAGCATAACAAGGCTCCCAGTTCTCCATGGCCTGTTGCCTTTCTGGATTTTACACTTTTTTCAGATGGCCCTTTTGACCGGGGGGAAGTGAGACTTCATTGTAGTGCAGATTTCCTATGCAAGCTTGCTTGGTTGGCCAAAAAGGGCGTATGCGTTTTTTCCTGAATATATTCAGGATAAAACGCATACGCCGTTTTTGGCCAAGTGCATCATTGTGGACGTTCTGCCTCTTTTCCTATGCTTTCAATGCAATTCCAGTCTACCTCCTGAAATTGGTTTCCTGCAATTCTGCCCCGCTTTCAAGTCCTCTTGGCAGCCTTACTTCAGTCTATTTTTGGACGATAGCTGTCATTTATAACTCTGCAGGTTTGTGAATTACAGTGCCCCTGAGCTCCTTTCTTCAACTCGCTTTCTTGTGACCTGGCCGCAACACCGCAGGATGGCTTCAGGCCCTAATCTGGTTCCGGCCCGGCATGCTGAGCCTTTGGTTAATTCCTCTTCCTGGTGGGAAATGAGAGTTAAATTTGCCCGTCCAGACACCTCCAGCTAGCCTCTCATTGGTTCTCGCTATTCCTGTTCATCTTCCGCAGAAATTGCAAACTGGGCCAAACAGGAGGTTAAAGGGACTGACTCTCCAAGTGGGGAGAGTGTTAGTAAAGCGTCTGGAATGTTGCACCCGAGTACTAGGGGAGGAAAACTGAGACATATTTGAACACGTCTCCCGTTCACATGGTTGATCATACTTGGGTTCCACATGCATGTTTTAGCTGAAGGAAGAATACCTTAAACCTGGAGAGTTAAGACCCGTGTAATGGGTACCATGCAATATGACTTCAAAGGGTCTTCATTTGCTCACCGAACCTCTCCAATCCTATCACTGCTGCGTTTATGCCCCTGTACACATGCTTGATTCTCTTTCGGAGACATAGCAATCCATAGGTTTTACGATATTTACTAGTCAGGTACATTCTTAGGTGTTTAATATGCGGTGTTGAGTCCATTTCGTTGAGCAAGGAGTAGCTCTTGTCTATTCCATATTTGGCTTAAGGAACTTTATCTGTGCTCATTTCAATCTCTGGTTTTATGCAGCACCCCAACTCACCTTTACCCTTAAGCAAGAATAAGTTGGTTTTCTAAATTTGAGACCCTGTTCTGTTCTGTAATTCAGTTCCTGTGTAGCCAAGTTTACATTCCGTGTATTACTGATATCTTATGATGTTTCTTTTTCTGTGTGACTTATTTCAGTTAGAATCATCGTACCTGAATCCACTCATTGTGCTGCTAAGGGCCTGATGACACAGATTTCATTGCTGAGTGATATTGCTTTGTAAGTAAATACCACAACTTCTTTATCCATTTTTCACTTTCTGCGATGTTGAACTTGTACTGTAAACGAGGTTCCTGTAAACAGAGCCGTTCCAAACTTTGGGGTGGCTGTGTCTTTTTGATTTTAATTTCCCTAAGCTATAGGACCATAAGTGGAAGTGCCCTAGGCTCTGTTGCTTTGTTTTTTAGATGTTTCAGGAAACACCATACACTTCTCCCAAGTGTCTGTTGGCAATTTACATCCCGCCCATCAGCATAACAAGGCTCCCAGTTCTCAATGGCCTGTTGCCTTTCTGGATTTTACACTTTTTTCAGATGGCCCTTTTGGCCGGGGGGAAGTGAGACTTCATTGTAGTGCAGATTTCCTTTGCAAGCTTGCTTGGTTGGCCAAAAAGGGCGTATGCGTTTTTTCCTTAATATATTCAGGAAAAAACGCATACGCCCTTTTTGGCCAAGTGCATCATTGTGGACGTTCTGCCTCTTTTCCTATGCTTTCAATGCAATTCCAGTCTACCTCCTGAAATCGGTTTCCTGCAATTCTGCCCCGCTTTCAAGTCCTCTTGGCAGCCTTACTTCAGTCTATTTTTGGACGATAGCTGTCATTTATAACTCTGCAGGTTTGTGAATTACAGTGCCCCTGAGCTCCTTTCCTCAACTCTCTTTCTTGTGAGCTGGCCGCAGCACCGCAGGATGGCTTCAGGCCCTAATCTGGTTCCGGCCCGGCATGCTGAGCCTTTGGTTAATTCCTCTTCCTGGTGGGAAATGAGAGTTAAATTTGCCCGTCCAGACACCTCCAGCTAGCCTCTCATTGGTTCTCGCTATTCCTGTTCATCTTCCGCAGAAATTGCAAACTGGGCCAAACAGGAGGTTAAAGGGACTGACTCTCCAAGTGGGGAGAGTGTTAGTAAAGCGTCTGGAATGTTGCACCCGAGTACCAGGGGAGGAAAACTGAGACATATTTGAACACGTCTCCCAATCACATGGTTGATCATACTCTGGGTTCCACATGCATGTTTTAGCTGAAGGAAGAATACCTTAAACCTGGGTAGTTGAAACCCGTGGAATGGGTACCATGCAATATGACTTCAAAGGGTCTTCATTTGCTCACCGAACCTCTCCAATCCTATCACTGCTGCGTTTATGACCCTGTACACATGCTTGATTCTCTTTCGGAGACATAGCAATCCATAGGTTTTAAGATACTTACTAGTCTGGTACATTCTTAGGCGTTTAATATGGGGTGTTGAGTCCATTTCGTTGAGCAAGGAGTAGCTCTTGTCTATTCCATATTTGGCTTAAGGAACTTTATCTGTGCTCATTGCAATCTCTGGTTTTATGCAGCACCCCAACTCACCTTTACCCTTAAGCAAGCATAAGTTGGTTTTCTAAATTTGAGACCCTGTTCTGTTCTGTAATTCAGTTCCTGTGTAGCCAAGTTTACATTCCGTGTATTACTGATATCTTATGATGTTTCTTTTTCTGTGTGACTTATTTCAGTTAGAATCATCATACCTGAATCCACTCATTGTGCTGCTAAGGGCCTGATGACACAGATTTCATTGCTGAGTGATATTGCTTTGTAAGTAAATACCACAACTTCTTTATCCATTTTTCACTTTCTGCGATGTTGAACTTGTACTGTAAACGAGGTTCTTGTAAACAAAGCCGTTCCAAACTTTGGGGTGGCTGTGTCTTTTTGATTTTAATTTCCCTAAGCTATAGGACCATAAGTGGAAGTGCCCTAGGCTCTGTTGCTTTGTTTTTTAGATGTTTCAGGAAACACCATACACTTCTCCCGAGTGGTTGTTGGCAATTTACATCCCGCCCATCAGCATAACACGGCTCCCAGTTCTCCATGGCCTGTCCTGCCTTTCTGGATTTTACAGTTTTTTCAGATGGCCCTTTTGACCGGGGGGAAGTGAGACTTCATTGTAGTGCAGATTTCCTTTGCAAGCTTGCTTGGTTGGCCAAAAAGGGCGTATGCGTTTTTTCCTGAATATATTCAGGAAAAAACGCATACGCCCTTTTTGGCCAAGTGCATCATTGTGGACGTTCTGCCTCTTTTCCTATGCTTTCAATGCAATTCCAGTCTACCTCCTGAAATCGGTTTCCTGCAATTCTGCCCCGCTTTCAAGTCCTCTTGGCAGCCTTACTTCAGTCTATTTTTGGACGATAGCTGTCATTTATAACTCTGCAGGTTTGTGCATTACAGTGCCCCTGAGCTCCTTTCTTCAACTCGCTTTCTTTTGAGCTGGCCGCAACACCGCAGGATGGCTTCAGGCCCTAATCTGGTTCCGGTACGGCACGCTGAGCCTTTGGTTATTTCCTCTTCCTGGTGGGAAATGAGAGTTAAATTTGCCCGTCCAGACACCTCCAGCTAGTCTCTCATTGGTTCTCGCTATTCCTGTTCATCTTCCGCAGAAATTGCAAACTGGGCCAAACAGGAGGTTAAAGGCGCTGACTCTCCAAGTGGGGAGAGTGTTAGTAAAGCGTCTGGAATGTTGCACCCGAGTTCCAGGGGAGGAAAACTGAGACATATTTGAACACGTCTCCCGATCACATGGTTGATCATACTCTAGGTTCCACATGCATGTTTTAGCTGAAGGAAGAATACCTTAAACCTGTGTAGTTGAAACCCGTGGAATGGGTACCATGCAATATGACTTCAAAGGGTCTTCATTTGCTCACCGAACCTCTCCAATCCTATCACTGCTGCATTTATGCCCCTGTACACATGCTTGATTCTCTTTCGGAGACATAGCAATCCATATGTTTTAAGATACTTACTAGTCAGGTACATTCTTAGGCGTTTAATATGCGGTGTTGAGTCCATTTCGTTGAGCAAGGAGTAGCTCTTGTCTATTCCATATTTGGCTTAAGGAACTTTATCTGTGCTCTGCCGGGGACCAGCCCCAGCTGAACAGGATTCACCCAAAGGGGAAGACGGAGTCGGCGTGGACAGAACTCAAGACACCTCTTCTTGGGTGCAAGGATCTGACAAATTTATTTTCAAGATTCCAAAAGCTTTTATATTATAAAGTGATCTCATTTTCAAATTCAACATCCTCATTTCCACGCCAAAAACTCCCCCACATAGGTCACAAAACAAAGGTAATTTACATCAGCAGATTGATTAAAACAGGTTAGGTAATTTTCCCATCGCCCAGAGTCTCTTTCTTCTCCTGTGGTTAATCACATGTTGGTCACATCTACGTCAGGAACACAGTCTGTGGTTTCATCGTCTTCTTTAGAAAATTAGATGTTCTTGTACCTATATGTTCTTGTTCAATCAGCCAACTATTCAAAGCACAAACTCAAGCACATTATTCTTTTAACAATTGTAAATATTTATAGACTATTTTCTTCTACCTTCATAATCAAAACAAGGCACTAAATTATACAAAAAACAATTCTACTTATAAAAGGCTACCAAGTAGCCTACTCTATCTAATTTATTATGTACCCACTGTAGCATAAAACCTTCCCACCACCATACCCAAAAATTTCCTAACCTACAATAGTAATCAAAACAATCAAAACAATACACATCATTTTTTATACTTCTAAAAAACCATGGGAGCGGACATTGTACCGTAAACTCATTGATTAAACCCACTGTTGCATAAAACCTTGTCACCATACCCAGGTATTTCCCAGCATGTTTATAACTCCACTGGGAGGCCATAACTCTTGCAATTTTTCTTTTAAAGTACAAAGCTGCTGCAGAAATGTTCCCACCATTATATTTCCCCAACAAATATAATCATTAAAGGAGCCAAAGTAGCTATAATCCTTCTCTTGATTTTTACCCTAAATTGGGGTCTTTCCTAAACCCCTGCATTAAAACTATACATTTTTCCCAACACCAAAAGCAATCCTATAAAAATCACCTTAGGCAAAGGCAGGGAAAAACACAGAGAAAAGCTATGGTTCACGGAGGAAATGGGAAACAGAGCCCTGCTGCGGTGGAAGAGCAGTTGCCATTGGCCAGGTCTCTGGTCTGCTACCTGGGTTCTCATCTGAGCTGGGCGTGGGAAGCGAAGCAGCCATGGGGACAAGAGACCTCTCTCAAAAGGGGTGAGGGTTCAGGCTCCTGCAAAGTTGGGGGGGTGAGGGTCTATGCCCCACCTCTGTTGGCCCCCAAGTTCTCTCCTGATGGCCCCTCTGCGACTGTGCCTGTCTTAGGTTGTTCCTTCCCTGAGGAATCTTACCCGTCTCTGGCTAACCAGCCATCCTCCGGGGCCAAGCAGGGAGATGTGAGGTGTGCGAGTGAGCGAGGTGCAGCGCCCCCAGAGAAGGTCAGTTGTCTGTCACCTTGGTAGCCTATGCCCCCGTGGCCTCCACGCCCAGCACCTGCCCTGGGATTCCCTCACCAACTGGCGGGGCCCCGGCTCTGATCACATGTCTTCGGGAACCCAGGTTTCTCCTCCAGAGAGGGCCCAGCTTACAGCACTGGGCAAGAGAGGCCAATTGCACGGCACCAGCCACCAGGAGGCCTTAACCTCAGTGTGGGCAGAAAAGCCCAGGCATCAGCCCTGGGCTAGGAGACTGTGAGAAGAGAGTGCCTCTTGGCAAAAGGGCAAGAGGGGCCGTTGCAGGACAGAGAAAGGAAGAACTTTCATCAGCAGGAAGTCCCAGGGAGGAAGGGCTTTCTCTGCCCAGGGATACCAGGCTCTTGGCTCAAAGCAACTCCATGTGTGGGGCATGATTTGGAAAAAAGCTTTGTTTTTCCATATTTATGTCTGACAGCACCAGCTTTGCAGAGGAGAGCTTTGCTTCTCCATATTTATACCCGATAGCACCAACTTTGCTTGATACTATGGGTCTCGTCTGTGCTGTGACTCAAAGGCACTTCCTATATGGCTCCCGACAGTGCTCATTTCAATCTCTGGTTTTATGCAGCACCCCAACTCACATTTCCCCTTAAGCAAGCATAAGTTGTTTTTCTAAATTTGAGACCCTGTTCTGTTCTGTAATTCAGTTCCTGTGTAGCCAAGTTTACATTCCGTGTATTACTGATATCTTATGATGTTTCTTTTTCTGTGTGACTTATTTCAGTTAGAATCATCATACCTGAATCCACTCATTGTGCTGCTAAGGGCCTGATGACATAGATTTCATTGCTGAGTGATATTGCTTTGTAAGTAAATACCACAACTTCTTTATCCATTTTTCACTTTCTGCGATGTTGAACTTGTACTGTAAACGAGGTTCTTGTAAACAGAGCCGTTCCAAACTTTGGGGTGGCTGTGTCTTTTTGAATTTAATTTCCCTAAGCTATAGGACCATAAGTGGCAGTGCCCTAGGCTCTGTTGCTTTGTTTTTTAGATGTTTCAGGAAACACCATACACTTCTCCCAAGTGTCTGTTGGCAATTTACATCCCGCCCATCAGCATAACAAGGCTCCCAGTTCTCCATGGCCTGTTGCCTTTCTGGATTTTACACTTTTTTCAGATGGCCCTTTTGACCGGGGGGAAGTGAGACTTCATTGTAGTGCAGATTTCCTTTGCAAGCTTGCTTGGTTGGCCAAAAAGGGCGTATGCGTTTTTTCCTGAATATATTCAGGATAAAACGCATACGCCCTTTTTGGCCAAGTGCATCATTGTGGACGTTCTGCCTCTTTTCCTATGCTTTCAATGCAATTCCAGTCTACCTCCTGAAATCGGTTTCCT
The DNA here is from genome assembly GCF_951394435.1 of Stenella coeruleoalba. NCBI lineage: Eukaryota > Metazoa > Chordata > Mammalia > Artiodactyla > Delphinidae > Stenella > Stenella coeruleoalba. The sequence continues at coordinate 1,087,088 of NW_027646265.1, forward strand.
GCAATTCTGCCCCGCTTTCAAGTCCTCTTGGCAGCCTTACTTCAGTCTATTTTTGGACGATAGCTGTCATTTATAACTCTGCAGGTTTGTGAATTACAGTGCCCCTGAGCTCCTTTCTTCAACTCGCTTTCTTGTGACCTGGCCGCAACACCGCAGGATGGCTTCAGGCCCTAATCTGGTTCCGGCCCGGCATGCTGAGCCTTTGGTTAATTCCTCTTCCGGTGGGAAATGAGAGTTAAATTTGCCCGTCCAGACACCTCCAGCTAGCCTCTCATTGGTTCTCGCTATTCCTGTTCATCTTCCGCAGAAATTGCAAACTGGGCCAAACAGGAGGTTAAAGGGACTGACTCTCCAAGTGGGGAGAGTGTTAGTAAAGCGTCTGGAATGTTGCACCCGAGTACTAGGGGAGGAAAACTGAGACATATTTGAACACGTCTCCCGTTCACATGGTTGATCATACTTGGGTTCCACATGCATGTTTTAGCTGAAGGAAGAATACCTTAAACCTGGAGAGTTAAGACCCGTGTAATGGGTACCATGCAATATGACTTCAAAGGGTCTTCATTTGCTCACCGAACCTCTCCAATCCTATCACTGCTGCGTTTATGCCCCTGTACACATGCTTGATTCTCTTTCGGAGACATAGCAATCCATAGGTTTTAAGATACTTACTAGTCAGGTACATTCTTAGGCGTTTAATATGCGGTGTTGAGTCCATTTCGTTGAGCAAGGAGTAGCTCTTGTCTATTCCATATTTGGCTTAAGGAACTTTATCTGTGCTCATTTCAATCTCTGCTTTTATGCAGCACCCCAACTCACCTTTCCCCTTAAGCAAGCATAAGTTGTTTTTCTAAATTTGAGACCCTGTTCTGTTCTGTAATTCAGTTCCTGTGTAGCCAAGTTTACATTCCGTGTATTACTGATATCTTATGATGTTTCTTTTTCTGTGTGACTTATTTCAGTTAGAATCATCATACCTGAATCCACTCATTGTGCTGCTAAGGGCCTGATGACATAGATTTCATTGCTGAGTGATATTGCTTTGTAAGTGAATACCACAACTTCTTTATCCATTTTTCACTTTCTGCGATGTTGAACTTGTACTGTAAACGAGGTTCTTGTAAACAGAGCCGTTCCAAACTTTGGGGTGGCTGTGTCTTTTTGAATTTAATTTCCCTAAGCTATAGGACCATAAGTGGCAGTGCCCTAGGCTCTGTTGCTTTGTTTTTTAGATGTTTCAGGAAACACCATACACTTCTCCCAAGTGTCTGTTGGCAATTTACATCCCGCCCATCAGCATAACAAGGCTCCCAGTTCTCCATGGCCTGTTGCCTTTCTGGATTTTACACTTTTTTCAGATGGCCCTTTTGACCGGGGGGAAGTGAGACTTCATTGTAGTGCAGATTTCCTTTGCAAGCTTGCTTGGTTGGCCAAAAAGGGCGTATGCGTTTTTTCCTGAATATATTCAGGATAAAACGCATACGCCCTTTTTGGCCAAGTGCATCATTGTGGACGTTCTGCCTCTTTTCCTATGCTTTCAATGCAATTCCAGTCTACCTCCTGAAATCGGTTTCCTGCAATTCTGCCCCGCTTTCAAGTCCTCTTGGCAGCCTTACTTCAGTCTATTTTTGGACGATAGCTGTCATTTATAACTCTGCAGGTTTGTGAATTACAGTGCCCCTGAGCTCCTTTCTTCAACTCGCTTTCTTGTGACCTGCCGCAACACCGCAGGATGGCTTCAGGCCCTAATCTGGTTCCGGCCCGGCATGCTGAGCCTTTGGTTAATTCCTCTTCCTGGTGGGAAATGAGAGTTAAATTTGCCCGTCCAGACACCTCCAGCTAGCCTCTCATTGGTTCTCGCTATTCCTGTTCATCTTCCGCAGAAATTGCAAACTGGGCCAAACAGGAGGTTAAAGGGACTGACTCTCCAAGTGGGGAGAGTGTTAGTAAAGCGTCTGGAATGTTGCACCCGAGTACTAGGGGAGGAAAACTGAGACATATTTGAACACGTCTCCCGTTCACATGGTTGATCATACTTGGGTTCCACATGCATGTTTTAGCTGAAGGAAGAATACCTTAAACCTGGAGAGTTAAGACCCGTGTAATGGGTACCATGCAATATGACTTCAAAGGGTCTTCATTTGCTCACCGAACCTCTCCAATCCTATCACTGCTGCATTTATGCCCCTGTACACATGCTTGATTCTCTTTCGGAGACATAGCAATCCATAGGTTTTAAGATACTTACTAGTCAGGTACATTCTTAGGCGTTTAATATGCGGTGTTGAGTCCATTTCGTTGAGCAAGGAGTAGCTCTTGTCTATTCCATATTTGGCTTAAGGAACTTTATCTGTGCTCATTTCAATCTCTGTTTTTATGCAGCACCCCAACTCACCTTTACCCTTAAGCAAGAATAAGTTGGTTTTCTAAATTTGAGACCCTGTTCTGTTCTGTAATTCAGTTCCTGTGTAGCCAAGTTTACATTCCGTGTATTACTGATATCTTATGATGTTTCTTTTTCTGTGTGACTTATTTCAGTTAGAATCATCATACCTGAATCCACTCATTGTGCTGCTAAGGGCCTGATGACACAGATTTCATTGCTGAGTGATATTGCTTTGTAAGTAAATACCACAACTTCTTTATCCATTTTTCACTTTCTGCGATGTTGAACTTGTACTGTAAACGAGGTTCCTGTAAACAGAGCCGTTCCAAACTTTGGGGTGGCTGTGTCTTTTTGATTTTAATTTCCCTAAGCTATAGGACCATAAGTGGAAGTGCCCTAGGCTCTGTTGCTTTGTTTTTTAGATGTTTCAGGAAACACCATACACTTCTCCCGAGTGGTTGTTGGCAATTTACATCCCGCCCATCAGCATAACAAGGCTCCCAGTTCTCCATGGCCTGTCCTGCCTTTCTGGATTTTACAGTTTTTTCAGATGGCCCTTTTGACCGGGGGGAAGTGAGACTTCATTGTAGTGCAGATTTCCTTTGCAAGCTTGCTTGGTTGGCCAAAAAGGGCGTATGCGTTTTTTCCTGAATATATTCAGGAAAAAACGCATACGCCCTTTTTGGCCAAGTGCATCATTGTGGACGTTCTGCCTCTTTTCCTATGCTTTCAATGCAATTCCAGTCTACCTCCTGAAATCGGTTTCCTGCAATTCTGCCCCGCTTTCAAGTCCTCTTGGCAGCCTTACTTCAGTCTATTTTTGGACGATAGCTGTCATTTGTAACTCTGCAGGTTTGTGCATTACAGTGCCCCTGAGCTCCTTTCTTCAACTCGCTTTCTTTTGAGCTGGCCGCAACACCGCAGGATGGCTTCAGGCCCTAATCTGGTTCCGGCACGGCACGCTGAGCCTTTGGTTAATTCCTCTTCCTGGTGGGAAATGAGAGTTAAATTTGCCCGTCCAGACACCTCCAGCTAGTCTCTCATTGGTTCTCGCTATTCCTGTTCATCTTCCGCAGAAATTGCAAACTGGGCCAAACAGGAGGTTAAAGGGACTGACTCTCCAAGTGGGGAGAGTGTTAGTAAAGCGTCTGGAATGTTGCACCCGAGTACCAGGGGAGGAAAATTGAGACATATTTGAACATCTCCCGATCACATGGTTGATCATACTCTAGGTTCCACATGCATGTTTTAGCTGAAGGAAGAATATCTTAAACCTGGGTAGTTGAAACCCGTGGAATGGGTACCATGCAATATGACTTCAAAGGGTCTTCATTTGCTCACCAAACCTCTCCAATCCTATCACTGCTGCGTTTATGCCCCTGTACACATGCTTGATTCTCTTTCGGAGACATAGCAATCCATAGGTTTTAAGATACTTACTAGTCTGGTACATTCTTAGGCGTTTAATATGGGGTGTTGATTCCATTTCGTTGAGCAAGGAGTAGCTCTTGTCTATTCCATATTTGGCTTAAGGAACTTTATCTGTGCTCATTTCAATCTCTGGTTTTATGCAGCACCCCAACTCACCTTTACCCTTAAGCAAGAATAAGTTGGTTTTCTAAATTTGAGACCCTGTTCTGTTCTGTAATTCAGTTCCTGTGTAGCCAAGTTTACATTCCGTGTATTACTGATATCTTATGATGTTTCTTTTTCTGTGTGACTTATTTCAGTTAGAATCATCATACCTGAATCCACTCATTGTGCTGCTAAGGGCCTGATGACACAGATTTCATTGCTGAGTGATATTGCTTTGTAAGTAAATACCACAACTTCTTTATCCATTTTTCACTTTCTGCGATGTTGAACTTGTACTGTAAACGAGGTTCTTGTAAACAGAGCCGTTCCAAACTTTGGGGTGGCTGTGTCTTTTTGATTTTAATTTCCCTAAGCTATAGGACCATAAGTGGCAGTGCCCTAGGCTCTGTTGCTTTGTTTTTTAGATGTTTCAGGAAACACCATACACTCCTCCCGAGTGTCTGTTGGCAATTTACATCCCGCCCATCAGCATAACAAGGCTCCCAGTTCTCCATGGCCTGTCCTGCCTTTCTGGATTTTACACTTTTTTCAGATGGCCCTTTTGACCGGGGGGAAGTGAGACTTCATTGTAGTGCAGATTTCCTTTGCAAGCTTGCTTGGTTGGCCAAAAAGGGCGTATGCGTTTTTTCCTGAATATATTCAGGAAAAAACGCATACGCCCTTTTTGGCCAAGTGCATCAGTGTGGACGTTCTGCCTCTTTTCCTATGCTTTCAATGCAATTCCAGTCTACCTCTTGAAATCGGTGTCCTGCAATTCTGCCCCGCTTTCAAGTCCTCTTGGCAGCCTTACTTCAGTCTATTTTTGGACGATAGCTGTCATTTATAACTCTGCAGGTTTGTGAATTACAGTGCCCCTGAGCTCCTTTCTTCAACTCGCTTTCTTGTGACCTGGCCGCAACACCGCAGGATGGCTTCAGGCCCTAATCTGGTTCCGGCCCGGCATGCTGAGCCTTTGGTTAATTCCTCTTCCTGGTGGGAAATGAGAGTTAAATTTGCCCGTCCAGACACCTCCAGCTAGCCTCTCATTGGTTCTCGCTATTCCTGTTCATCTTCCGCAGAAATTGCAAACTGGGCCAAACAGGAGGTTAAAGGGACTGACTCTCCAAGTGGGGAGAGTGTTAGTAAAGCGTCTGGAATGTTGCACCCGAGTACCAGGGGAGGAAAACTGAGACATATTTAAACACGTCTCCCGATCACATGGTTGATCATACTCTAGGTTCCACATGCATGTTTTAGCTGAAGGAAGAATACCTTAAACCTGGGTAGTTGAAACCCGTGGAATGGGTACCATGCAATATGACTTCAAAGGGTCTTCATTTGCTCACCGCACCTCTCCAATCCTATCACTGCTACGTTTATGCCCCTGTACACATGCTTGATTCTCTTTCGGAGACATAGCAATCCATAGGTTTTAAGATACTTACTAGTCAGGTACATTCTTAGGCGTTTAATATGGGGTGTTGAGTCCATTTCGTTGAGCAAGGAGTAGCTCTTGTCTATTCCATATTTGGCTTAAGGAACTTTATCTGTGCTCATTTCAATCTCTGGTTTTATGCAGCACCCCAACTCACCTTTACCCTTAAGCAAGAATAAGTTGGTTTTCTAAATTTGAGACCCTGTTCTGTTCTGTAATTCAGTTCCTGTGTAGCCAAGTTTACATTCCGTGTATTACTGATATCTTATGATGTTTCTTTTTCTGTGTGACTTATTTCAGTTAGAATCATCGTACCTGAATCCACTCATTGTGCTGCTAAGGGCCTGATGACACAGATTTCATTGCTGAGTGATATTGCTTTGTAAGTAAATACCACAACTTCTTTATCCATTTTTCACTTTCTGCGATGTTGAACTTGTACTGTAAACGAGGTTCTTGTAAACAGAGGCGTCCCAAACTTTGGGGTGGCTGTGTCTTTTTGATTTTAATTTCCCTAAGCTATAGGACCATAAGTGGAAGTGCCCTAGGCTCTGTTGCTTTGTTTTTTAGATGTTTCAGGAAACACCATACACTTCTCCCAAGTGTCTGTTGGCAATTTACATCCCGCCCATCAGCATAACAAGGCTCCCAGTTCTCAATGGCCTGTTGCCTTTCTGGATTTTACACTTTTTTCAGATGGCCCTTTTGGCCGGGGGGAAGTGAGACTTCATTGTAGTGCAGATTTCCTTTGCAAGCTTGCTTGGTTGGCCAAAAAGGGCGTATGCGTTTTTTCCTGAATATATTCAGGAAAAAACGCATACGCCCTTTTTGGCCAAGTGCATCATTGTGGACGTTCTGCCTCTTTTCCTATGCTTTCAATGCAATTCCAGTCTACCTCCTGAAATCGGTTTCCTGCAATTCTGCCCCGCTTTCAAGTCCTCTTGGCAGCCTTACTTCAGTCTATTTTTGGACGATAGCTGTCATTTATAACTCTGCAGGTTTGTGAATTACAGTGCCCCTGAGCTCCTTTCCTCAACTCTCTTTCTTGTGAGCTGGCCGCAGCACCGCAGGATGGCTTCAGGCCCTAATCTGGTTCCGGCCCGGCATGCTGAGCCTTTGGTTAATTCCTCTTCCTGGTGGGAAATGAGAGTTAAATTTGCCCGTCCAGACACCTCCAGCTAGCCTCTCATTGGTTCTCGCTATTCCTGTTCATCTTCCGCAGAAATTGCAAACTGGGCCAAACAGGAGGTTAAAGGGACTGACTCTCCAAGTGGGGAGAGTGTTAGTAAAGCGTCTGGAATGTTGCACCCGAGTACCAGGGGAGGAAAACTGAGACATATTTGAACACGTCTCCCGATCACATGGTTGATCATACTCTAGGTTCCACATGCATGTTTTAGCTGAAGGAAGAATACCTTAAACCTGTGTATTTGAAACCCGTGGAATGGGTACCATGCAATATGATTTCAAAGGGTCTTCATTTGCTCACCGAACCTCTCCAATCCTATCACTGCTGCGTTTATGCCCCTGTACACATGCTTGATTCTCTTTCGGAGACATAGCAATCCATAGGTTTTAAGATACTTACTAGTCTGGTACATTCTTAGGCGTTTAATATGGGGTGTTGAGTCCATTTCGTTGAGCAAGGAGTAGCTCTTGTCTATTCCATATTTGGCTTAAGGAACTTTATCTGTGCTCATTTCAATCTCTGGTTTTATGCAGCACCCCAACTCACCTTTACCCTTAAGCAAGCATAAGTTGTTTTTCTAAATTTGAGACCCTGTTCTGTTCTGTAATTCAGTTCCTGTGTAGCCAAGTTTACATTCCGTGTATTACTGATATCTTATGATGTTTCTTTTTCTGTGTGACTTATTTCAGTTAGAATCATCATACCTGAATCCACTCATTGTGCTGCTAAGGGCCTGATGACACAGATTTCATTGCTGAGTGATATTGCTTTGTAAGTAAATACCACAACTTCTTTATCCATTTTTCACTTTCTGCGATGTTGAACTTGTACTGTAAACGAGGTTCTTGTAAACAAAGCCGTTCCAAACTTTGGGGTGGCTGTGTCTTTTTGATTTTAATTTCCCTAAGCTATAGGACCATAAGTGGAAGTGCCCTAGGCTCTGTTGCTTTGTTTTTTAGATGTTTCAGGAAACACCATACACTTCTCCCAAGTGGTTGTTGGCAATTTACATCCCGCCCATCAGCATAACAAGGCTCCCAGTTCTCCATGGCCTGTCCTGCCTTTCTGGATTTTACAGTTTTTTCAGATGGCCCTTTTGACCGGGGGGAAGTGAGACTTCATTGTAGTGCAGATTTCCTTTGCAAGCTTGCTTGGTTGGCCAAAAAGGGCGTATGCGTTTTTTCCTGAATATATTCAGGAAAAAACGCATACGCCCTTTTTGGCCAAGTGCATCATTGTGGACGTTCTGCCTCTTTTCCTATGCTTTCAATGCAATTCCAGTCTACCTCCTGAAATCGGTTTCCTGCAATTCTGCCCCGCTTTCAAGTCCTCTTGGCAGCCTTACTTCAGTCTATTTTTGGACGATAGCTGTCATTTATAACTCTGCAGGTTTGTGCATTACAGTGCCCCTGAGCTCCTTTCTTCAACTCGCTTTCTTTTGAGCTGGCCGCAACACCGCAGGATGGCTTCAGGCCCTAATCTGGTTCCGGTACGGCACGCTGAGCCTTTGGTTATTTCCTCTTCCTGGTGGGAAATGAGAGTTAAATTTGCCCGTCCAGACACCTCCAGCTAGTCTCTCATTGGTTCTCGCTATTCCTGTTCATCTTCCGCAGAAATTGCAAACTGGGCCAAACAGGAGGTTAAAGGCGCTGACTCTCCAAGTGGGGAGAGTGTTAGTAAAGCGTCTGGAATGTTGCACCCAGTTCCAGGGGAGGAAAACTGAGACATATTTGAACACGTCTCCCGATCACATGGTTGATCATACTCTAGGTTCCACATGCATGTTTTAGCTGAAGGAAGAATACCTTAAACCTGTGTAGTTGAAACCCGTGGAATGGGTACCATGCAATATGACTTCAAAGGGTCTTCATTTGCTCACCGAACCTCTCCAATCCTATCACTGCTGCATTTATGCCCCTGTACACATGCTTGATTCTCTTTCGGAGACATAGCAATCCATATGTTTTAAGATACTTACTAGTCAGCTACATTCTTAGGCGTTTAATATGCGGTGTTGAGTCCATTTCGTTGAGCAAGGAGTAGCTCTTGTCTATTCCATATTTGGCTTAAGGAACTTTATCTGTGCTCTGCCGGGGACCAGCCCCAGCTGAACAGGATTCACCCAAAGGGGAAGACGGAGTCGGCGTGGACAGAACTCAAGACACCTCTTCTTGGGTGCAAGGATCTGACAAATTTATTTTCAAGATTCCAAAAGCTTTTATATTATAAAGTGATCTCATTTTCAAATTCAACATCCTCATTTCCACGCCAAAAACTCCCCCACATAGGTCACAAAACAAAGGTAATTTACATCAGCAGATTGATTAAAACAGGTTAGGTAATTTTCCCATCGCCCAGAGTCTCTTTCTTCTCCTGTGGTTAATCACATGTTGGTCACATCTACGTCAGGAACACAGTCTGTGGTTTCATCGTCTTCTTTAGAAAATTAGATGTTCTTGTACCTATATGTTCTTGTTCAATCAGCCAACTATTCAAAGCACAAACTCAAGCACATTATTCTTTTAACAATTGTAAATATTTATAGACTATTTTCTTCTACCTTCATAATCAAAACAAGGCACTAAATTATACAAAAAACAATTCTACTTATAAAAGGCTACCAAGTAGCCTACTCTATCTAATTTATTATGTACCCACTGTAGCATAAAACCTTCCCACCACCATACCCAAAAATTTCCTAACCTACAATAGTAATCAAAACAATCAAAACAATACACATCATTTTTTATACTTCTAAAAAACCATGGGAGCGGACATTGTACCGTAAACTCATTGATTAAACCCACTGTTGCATAAAACCTTGTCACCATACCCAGGTATTTCCCAGCATGTTTATAACTCCACTGGGAGGCCATAACTCTTGCAATTTTTCTTTTAAAGTACAAAGCTGCTGCAGAAATGTTCCCACCATTATATTTCCCCAACAAATATAATCATTAAAGGAGCCAAAGTAGCTATAATCCTTCTCTTGATTTTTACCCTAAATTGGGGTCTTTCCTAAACCCCTGCATTAAAACTATACATTTTTCCCAACACCAAAAGCAATCCTATAAAAATCACCTTAGGCAAAGGCAGGGAAAAACACAGAGAAAAGCTATGGTTCACGGAGGAAATGGGAAACAGAGCCCTGCTGCGGTGGAAGAGCAGTTGCCATTGGCCAGGTCTCTGGTCTGCTACCTGGGTTCTCATCTGAGCTGGGCGTGGGAAGCGAAGCAGCCATGGGGACAAGAGACCTCTCTCAAAAGGGGTGAGGGTTCAGGCTCCTGCAAAGTTGGGGGGGTGAGGGTCTATGCCCCACCTCTGTTGGCCCCCAAGTTCTCTCCTGATGGCCCCTCTGCGACTGTGCCTGTCTTAGGTTGTTCCTTCCCTGAGGAATCTTACCCGTCTCTGGCTAACCAGCCATCCTCCGGGGCCAAGCAGGGAGATGTGAGGTGTGCGAGTGAGCGAGGTGCAGCGCCCCCAGAGAAGGTCAGTTGTCTGTCACCTTGGTAGCCTATGCCCCCGTGGCCTCCACGCCCAGCACCTGCCCTGGGATTCCCTCACCAACTGGCGGGGCCCCGGCTCTGATCACATGTCTTTGGGAACCCAGGTTTCTCCTCCAGAGAGGGCCCAGCTTACAGCACTGGGCAAGAGAGGCCAATTGCACGGCACCAGCCACCAGGAGGCCTTAACCTCAGTGTGGGCAGAAAAGCCCAGGCATCAGCCCTGGGCTAGGAGACTGTGAGAAGAGAGCGCCTCTTGGCAAAAGGGCAAGAGGGGCCGTTGCAGGACAGAGAAAGGAAGAACTTTCATCAGCAGGAAGTCCCAGGGAGGAAGGGCTTTCTCTGCCCAGGGATACCAGGCTCTTGGCTCAAAGCAACTCCATGTGTGGGGCATGATTTGGAAAAAAGCTTTGTTTTTCCATATTTATGTCTGACAGCACCAGCTTTGCAGAGGAGAGCTTTGCTTCTCCATATTTATACCCGATAGCACCAACTTTGCTTGATACTATGGGTCTCGTCTGTGCTGTGACTCAAAGGCACTTCCTATATGGCTCCCGACAGTGCTCATTTCAATCTCTGGTTTTATGCAGCACCCCAACTCACCTTTCCCCTTAAGCAAGCATAAGTTGTTTTTCTAAATTTGAGACCCTGTTCTGTTCTGTAATTCAGTTCCTGTGTAGCCAAGTTTACATTCCGTGTATTACTGATATCTTATGATGTTTCTTTTTCTGTGTGACTTATTTCAGTTAGAATCATCATACCTGAATCCACTCATTGTGCTGCTAAGGGCCTGATGACATAGATTTCATTGCTGAGTGATATTGCTTTGTAAGTGAATACCACAACTTCTTTATCCATTTTTCACTTTCTGCGATGTTGAACTTGTACTGTAAACGAGGTTCTTGTAAACAGAGCCGTTCCAAACTTTGGGGTGGCTGTGTCTTTTTGAATTTAATTTCCCTAAGCTATAGGACCATAAGTGGCAGTGCCCTAGGCTCTGTTGCTTTGTTTTTTAGATGTTTCAGGAAACACCATACACTTCTCCCAAGTGTCTGTTGGCAATTTACATCCCGCCCATCAGCATAACAAGGCTCCCAGTTCTCCATGGCCTGTTGCCTTTCTGGATTTTACACTTTTTTCAGATGGCCCTTTTGACCGGGGGGAAGTGAGACTTCATTGTAGTGCAGATTTCCTTTGCAAGCTTGCTTGGTTGGCCAAAAAGGGCGTATGCGTTTTTTCCTGAATATATTCAGGATAAAACGCATACGCCCTTTTTGGCCAAGTGCATCATTGTGGACGTTCTGCCTCTTTTCCTATGCTTTCAATGCAATTCCAGTCTACCTCCTGAAATCGGTTTCCTGCAATTCTGCCCCGCTTTCAAGTCCTCTTGGCAGCCTTACTTCAGTCTATTTTTGGACGATAGCTGTCATTTATAACTCTGCAGGTTTGTGAATTACAGTGCCCCTGAGCTCCTTTCTTCAACTCGCTTTCTTGTGACCTGCCGCAACACCGCAGGATGGCTTCAGGCCCTAATCTGGTTCCGGCCCGGCATGCTGAGCCTTTGGTTAATTCCTCTTCCTGGTGGGAAATGAGAGTTAAATTTGCCCGTCCAGACACCTCCAGCTAGCCTCTCATTGGTTCTCGCTATTCCTGTTCATCTTCCGCAGAAATTGCAAACTGGGCCAAACAGGAGGTTAAAGGGACTGACTCTCCAAGTCGGGAGAGTGTTAGTAAAGCGTCTGGAATGTTGCACCCGAGTACTAGGGGAGGAAAACTGAGACATATTTGAACACGTCTCCCAATCACATGGTTGATCATACTCTAGGTTCCACATGCATGTTTTAGCTGAAGGAAGAATACCTTAAACCTGGGTAGTTGAAACCCGTGGAATGGGTACCATGCAATATGACTTCAAAGGGTCTTCATTTGCTCACCGAACCTCTCCAATCCTATCCCTGCTGCGTTTATGCCCCTGTACACATGCTTGATTCTCTTTCGGAGACATAGCAATCCATAGGTTTTAAGATACTTACTAGTCAGGAACATTCTTAGGCGTTTAATATGGGGTGTTGAGTCCATTTCGTTGAGCAAGGAGTAGCTCTTGTCTATTCCATATTTGGCTTAAGGAACTTTATCTGTGCTCATTGCAATCTCTGGTTTTATGCAGCACCCCAACTCACCTTTACCCTTAAGCAAGAATAAGTTGGTTTTCTAAATTTGAGACCCTGTTCTGTTCTGTAATTCAGTTCCTGTGTAGCCAAGTTTACATTCCGTGTATTACTGATATCTTATGATGTTTCTTTTTCTGTGTGACTTATTTCAGTTAGAATCATCATACCTGAATCCACTCATTGTGCTGCTAAGGGCCTGATGACACAGATTTCATTGCTGAGTGATATTGCTTTGTAAGTAAATACCACAACTTCTTTATCCATTTTTCACTTTCTGCGATGTTGAACTTGTACTGTAAACGAGGTTCTTGTAAACAGAGCCGTTCCAAACTTTGGGGTGGCTGTGTCTTTTTGATTTTAATTTCCCTAAGCTATAGGACCATAAGTGGAAGTGCCCTAGGCTCTGTTGCTTTGTTTTTTAGATGTTTCCGGAAACACCATACACTTCTCCGGAGTGGTTGTTTGCAATTTACATCCCGCCCATCAGCATAACAAGGCTCCCAGTTCTCCATGGCCTGTCCTGCCTTTCTGGATTTTACACTTTTTTCAGATGGCCCTTTTGACCGGGGGGATGTGAGACTTCATTGTAGTGCAGATTTCCTTTGCAAGCTTGCTTGGTTGGCCAAAAAGGGCGTATGCGTTTTTTCCTGAATATATTCAGGAAAAAACTCATACGCTCTTTTTGGCCAAGTGCATCATTGTGGACGTTCTGCCTCTTTTCCTATGCTTTCAATGCAATTCCAGTCTACCTCCTGAAATCGGTTTCCTGCAATTCTGCCCCGCTTTCAAGTCCTCTTGGCAGCCTTACTTCAGTCTATTTTTGGACGATAGCTGTCATTTATAACTCTGCAGGTTTGTGAATTACAGTGCCCCTGAGCTCCTTTCTTCAACTCGCTTTCTTGTGACCTGGCCGCAACACCGCAGGATGGCTTCAGGCCCTAATCTGGTTCCGGCCCGGCATGCTGAGCCTTTGGTTAATTCCTCTTCCTGGTGGGAAATGAGAGTTAAATTTGCCCGTCCAGACACCTCCAGCTAGCCTCTCATTGGTTCTCGCTATTCCTGTTCATCTTCCGCAGAAATTGCAAACTGGGCCAAATAGGAGGTTAAAGGGACTGACTCTCCAAGTCGGGAGAGTGTTAGTAAAGCGTCTGGAATGTTGCACCCGAGTACTAGGGGAGGAAAACTGAGACATATTTGAACACGTCTCCCGTTCACATGGTTGATCATACTTGGGTTCCACATGCATGTTTTAGCTGAAGGAAGAATACCTTAAACCTGGAGAGTTAAGACCCGTGTAATGGGTACCATGCAATATGACTTCAAAGGGTCTTCATTTGCTCACCGAACCTCTCCAATCCTATCACTGCTGCGTTTATGCCCCTGTACACATGCTTGATTCTCTTTCGGAGACATAGCAATCCATAGGTTTTAAGATACTTACTAGTCAGGTACATTCTTAGGCGTTTAATATGCGGTGTTGAGTCCATTTCGTTGAGCAAGGAGTAGCTCTTGTCTATTCCATATTTGGCTTAAGGAACTTTATCTGTGCTCATTTCAATCTCTGGTTTTATGCAGCACCCCAACTCACCTTTACCCTTAAGCAAGCATAAGTTGGTTTTCTAAATTTGAGACCCTGTTCTGTTCTGTAATTCAGTTCCTGTGTAGCCAAGTTTCCATTCCGTGTATTACTGATATCTTATGATGTTTCTTTTTCTGTGTGACTTATTTCAGTTAGAATCATCATACCTGAATCCACTCATTGTGCTGCTAAGGGCCTGATGACACAGATTTCATTGCTGAGTGATATTGCTTTGTAAGTAAATACCACAACTTCTTTATCCATTTTTCACTTTCTGCGATGTTGAACTTGTATTGTAAACGAGGTTCTTGTAAACAGAGCCGTTCCAAACTTTGGGGTGGCTGTGTCTTTTTGATTTTAATTTCCCTAAGCTATAGGACCATAAGTGGAATTGCCCTAGGTTCTGTTGCTTTGTTTTTTAGATGTTTCAGGAAACACCATACACTTCTCCCGAGTGGTTGTTGGCAATTTACATCCCGCCCATCAGCATAACAAGGCTCCCAGTTCTCCATGGCCTGTTGCCTTTCTGGATTTTACACTTTTTTCAGATGGCCCTTTTGACCGGGGGGAAGTGAGACTTCATTGTAGTGCAGATTTCCTTTGCAAGCTTGCTTGGTTGGCCAAAAAGGGCGTATGCGTTTTTTCCTGAATATATTCAGGAAAAAACGCATACGCCCTTTTTGGCCAAGTGCATCATTGTGGACGTTCTGCCTCTTTTCCTATGCTTTCAATGCAATTCCAGTCTACCTCCTGAAATCGGTTTCCTGCAATTCTGCCCCGCTTTCAAGTCCTCTTGGCAGCCTTACTTCAGTCTATTTTTGGACGATAGCTGTCATTTATAACTCTGCAGGTTTGTGAATTACAGTGCCCCTGAGCTCCTTTCTTCAACTCGCTTTCTTGTGACCTGGCCGCAACACCGCAGGATGGCTTCAGGCCCTAATCTGGTTCCGGCACGGCACGCTGAGCCTTTGGTTAATGCCTCTTCCTGGTGGGAAATGAGAGTTAAATTTGCCCGTCCAGACACCTCCAGGTAGTCTCTCATTGGTTCTCGCTATTCCTGTTCATCTTCCGCAGAAATTGCAAACTGGGCCAAACAGGAGGTTAAAGGGACTGACTCTCCAAGTCGGGAGAGTGTTAGTAAAGCGTCTGGAATGTTGCACCCGAGTACTAGGGGAGGAAAACTGAGACATATTTGAACACGTCTCCCAATCACATGGTTGATCATACTCTAGGTTCCACATGCATGTTTTAGCTGAAGGAAGAATACCTTAAACCTGGGTAGTTGAAACCCGTGGAATGGGTACCATGCAATATGACTTCAAAGGGTCTTCATTTGCTCACCGAACCTCTCCAATCCTATCCCTGCTGCGTTTATGCCCCTGTACACATGCTTGATTCTCTTTCGGAGACATAGCAATCCATAGGTTTTAAGATACTTACTAGTCAGGAACATTCTTAGGCGTTTAATATGGGGTGTTGAGTCCATTTCGTTGAGCAAGGAGTAGCTCTTGTCTATTCCATATTTGGCTTAAGGAAATTTATCTGTGCTCATTGCAATCTCTGGTTTTATGCAGCACCCCAACTCACCTTTACCCTTAAGCAAGAATAAGTTGGTTTTCTAAATTTGAGACCCTGTTCTGTTCTGTAATTCAGTTCCTGTGTAGCCAAGTTTACATTCCGTGTATTACTGATATCTTATGATGTTTCTTTTTCTGTGTGACTTATTTCAGTTAGAATCATCATACCTGAATCCACTCATTGTGCTGCTAAGGGCCTGATGACACAGATTTCATTGCTGAGTGATATTGCTTTGTAAGTAAATACCACAACTTCTTTATCCATTTTTCACTTTCTGCGATGTTGAACTTGTACTGTAAACGAGGTTCTTGTAAACAGAGCCGTTCCAAACTTTGGGGTGGCTGTGTCTTTTTGATTTTAATTTCCCTAAGCTATAGGACCATAAGTGGAAGTGCCCTAGGCTCTGTTGCTTTGTTTTTTAGATGTTTCAGGAAACACCATACACTTCTCCGGAGTGGTTGTTTGCAATTTACATCCCGCCCATCAGCATAACAAGGCTCCCAGTTCTCCATGGCCTGTCCTGCCTTTCTGGATTTTACACTTTTTTCAGATGGCCCTTTTGACCGGGGGGATGTGAGACTTCATTGTAGTGCAGATTTCCTTTGCAAGCTTGCTTGGTTGGCCAAAAAGGGCGTATGCGTTTTTTCCTGAATATATTCAGGAAAAAACTCATACGCTCTTTTTGGCCAAGTGCATCATTGTGGACGTTCTGCCTCTTTTCCTATGCTTTCAATGCAATTCCAGTCTACCTCCTGAAATCGGTTTCCTGCAATTCTGCCCCGCTTTCAAGTCCTCTTGACAGCCTTACTTCAGTCTATTTTGGATGATAGCTGTCATTTATAACTCTGCAGATTTGTGAATTACAGTGCCCCTGAGCTCCTTTCTTCAACTTGCTTTCTTGTGACCTGGCCGCAACACCGCAGGATGGCTTCAGGCCCTAATCTGGTTCCGGCACGGCACACTGAGCCTTTGGTTATTTCCTTTTCCTGGTGGGAAATGAGAGTTAAATTTGCCCGTCCAGACACCTCCAGCTAGTCTCTCATTGGTTCTCGCTATTCCTGTTCATCTTCCGCAGAAATTGCAAACTGGGCCAAACAGGAGGTTAAAGGCGCTGACTCTCCAAGTGGGGAGAGTGTTAGTAAAGCGTCTGGAATGTTGCACCCGAGTACCAGGGGAGGAAAACTGAGACATATTTGAACACGTCTCCCGTTCACATGGTTGATCATACCTGGGTTCCACATGCATGTTTTAGCTGAAGGAAGAATACCTTAAACCTGGGTAGTTGAGACCCGTGGAATGGGTACCATGCAATATGACTTCAAAGGGTCTTCATTTGCTCACCGAACCTCTCCAATCCTATCACTGCTGCGTTTATGCCCCTGTACACATGCTTGATTCTCTTTTGGAGACATAGCAATCCATAGGTTTTAAGATACTTACTAGTCAGGTACATTCTTAGGCGTTTAATATGCGGTGTTGAGTCCATTTCGTTGAGCAAGGAGTAGCTCTTGTCTATTCCATATTTGACTTAAGGAACTTTATCTGTGCTCATTTCAATCTCTGGTTTTATGCAGCACCCCAACTCACCTTTCCCCTTAAGCAGGCATAAGTTGGTTTTCTAAATTTGAGACCCTGTTCTGTTCTGTAATTCAGTTCCTGTGTAGCCAAGTTTACATTCCGTGTATTACTGATATCTTATGATGTTTCTTTTTCTGTGTGACTTACTTCAGTTAGAATCATCATACCTGAATCCACTCATTGTGCTGCTAAGGGCCTGATGACACAGATTTCATTGCTGAGTGATATTGCTTTGTAAGTAAATACCACAACTTCTTTATCCATTTTTCACTTTCTGCGATGTTGAACTTGTACTGTAAACGAGGTTCTTGTAAACAGAGCCGTTCCAAACTTTAGGGTGGCTGTGTCTTTTTGATTTTAATTTCCCTAATCTATAGGACCATAAGTGGAAGTGCCCTAGGTTCTGTTGCTTTGTTTTTTAGATGTTTCAGGAAACACCATACACTTCTCCCGAGTGGTTGTTGGCAATTTACATCCCGCCCATCAGCATAACAAGGCTCCCAGTTCTCCATGGCCTGTCCTGCCTTTCTGGATTTTACACTTTTTTCAGATGGCCCTTTTGACCGGGGGGAAGTGAGACTTCATTGTAGTGCAGATTTCCTTTGCAAGCTTGCTTGGTTGGCCAAAAAGGGCGTATGCGTTTTTTCCTGAATATATTCAGGAAAAAACGCATACGCCCTTTTTGGCCAAGTGCATCATTGTGGACGTTCTGCCTCTTTTCCTATGCTTTCAATGCAATTCCAGTCTACCTCCTGAAATCGGTTTCCTGCAATTCTGCCCCGCTTTCAAGTCCTCTTGGCAGCCTTACTTCAGTCTATTTTGGATGATAGCTGTCATTTATAACTCTGCAGGTTTGTGAATTACAGTGCCCCTGAGCTCCTTTCTTCAACTTGCTTTCTTGTGACCTGGCCGCAACACCGCAGGATGGCTTCAGGCCCTAATCTGGTTCCGGCACGGCACGCTGAGCCTTTGGTTATTTCCTTTTCCTGGTGGGAAATGAGAGTTAAATTTGCCCGTCCAGACACCTCCAGCTAGTCTCTCATTGGTTCTCGCTATTCCTGTTCATCTTCCGCAAAAATTGCAAACTGGGCCAAACAGGAGGTTAAAGGCGCTGACTCTCCAAGTGGGGAGAGTGTTAGTAAAGCGTCTGGAATGTTGCACCCGAGTACCAGGGGAGGAAAACTGAGACATATTTGAACACGTCTCCCTTTCACATGGTTGATCATACTTGGGTTCCACATGCATGTTTTAGCTGAAGGAAGAATACCTTAAACCTGGAGAGTTGAGACCCGTGTAATGGGTACCATGCAATATGACTTCAAAGGGTCTTCATTTGCTCACCGAACCTCTCCAATCCTATCACTGCTGCGTTTATGCCCCTGTACACATGCTTGATTCTCTTTCGGAGACATAGCAATCCATAGATTTTAAGATACTTACTAGTCAGGTACATTCTTAGGCGTTTAATATGCGGTGTTGAGTCCATTTCGTTGAGCAAGGAGTAGCTCTTGTCTATTCCATATTTGGCTTAAGGAACTTTATCTGTGCTCATTTCAATCTCTGGTTTTATGCAGCAACCCAACTCACCTTTCCCCTTAAGCAAGCATAAGTTGGTTTTCTAAATTTGAGAACCTGTTCTGTTTTGGAATTCAGTTCCTGTGTAGCCAAGTTTACATTCCGTGTATTAGTGATATCTTATGATGTTTCTTTTTCTGTGTGACTTATTTCAGTTAGAATCATCGTACCTGAATCTACTCATTATGCTGCTACGGGCCTGATGACATAGATTTCATTGCTGAGTGACACTGCATTGTACGTAAGTACCACAAGTTCTTTATCCATTTTTCACTTTCTGGGATGTTGAACTTGTACTGTAAACGAGGTTCTTGTAAACAGAGCCGTTCCAAACTTTGGGGTGGCTGTGTCTTTTTTATTTTAATTTCCCTAAGCTATAGGACCATAAGTGGAAGTGCCCTAGGCTCTGTTGCTTTGTTTTTTAGATGTTTCAGGAAACACCATACACTTCTCCCAAGTGTCTGTTGGCAATTTACATCCCGCCCATCAGCATAACAAGGCTCCCAGTTCTCAATGGCCTGTTGCCTTTCTGGATTTTACACTTTTTTCAGATGGCCCTTTAGACCGGGGGGAAGTGAGACTTCATTGTAGTGCAGATTTCCTTTGCAAGCTTGCTTGGTTGGCCAAAAAGGGCGTATGCGTTTTTTCCTGAATATATTCAGGAAAAAACGCATATGCCCTTTTTGGCCAAGTGCATCATTGTGGACGTTCTGCCTCTTTTCCTATGCTTTCAATGCAATTCCAGTCTACCTCCTGAAATCGGTTTCCTGCAATTCTGCCCCGCTTTCAAGTCCTCTTGGCAGCCTTACTTCAGTCTATTTTTGGACGATAGCTGTCATTTATAACTCTGCAGGTTTGTGAATTACAGTGCCCCTGAGCTCCTTTCTTCAACTCGCTTTCTTGTGACCTGGCCGCAACACCGCAGGATGGCTTCAGGCCCTAATCTGGTTCTGGCCCGGCACGCTGAGCCTTTGGTTAATTCCTCTTCCTGGTGGGAAATGAGAGTTAAATTTGCCCGTCCAGACACCTCCAGCTAGTCTCTCATTGGTTCTCGCTATTCCTGTTCATCTTCCGCAGAAATTGCAAACTGGGCCAAACAGGAGGTTAAAGGGACTGACTCTCCAAGTCGGGAGAGTGTTAGTAAAGCGTCTGGAATGTTGCACCCGAGTACCAGGGTACGAAAACTGAGACATATTTGAACACGTCTCCCGATCACATGGTTGATCATACTCTAGGTTCCACATGCATGTTTTAGCTGAAGGAAGAATACCTTAAACCTGGGTAGTTGAAACCCGTGGAATGGGTACCATGCAATATGACTTCAAAGGGTCTTCATTTGTTCACCGAACCTCTCCAATCCTATCACTGCTGCGTTTATGCCCCTGTACACATGCTTGATTCTCTTTCGGAGACATAGCAATCCATAGGTTTTAAGATACTTACTAGTCAGGAACATTCTTAGGCGTTTAATATGGGGTGTTGAGTCCATTTCGTTGAGCAAGGAGTAGCTCTTGTCTATTCCATATTTGGCTTAAGGAACTTTATCTGTGCTCATTGCAATCTCTGGTTTTATGCAGCACCCCAACTCACCTTTACCCTTAAGCAAGCATAAGTTGTTTTTCTAAATTTGAGACCCTGTTCTGTTCTGTAATTCAGTTCCTGTGTAGCCAAGTTTCCATTCCCTGTATTACTGATATCTTATGATGTTTCTTTTTCTGTGTGACTTATTTCAGTTAGAATCATCATACCTGAATCCACTCATTGTGCTGCTAAGGGCCTGATGACACAGATTTCATTGCTGAGTGATATTGCTTTGTAAGTAAATACCACAACTTCTTTATCCATTTTTCACTTTCTGCGATGTTGAACTTGTACTGTAAACGAGGTTCTTGTAAACAGAGCCGTTCCAAACTTTGGGGTGGCTGTGTCTTTTTGATTTTAATTTCCCTAAGCTATAGGACCATAAGTGGAAGTGCCCTAGGTTCTGTTGCTTTGTTTTTTAGATGTTTCAGGAAACACCATACACTTCTCCCGAGTGGTTGTTGGCAATTTACATCCCGCCCATCAGCATAACAAGGCTCCCAGTTCTCCATGGCCTGTCCTGCCTTTCTGGATTTTACACTTTTTTCAGATGGCCCTTTTGACCGGGGGGAAGTGAGACTTCATTGTAGTGCAGATTTCCTTTGCAAGCTTGCTTGGTTGGCCAAAAAGGGCGTATGCGTTTTTTCCTGAATATATTCAGGAAAAAACGCATACGCCCTTTTTGGCCAAGTGCATCATTGTGGACGTTCTACCTCTTTTCCTATGCTTTCAATGCAATTCCAGTTTACCTCCTGAAATCGGTTTCCTGCAATTTTGCCCCGCTTTCAAGTCCTCTTGGCAGCCTTACTTCAGTATATTTTTGGACGATAGCTGTCATTTATAACTGCAGGTTTGTGAATTACAGTGCCCCTGAGCTCCTTTCTTCAACTCGGTTTCTTTTGAGCTGGCCGCAACACCGCAGGATGGCTTCAGGCCCTAATCTGGTTCCGGTTCGGAACGCTGAGCCTTTGGTTATTTCCTCTTCCTGTTGTGAAATGAGAGTTAAATTTGCCCGTCCAGACACCTCCAGCTAACCTCTCATTGGTTCTCGCTATTCCTGTTCATCTTCCGCAGAAATTGCAAACTGTGCCAAACAGGAGGTTAAAGGCGCTGACTCTCCAAGTGGGGAGAGTGTTAGTAAAGCGTCTGGAATGTTGCACCCGAGTACCACGGGAGGAAAACTGAGACATATTTGAACACGTCTCCCGATCACATGGTTGATCATACTCTGGGTTCCACATGCATGTTTTAGCTGAAGGAAGAATACCTAAAACCTCGGTAGTTGATACCCGTGGAATGGGTACCATGCAATATGACTTCAAAGGGTCTTCATTTGCTCACCGAACCTCTCCAATCCTATCACTGCTGCGTTTATGCCCCTGTACACATGCTTGATTCTCTTTCGGAGACATAGCAATCCATAGGTTTTAAGATACTTACTAGTCAGGTACATTCTTAGGCGTTTAATATGCGGTGTTGAGTCCATTTCTTTGAGCAAGGGGTAGCTCTTGTCTATTCCATATTTGACTTAAGGAACTTTATCTGTGCTCATTTCAATCTCTGGTTTTATGCAGCACCCCAACTCACCTTTCCCCTTAAGCAAGCATAAGTTGGTTTTCTAAATTTGAGACCCTGTTCTGTTCTGTAATTCATTTCCTGTGTAGTCAAGTTTACATTCCATGTATTACTGATATCTTATGATGTTTCTTTTTCTGTGTGACTTATTTCAGTTAGAATCATCATACCTGAATCCACTCATTGTGCTGCTAAGGGCCTGATGACACAGATTTCATTGCTGAGTGATATTGCTTTCTAAGTAAATACCACAACTTCTTTATCCATTTTTCACTTTCTGTGATGTTGAACTTGTACTGTAAACGAGGTTCTTGTAAACAGAGCCGTTCCAAACTTTGGGGTGGCTGTGTCTTTTTGATTTTAATTTCCCTAAGCTATAGGACCATAAGTGGAAGTGCCCTAGGTTCTGTTGCTTTGTTTTTTAGATGTTTCAGGAAATACCATACACTTCTCCCGAGTGGTTGTTGGCAATTTACATCCCGCCCATCAGCATAACAAGGCTCCCAGTTCTCCATGGCCTGTCCTGCCTTTCTGGATTTTACACTTTTTTCAGATGGCCCTTTTGACCGGGGGGAAGTGAGACTTCATTGTAGTGCAGATTTCCTTTGCAAGCTTGCTTGGTTGGCCAAAAAGGGCGTATGCGTTTTTTCCTGAATATATTCAGGAAGAAACGCATACGCCCTTTTTGGCCAAGTGCATCATTGTGGACGTTCTGCCTCTTTTCCTATGCTTTCAATGCAATTCCAGTCTACCTCCTGAAATCGGTTTCCTGCAATTCTGCCCCACTTTCAAGTCCTCTTGGCAGCCTTACTTCAGTCTATTTTGGATGATAGCTGTCATTTATAACTCTGCAGGTTTGTGAATTACAGTGCCCCTGAGCTCCTTTCTTCAACTCGCTTTCTTGTGACCTGGCCGCAACACCGCAGGATGGCTTCAGGCCCTAATCTGGTTCCGGCACGGCACGCTGAGCCTTTGGTTATTTCCTTTTCCTGGTGGGAAATGAGAGTTAAATTTGCCCGTCCAGACACCTCCAGCTAGTCTCTCATTGGTTCTCGCTATTCCTGTTCATCTTCCGCAAAAATTGCAAACTGGGCCAAACAGGAGGTTAAAGGCGCTGACTCTTCAAGTGGGGAGAGTGTTAGTACAGCGTCTGGAATGTTGCACCCGAGTACCAGGGGAGGAAAACTGAGACATATTTGAACACGTCTCCCGTTCACATGGTTGATCATACTTGGGTTCCACATGCATGTTTTAGCTGAAGGAAGAATACCTTAAACCTGGAGAGTTGAGACCCGTGTAATGGGTACCATGCAATATGACTTCAAAGGGTCTTCATTTGCTCACCGAACCTCTCCAATCCTATCACTGCTGCGTTTATGCCCCTGTACACATGCTTGATTCTCTTTCGGAGACATAGCAATCCATAGATTTTAAGATACTTACTAGTCAGGTACATTCTTAGGCGTTTAATATGCGGTGTTGAGTCCATTTCGTTGAGCAAGGAGTAGCTCTTGTCTATTCCATATTTGGCTTAAGGAACTTTATCTGTGCTCATTTCAATCTCTGGTTTTATGCAGCAACCCAACTCACCTTTCCCCTTAAGCAAGCATAAGTTGGTTTTCTAAATTTGAGAACCTGTTCTGTTTTGGAATTCAGTTCCTGTGTAGCCAAGTTTACATTCCGTGTATTAGTGATATCTTATGATGTTTCTTTTTCTGTGTGACTTATTTCAGTTAGAATCATCGTACCTGAATCTACTCATTATGCTGCTACGGGCCTGATGACATAGATTTCATTGCTGAGTGACACTGCATTGTACGTAAGTACCACAAGTTCTGTATCCATTTTTCACTTTCTGGGATGTTGAACTTGTACTGTAAACGAGGTTCTTGTAAACAGAGCCGTTCCAAACTTTGGGGTGGCTGTGTCTTTTTGATTTTAATTTCCCTAAGCTATAGGACCATAAGTGGAAGTGCCCTAGGCTCTGTTGCTTTGTTTTTTAGATGTTTCAGGAAACACCATACACTTCTCCCAAGTGTCTGTTGGCAATTTACATCCCGCCCATCAGCATAACAAGGCTCCCAGTTCTCAATGGCCTGTTGCCTTTCTGGATTTTACACTTTTTTCAGATGGCCCTTTTGACCGGGGGGAAGTGAGACTTCATTGTAGTGCAGATTTCCTTTGCAAGCTTGCTTGGTTGGCCAAAAAGGGCGTATGCGTTTTTTCCTGAATATATTCAGGAAAAAACGCATACGCCCTTTTTGGCCAAGTGCATCATTGTGGACGTTCTGCCTCTTTTCCTATGCTTTCAATGCAATTCCAGTCTACCTCCTGAAATCGGTTTCCTGCAATTCTGCCCCGCTTTCAAGTCCTCTTGGCAGCCTTACTTCAGTCTATTTTTGGACGATAGCTGTCATTTATAACTCTGCAGGTTTGTGAATTACAGTGCCCCTGAGCTCCTTTCTTCAACTCGCTTTCTTGTGACCTGGCCGCAACACCGCAGGATGGCTTCAGGCCCTAATCTGGTTCCGGCCCGGCACGCTGAGCCTTTGGTTAATTCCTCTTCCTGGTGGGAAATGAGAGTTAAATTTGCCCGTCCAGACACCTCCAGCTAGTCTCTCATTGGTTCTCGCTATTCCTGTTCATCTTCCGCAGAAATTGCAAACTGGGCCAAACAGGAGGTTAAAGGGACTGACTCTCCAAGTCGGAAGAGTGTTAGTAAAGCGTCTGGAATGTTGCACCCGAGTACCAGGGTACGAAAACTGAGACATATTTGAACACGTATCCCGATCACATGGTTGATCATACTCTAGGTTCCACATGCATGTTTTAGCTGAAGGAAGAATACCTTAAACCTGGGTAGTTGAAACCCGTGGAATGGGTACCATGCAATATGACTTCAAAGGGTCTTCATTTGCTCACCGAACCTCTCCAATCCTATCACTGCTGCGTTTATGCCCCTGTACACATGCTTGATTCTCTTTCGGAGACATAGCAATCCATAGGTTTTAAGATACTTACTAGTCAGGAACATTCTTAGGCGTTTAATATGGGGTGTTGAGTCCATTTCGTTGAGCAAGGAGTAGCTCTTGTCTATTCCATATTTGGCTTAAGGAACTTTATCTGTGCTCATTGCAATCTCTGGTTTTATGCAGCACCCCAACTCACCTTTACCCTTAAGCAAGCATAAGTTGTTTTTCTAAATTTGAGACCCTGTTCTGTTCTGTAATTCAGTTCCTGTGTAGCCAAGTTTCCATTCCCTGTATTACTGATATCTTATGATGTTTCTTTTTCTGTGTGACTTATTTCAGTTAGAATCATCATACCTGAATCCACTCATTGTGCTGCTAAGGGCCTGATGACACAGATTTCATTGCTGAGTGATATTGCTTTGTAAGTAAATACCACAACTTCTTTATCCATTTTTCACTTTCTGCGATGTTGAACTTGTACTGTAAACGAGGTTCTTGTAAACAGAGCCGTTCCAAACTTTGGGGTGGCTGTGTCTTTTTGATTTTAATTTCCCTAAGCTATAGGGCCATAAGTGGAAGTGCCCTAGGTTCTGTTGCTTTGTTTTTTAGATGTTTCAGGAAACACCATACACTTCTCCCGAGTGGTTGTTGGCAATTTACATCCCGCCCATCAGCATAACAAGGTTCCCAGTTCTCCATGGCCTGTCCTGCCTTTCTGGATTTTACACTTTTTTCAGATGGCCTTTTTGACCGGGGGGAAGTGAGACTTCATTGTAGTGCAGATTTCCTTTGCAAGCTTGCTTGGTTGGCCAAAAAGGGCGTATGCGTTTTTTCCTGAATATATTCAGGAAAAAACGCATACGCCCTTTTTGGCCAAGTGCATCATTGTGGACGTTCTACCTCTTTTCCTATGCTTTCAATGCAATTCCAGTCTACCTCCTGAAATCGGTTTCCTGCAATTTTGCCCCGCTTTCAAGTCCTCTTGGCAGCCTTACTTCAGTATATTTTTGGACGATAGCTGTCATTTATAACTGCAGGTTTGTGAATTACAGTGCCCCTGAGCTCCTTTCTTTAACTCGGTTTCTTTTGAGCTGGCCGCAACACCGCAGGATGGCTTCAGGCCCTAATCTGGTTCCGGTACGGAACGCTGAGCCTTTGGTTATTTCCTCTTCCTGGTGGGAAATGAGAGTTAAATTTGCCCGTCCAGACACCTCCAGCTAGCCTCTCATTGGTTCTCGCTATTCCTGTTCATCTTCCGCAGAAATTGCAAACTGTGCCAAACAGGAGGTTAAAGGCGCTGACTCTCCAAGTGGGGAGAGTGTTAGTAAAGCGTCTGGAATGTTGCACCCGAGTACCAGGGGAGGAAAACTGAGACATATTTGAACACGTCTCCCGTTCACATGGTTTATCATACTTGGGTTCCACATGCATGTTTTAGCTGAAGGAAGAATACCTTAAACCTGGAGAGTTGAGACCCGTGTAATGGGTACCATGCAATATGACTTCAAAGGGTCTTCATTTGCTCACCGAACCTCTCCAATCCTATCACTGCTGCGTTTATGCCCCTGTACACATGCTTGATTCTCTTTTGGAGACATAGCAATCCATAGGTTTTACGATACTTACTAGTCAGGTACATTCTTAGGCGTTTAATATGCGGTGTTGAGTCCATTTCGTTGAGCAAGGAGTAGCTCTTGTCTATTTCATATTTGACTTAAGGAACTTTATCTGTGCTCATTTCAATCTCTGGTTTTATGCAGCACCCCAACTCACCTTTACCCTTAAGCAAGCATAAGTTGCTTTTCTAAATTTGAGACCCTGTTCTGTTCTGTAATTCAGTTCCTGTGTAGCCAAGTTTACATTCCGTGTATTACTGATATCTTATGATGTTTCTTTTTCTGTGTGACTTATTTCAGTTAGAATCATCATACCTGAATCCACTCATTGTGATGCAAAGGGCCTGATGACATAGATTTCATTGCTGAGTGATATTGCTTTGTAAGTAAATACCACAACTTCTTTATCCATTTTTCACTTTCTGCGATGTTGAACTTGTACTGTAAACAAGGTTCTTGTAAACAGAGGCGTCCCAAACTTTGGGGTGGCTGTGTCTTTTTGATTTTAATTTCCCTAAGCTATAGGACCATAAGTGGCAGTGCCCTAGGCTCTGTTGCTTTGTTTTTTAGATGTTTCAGGAAACACCATACACTTCTCCCGAGTGTCTGTTGGCAATTTACATCCCGCCCATCAGCATAACAAGGCTCCCAGTTCTCCATGGCCTGTCCTGCCTTTCTGGATTTTACACTTTTTTCAGATGGCCCTTTTGACCGGGGGGAAGTGAGACTTCATTGTAGTGCAGATTTCCTTTGCAAGCTTGCTTGGTTGGCCAAAAAGGGCGTATGCGTTTTTTCCTCAATATATTCAGGAAAAAACGCATACGCCCTTTTTGGCCAAGTGCATCATTGTGGACGTTCTGCCTCTTTTCCTATGCTTTCAATGCAATTCCAGTCTACCTTCTGAAATCGGTTTCCTGCAATTCTGCCCCGCTTTCAAGTCCTCTTGGCAGCCTTACTTCAGTCTATTTTTGGACGATAGCTGTCATTTATAACTCTGCAGGTTTGTGAATTACAGTGCCCCTGAGCTCCTTTCTTCAACTCGCTTTCTTGTGACCTGGCCGCAACACCGCAGGATGGCTTCAGGCCCTAATCAGGTTCCGGCCCGGCATGCTGAGCCTTTGGTTAATTCCTCTTCCTGGTGGGAAATGAGAGTTAAATTTGCCCGTCCAGACACCTCCAGCTAGCCTCTCATTGGTTCTCACTATTCCTGTTCATCTTCCGCAGAAATTGCAAACTGGGCCAAACAGGAGGTTAAAGGCGCTGACTCTCCAAGTGGGGAGAGTGTTAGTAAAGCGTCTGGAATGTTGCACCCGAGTACCAGGGGAGGAAAACTGAGACATATTTGAACACGTCTCCCGTTCACATGGTTGATCATACTTGGGTTCCACATGCATGTTTTAGCTGAAGGAAGAATACCTTAAACCTGGAGAGTTAAGACCCGTGTAATGGGTACCATGCAATATGACTTCAAAGGGTCTTCATTTGCTCACCGAACCTCTCCAATCCTATCACTGCTGCGTTTATGCCCCTGTACACATGCTTGATTCTCTTTCGGAGACATAGCAATCCATAGGTTTTACGATACTTACTAGTCAGGTACATTCTTAGGCGTTTAATATGCGGTGTTGAGTCCATTTCGTTGAGCAAGGAGTAGCTCTTGTCTATTCTTTATTTGACTTAAGGAACTTTATCTGTGCTCATTTCAATCTCTGGTTTTATGCAGCACCTCAACTCACCTTTACCCTTAAGCAAGCATAAGTTGGTTTTCTAAATTTGAGACCCTGTTCTGTTCTGTAATTCAGTTCCTGTGTAGCCAAGTTTCCATTCCGTGTATTACTGATATCTTATGATGTTTCTGTTTCTGTGTGACTTATTTCAGTTAGAGTCATCATACCTGAATCCACTCATTGTGATGCTAAGGGCCTGATGACATAGATTTCATTGCTGAGTGATATTGCTTTGTAAGTAAATACCACAACTTCTTTATCCATTTTTCACTTTCTGCGATGTTGAACTTGTACTGTAAACGAGGTTCTTGTAAACAGAGGCGTCCCAAATTTTGGGGTGGCTGTGTCTTTTTGATTTTAATTTCCCTAAGCTATAGGACCATAAGTGGCAGTGCCCTAGGCTCTGTTGCTTTGTTTTTTAGATGTTTCAGGAAACACCATACACTTCTCCCGAGTGTCTGTTGGCAATTTACATCCCGCCCATCAGCATAACAAGGCTCCCAGTTGTCCATGGCCTGTCCTGCCTTTCTGGATTTTACACTTTTTTCAGATGGCCCTTTTGACCGGGGGGAAGTGAGACTTCATTGTAGTGCAGATTTCCTTTGCAAGCTTGCTTGGTTGGCCAAAAAGGGCGTATGCGTTTTTTCCTGAATATATTCAGGAAAAAACGCATACGCCCTTATTGGCCAAGTGCATCATTGTGGACGTTCTGCCTGTTTTCCTATGCTTTCAATGCAATTCCAGTCTACCTCCTGAAATCGGTTTCCTGCAATTCTGCCCCGCTTTCAAGTCCTCTTGGCAGCCTTACTTCAGTATATTTTTGGACGATAGCTGTCATTTATAACTCTGCAGGTTTGTGAATTACAGTGCCCCTGAGCTCCTTTCTTCAACTCGCTTTCTTGTGACCTGGCCGCAACACCGCAGGATGGCTTCAGGCCCTAATCTGGTTCCGGCCCGGCACGCTGAGCCTTTGGTTAATTCCTCTTCCTGGTGGGAAATGAGAGATAAATTTGCCCGTCCAGACACCTCCAGCTAGCCTCTCATTGGTTCTCGCTATTCCTGTTCATCTTCCGCAGCAATTGCAAACTGGGCCAAACAGGAGGTTAAAGGGACTGACTCTGCAAGTGGGGAGAGTGTTAGTAAAGCGTCTGGAATGTTGCACCCGAGTACCAGGGTATGAAAACTGAGACATATTTGAACACGTCTCCCGATCACATGGTTGATCATACTCTAGGTTCCACATGCATGTTTTAGCTGAAGGAAGAATACCTTAAACCTGGGTAGTTGAAACCCGTGGAATGGGTACCATGCAATATGACTTCAAAGGGTCTTCATTTGCTCACCGAACCTCTCCAATCCTATCACTGCTGCGTTTATGCCCCTGTACACATGCTTGATTCTCTTTCGGAGACATAGCAATCCATAGGTTTTAAGATACTTACTAGTCAGGTACATTCTTAGGCGTTTAATATGGGGTGTTGAGTCCATTTCGTTGAGCAAGGAGTAGCTCTTGTCTATTCCATATTTGGCTTAAGGAACTTTATCTGTGCTCATTTCAATCTCTGGTTTTATGCAGCACCCCAACTCACCTTTACCCTTAAGCAAGAATAAGTTGGTTTTCTAAATTTGAGACCCTGTTCTGTTCTGTAATTCAGTTCCTGTGTAGCCAAGTTTCCATTCCGTGTATTACTGATATCCTATGATGTTTCTTTTTCTGTGTGACTTATTTCAGTTAGAATCATCATACCTGAATCCACTCATTGTGCTGCTAAGGGCCTGATGACACAGATTTCATTGCTGAGTGATATTGCTTTGTAAGTAAATACCACAACTTCTTTATACATTTTTCACTTTCTGCGATGTTGAACTTGTACTGTAAACGAGGTTCTTGTAAACAGAGCCGTTCCAAACTTTGGGGTGGCTGTGTCTTTTTGATTTTAATTTCCCTAAGCTATAGGACCATAAGTGGAAGTGCCCTAGGTTCTGTTGCTTTGTTTTTTAGATGTTTCAGGAAACACCATACACTTCTCCCGAGTGGTTGTTGGCAATTTACATCCCGCCCATCAGCATAACAAGGCTCCCAGTTCTCCATGGCCTGTCCTGCCTTTCTGGATTTTACACTTTTTTCAGATGGCCCTTTTGACCGGGGGGAAGTGAGACTTCATTGTAGTGCAGATTTCCTTTGCAAGCTTGCTTGGTTGGCCAAAAAGGGCGTATGCGTTTTTTCCTGAATATATTCAGGAAAAAACGCATACGCCCTTTTTGGCCAAGTGCATCATTGTGGACGTTCTGCCTCTTTTCCTATGCTTTCAATGCAATTCCAGTCTACCTCCTGAAATCGGTTTCCTGCAATTCTGCCCCGCTTTCAAGTCCTCTTGGCAGCCTTACTTCAGTCTATTTTTGGACGATAGCTGTCATTTATAACTCTGCAGGTTTGTGAATTACAGTGCCCCTGAGCTCCTTTCTTAAACTTGCTTTCTTGTGACCTGGCCGAAACACCGCAGGATGGCTTCACGCCCTAATCTGGTTCCGGCACGGCACGCTGAGCCTTTGGTTATTTCCTCTTCCTGGTGGGAAATGAGAGTTAAATTTGCGCGTCCAGACACCTCCAGCTAGTCTCTCATTGGTTCTCGCTATTCCTGTTCATCTTCCACAGAAATTGCAAACTGGGCCAAACAGGATGTTAAAGGCGCTGACTCTCAAAGTGGGGAGAGTGTTAGTAAAGCGTCTGGAATGTTGCACCCGAGTACCAGGGTATGAAAACTGAGACATATTTGAACACGTCTCCCATTCACATGGTTGATCATACTTGGGTTCCACATGCATGTTTTAGCTGAAGGAAGAATACCTTAAACCTGGAGAGTTGAGACCCGTGTAATGGGTACCATGCAATATGACTTCAAAGGGTCTTCATTTGCTCACCGAACCTCTCCAATCCTATCACTGCTGCGTTTATGCCCCTGTACACATGCTTGATTCTCTTTCGGAGACATAGCAATCCGTAGGTTTTAAGATACTTACTAGTCAGGTACATTCTTAGGCGTTTAATATGCGGTGTTGAGTCCATTTCGTTGAGCAAGGAGTAGCTCTTTTCTATTCCATATTTGACTTAAGGAACTTTATCTGTGCTCATTTCAATCTCTGGTTTTATGCAGCACCCCAACTCACCTTTACCCTTAAGCAAGCATAAGTTGGTTTTCTAAATTTGAGACCCTGTTCTGTTCTGTAATTCAGTTCCTGTGTAGCCAAGTTTACATTCCATGTATTACTGATATCTTATGATGTTTCATTTTCTGTGTGAATTACTTCAGTTAGAATCATCATACCTGAATCCACTCATTGTGCTGCTAAGGGCCTGATGACACAGATTTCATTGCTGAGTGATATTGCTTTGTAAGTAAATACCACAACTTCTTTATCCATTTTTCACTTTCTGCGATGTTGAACTTGTACTGTAGACGAGGTTCTTGTAAACAGAGCCGTTCCAAACTTTGGGGTGGCTGTGTCTTTTTGATTTTAATTTCCCTAAGCTATAGGACCATAAGTGGAAGTGCCGTAGGTTCTGTTGCTTTGTTTTTTAGATGTTTCAGGAAACACCATACACTTCTCCCGAGTGGTTGTTGGCAATTTACATCCCGCCCATCAGCATAACAAGGCTCCCAGTTCTCCATGGCCTGTCCTGACTTTCTGGATTTTACACTTTTTTCAGATGGCCCTTTTGACCGGGGGGAAGTGAGACTTCATTGTAGTGCAGATTTCCTTTGCAAGCTTGCTTGGTTGGCCAAAAAGGGCGTATGCGTTTTTTCCTGAATATATTCAGGAAAAAACGCATACGCCCTTTTTGGCCAAGTGCATCATTGTGGACGTTCTGCCTCTTTTCCTATGCTTTCAATGCAATTCCAGTCTACCTCCTGAAATCGGTTTCCTGCAATTCTGCCCCGCTTTCAAGTCCTCTTGGCAGCCTTACTTCAGTTTATTTTTGGACGATAGCTGTCATTTATAACTCTGCAGGTTTGTGAATTACAGTGCCCCTGAGCTCCTTTCTTCAACTCGGTTTCTTTTGAGCTGGCCGCAACACCGCAGGATGGCTTCAGGCCCTAATCTGGTTCCGGTACGGCATGCTGAGCCTTTGGTTATTTCCTCTTCCTGGTGGGAAATGAGAGTTAAATTTGCCCGTCCAGACACCTCCAGCTAGCCTCTCATTGGTTCTCGCTATTCCTGTTCATCTTCCGCAGAAATTGCAAACTGGGCCAAACAGGAGGTTAAAGGCGCTGACTCTCCAAGTGGGGAGAGTGTTAGTAAAGCGTCTGGAATGTTGCACCCGAGTACCAGGGGAGGAAAACTGAGACATATTTGAACACGTCTCCCGTTCACATGGTTGATCATACTTGGGTTCCACATGCATGTTTTAGCTGAAGGAAGAATACCTTAAACCTGGAGAGTTCAGACCCGTGTAATGGGTACCATGCAATATGACTTCAAAGGGTCTTCATTTGCTCACCGAACCTCTCCAATCCTATCACTGCTGCGTTTATGCCCCTGTACACATGCTTGATTCTCTTTTGGAGACATAGAAATACATAGGTTTTACGATACTTACTAGTCAGGTACATTCTTAGGCGTTTAATATGCGGTGTTGAGTCCATTTCGTTGAGCAAGGAGTAGCTCTTGTCTATTCCATATTTGACTTAAGGAACTTTATCTGTGCTCATTTCAATCTCTGGTTTTATGCAGCACCCCAACTCACCTTTACCCTTAAGCAAGCATAAGTTGGTTTTCTAAATTTGAGACCCTGTTCTGTTCTGTAATTCAGTTCCTGTGTAGCCAAGTTTACATTCCGTGTATTACTGATATCTTATGATGTTTCTTTTTCTGTGTGACATATTTCAGTTAGAATCATCATACCTGAATCCACTCATTGTGATGCTAAGGGCCTGATGACATAGATTTCATTGCTGAGTGATATTGCTTTGTAAGTAAATACCACAACTTCTTTATCCATTTTTCACTTTCTGCGATGTTGAACTTATACTGTAAACGAGGTTCTTGTAAACAGAGACGTCCCAAACTTTGGGGTGGCTGTGTCTTTTTTATTTTAATTTCCCTAAACTATAGGACCATAAGTGGCAGTGCCCTAGGCTCTGTTGCTTTGTTTTTTAGATGTTTCAGGAAACACCATACACTTCTCCCGAGTGTCTGTTGGCAATTTACATCCCGCCCATCAGCATAACAAGGCTCCCAGTTCTCCATGGCCTGTCCTGCCTTTCTGGATTTTACACTTTTTTCAGATGGCCCTTTTGACCGGGGGGAAGTGAGACTTCATTGTAGTGCAGATTTCCTTTGCAAGCTTGCTTGGTTGGCCAAAAAGGGCGTATGCGTTTTTTCCTGAATATATTCAGGAAAAAACACATACGCCCTTTTTGGCCAAGTGCATCATTGTGGACGTTCTGCCTCTTTTCCTATGCTTTCAATGCAATTCCAGTCTACCTCCTGAAATCGGTTTCCTGCAATTCTGCCCCGCTTTCAAGTCCTCTTGGCAGCCTTACTTCAGTCTATTTTTGGACGATAGCTGTCATTTATAACTCTGCAGGTTTGTGAATTACAGTGCCCCTGAGCTCCTTTCTTCAACTCGCTTTCTTGTGACCTGGCCGCAACACCGCAGGATGGCTTCAGGCCCTAATCTGGTTCTGGCACGGCACGCTGAGCCTTTGGTTATTTCCTCCTCATGGTGGGAAATGAGAGTTAAATTTGCCCGTCCAGACACCTCCAGCTAGCCTCTCATTGGTTCTCACTATTCCTGTTCATCTTCCGCAGAAATTGCAAACTGTGCCAAACAGGAGGTTAAAGGCGCTGACTCTCCAAGTGGGGAGAGTGTTAGTAAAGCGTCTGGAATGTTGCACCCGAGTACCAGGGGAGGAAAACTGAGACATATTTGAACACGTCTCCCGATCACATGGTTGATCATACTCTGGGTTCCACATGCATGTTTTAGCTGAAGGAAGAATACCTAAAACCTGGGTAGTTGAAACCCGTGGAATGGGTACCATGCAATATGACTTCAAAGGGTCTTCATTTGCTCACCGAACCTCTCGAATCCTATCACTGCTGCGTTTATGCCCCTGTACACATGCTTGATTCTCTTTCGGAGACATAGTAATCTATAGGTTTTAAGATACTTACTAGTCAGGTACATTCTTAGGCGTTTAATATGCGGTGTTGAGTCCATTTCGTTGAGCAAGGAGTAGCTCTTCTCTATTCCATATTTGGCCTAAGGAACTTTATCTGTGCTCATTTCAATCTCTGGTTTTATGCAGCACCCCAACTCACCTTTCCCCTTAAGCAAGCATAAGTTGGTTTTCTAAATTTGAGACCCTGTTCTGTTCTGTAATTCAGTTCCTGTGTAGCCAAGTTTACATTCCGTGTATTACTGATATCTTATGATGTTTCTTTTTCTGTGTGACTTATTTCAGTTAGAATCATCATACCTGAATCCACTCATTGTGCTGCTAAGGGCCTGATGACACAGATTTCATTGCTGAGTGATATTGCTTTGTAAGTAAATACCACAACTTCTTTATCCATTTTTCACTTTCTGCGATGTTGAACTTGTACTGTAAACGAGGTTCTTGTAAACAGAGCCGTTCCAAAATTTGGGGTGGCTGTGTCTTTTTGATTTTAATTTCCCTAAGCTATAGGACCATAAGTGGAAGTGCCCTAGGTTCTGTTGCTTTGTTTTTTAGATGTTTCAGGAAACACCATACACTTCTCCCGAGTGGTTGTTGGCAATTTACATCCCGCCCATCAGCATAACAAGGCTCCCAGTTGTCCATGGCCTGTCCTGCCTTTCTGGATTTTACACTTTTTTCAGATGGCCCTTTTGACCTGGGGGAAGTGAGACTTCATTGTAGTGCAGATTTCCTTTGCAAGCTTGCTTGGTTGGCCAAAAAGTGCGTATGCGTTTTTACATCCCGCCCATCAGCATAACAAGACTCCCAGTTCTCCATGGCCTGTCCTGCCTTTCTGGATTTTACACTTTTTTCAGATGGCCCTTTTGACCGGGGGGAAGTGAGACTTCATTGTAGTGCAGATTTCCTTTGCAAGCTTGCTTGGTTGGCCAAAAAGGGCGTATGCGTTTTTTCCTGAATATATTCAGGAAAAAACGCATACGCCCTTTTTGGCCAAGTGCATCATTGTGGACGTTCTGCCTCTTTTCCTATGCTTTCAATGCAATTCCAGTCTACCTCCTGAAATCGGTTTCCTGCAATTCTGCCCTGCTTTCAAGTCCTCTTGGCAGCCTTCCTTCAGTCTATTTTTGGAGGATAGCTGTCATTTATAACTCTGCAGGTTTGTGCATTACAGTGCCCCTGAGCTCCTTTCTTCAACTTGCTTTCTTGTGACCTGGCAGCAACACCGCAGGATGGCTTCACGCCCTAATCTGGTTCCGGCATGGCAAGCTGAGCCTTTGGTTATTTCCTTTTCCTGGTGGGAAATGAGAGTTAAATTTGCCCGTCCAGACACCTTCAGCTAGTCTCTCATTGGTTCTCGCTATTCCTGTTCATCTTCCGCAGAAATTGCAAACTGGACCAAACAGGAGGTTAAAGGCGCTGACTCTCCAAGTGGGGAGAGTGTTAGTAAAGCATCTGGAATGTTGCACCCGAGTACCAGGGGAGGAAAACTGAGACATATTTGAACACGTCTCCCGTTCACATGGTTGATCATACTTGGGTTCCACATGCATGTTTTAGTTGAAGGAAGAATACCTTAAACCTGGAGAGTTAAGACCCGTGTAATGGGTACCATGCAATATGACTTCAAAGGGTCTTCATTTGCTCACCGAACCTCTCCAATCCTATCACTGCTGCGTTTATGCCCCTGTACACATGCTTCATTCTCTTTCGGAGACATAGCAATCCATAGGTTTTTAAGATACTTACTAGTCAGGTACATTCTTAGGCGTTTAATATGCGGTGTTGAGTCCATTTCGTTGAGCAAGGAGTAGCTCTTGTCTATTCCATATTTGACTTAAGGAACTTTATCTGTGCTCATTTCAATCTCTGGTTTTATGCAGCACCCCAACTCACCTTTACCCTTAAGCAAGCATAAGTTGGTTTTCTAAATTTGAGACCCTGTCCTGTTCTGTAATTCAGTTCCTGTGTAGCCAAGTTTACATTCCGTGTATTACTGATATCTTATGATGTTTCTTTTTCTGTGTGACTTACTTCTGTTAGAATCATCATACCTGAATCCACTCATTGTGCTTCTAAGGGCCTGATGACACAGATTTCATTGCTGAGTGATATTGCTTTGTAAGTAAATACCACAACTTCTTTATCCATTTTTCACTTTCTGCGATGTTGAACTTGTACTGTAAACGAGGTTCTTGTAAACAGAGCCGTTCCAAACTTTGGGGTGGCTGTGTCTTTTTGATTTTAATTTCCCTAAGCTATAGGACCATAAGTGGAAGTGCCCTAGGTTCTGTTGCTTTGTTTTTTAGATGTTTCAGGAAACACCATACACTTCTCCCGAGTGGTTGTTGGCAATTTACATCCCGCCCATCAGCATAACAAGGCTCCCAGTTCTCCATGGCCTGTCCTGCCTTTCTGGATTTTACACTTTTTTCAGATGGCCCTTTTGACCGGGGGGAAGTGAGACTTCATTGTAGTGCAGATTTCCTTTGCAAGCTTGCTTGGTTGGCCAAAAAGGGCGTATGCGTTTTTTCCTGAATATATTCAGGAAAAAACGCATACGCCCTTTTTGGCCAAGTGCATCATTGTGGACGTTCTGCCTCTTTTCCTATGCTTTCAATGCAATTCCAGTCTACCTCCTGAAATCGGTTTCCTGCAATTCTGCCCCGCTTTCAAGTCCTCTTGGCAGCCTTACTTCAGTCTATTTTTGGACGATAGCTGTCATTTATAACTCTGCAGGTTTGTGAATTACAGTGCCCCTGAGCTCCTTTGTTCAACTCGCTTTCTTTTGAGCTGGCCGCAACACCGCAGGATGGCTTCAGGCCCTAATCTGGTTCCGGTACGGAACGCTGAGCCTTTGGTTATTTCCTCTTCCTGGTGGGAAATGAGAGTTAAATTTGCCCGTCCAGACACCTCCAGCTAGCCTCTCATTGGTTCTCGCTATTCCTGTTCATCTTCCGCAGAAATTGCAAACTGTGCCAAACAGGAGGTTAAAGGCGCTGACTCTCCAAGTGGGGAGAGTGTTAGTAAAGCGTCTGGAATGTTGCACCCGAGTACCACGGGAGGAAAACTGAGACATATTTGAACACGTCTCCCGATCACATGGTTGATCATACTCTGGGTTCCACATGCATGTTTTAGCTGAAGGAAGAATACCTAAAACCTGGGTAGTTGATACCCGTGGAATGGGTACCATGCAATATGACTTCAAAGGGTCTTCATTTGCTCACCGAACCTCTCCAATCCTATCACTGCTGCGTTTATGCCCCTGTACACATGCTTGATTCTCTTTCGGAGACATAGCAATCCATAGGTTTTAAGATACTTACTAGTCAGGTACATTCTTAGGCGTTTAATATGCGGTGTTGAGTCCATTTCGTTGAGCAATGAGTAGCTCTTGTCTATTCCATATTTGGCTTAAGGAACTTTATCTGTGCTCATTTCAATCTCTGGTTTTATGCAGCACCCCAACTCACCTTTACCCTTAAGCAAGCATAAGTTGGTTTTCTAAATTTGAGACCCTGTTCTGTTCTGTAATTCATTTCCTGTGTAGTCAAGTTTACATTCCATGTATTACTGATATCTTATGACGTTTCTTTTTCTGTGTGACTTATTTCAGTTAGAATCATCATACCTGAATCCACTCATTGTGCTGCTAAGGGCGTGATGACACAGATTTCATTGCTGAGTGATATTGCTTTGTAAGTAAATACCACAACTTCTTTATCCATTTTTCACTTTCTGCGATGTTGAACTTGTACTGTAAACGAGGTTCTTGTAAACAGAGCCGTTCCGAACTTTGGGGTGGCTGTGTCTTTTTGATTTTAATTTCCCTAAGCTATAGGACCATAAGTGGAAGTGCCCTAGGTTCTGTTGCTTTGTTTTTTAGATGTTTCAGGAAACACCATACACTTCTCCCGAGTGGTTGTTGGCAATTTACATCCCGCCCATCAGCATAACAAGGCTCCCAGTTCTCCATGGCCTGTCCTGCCTTTTTGGATTTTACACTTTTTTCAGATGGCCCTTTTGACCGGGGGGAAGTGAGACTTCATTGTAGTGCAGATTTCCTTTGCAAGCTTGCTTGGTTGGCCAAAAGGGCGTATGCGTTTTTTCCTGAATATATTCAGGAAAAAACGCATATGCCCTTTTTGGCCAAGTGCATCGTTGTGGACGTTCTGCCTCTTTTCCTATGCTTTCAATGCAATTCCAGTCTACCTCCTGAAATCGGTTTCCTGCAATTCTGCCCTGCTTTCAAGTCCTCTTGTCAGCCTTACTTCCGTCTATTTTTGGACGATAGCTGTCATTTATAACTCTGCAGGTTTGTGAATTACAGTGCCCCTGAGCTCCTTTCTTCTACTCGCTTTCTTGTGACCTGGCCGCAACACCGCAGGATGGCTTCAGGCCCTAATCTGGTTCCGGCACGGCACGCTGAGCCTTTCGTTATTTCCTCTTCCTGGTGGGAAATGAGAGTTAAATTTGCCCGTCCAGACACCTCCAGCTAGTCTCTCATTGGTTCTCGCTATTCCTGTTCATCTCCCGCAGAAATTGCAAACTGGGCCAAACAGGAGGTTAAAGGCGCTGACTCTCCAAGTGGGGAGAGTGTTAGTAAAGCGTCTGGAATGTTGCACCCGAGTACCAGGGGAGGAAAACTGAGACATATTTGAACACGTCTCCCGTTCACATGGTTGATCATACTTGGGTTCCACATGCATGTTTTAGCTGAAGGAAGAATACCTTAAACCTGGAGAGTTAAGACCCGTGTAATGGGTACCATGCAATATGACTTCAAAGGGTCTTCATTTGCTCACCGAACCTCTCCAATCCTATCACTGCTGCGTTTATGCCCCTGTACACATGCTTGATTCTCTTTCAGAGACATAGCAATCCATAGGTTTTAAGATACTTACTAGTCAGGTACATTCTTAGGCGTTTAATATGCGGTGTTGAGTCCATTTCTTTGAGCAAGGAGTAGCTCTTGTCTATTCCATATTTGACTTAAGGAACTTTATCTGTGCTCATTTCAATCTCTGGTTTTATGCAGCACCCCAACTCACCTTTCCCCTTAAGCAAGCATAAGTTGGTTTTCTAAATTTGAGACCCTGTTCTGTTCTGTAATTCAGTTCCTGTGTAGCCAAGTTTACATTCCGTGTATTGCAGATATCTTATGATGTTTCTTTTTCTGTGTGACTTACTTCAGTTAGAATCATCATACCTGAATCCACTAATTGTGCTGCTAAGGGCCTGATGACACAGATTTCATTGCTGAGTGATATTGCTTTGTAAGTAAATACCACAACTTCTTTATCCATTTTTCACTTTCTGCGATGTTGAACTTGTACTGTAAACGAGGTTCTTGTAAACAGACCCGTTCCAAACTTTGGGGTGGCTGTGTCTTTTTGATTTTAATTTCCCTAAGCTATAGGACCATAAGTGGAAGTGCCCTAGGTTCTGTTGCTTTGTTTTTTAGATGTTTCAGGAAACACCATACACTTCTCCCGCATGATTGTTGGCAATTTACATCCCGCCCATCAGCATAACAAGGCTCCCAGTTCTCCATGGCCTGTCCTGCCTTTCTGGATTTTACACTTTTTTCAGATGGCCCTTTTGACCGGGGGGAAGTGAGACTTCATTGTAGTGCAGATTTCCTTTGCAAGCTTGCTTGGTTGGCCAAAAAGGGCGTATGCGTTTTTTCCTGAATATATTCAGGAAAAAACGCATACGCCCTTTTTGGCCAAGTTCATCATTGTGGACGTTCTGCCTGTTTTCCTATGCTTTCAATGCAATTCCAGTCTACCTCCTGAAATCGGTTTCCTGCAATTCTGCCCCGCTTTCAAGTCCTCTTGGCAGCCTTACTTCAGTCTCTTTTTGGACGATAGCTGTCATTTATAACTCTGCAGGTTTGTGAATTACAGTGCCCCTGAGCTCCTTTCTTCAACTCGCTTTCTTTTGAGCTGGCCGCCACACCGCAAGATGGCTTCAGGCCCTAATCTGGTTCCGGTACGGCACGCTGAGCCTTTGGTTATTTCCTCTTCCTGGTGGGAAATGAGAGTTAAATTTGCCCGTCCAGACACCTCCAGCTAGCCTCTCATTGGTTCTCGCTATTCCTGTTCATCTTCCGCAGAAATTGCAAACTGGGCCAAACAGGAGGTTAAAGGTGCTGACTCTCCAAGTGGGGAGAGTGTTAGTAAAGCGTCTGGAATGTTGCACCCGAGTTCCAGGGGAGGAAAACTGAGACATATTTGAACACGTCTCCCGATCACATGGTTGATCATACTCTAGGTTCCACATGCATGTTTTAGCTGAAGGAAGAATACCTTAAACCTGGGTAGTTGAAACCCGTGGAATGGGTACCATGCAATATGACTTCAAAGGGTCTTCATTTGCTCACCGAACCTCTCCAATCCTATCACTGCTGCGTTTATGCCCCTGTACACATGCTTGATTCTCTTTTGGAGACATAGCAATCCATAGGTTTTACAATACTTACTAGTCAGGTACATTATTAGGCGTTTAATATGCGGTGTTGAGTCCATTTCGTTGAGCAAGGAGTAGCTCTTGTCTATTCCATATTTGACTTAAGGAACTTTATCTGTGCTCATTTCAATCTCTGGTTTTATGCAGCACCCCAACTCACCTTTACCCTTAAGCAAGCATAAGTTGGTTTTCTAAATTTGAGACCCTGTTCTGTTCTGTAATTCAGTTCCTGTGTAGCCAAGTTTACATTCCGTGTATTACTGATATCTTATGATGTTTCTTTTTCTGTGTGACTTATTTCAGTTAGAATCATCATACCTGAATCCACTCTTTGTGATGGTAAGGGCCTGATGACATAGATTTCATTGCTGAGTGATATTGCTTTGTAAGTAAATACCACAACTTCTTTATCCATTTTTCACTTTCTGCGATGTTGAACTTGTACTGTAAACGAGGTTCTTGTAAACAGAGGCGTCCCAAACTTTGGGGTGGCTGTGTCTTTTTGATTTTAATTTCCCTAAGCTATAGGACCATAAGTGGCAGTGCCCTAGGCTCTGTTGCTTTGTTTTTTAGATGTTTCAGGAAACACCATACACTTCTCCCGAGTGTCTGTTGGCAATTTACATCCCGCCCATCAGCATAACAAGGCTCCCAGTTCTCCATGGCCTGTCCTCCCTTTCTGGATTTTACACTTTTTTCAGATGGCCCTTTTGACCGGGGGGAAGTGAGACTTCATTGTAGTGCAGATTTCCTTTGCAAGCTTGCTTGGTTGGCCAAAAAGGGCGTATGCGTTTTTTCCTGAATATATTCAGGAATAATCTGCCCATCCAGACACCTCCAGCTAGCCTCTCATTGGTTCTCGCTATTCCTGTTCATCTTCCGCAGAAATTGCAAACTGGGCCAAACAGGAGGTTAAAGGCGCTGACTCTCCAAGTGGGGAGAGTGTTAGTAAAGCGTCTGGAATGTTGCACCCGAGTACCAGGGGAGGAAAACTGAGACATATTTGAACACGTCTCCCGTTCACATGGTTGATCATACTTGGGTTCCACATGCATGTTTTAGCTGAAGGAAGAATACCTTAAACCTGGAGAGTTCAGACCCGTGTAATGGGTACCATGCAATATGACTTCAAAGGGTCTTCATTTGCTCACCGAACCTCTCCAATCCTATCACTGCTGCGTTTATGCCCCTGTACACATGCTTGATTCTCTTTTGGAGACCTAGCAATCCATAGGTTTTACGATACTTACTAGTCAGGTACATTCTTAGGCGTTTAATATGCGGTGTTGAGTCCATTTCGTTGAGCAAGGAGTAGCTCTTGTCTATTCCATATTTGACTTAAGGAACTTTATCTGTGCTCATTTCAATCTCTGGTTTTATGCAGCACCCCAACTCACCTTTACCCTTAAGCAAGCATAAGTTGGTTTTCTAAATTTGAGACCCTGTTCTGTTCTGTAATTCAGTTCCTGTGTAGCCAAGTTTACATTCCGTGTATTACTGATATCTTATGATGTTTCTTTTTCTGTGTGACTTATTTCAGTTAGAATCATCATACCTGAATCCACTCTTTGTGATGCTAAGGGCCTGATGACATAGATTTCATTGCTGAGTGATATTGCTTTGTAAGTAAATACCACAACTTCTTTATCCATTTTTCACTTTCTGCGATGTTGAACTTGTACTGTAAACGAGGTTCTTGTAAACAGAGGCGTCCCAAACTTTGGGGTGGCTGTGTCTTTTTGATTTTAATTTCCCTAAGCTATAGGACCATAAGTGGCAGTGCCCTAGGCTCTGTTGCTTTGTTTTTTAGATGTTTCAGGAAACACCATACACTTCTCCCGAGTGTCTGTTGGCAATTTACATCCCGCCCATCAGCATAACAAGGCTCCCAGTTCTCCATGGCCTGTCCTACCTTTCTGGATTTTACACTTTTTTCAGATGGCCCTTTTGACCGGGGGGAAGTGAGACTTCATTGTAGTGCAGATTTCCTTTGCAAGCTTGCTTTGTTGGCCAAAAAGGGCGTATGCGTTTTTTCCTGAATATATTCAGGAAAAAACGCATACGCCCTTTTTGGCCAAGTGCATCATTGTGGACGTTCTGCCTCTTTTCCTATGCTTTCAATGCAATTCCAGTCTACCTCCTGAAATCGGTTTCCTGCAATTCTGCCCCGCTTTCAAGTCCTCTTGGCAGCCTTACTTCAGTCTATTTTTGGACGATAGCTGTCATTTATAACTCTGCAGGTTTGTGAATTACAGTGACCCTGAGCTCCTTT
The DNA here is from genome assembly GCF_951394435.1 of Stenella coeruleoalba. Lineage (NCBI taxonomy): Eukaryota > Metazoa > Chordata > Mammalia > Artiodactyla > Delphinidae > Stenella > Stenella coeruleoalba. Next base: position 1,130,059 of record NW_027646265.1, read on the forward strand.
CTTCAACTCGCTTTCTTGTAACCTGGCCGCAACACCGCAGGATGGCTTCAGGCCCTAATCTGGTTCCGGCACGGCTCGCTGAGCCTTTGGTTATTTCCTCTTCCTGGTGGGAAATGAGAGTTAAATTTGCCAGTCCAGACACCTCCAGCTAGCCTCTCATTGGTTCTCACTATTCCTGTTCATCTTCCGCAGAAATTGCAAACTGGGCCAAACAGGAGGTTAAAGGGACTGACTCTCCAAGTGGGGAGAGTGTTAGTAAAGCGTCTGGAATGTTGCACCCGAGTACCAGGGGAGGAAAACTGAGACATATTTGAACACGTCTCCCGATCACATGGTTGATCATACTCTAGGTTCCACATGCATGTTTTAGCTGAAGGAAGAATACCTTAAACCTGGGTAGTTGAAACCCGTGGAATGGGTACCATGCAATATGACTTCAAAGGGTCTTCATTTGCTCACCGAACCTCTCCAATCCTATCACTGCTGCGTTTATGCCCCTGTACACATGCTTGATTCTCTTTTGGAGACATAGCAATCCATAGGTTTTAAGATACTTACAAGTCAGGTACATTCTTAGGCGTTTAATATGCGGTGTTGAGTCCATTTCGTTGAGCAAGGAGTAGCTCTTGTCTATTCCATATTTGGCTTAGGGAACTTTATCTGTGCTCATTCCAATCTCTGGTTTTATGCAGCACCCCAACTCACCTTTACCCTTAAGCAAGCATAAGTTGTTTTTCTAAATTTGTGACCCTGTTCTGTTCTGTAATTCAGTTCCTGTGTAGCCAAGTTTCCATTCCGTGTATTACTGATATCTTATGATGTTTCTTTTTCTGTGTGACTTATTTCAGTTAGAATCATCATACCTGAATCCACTCATTGTGCTGCTAAGGGCCTGATGACATAGATTTCATTGCTGAGTGATATTGCTTTGTAAGTGAATACCACAACTTCTTTATCCATTTTTCACTTTCTGCGATGTTGAACTTGTACTGTAAACGAGGTTCTTGTAAACAGAGCCGTTCCAAACTTTGGGGTGGCTGTGTCTTTTTGATTTTAATTTCCCTAAGCTATAGGACCATAAGTGGAAGTGCCCTAGGCTCTGTTGCTTTGTTTTTTAGATGTTTCAGGAAACACCATACACTTCTCCCAAGTGTCTGTTGGCAATTTACATCCCGCCCATCAGCATAACAAGGCTCCCAGTTCTCCATGGCCTGTCCTGCCTTTCTGGATTTTACACTTTTTTCAGATGGCCCTTTTGACCGGGGGGAAGTGAGACTTCATTGTAGTGCAGATTTCCTTTGCAAGCTTGCTTGGTTGGCCAAAAAGGGCGTATGCGTTTTTTCCTGAATATATTCAGGAAAAAACGCATACGCCCTTTTTGGCCAAGTGCATCATTGTGGACGTTCTGCCTCTTTTCCTATGCTTTCAATGCAATTCCAGTCTACCTCCTGAAATCGGTTTCCTGCAATTCTGCCCCGCTTTCAAGTCCTCTTGGCAGCCTTACTTCAGTCTATTTTTGGACGATAGCTGTCATTTATAACTCTGCAGGTTTGTGAATTACAGTGCCCCTGAGCTCCTTTCTTCAACTCGCTTTCTTGTGACATGGCCGCAACACCGCAGGATGGCTTCAGGCCCTAATCTGGTTCCGGCCCGGCATGCTGAGCCTTTGGTTAATTCCTCTTCCTGGTGGGAAATGAGAGTTAAATTTGCCCGTCCAGACACCTCCAGCTAGCCTCTCATTGGTTCTCGCTATTCCTGTTCATCTTCCGCAGAAATTGCAAACTGGGCCAAACAGGAGGTTAAAGGCGCTGACTCTCCAAGTGGGGAGAGTGTTAGTAAAGCGTCTGGAATGTTGCACCCGAGTACCAGGGGAGGAAAACTGAGACATATTTGAACACGTCTCCCGTTCACATGGTTGATCATACTTGGGTTCCACATGCATGTTTTAGCTGAAGGAAGAATACCTTAAACCTGGAGAGTTGAGACCCGTGTAATGGGTACCATGCAATATGACTTCAAAGGGTCTTCATTTGCTCACCGAACCTCTCCAATCCTATCACTGCTGCGTTTATGCCCCTGTACACATGCTTGATTCTCTTTTGGAGACATAGCAATCCATAGGTTTTACGATACTTACTAGTCAGGTACATTCTTAGGCGTTTAATATGCGGTGTTGAGTCCATTTCGTTGAGCAAGGAGTAGCTCTTGTCTATTTCATATTTGACTTAAGGAACTTTATCTGTGCTCATTTCAATCTCTGGTTTTATGCAGCACCCCAACTCACCTTTACCCTTAAGCAAGCATAAGTTGCTTTTCTAAATTTGAGACCCTGTTCTGTTCTGTAATTCAGTTCCTGTGTAGCCAAGTTTACATTCCGTGTATTACTGATATCTTATGATGTTTCTTTTTCTGTGTGACTTATTTCAGTTAGAATCATCATACCTGAATCCACTCATTGTGATGCAAAGGGCCTGATGACATAGATTTCATTGCTGAGTGATATTGCTTTGTAAGTAAATACCACAACTTCTTTATCCATTTTTCACTTTCTGCGATGTTGAACTTGTACTGTAAACAAGGTTCTTGTAAACAGAGGCGTCCCAAACTTTGGGGTGGCTGTGTCTTTTTGATTTTAATTTCCCTAAGCTATAGGACCATAAGTGGCAGTGCCCTAGGCTCTGTTGCTTTGTTTTTTAGATGTTTCAGGAAACACCATACACTTCTCCCGAGTGTCTGTTGGCAATTTACATCCCGCCCATCAGCATAACAAGGCTCCCAGTTCTCCATGGCCTGTCCTGCCTTTCTGGATTTTACACTTTTTTCAGATGGCCCTTTTGACCGGGGGGAAGTGAGACTTCATTGTAGTGCAGATTTCCTTTGCAAGCTTGCTTGGTTGGCCAAAAAGGGCGTATGCGTTTTTTCCTGAATATATTCAGGAAAAAACGCATACGCCCTTTTTGGCCAAGTGCATCATTGTGGACGTTCTGCCTCTTTTCCTATGCTTTCAATGCAATTCCAGTCTACCTTCTGAAATCGGTTTCCTGCAATTCTGCCCCGCTTTCAAGTCCTCTTGGCAGCCTTACTTCAGCCTATTTTTGGACGATAGCTGTCATTTATAACTCTGCAGGTTTGTGAATTACAGTGCCCCTGAGCTCCTTTCTTCAACTCGCTTTCTTGTGACCTGGCCGCAACACCGCAGGATGGCTTCAGGCCCTAATCAGGTTCCGGCCCGGCATGCTGAGCCTTTGGTTAATTCCTCTTCCTGGTGGGAAATGAGAGTTAAATTTGCCCGTCCAGACACCTCCAGCTAGCCTCTCATTGGTTCTCGCTATTCCTGTTCATCTTCCGCAGATATTGCAAACTGGGCCAAACAGGAGGTTAAAGGCGCTGACTCTCCAAGTGGGGAGAGTGTTAGTAAAGCGTCTGGAATGTTGCACCCGAGTACCAGGGGAGGAAAACTGAGACATATTTGAACACGTCTCCCGTTCACATGGTTGATCATACTTGGGTTCCACATGCATGTTTTAGCTGAAGGAAGAATACCTTAAACCTGGAGAGTTAAGACCCGTGTAATGGGTACCATGCAATATGACTTCAAAGGGTCTTCATTTGCTCACCGAACCTCTCCAATCCTATCACTGCTGCGTTTATGCCCCTGTACACATGCTTGATTCTCTTTTGGAGACATAGCAATCCATAGGTTTTACGATACTTACTAGTCAGGTACATTCTTAGGCGTTTAATATGCGGTGTTGAGTCCATTTCGTTGAGCAAGGAGTAGCTCTTGTCTATTCTTTATTTGACTTAAGGAACTTTATCTGTGCTCATTTCAATCTCTGGTTTTATGCAGCACCTCAACTCACCTTTACCCTTAAGCAAGCATAAGTTGGTTTTCTAAATTTGAGACCCTGTTCTGTTCTGTAATTCAGTTCCTGTGTAGCCAAGTTTCCATTCCGTGTATTACTGATATCTTATGATGTTTCTTTTTCTGTGTGACTTATTTCAGTTAGAGTCATCATACCTGAATCCACTCATTGTGATGCTAAGGGCCTGATGACATAGATTTCATTGCTGAGTGATATTGCTTTGTAAGTAAATACCACAACTTCTTTATCCATTTTTCACTTTCTGCGATGTTGAACTTGTACTGTAAACGAGGTTCTTGTAAACAGAGGCGTCCCAAATTTTGGGGTGGCTGTGTCTTTTTGATTTTAATTTCCCTAAGCTATAGGACCATAAGTGGCAGTGCCCTAGGCTCTGTTGCTTTGTTTTTTAGATGTTTCAGGAAACACCATACACTTCTCCCGAGTGTCTGTTGGCAATTTACATCCCGCCCATCAGCATAACAAGGCTCCCAGTTGTCCATGGCCTGTCCTGCCTTTCTGGATTTTACACTTTTTTCAGATGGCCCTTTTGACCGGGGGGAAGTGAGACTTCATTGTAGTGCAGATTTCCTTTGCAAGCTTGCTTGGTTGGCCAAAAAGGGCGTATGCGTTTTTTCCTGAATATATTCAGGAAAAAACGCATACGCCCTTATTGGCCAAGTGCATCATTGTGGACGTTCTGCCTGTTTTCCTATGCTTTCAATGCAATTCCAGTCTACCTCCTGAAATCGGTTTCCTGCAATTCTGCCCCGCTTTCAAGTCCTCTTGGCAGCCTTACTTCAGTATATTTTTGGACGATAGCTGTCATTTATAACTCTGCAGGTTTGTGAATTACAGTGCCCCTGAGCTCCTTTCTTCAACTCGCTTTCTTGTGACCTGGCCGCAACACCGCAGGATGGCTTCAGGCCCTAATCTGGTTCCGGCCCTGCACGCTGAGCCTTTGGTTAATTCCTCTTCCTGGTGGGAAATGAGAGATAAATTTGCCCGTCCAGACACCTCCAGCTAGCCTCTCATTGGTTCTCGCTATTCCTGTTCATCTTCCGCAGAAATTGCAAACTGGGCCAAACAGGAGGTTAAAGGGACTGACTCTGCAAGTGGGGAGAGTGTTAGTAAAGCGTCTGGAATGTTGCACCCGAGTACCAGGGTATGAAAACTGAGACATATTTGAACACGTCTCCCGATCACATGGTTGATCATACTCTAGGTTCCACATGCATGTTTTAGCTGAAGGAAGAATACCTTAAACCTGGGTAGTTGAAACCCGTGGAATGGGTACCATGCAATATGACTTCAAAGGGTCTTCATTTGCTCACCGAACCTCTCCAATCCTATCACTGCTGCGTTTATGCCCCTGTACACATGCTTGATTCTCTTTCGGAGACATAGCAATCCATAGGTTTTAAGATACTTACTAGTCAGGTACATTCTTAGGCGTTTAATATGGGGTGTTGAGTCCATTTCGTTGAGCAAGGAGTAGCTCTTGTCTATTCCATATTTGGCTTAAGGAACTTTATCTGTGCTCATTTCAATCTCTGGTTTTATGCAGCACCCCAACTCACCTTTACCCTTAAGCAAGAATAAGTTGGTTTTCTAAATTTGAGACCCTGTTCTGTTCTGTAATTCAGTTCCTGTGTAGCCAAGTTTCCATTCCGTGTATTACTGATATCCTATGATGTTTCTTTTTCTGTGTGACTTACTTCTGTTAGAATCATCATACCTGAATCCACTCATTGTGCTGCTAAGGGCCTGATGACACAGATTTCATTGCTGAGTGATATTGCTTTGTAAGTAAATACCACAACTTCTTTATACATTTTTCACTTTCTGCGATGTTGAACTTGTACTGTAAACGAGGTTCTTGTAAACAGAGCCGTTCCAAACTTTGGGGTGGCTGTGTCTTTTTGATTTTAATTTCCCTAAGCTATAGGACCATAAGTGGAAGTGCCCTAGGTTCTGTTGCTTTGTTTTTTAGATGTTTCAGGAAACACCATACACTTCTCCCGAGTGGTTGTTGGCAATTTACATCCCGCCCATCAGCATAACAAGGCTCCCAGTTCTCCATGGCCTGTCCTGCCTTTCTGGATTTTACACTTTTTTCAGATGGCCCTTTTGACCGGGGGGAAGTGAGACTTCATTGTAGTGCAGATTTCCTTTGCAAGCTTGCTTGGTTGGCCAAAAAGGGCGTATGCGTTTTTTCCTGAATATATTCAGGAAAAAACGCATACGCCCTTTTTGGCCAAGTGCATCATTGTGGACGTTCTGCCTCTTTTCCTATGCTTTCAATGCAATTCCAGTCTACCTCCTGAAATCGGTTTCCTGCAATTCTGCCCCGCTTTCAAGTCCTCTTGGCAGCCTTACTTCAGTCTATTTTTGGACGATAGCTGTCATTTATAACTCTGCAGGTTTGTGAATTACAGTGCCCCTGAGCTCCTTTCTTAAACTTGCTTTCTTGTGACCTGGCCGAAACACCGCAGGATGGCTTCACGCCCTAATCTGGTTCCGGCACGGCACGCTGAGCCTTTGGTTATTTCCTCTTCCTGGTGGGAAATGAGAGTTAAATTTGCGCGTCCAGACACCTCCAGCTAGTCTCTCATTGGTTCTCGCTATTCCTGTTCATCTTCCACAGAAATTGCAAACTGGGCCAAACAGGAGGTTAAAGGCGCTGACTCTCAAAGTGGGGAGAGTGTTAGTAAAGCGTCTGGAATGTTGCACCCGAGTACCAGGGGGGGAAAACTGAGACATATTTGAACACGTCTCCCATTCACATGGTTGATCATACTTGGGTTCCACATGCATGTTTTAGCTGAAGGAAGAATACCTTAAACCTGGAGAGTTGAGACCCGTGTAATGGGTACCATGCAATATGACTTCAAAGGGTCTTCATTTGCTCACCGAACCTCTCCAATCCTATCACTGCTGCGTTTATGCCCCTGTACACATGCTTGATTCTCTTTCGGAGACATAGCAATCCGTAGGTTTTAAGATACTTACTAGTCAGGTACATTCTTAGGCGTTTAATATGCGGTGTTGAGTCCATTTCGTTGAGCAAGGAGTAGCTCTTTTCTATTCCATATTTGACTTAAGGAACTTTATCTGTGCTCATTTCAATCTCTGGTTTTATGCAGCACCCCAACTCACCTTTACCCTTAAGCAAGCATAAGTTGGTTTTCTAAATTTGAGACCCTGTTCTGTTCTGTAATTCAGTTCCTGTGTAGCCAAGTTTACATTCCATGTATTACTGATATCTTATGATGTTTCATTTTCTGTGTGAATTACTTCAGTTAGAATCATCATACCTGAATCCACTCATTGTGCTGCTAAGGGCCTGATGACACAGATTTCATTGCTGAGTGATATTGCTTTGTAAGTAAATACCACAACTTCTTTATCCATTTTTCACTTTCTGCGATGTTGAACTTGTACTGTAGACGAGGTTCTTGTAAACAGAGCCGTTCCAAACTTTGGGGTGGCTGTGTCTTTTTTATTTTAATTTCCCTAAGCTATAGGACCATAAGTGGAAGTGCCGTAGGTTCTGTTGCTTTGTTTTTTAGATGTTTCAGGAAACACCATACACTTCTCCCGAGCGGTTGTTGGCAATTTACATCCCGCCCATCAGCATAACAAGGCTCCCAGTTCTCCATGGCCTGTCCTGACTTTCTGGATTTTACACTTTTTTCAGATGGCCCTTTTGACCGGGGGGAAGTGAGACTTCATTGTAGTGCAGATTTCCTTTGCAAGCTTGCTTGGTTGGCCAAAAAGGGCGTATGCGTTTTTTCCTGAATATATTCAGGAAAAAACGCATACGCCCTTTTTGGCCAAGTGCATCATTGTGGACGTTCTGCCTCTTTTCCTATGCTTTCAATGCAATTCCAGTCTACCTCCTGAAATCGGTTTCCTGCAATTCTGCCCCGCTTTCAAGTCCTCTTGGCAGCCTTACTTCAGTTTATTTTTGGACGATAGTTGTCATTTATAACTCTGCAGGTTTGTGAATTACAGTGCCCCTGAGCTCCTTTCTTCAACTCGGTTTCTTTTGAGCTGGCCGCAACACCGCAGGATGGCTTCAGGCCCTAATCTGGTTCCGGTACGGCATGCTGAGCCTTTGGTTATTTCCTCTTCCTGGTGGGAAATGAGAGTTAAATTTGCCCGTCCAGACACCTCCAGCTAGCCTCTCATTGGTTCTCGCTATTCCTGTTCATCTTCCGCAGAAATTGCAAACTGGGCCAAACAGGAGGTTAAAGGCGCTGACTCTCCAAGTGGGGAGAGTGTTAGTAAAGCGTCTGGAATGTTGCACCCGAGTACCAGGGGAGGAAAACTGAGACATATTTGAACACGTCTCCCGTTCACATGGTTGATCATACTTGGGTTCCACATGCATGTTTTAGCTGAAGGAAGAATACCTTAAACCTGGAGAGTTCAGACCCGTGTAATGGGTACCATGCAATATGACTTCAAAGGGTCTTCATTTGCTCACCGAACCTCTCCAATCCTATCACTGCTGCGTTTATGCCCCTGTACACATGCTTGATTCTCTTTTGGAGACATAGAAATACATAGGTTTTACGATACTTACTAGTCAGGTACATTCTTAGGCGTTTAATATGCGGTGTTGAGTCCATTTCGTTGAGCAAGGAGTAGCTCTTGTCTATTCCATATTTGACTTAAGGAACTTTATCTGTGCTCATTTCAATCTCTGGTTTTATGCAGCACCCCAACTCACCTTTACCCTTAAGCAAGCATAAGTTAGTTTTCTAAATTTGAGACCCTGTTCTGTTCTGTAATTCAGTTCCTGTGTAGCCAAGTTTACATTCCGTGTATTACTGATATCTTATGATGTTTCTTTTTCTGTGTGACATATTTCAGTTAGAATCATCATACCTGAATCCACTCATTGTGATGCTAAGGGCCTGATGACATAGATTTCATTGCTGAGTGATATTGCTTTGTAAGTAAATACCACAACTTCTTTATCCATTTTTCACTTTCTGCGATGTTGAACTTATACTGTAAACGAGGTTCTTGTAAACAGAGACGTCCCAAACTTTGGGGTGGCTGTGTCTTTTTTATTTTAATTTCCCTAAACTATAGGACCATAAGTGGCAGTGCCCTAGGCTCTGTTGCTTTGTTTTTTAGATGTTTCAGGAAACACCATACACTTCTCCCGAGTGTCTGTTGGCAATTTACATCCCGCCCATCAGCATAACAAGGCTCCCAGTTCTCCATGGCCTGTCCTGCCTTTCTGGATTTTACACTTTTTTCAGATGGCCCTTTTGACCGGGGGGAAGTGAGACTTCATTGTAGTGCAGATTTCCTTTGCAAGCTTGCTTGGTTGGCCAAAAAGGGCGTATGCGTTTTTTCCTGAATATATTCAGGAAAAAACGCATACGCCCTTTTTGGCCAAGTGCATCATTGTGGACGTTCTGCCTCTTTTCCTATGCTTTCAATGCAATTCCAGTCTACCTCCTGAAATCGGTTTCCTGCAATTCTGCCCCGCTTTCAAGTCCTCTTGGCAGCCTTACTTCAGTCTATTTTTGGACGATAGCTGTCATTTATAACTCTGCAGGTTTGTGAATTACAGTGCCCCTGAGCTCCTTTCTTCAACTCGCTTTCTTGTGACCTGGCCGCAACACCGCAGGATGGCTTCAGGCCCTAATCTGGTTCTGGCACGGCACGCTGAGCCTTTGGTTATTTCCTCCTCATGGTGGGAAATGAGAGTTAAATTTGCCCGTCCAGACACCTCCAGCTAGCCTCTCATTGGTTCTCACTATTCCTGTTCATCTTCCGCAGAAATTGCAAACTGTGCCAAACAGGAGGTTAAAGGCGCTGACTCTCCAAGTGGGGAGAGTGTTAGTAAAGCGTCTGGAATGTTGCACCCGAGTACCAGGGGAGGAAAACTGAGACATATTTGAACACGTCTCCCGATCACATGGTTGATCATACTCTGGGTTCCACATGCATGTTTTAGCTGAAGGAAGAATACCTAAAACCTGGGTAGTTGAAACCCGTGGAATGGGTACCATGCAATATGACTTCAAAGGGTCTTCATTTGCTCACCGAACCTCTCGAATCCTATCACTGCTGCGTTTATGCCCCTGTACACATGCTTGATTCTCTTTCGGAGACATAGTAATCTATAGGTTTTAAGATACTTACTAGTCAGGTACATTCTTAGGCGTTTAATATGCGGTGTTGAGTCCATTTCGTTGAGCAAGGAGTAGCTCTTGTCTATTCCATATTTGGCTTAGGGAACTTTATCTGTGCTCATTCCAATCTCTGGTTTTATGCAGCACCCCAACTCACCTTTACCCTTAAGCAAGCATAAGTTGGTTTTCTAAATTTGTGACCCTGTTCTGTTCTGTAATTCAGTTCCTGTGTAGCCAAGTTTCCATTCCGTGTATTACTGATATCTTATGATGTTTCTTTTTCTGTGTGACTTATTTCAGTTAGAATCATCATACCTGAATCCACTCATTGTGCTGCTAAGGGCCTGATGACATAGATTTCATTGCTGAGTGATATTGCTTTGTAAGTGAATACCACAACTTCTTTATCCATTTTTCACTTTCTGCGATGTTGAACTTGTACTGTAAACGAGGTTCTTGTAAACAGAGCCGTTCCAAACTTTGGGGTGGCTGTGTCTTTTTGATTTTAATTTCCCTAAGCTATAGGACCATAAGTGGAAGTGCCCTAGGCTCTGTTGCTTTGTTTTTTAGATGTTTCAGGAAACACCATACACTTCTCCCAAGTGTCTGTTGGCAATTTACATCCCGCCCATCAGCATAACAAGGCTCCCAGTTCTCCATGGCCTGTCCTGCCTTTCTGGATTTTACACTTTTTTCAGATGACCCTTTTGACCGGGGGAAGTGAGACTTCATTGTAGTGCAGATTTCCTTTGCAAGCTTGCTTGGTTGGCCAAAAAGGGCGTATGCGTTTTTTCCTGAATATATTCAGGAAAAAACGCATACGCCCTTTTTGGCCAAGTGCATCATTGTGGACGTTCTGCCTCTTTTCCTATGCTTTCAATGCAATTCCAGTCTACCTCCTGAAATCGGTTTCCTGCAATTCTGCCCCGCTTTCAAGTCCTCTTGGCAGCCTTACTTCAGTCTATTTTTGGACGATAGCTGTCATTTATAACTCTGCAGGTTTGTGAATTACAGTGCCCCTGAGCTCCTTTCTTCAACTCGCTTTCTTGTGACATGGCCGCAACACCGCAGGATGGCTTCAGGCCCTAATCTGGTTCCGGCCCGGCATGCTGAGCCTTTGGTTAATTCCTCTTCCTGGTGGGAAATGAGAGTTAAATTTGCCCGTCCAGACACCTCCAGCTAGCCTCTCATTGGTTCTCGCTATTCCTGTTCATCTTCCGCAGAAATTGCAAACTGGGCCAAACAGGAGGTTAAAGGCGCTGACTCTCCAAGTGGGGAGAGTGTTAGTAAAGCGTCTGGAATGTTGCACCCGAGTACCAGGGGAGGAAAACTGAGACATATTTGAACACGTCTCCCGTTCACATGGTTGATCATACTTGGGTTCCACATGCATGTTTTAGCTGAAGGAAGAATACCTTAAACCTGGAGAGTTAAGACCCGTGTAATGGGTACCATGCAATATGACTTCAAAGGGTCTTCATTTGCTCACCGAACCTCTCCAATCCTATCACTGCTGCGTTTATGCCCCTGTACACATGCTTGATTCTCTTTCGGAGACATAGCAATCCATAGGTTTTACGATACTTACTAGTCAGGTACATTCTTAGGCGTTTAATATGCGGTGTTGAGTCCATTTCGTTGAGCAAGGAGTAGCTCTTGTCTATTCTTTATTTGACTTAAGGAACTTTATCTGTGCTCATTTCAATCTCTGGTTTTATGCAGCACCTCAACTCACCTTTACCCTTAAGCAAGCATAAGTTGGTTTTCTAAATTTGAGACCCTGTTCTGTTCTGTAATTCAGTTCCTGTGTAGCCAAGTTTCCATTCCGTGTATTACTGATATCTTATGATGTTTCTTTTTCTGTGTGACTTATTTCAGTTAGAGTCATCATACCTGAATCCACTCATTGTGATGCTAAGGGCCTGATGACATAGATTTCATTGCTGAGTGATATTGCTTTGTAAGTAAATACCACAACTTCTTTATCCATTTTTCACTTTCTGCGATGTTGAACTTGTACTGTAAACGAGGTTCTTGTAAACAGAGGCGTCCCAAATTTTGGGGTGGCTGTGTCTTTTTGATTTTAATTTCCCTAAGCTATAGGACCATAAGTGGCAGTGCCCTAGGCTCTGTTGCTTTGTTTTTTAGATGTTTCAGGAAACACCATACACTTCTCCCCAGTGTCTGTTGGCAATTTACATCCCGCCCATCAGCATAACAAGGCTCCCAGTTGTCCATGGCCTGTCCTGCCTTTCTGGATTTTACACTTTTTTCAGATGGCCCTTTTGACCGGGGGGAAGTGAGACTTCATTGTAGTGCAGATTTCCTTTGCAAGCTTGCTTGGTTGGCCAAAAAGGGCGTATGCGTTTTTTCCTGAATATATTCAGGAAAAAACGCATACGCCCTTATTGGCCAAGTGCATCATTGTGGACGTTCTGCCTGTTTTCCTATGCTTTCAATGCAATTCCAGTCTACCTCCTGAAATCGGTTTCCTGCAATTCTGCCCCGCTTTCAAGTCCTCTTGGCAGCCTTACTTCAGTATATTTTTGGACGATAGCTGTCATTTATAACTCTGCAGGTTTGTGAATTACAGTGCCCCTGAGCTCCTTTCTTCAACTCGCTTTCTTGTGACCTGGCCGCAACACCGCAGGATGGCTTCAGGCCCTAATCTGGTTCCGGCCCTGCACGCTGAGCCTTTGGTTAATTCCTCTTCCTGGTGGGAAATGAGAGATAAATTTGCCCGTCCAGACACCTCCAGCTAGCCTCTCATTGGTTCTCGCTATTCCTGTTCATCTTCCGCAGAAATTGCAAACTGGGCCAAACAGGAGGTTAAAGGGACTGACTCTGCAAGTGGGGAGAGTGTTAGTAAAGCGTCTGGAATGTTGCACCCGAGTACCAGGGTATGAAAACTGAGACATATTTGAACACGTCTCCCGATCACATGGTTGATCATACTCTAGGTTCCACATGCATGTTTTAGCTGAAGGAAGAATACCTTAAACCTGGGTAGTTGAAACCCGTGGAATGGGTACCATGCAATATGACTTCAAAGGGTCTTCATTTGCTCACCGAACCTCTCCAATCCTATCACTGCTGCGTTTATGCCCCTGTACACATGCTTGATTCTCTTTCGGAGACATAGCAATCCATAGGTTTTAAGATACTTACTAGTCAGGTACATTCTTAGGCGTTTAATATGGGGTGTTGAGTCCATTTCGTTGAGCAAGGAGTAGCTCTTGTCTATTCCATATTTGGCTTAAGGAACTTTATCTGTGCTCATTTCAATCTCTGGTTTTATGCAGCACCCCAACTCACCTTTACCCTTAAGCAAGAATAAGTTGGTTTTCTAAATTTGAGACCCTGTTCTGTTCTGTAATTCAGTTCCTGTGTAGCCAAGTTTCCATTCCGTGTATTACTGATATCCTATGATGTTTCTTTTTCTGTGTGACTTACTTCTGTTAGAATCATCATACCTGAATCCACTCATTGTGCTGCTAAGGGCCTGATGACACAGATTTCATTGCTGAGTGATATTGCTTTGTAAGTAAATACCACAACTTCTTTATACATTTTTCACTTTCTGCGATGTTGAACTTGTACTGTAAACGAGGTTCTTGTAAACAGAGCCGTTCCAAACTTTGGGGTGGCTGTGTCTTTTTGATTTTAATTTCCCTAAGCTATAGGACCATAAGTGGAAGTGCCCTAGGTTCTGTTGCTTTGTTTTTTAGATGTTTCAGGAAACACCATACACTTCTCCCGAGTGGTTGTTGGCAATTTACATCCCGCCCATCAGCATAACAAGGCTCCCAGTTCTCCATGGCCTGTCCTGCCTTTCTGGATTTTACACTTTTTTCAGATGGCCCTTTTGACCGGGGGGAAGTGAGACTTCATTGTAGTGCAGATTTCCTTTGCAAGCTTGCTTGGTTGGCCAAAAAGGGCGTATGCGTTTTTTCCTGAATATATTCAGGAAAAAACGCATACGCCCTTTTTGGCCAAGTGCATCATTGTGGACGTTCTGCCTCTTTTCCTATGCTTTCAATGCAATTCCAGTCTACCTCCTGAAATCGGTTTCCTGCAATTCTGCCCCGCTTTCAAGTCCTCTTGGCAGCCTTACTTCAGTCTATTTTTGGACGATAGCTGTCATTTATAACTCTGCAGGTTTGTGAATTACAGTGCCCCTGAGCTCCTTTCTTAAACTTGCTTTCTTGTGACCTGGCCGAAACACCGCAGGATGGCTTCACGCCCTAATCTGGTTCCGGCACGGCACGCTGAGCCTTTGGTTATTTCCTCTTCCTGGTGGGAAATGAGAGTTAAATTTGCGCGTCCAGACACCTCCAGCTAGTCTCTCATTGGTTCTCGCTATTCCTGTTCATCTTCCACAGAAATTGCAAACTGGGCCAAACAGGAGGTTAAAGGCGCTGACTCTCAAAGTGGGGAGAGTGTTAGTAAAGCGTCTGGAATGTTGCACCCGAGTACCAGGGGGGGAAAACTGAGACATATTTGAACACGTCTCCCATTCACATGGTTGATCATACTTGGGTTCCACATGCATGTTTTAGCTGAAGGAAGAATACCTTAAACCTGGAGAGTTGAGACCCGTGTAATGGGTACCATGCAATATGACTTCAAAGGGTCTTCATTTGCTCACCGAACCTCTCCAATCCTATCACTGCTGCGTTTATGCCCCTGTACACATGCTTGATTCTCTTTCGGAGACATAGCAATCCGTAGGTTTTAAGATACTTACTAGTCAGGTACATTCTTAGGCGTTTAATATGCGGTGTTGAGTCCATTTCGTTGAGCAAGGAGTAGCTCTTTTCTATTCCATATTTGACTTAAGGAACTTTATCTGTGCTCATTTCAATCTCTGGTTTTATGCAGCACCCCAACTCACCTTTACCCTTAAGCAAGCATAAGTTGGTTTTCTAAATTTGAGACCCTGTTCTGTTCTGTAATTCAGTTCCTGTGTAGCCAAGTTTACATTCCATGTATTACTGATATCTTATGATGTTTCATTTTCTGTGTGAATTACTTCAGTTAGAATCATCATACCTGAATCCACTCATTGTGCTGCTAAGGGCCTGATGACACAGATTTCATTGCTGAGTGATATTGCTTTGTAAGTAAATACCACAACTTCTTTATCCGTTTTTCACTTTCTGCGATGTTGAACTTGTACTGTAGACGAGGTTCTTGTAAACAGAGCCGTTCCAAACTTTGGGGTGGCTGTGTCTTTTTGATTTTAATTTCCCTAAGCTATAGGACCATAAGTGGAAGTGCCGTAGGTTCTGTTGCTTTGTTTTTTAGATGTTTCAGGAAACACCATACACTTCTCCCGAGTGGTTGTTGGCAATTTACATCCCGCCCATCAGCATAACAAGGCTCCCAGTTCTCCATGGCCTGTCCTGACTTTCTGGATTTTACACTTTTTTCAGATGGCCCTTTTGACCGGGGGGAAGTGAGACTTCATTGTAGTGCAGATTTCCTTTGCAAGCTTGCTTGGTTGGCCAAAAAGGGCGTATGCGTTTTTTCCTGAATATATTCAGGAAAAAACGCATACGCCCTTTTTGGCCAAGTGCATCATTGTGGACGTTCTGCCTCTTTTCCTATGCTTTCAATGCAATTCCAGTCTACCTCCTGAAATCGGTTTCCTGCAATTCTGCCCCGCTTTCAAGTCCTCTTGGCAGCCTTACTTCAGTTTATTTTTGGACGATAGTTGTCATTTATAACTCTGCAGGTTTGTGAATTACAGTGCCCCTGAGCTCCTTTCTTCAACTCGGTTTCTTTTGAGCTGGCCGCAACACCGCAGGATGGCTTCAGGCCCTAATCTGGTTCCGGTACGGCATGCTGAGCCTTTGGTTATTTCCTCTTCCTGGTGGGAAATGAGAGTTAAATTTGCCCGTCCAGACACCTCCAGCTAGCCTCTCATTGGTTCTCGCTATTCCTGTTCATCTTCCGCAGAAATTGCAAACTGGGCCAAACAGGAGGTTAAAGGCGCTGACTCTCCAAGTGGGGAGAGTGTTAGTAAAGCGTCTGGAATGTTGCACCCGAGTACCAGGGGAGGAAAACTGAGACATATTTGAACACGTCTCCCGTTCACATGGTTGATCATACTTGGGTTCCACATGCATGTTTTAGCTGAAGGAAGAATACCTTAAACCTGGAGAGTTGAGACCCGTGTAATGGGTACCATGCAATATGACTTCAAAGGGTCTTCATTTGCTCACCGAACCTCTCCAATCCTATCACTGCTGCGTTTATGCCCCTGTACACATGCTTGATTCTCTTTTGGAGACATAGAAATACATAGGTTTTACGATACTTACTAGTCAGGTACATTCTTAGGCGTTTAATATGCGGTGTTGAGTCCATTTCGTTGAGCAAGGAGTAGCTCTTGTCTATTCCATATTTGACTTAAGGAACTTTATCTGTGCTCATTTCAATCTCTGGTTTTATGCAGCACCCCAACTCACCTTTACCCTTAAGCAAGCATAAGTTAGTTTTCTAAATTTGAGACCCTGTTCTGTTCTGTAATTCAGTTCCTGTGTAGCCAAGTTTACATTCCGTGTATTACTGATATCTTATGATGTTTCTTTTTCTGTGTGACATATTTCAGTTAGAATCATCATACCTGAATCCACTCATTGTGATGCTAAGGGCCTGATGACATAGATTTCATTGCTGAGTGATATTGCTTTGTAAGTAAATACCACAACTTCTTTATCCATTTTTCACTTTCTGCGATGTTGAACTTATACTGTAAACGAGGTTCTTGTAAACAGAGACGTCCCAAACTTTGGGGTGGCTGTGTCTTTTTTATTTTAATTTCCCTAAACTATAGGACCATAAGTGGCAGTGCCCTAGGCTCTGTTGCTTTGTTTTTTAGATGTTTCAGGAAACACCATACACTTCTCCCGAGTGTCTGTTGGCAATTTACATCCCGCCCATCAGCATAACAAGGCTCCCAGTTCTCCATGGCCTGTCCTGCCTTTCTGGATTTTACACTTTTTTCAGATGGCCCTTTTGACCGGGGGGAAGTGAGACTTCATTGTAGTGCAGATTTCCTTTGCAAGCTTGCTTGGTTGGCCAAAAAGGGCGTATGCGTTTTTTCCTGAATATATTCAGGAAAAAACACATACGCCCTTTTTGGCCAAGTGCATCATTGTGGACGTTCTGCCTCTTTTCCTATGCTTTCAATGCAATTCCAGTCTACCTCCTGAAATCGGTTTCCTGCAATTCTGCCCCGCTTTCAAGTCCTCTTGGCAGCCTTACTTCAGTCTATTTTTGGACGATAGCTGTCATTTATAACTCTGCAGGTTTGTGAATTACAGTGCCCCTGAGCTCCTTTCTTCAACTCGCTTTCTTGTGACCTGGCCGCAACACCGCAGGATGGCTTCAGGCCCTAATCTGGTTCTGGCACGGCACGCTGAGCCTTTGGTTATTTCCTCCTCATGGTGGGAAATGAGAGTTAAATTTGCCCGTCCAGACACCTCCAGCTAGCCTCTCATTGGTTCTCACTATTCCTGTTCATCTTCCGCAGAAATTGCAAACTGTGCCAAACAGGAGGTTAAAGGCGCTGACTCTCCAAGTGGGGAGAGTGTTAGTAAAGCGTCTGGAATGTTGCACCCGAGTACCAGGGGAGGAAAACTGAGACATATTTGAACACGTCTCCCGATCACATGGTTGATCATACTCTGGGTTCCACATGCATGTTTTAGCTGAAGGAAGAATACCTAAAACCTGGGTAGTTGAAACCCGTGGAATGGGTACCATGCAATATGACTTCAAAGGGTCTTCATTTGCTCACCGAACCTCTCGAATCCTATCACTGCTGCGTTTATGCCCCTGTACACATGCTTGATTCTCTTTCGGAGACATAGTAATCTATAGGTTTTAAGATACTTACTAGTCAGGTACATTCTTAGGCGTTTAATATGCGGTGTTGAGTCCATTTCGTTGAGCAAGGAGTAGCTCTTCTCTATTCCATATTTGGCCTAAGGAACGTTATCTGTGCTCATTTCAATCTCTGGTTTTATGCAGCACCCCAACTCACCTTTCCCCTTAAGCAAGCATAAGTTGGTTTTCTAAATTTGAGACCCTGTTCTGTTCTGTAATTCAGTTCCTGTGTAGCCAAGTTTACATTCCGTGTATTACTGATATCTTATGATGTTTCTTTTTCTGTGTGACTTATTTCAGTTAGAATCATCATACCTGAATCCACTCATTGTGCTGCTAAGGGCCTGATGACACAGATTTCATTGCTGAGTGATATTGCTTTGTAAGTAAATACCACAACTTCTTTATCCATTTTTCACTTTCTGCGATGTTGAACTTGTACTGTAAACGAGGTTCTTGTAAACAGAGCCGTTCCAAAATTTGGGGTGGCTGTGTCTTTTTGATTTTAATTTCCCTAAGCTATAGGACCATAAGTGGAAGTGCCCTAGGTTCTGTTGCTTTGTTTTTTAGATGTTTCAGGAAACACCATACACTTCTCCCGAGTGGTTGTTGGCAATTTACATCCCGCCCATCAGCATAACAAGGCTCCCAGTTGTCCATGGCCTGTCCTGCCTTTCTGGATTTTACACTTTTTTCAGATGGCCCTTTTGACCTGGGGGAAGTGAGACTTCATTGTAGTGCAGATTTCCTTTGCAAGCTTGCTTGGTTGGCCAAAAAGTGCGTATGCGTTTTTACATCCCGCCCATCAGCATAACAAGACTCCCAGTTCTCCATGGCCTGTCCTGCCTTTCTGGATTTTACACTTTTTTCAGATGGCCCTTTTGACCGGGGGGAAGTGAGACTTCATTGTAGTGCAGATTTCATTTGCAAGCTTGCTTGGTTGGCCAAAAAGGGCGTATGCGTTTTTTCCTGAATATATTCAGGAAAAAACGCATACGCCCTTTTTGGCCAAGTGCATCATTGTGGACGTTCTGCCTCTTTTCCTATGCTTTCAATGCAATTCCATTCTACCTCCTGAAATCGGTTTCCTGCAATTCTGCCCTGCTTTCAAGTCCTCTTGGCAGCCTTCCTTCAGTCTATTTTTGGAGGATAGCTGTCATTTATAACTCTGCAGGTTTGTGCATTACAGTGCCCCTGAGCTCCTTTCTTCAACTTGCTTTCTTGTGACCTGGCAGCAACACCGCAGGATGGCTTCACGCCCTAATCTGGTTCCGGCATGGCAAGCTGAGCCTTTGGTTATTTCCTTTTCCTGGTGGGAAATGAGAGTTAAATTTGCCCGTCCAGACACCTTCAGCTAGTCTCTCATTGGTTCTCGCTATTCCTGTTCATCTTCCGCAGAAATTGCAAACTGGGCCAAACAGGAGGTTAAAGGCGCTGACTCTCCAAGTGGGGAGAGTGTTAGTAAAGCATCTGGAATGTTGCACCCGAGTACCAGGGGAGGAAAACTGAGACATATTTGAACACGTCTCCCGTTCACATGGTTGATCATACTTGGGTTCCACATGCATGTTTTAGTTGAAGGAAGAATACCATAAACCTGGAGAGTTAAGACCCGTGTAATGGGTACCATGCAATATGACTTCAAAGGGTCTTCATTTGCTCACCGAACCTCTCCAATCCTATCACTGCTGCGTTTATGCCCCTGTACACATGCTTGATTCTCTTTCGGAGACATAGCAATCCATAGGTTTTTAAGATACTTACTAGTCAGGTACATTCTTAGGCGTTTAATATGCGGTGTTGAGTCCATTTCGTTGAGCAAGGAGTAGCTCTTGTCTATTCCATATTTGACTTAAGGAACTTTATCTGTGCTCATTTCAATCTCTGGTTTTATGCAGCACCCCAACTCACCTTTACCCTTAAGCAAGCATAAGTTGGTTTTCTAAATTTGAGACCCTGTCCTGTTCTGTAATTCAGTTCCTGTGTAGCCAAGTTTACATTCCGTGTATTACTGATATCTTATGATGTTTCTTTTTCTGTGTGACTTACTTCTGTTAGAATCATCATACCTGAATCCACTCATTGTGCTTCTAAGGGCCTGATGACACAGATTTCATTGCTGAGTGATATTGCTTTGTAAGTAAATACCACAACTTCTTTATCCATTTTTCACTTTCTGCGATGTTGAACTTGTACTGTAAACGAGGTTCTTGTAAACAGAGCCGTTCCAAACTTTGGGGTGGCTGTGTCTTTTTGATTTTAATTTCCCTAAGCTATAGGACCATAAGTGGAAGTGCCCTAGGTTCTGTTGCTTTGTTTTTTAGATGTTTCAGGAAACTCCATACACTTCTCCCGAGTGGTTGTTGGCAATTTACATCCCGCCCATCAGCATAACAAGGCTCCCAGTTCTCCATGGCCTGTCCTGCCTTTCTGGATTTTACACTTTTTTCAGATGGCCCTTTTGACCGGGGGGAAGTGAGACTTCATTGTAGTGCAGATTTCCTTTGCAAGCTTGCTTGGTTGGCCAAAAAGGGCGTATGCGTTTTTTCCTGAATATATTCAGGAAAAAACGCATATGCCCTTTTTGGCCAAGTGCATCATTGTGGACGTTCTGCCTCTTTTCCTATGCTTTCAATGCAATTCCAGTCTACCTCCTGAAATCGGTTTCCTGCAATTCTGCCCCGCTTTCAAGTCCTCTTGGCAGCCTTACTTCAGTCTATTTTTGGACGATAGCTGTCATTTATAACTCTGCAGGTTTGTGAATTACAGTGCCCCTGAGCTCCTTTGTTCAACTCGCTTTCTTTTGAGCTGGCCGCAACACCGCAGGATGGCTTCAGGCCCTAATCTGGTTCCGGCCCGGCCTGCTGAGCCTTTGGTTAATTCCTCTTCCTGGTGGGAAATGAGAGTTAAATTTGCCCGTCCAGACACCTCCAGCTAGCCTCTCATTGGTTCTCGCTATTCCTGATCATCTTCCGCAGAAATTGCAAACTGGGCCAAACAGGAGGTTAAAGGCGCTGACTCTCCAAGTAGGGAGAGTGTTAGTAAAGCGTCTGGAATGTTGCACCCGAGTACCAGGGGAGGAAAACTGAGACATATTTGAACACGTCTCCCGTTCACATGGTTGATCATACTTGGGTTCCACATGCATGTTTTAGCTGAAGGAAGAATACCTAAAACCTGCGTAGTTGAAACCCGTGGAATGGGTACCATGCAATATGACTTCAAAGGGTCTTCATTTGCTCACCGAACCTCTCCAATCCTATCACTGCTGCGTTTATGCCCCTGTACACATGCTTGATTCTCTTTCGGAGACATAGCAATCCATAGGTTTTAAGATACTTACTAGTCAGGTACATTCTTAGGCGTTTAATATGCGGTGTTGAGTCCATTTCGTTGAGCAAGGAGTAGCTCTTGTCTATTCCATATTTGGCTTAAGGAACTTTATCTGTGCTCATTTCAATCTCTGGTTTTATGCAGCACCCCAACTCACCTTTACCCTTAAGCAAGCATAAGTTGGTTTTCTAAATTTGAGACCCTGTTCTGTTTTGGAATTCAGTTCCTGTGTAGCCAAGTTTACATTCCGTGTATTAGTGATATCTTATGATGTTTCTTTTTCTGTGTGACTTACTTCAGTTAGAATCATCATACCTGAATCCACTCATTGTTCTGCTACGGGCCTGATGACACAGATTTCATTGCTGAGTGATATTGCTTTCTAAGTAAATACCACAACTTCTTTATCCATTTTTCACTTTCTGCGATGTTGAACTTGTACTGTAAATGAGGTTCTTGTAAACAGATCCGTTCCAAGCTTTGGGGTGGCTGTGTCTTTTTTATTTTAATTTCCCTAAGCTATAGGACCATAAGTGGAAGTGCCCTAGGTTCTGTTGCTTTGTTTTTTAGATGTTTCAGGAAACACCATACACTTCTCCCCAGTGGTTGTTGGCAATTTACATCCCGCCCATCAGCATAACAAGGCTCCCAGTTCTCCATGGCCTGTCCTGCCTTTCTGGATTTTACACTTTTTTCAGATGGCTCTTTTGACCAGGGGGAAGTGAGACTTCATTGTAGTGCAGATTTCCTTTGCAAGCTTGCTTGGTTGGCCAAAAAGGGCGTATGCGTTTTTTCCTGAATATATTCAGGAAAAAACGCATACGCCCTTTTTGGCCAAGTGCATCATTGTGGACATTCTGCCTCTTTTCCTATGCTTTCAATGCAATTCCAGTCTACCTCCTGAAATCGGTTTCCTGCAATTCTGCCCCGCTTTCAAGTCCTCTTGGCAGCCTTACTTCAGTCTATTTTTGGACGATAGCTGTCATTTATAACTCTGCAGGTTTGTGAATTACAGTGCCCCTGAGCTCCTTTCTTCAACTCGCTTTCTTGTGACCTGGCCGCAACACCGCAGGATGGCTTCAGGCCCTAATCTGGTTCCGGTACGGCACGCTGAGCCTTTGGTTATTTCCTCTTCCTGGTGGGAAATGAGAGTTAAATTTGCCCGTCCAGACACCTCCAGCTAGTCTCTCATTGGTTCTCGCTATTCCTGTTCATCTTCCGCAGAAATTGCAAACTGGGCCAAACAGAAGGTTAAAGGTGCTGACTGTCCAACTGCGGAGAGTGTTAGTAAAGCGTCTGGAATGTTGCACCCGAGTACCAGGGGAGGAAAACTGAGACATATTTGAACACGTCTCCCGTTCACATGGTTGATCATACTTGGGTTCCACATGCATGTTTTAGCTGAAGGAAGAATACCTAAAACCTGGGTAGTTGAAACCCGTGGAATGGGTACCATGCAATATGACTTCAAAGGGTCTTCATTTGCTCACCGAACCTCTCCAATCCTATCACTGCTGCGTTTATGCCCCTGTACACATGCTTGATTCTCCTTCGGAGACATAGCAATCCATAGGTTTTAAGATACTTACTAGTCAGGTACATTCTTAGGCGTTTAATATGCGGTGTTGAGTCCATTTCGTTGAGCAAGGAGTAGCTCTTGTCTATTCCATATTTGGCTTAAGGAACTTTATCTGTGCTCATTTCAATCTCTGGTTTTATGCAGCACCCCAACTCACCTTTCCCCTTAAGCAAGCATAAGTTGGTTTTCTAAATTTGAGACCCTGTTCTGTTCTGTAATTCAGTTCCTGTGTAGCCAAGTTTACATTCCGTGTATTACTGATATCTTATGATGTTTCTTTTTCTGTGTGACTTATTTCAGTTAGAATCATCATACCTGAATACACTCATTGTGATGCTAAGGGCCTGATGACATAGAATTCATTGCTGAGTGATATTGCTTTGTAAGTAAATACCACAACTTCTTTATCCATTTTTCACTTTCTGCGATGTTGAACGTGTACGGTAAATGAGGTTCTTGTAAACAGAGGCGTCCCAAACTTTGGGGTGGCTGTGTCTTTTTGATTTTAATTTCCCTAAGCTATAGGACCATAAGTGGCAGTGCCCTAGGCTCTGTTGCTTTGTTTTTTAGATGTTTCAGGAAACACCATACACTTCTCCCGAGTGTCTGTTGGCAATTTACATCCCGCCCATCAGCATAACAAGGCTCCCAGTTGTCCATGGCCTGTCCTGCCTTTCTGGATTTTACACTTTTTTCAGATGGCCCTTTTGACCGGGGGGAAGTGAGACTTCATTGTAGTGCAGATTTCCTTTGCAAGCTTGCTTGGTTGGCCAAAAAGGGCGTATGCGTTTTTTCCTGAATATATTCAGGAAAAAACGCATACGCCCTTTTTGGCCAAGTGCATCATTGTGGACGTTCTGCCTGTTTTCCTATGCTTTCAATGCAATTCCAGTCTACCTCCTGAAATCGGTTTCCTGCAATTCTGCCCCGCTTTCAAATCCTCTTGGCAGCCTTACTTCAGTCTATTTTTGGACGATAGCTGTCATTTATAACTCTGCAGGTTTGTGAATTACAGTGCCCCTGAGCTCCTTTCTTCAACTCGCTTTCTTGTGACCTGGCCGCAACACCGCAGGATGGCTTCAGGCCCTAATCTGGTTCCGGCACGGCACGCTGAGCCTTTGGTTATTTCCTCTTCCTGGTGGGAAATGAGAGTTAAATTTGCCCGTCCAGACACCTCCTGCTAGTCTCTCATTGGTTCTCGCTATTCCTGTTCATCTTCCGCAGAAATTGCAAACTGGGCCAAACAGGAGGTTAAAGGCGCTGACTCTCCAAGTGGGGAGAGTGTTAGTAAAGCGTCTGGAATGTTGCACCCGAGTACCAGGGGAGGAAAACTGAGACATATTTGAACACGTCTCCCGTTCACATGGTTGATCATACTTGGGTTCCACGTGCATGTTTTAGCTGAAGGAAGAATACCTTAAACCTGGAGAGTTGAGACCCGTGTAATGGGTACCATGCAATATGACTTCAAAGGGTCTTCATTTGCTCACCGAACCTCTCCAATCCTATCACTGCTGCGTTTATGCCCCTGTACACATGCTTGATTCTCTTTTGGAGACATAGCAATCCATAGGTTTTACGATACTTACTAGTCAGGTACATTTTTAGGCGTTTAATATGCGGTGTTGAGTCCATTTCGTTGAGCAAGGAGTAGCTCTTGTCTATTCCATATTTGACTTAAGGAACTTTATCTGTGCTCATTTCAATCTCTGGTTTTATGCAGCACCCCAACTCACCTTTACCCTTAAGCAAGCATAAGTTGGTTTTCTAAATTTGAGACCCTGTTCTGTTCTGTAATTCAGTTCCTGTGTAGCCAAGTTTACATTCCGTGTATTACTGATATCTTATGATGTTTCTTTTTCTGTGTGACTTATTTCAGTTAGAATCATCATACCTGAATCCACTCATTGTGATGCTAAGGGCCTGATGACATAGATTTCATTGCTGAGTGATATTGCTTTGTAAGTAAATACCACAACTTCTTTATCCATTTTTCACTTTCTGGGATGTTGAACTTGTACTGTAAACGAGGTTCTTGTAAACAGAGCCGTTCCAAACTTTGAGGTGGCTGTGTCTTTTTGATTTTAATTTCCCTAAGCTATAGGACCATAGGTGGCATTGCCCTAGGCTCTGTTGCTTTGTTTTTTAGATGTTTCAGGAAACACCATACACTTCTCCCGAGTGTCTGTTGGCAATTTACATCCCGCCCATCAGCATAACAAGGCTCCCAGTTGTCCATGGCCTGTCCTGCCTTTCTGGATTTTACACTTTTTTCAGATGGCCCTTTTGACCGGGGGGAAGTGAGACTTCATTGTAGTGCAGATTTCCTTTGCAAGCTTGCTTGGTTGGCCAAAAAGGGCGTATGCGTTTTTTCCTGAATATATTCAGGAAAAAACGCATACGCCCTTTTTGGCCAAGTGCATCATTGTGGACGTTCTGCCTCTTTTCCTATGCTTTCAATGCAATTCCAGTCTACCTCCTGAAATCGGTTTCCTGCAATTCTGCCCCGCTTTCAAGTCCTCTTGGCAGCCTTACTTCAGTCTATTTTTGGACGATAGCTGTCATTTATAACTCTGCAGGTTTGTGAATTACAGTGCCCCTGAGCTCCTTTCTTCAACTCGCTTTCTTGTGACCTAGCCGCAACACCGCAGGATGGCTTCAGGTCCTACTCTGGTTCCGGCACGGCACGCTGAGCCTTTGGTTATTTCCTCTTCCTGGTGGGAAATGAGAGTTAAATTTGCCCGTCCAGACACCTCCAGCTAGTCTCTCATTGGTTCTCGCTATTCCTGTTCATCTTCCGCAGAAATTGCAAACTGGGCCAAACAGGAGGTTAAAGGCGCTGACTCTGCAAGTGGGGAGAGTGTTAGTAAAGCGTCTGGAATGTTGCACCCGAGTACCAGGGGAGGAAAACTGAGACATATTTGAACACGTCTCCCGTTCACATGGTTGATCATACTTGGGTTCCACATGCATGTTTTAGCTGAAGGAAGAATACCTTAAACCTGGAGAGTTGAGACCCGTGTAATGGGTACCATGCAATATGACTTCAAAGGTTCTTCATTTGCTCACCAAACCTCTCCAATCCTATCACTGCTCCGTTTATGCCTCTGTACACATGCTTGATTCTCTTTCGGAGACATAGCAATCCATAGGTTTTAAGATACTTACTAGTCAGGTACATTCTTAGGCGTTTAATATGCGGTGTTGAGTCCATTTCGTTGAGCAAGGAGTAGCTCTTGTCTATTCCATATTTGGCTTAAGGAACTTTATCTGTGCTCATTTCAATCTCTGGTTTTATGCAGCACCCCAATTCACCTTTCCCCTTAAGCAAGCATAAGTTGGTTTTCTAAATTTGAGACCCTGTTCTGTTCTGTAATTCAGTTCCTGTGTAGCCAGGTTTACATTCCGTGTATTACTGATATCTTATGATGTTTCTTTTTCTGTGTGACTTATTTCAGTTAGAATCATCATACCTGAATCCACTCATTGTGCTGCTAAGGGCCTGATGACATAGATTTCACTGCTGAGTGATATTGCTTTGTAAGTAAATACCACAACTTCTTTATCCATTTTTCACTTTCTGCGATGTTGAACTTGTACTGTAAACGAGGTTCTTGTAAACAGAGGCGTCCCAAACTTTGGGGTGGCTGTGTCTTTTTGATTTTAATTTCCCTAAGCTATAGGACCATAAGTGGAAGTGCCCTAGGCTCTGTTGCTTTGTTTTTTAGATGTTTCCGGAAACACCATACACTTCTCCCGAGTGTCTGTTGGCAATTTACATCCCGCCCATCAGCATAACAAGGCTCCCAGTTCTCCATGGCCTGTCCTGCCTTTCTGGATTTTACACTTTTTTCAGATGGCCCTTTTGACCGGGGGGAAGT
The DNA here is from genome assembly GCF_951394435.1 of Stenella coeruleoalba. Lineage (NCBI taxonomy): Eukaryota > Metazoa > Chordata > Mammalia > Artiodactyla > Delphinidae > Stenella > Stenella coeruleoalba. The sequence continues at coordinate 1,156,772 of NW_027646265.1, forward strand.
GAGACTTCATTGTAGTGCAGATTTCCTTTGCAAGCTTGCTTGGTTGGCCAAAAAGGGCGTATGCGTTTTTTCCTGAATATATTCAGGAAAAAACGCATACGCCCTTTTTGGCCAAGTGCATCATTGTGGACGTTCTGCCTGTTTTCCTATGCTTTCAATGCAATTCCAGTCTACCTCCTGAAATCGGTTTCCTGCAATTCTGCCCCGCTTTCAAGTCCTCTTGGCAGCCTTACTTCAGTCTATTTTTGGACGATAGCTGTCATTTATAACTCTGCAGGTTTGTGAATTACAGTGCCCCTGAGCTCCTTTCTTCAACTCGCTTTCTTGTGAGCTGGCCGCAACACCGCAGGATGGCTTCAGGCCCTAATCTGGTTCCGGCACGGCATGCTGAGCCTTTGGTTAATTCCTCTTCATGGTGGGAAATGAGAGTTAAATTTGCCCGTCCAGACACCTCCAGCTAGTCTCTCATTGGTTCTCCCTATTCCTGTTCATCTTCCGCAGAAATTGCAAACTGGGCCAAACAGGAGCTTAAAGGCGCTGACTCTCCAAGTGGGGAGAGTGTTAGTAAAGCGTCTGGAATATTGCACCCGAGTACCAGGGGAGGAAAACTGAGACATATTTGAACACGTCTCCCGTTCACATGGTTGATCATACTTGGGTTCCACATGCATGTTTTAGCTGAAGGAAGAATACCTTAAACCTGGAGAGTTGAGACCCGTGTAATGGGTACCATGCAATATGACTTCAAAGGTTCTTCATTTGCTCACCAAACCTCTCCAATCCTATCACTGCTCCGTTTATGCCTCTGTACACATGCTTGATTCTCTTTCGGAGACATAGCAATCCATAGGTTTTAAGATACTTACTAGTCAGGTACATTCTTAGGCGTTTAATATGCGGTGTTGAGTCCATTTCGTTGAGCAAGGAGTAGCTCTTGTCTATTCCATATTTGGCTTAAGGAACTTTATCTGTGCTCATTTCAATCTCTGGTTTTATGCAGCACCCCAATTCACCTTTCCCCTTAAGCAAGCATAAGTTGGTTTTCTAAATTTGAGACCCTGTTCTGTTCTGTAATTCAGTTCCTGTGTAGCCAGGTTTACATTCCGTGTATTACTGATATCTTATGATGTTTCTTTTTCTGTGTGACTTATTTCAGTTAGAATCATCATACCTGAATCCACTCATTGTGCTGCTAAGGGCCTGATGACATAGATTTCACTGCTGAGTGATATTGCTTTGTAAGTAAATACCACAACTTCTTTATCCATTTTTCACTTTCTGCGATGTTGAACTTGTACTGTAAACGAGGTTCTTGTAAACAGAGGCGTCCCAAACTTTGGGGTGGCTGTGTCTTTTTGATTTTAATTTCCCTATGCTATTGGACCATAAGTGGAAGTGCCCTAGGCTCTGTTGCTTTGTTTTTTAGATGTTTCAGGAAACACCATACACTTCTCCCGAGTGTCTGTTGGCAATTTACATCCCGCCCATCAGCATAACAAGGCTCCCAGTTCTCCATGGCCTGTCCTGCCTTTCTGGATTTTACACTTTTTTCAGATGGCCCTTTTGACCGGGGGGAAGTGAGACTTCATTGTAGTGCAGATTTCCTTTGCAAGCTTGCTTGGTTGGCCAAAAAGGGCGTATGCGTTTTTTCCTGAATATATTCAGGAAAAAACGCATACGCCCTTTTTGGCCAAGTGCATCATTGTGGACGTTCTGCCTGTTTTCCTATGCTTTCAATGCAATTCCAGTCTACCTCCTGAAATCGGTTTCCTGCAATTCTGCCCCGCTTTCAAGTCCTCTTGGCAGCCTTACTTCAGTATATTTTTGGACGATAGCTGTCATTTATAACTCTGCAGGTTTGTGAATTACAGTGCCCCTGAGCTCCTTTCTTCAACTCGCTTTCTTGTGAGCTGGCCGCAACACCGCAGGATGGCTTCAGGCCCTAATCTGGTTCCGGCACGGCATGCTGAGCCTTTGGTTAATTCCTCTTCATGGTGGGAAATGAGAGTTAAATTTGCCCGTCCAGACACCTCCAGCTAGTCTCTCATTGGTTCTCCCTATTCCTGTTCATCTTCCGCAGAAATTGCAAACTGGGCCAAACAGGAGGTTAAAGGCGCTGACTCTCCAAGTGGGGAGAGTGTTAGTAAAGCGTCTGGAATATTGCACCCGAGTACCAGGGGAGGAAAACTGAGACATATTTGAACACGTCTCCCGTTCACACTGTTGATCATACTCCAGGTTCCACATGCATGTTTTAGCTGAAGGAAGAATACCTTAAACCTGGGTAGTTGAAACCCGTGTAATGGGTACCATGCAATATGACTTCAAAGGGTCTTCATTTGCTCACCGAACCTCTCTAATCCTATCACTGCTGCGTTTATGCCCCTGTACACACGCTTGATTCTCTTTCGGAGACATAGCAATCCATAGGTTTTAAGATACTTACTAGTCAGGTACATTCTTAGGCGTTTAATATGGGGTGTTGAGTCTATTTCGTTGAGAAAGGAGTAGCTCTTGTCTATTCCATATTTGGCTTAAGGAACTTTATCTGTGCTCATTTCAATCTCTGGTTTTATGCAGCACCCCAACTCACCTTTCCCCTTAAGCAAGCATAAGTTGGTTTTCTAAATTTGAGACCTTGTTCTGTTCTGTAATTCAGTTCCTGTGTAGCCAAGTTTACATTCCGTGTATTACTGATATCTTATGATGTTTCTTTTTCTGTGTGACTTATTTCAGTTAGAATCATCATACCTGAATCCACTCATTGTGCTGCTAAGGGCCTGATGACATAGATTTCATTGCTGAGTGATATTGCTTTGTAAGTAAATACCACAACTTCTTTATCCATTTTTCACTTTCTGCGATGTTGAACTTGTACTGTAAACGAGGTTCTTGTAAACAGAGGCGTCCCAAACTTTGGGGTGGCTGTGTCTTTTTGATTTTAATTTCCCTAAGCTATAGGACCATAAGTGGAAGTGCCCTAGGCTCTGTTGCTTTGTTTCTTAGGCGTTTCAGGAAACACCATACACTTCTCCCGAGTGTCTGTTGGCAATTTACATCCCGCCCATCAGCATAACAAGGCTCCCAGTTGTCCATGGCCTGTCCTGCCTTTCTGGATTTTACACTTTTTTCAGATGGCCCTTTTGACCGGGGGGAAGTGAGACTTCATTGTAGTGCAGATTTCCTTTGCAAGCTTGCTTGGTTGGCCAAAAAGGGCGTATGCGTTTTTTCCTGAATATATTCAGGAAAAAACGCATACGCCCTTTTTGGCCAAGTGCATCATTGTGGACGTTCTGCCTCTTTTCCTATGCTTTCAATGCAATTCCAGTCTACCTCCTGAAATCGGTTTCCTGCAATTCTGCCCCGCTTTCAAGTCCTCTTGGCAGCCTTACTTCAGTATATTTTTGGACGATAGCTGTCATTTATAACTCTGCAGGTTTGTGAATTACAGTGCCCCTGAGCCCCTGTCTTCAACTCGCTTTCTTTTGAGCTGGCCGCAACACTGCAGGATGGCTTCAGGCCCTAATCTGGTTCCGGCACGGCACGCTGAGCCTTTGGTTAATTCCTCTTCCTGGTGGGAAATGAGAGTTAAATTTGCCCGTCCAGACACCTCCAGCTAGTCTCTCATTGGTTCTCGCTATTCCTGTTCATCTTCCGCAGAAATTGCAAACTGGGCCAAACAGGAGGTTAAAGGGATTGACTCTCCAAGTCGGGAGAGTGTTAGTAAAGCGTCTGGAATGTTGCACCCGAGTACCAGGGTACGAAAACTGAGACATATTTGAACACGTCTCCCGATCACATGGTTGATCATACTCTAGGTTCCACATGCATGTTTTAGCTGAAGGAAGAATACCTTAAACCTGGGTAGTTGAAACCCGTGTAATGGGTACCATGCAATATGACTTCAAAGGGTCTTCATTTGCTCACCGAACCTCTCTAATCCTATCACTGCTGCGTTTATGTCCCTGTACACACGCTTGATTCTCTTTCGGAGACATAGCAATCCATAGGTTTTAAGATACTTACTAGTCAGGTACATTCTTAGGCGTTTAATATGGGGTGTTGAGTCTATTTCGTTGAGAAAGGAGTAGCTCTTGTGTATTCCATATTTGGCTTAAGGAACTTTATCTGTGCTCATTTCAATCTCTGGTTTTATGCAGCACCCCAACTCACCTTTCCCCTTAAGCAAGCATAAGTTGGTTTTCTAAATTTGAGACCTTGTTCTGTTCTGTAATTCAGTTCCTGTGTAGCCAAGTTTACATTCCGTGTATTACTGATATCTTATGATGTTTCTTTTTCTGTGTGACTTATTTCAGTTAGAATCATCATACCTGAATCCACTCATTGTGCTGCTAAGGGCCTGATGACATAGATTTCATTGCTGAGTGATATTGCTTTGTAAGTAAATACCACAACTTCTTTATCCATTTTTCACTTTCTGCGATGTTGAACTTGTACTGTAAACGAGGTTCTTGTAAACAGAGGCGTCCCAAACTTTGGGGCGGCTGTGTCTTTTTGATTTTAAATTCGCTGAGCTATAGGACCATAAGTGGAAGTGCCCTAGGCTCTGTTGCTTTGTTTTTTAGATGTTTCAGGAAACACCATACACTTCTCCCGAGTGTCTGTTGGCAATTTACATCCCGCCCATCAGCATAACAAGGCTCCCAGTTCTCCATGGCCTGTCCTGCCTTTCTGGATTTTACACTTTTTTCAGATGGCCCTTTTGACCGGGGAGCACTGAGACTTCACTGTACTGCAGATTTCCTTTGCAAGCTTGCTTGGTTGGCCAAAAAGGGCGTATGCGTTTTTTCCTGAATATATTCAGGAAAAAACGCATACGCCCTTTTTGGCCAAGTGCATCATTGTGGACGTTCTGCCTCTTTTCCTATGCTTTCAATGCAATTCCAGTCTACCTCCTGAAATCGGTTTCCTGCAATTCTGCCCCGCTTTCAAGTCCTCTTGGCAGCCTTACTTCAGTCTATTTTTGGACGATAGCTGTCATTTATAACTCTGCAGGTTTGTGAATTACAGTGCCCCTGAGCTCCTTTCTTCAACTCGCTTTCTTGTGAGCTGGCCGCAACACCGCAGGATGGCTTCAGGCCCTAATCTGGTTCCGGCACGGCATGCTGAGCCTTTGGTTAATTCCTCTTCATGGTGGGAAATGAGAGTTAAATTTGCCCGTCCAGACACCTCCAGCTAGTCTCTCATTGGTTCTCCCTATTCCTGTTCATCTTCCGCAGAAATTGCAAACTGGGCCAAACAGGAGCTTAAAGGCGCTGACTCTCCAAGTGGGGAGAGTGTTAGTAAAGCGTCTGGAATATTGCACCCGAGTACCAGGGGAGGAAAACTGAGACATATTTGAACACGTCTCCCGTTCACATGGTTGATCATACTTGGGTTCCACATGCATGTTTTAGCTGAAGGAAGAATACCTTAAACCTGGAGAGTTGAGACCCGTGTAATGGGTACCATGCAATATGACTTCAAAGGTTCTTCATTTGCTCACCAAACCTCTCCAATCCTATCACTGCTCCGTTTATGCCTCTGTACACATGCTTGATTCTCTTTCGGAGACATAGCAATCCATAGGTTTTAAGATACTTACTAGTCAGGTACATTCTTAGGCGTTTAATATGCGGTGTTGAGTCCATTTCGTTGAGCAAGGAGTAGCTCTTGTCTATTCCATATTTGGCTTAAGGAACTTTATCTGTGCTCATTTCAATCTCTGGTTTTATGCAGCACCCCAATTCACCTTTCCCCTTAAGCAAGCATAAGTTGGTTTTCTAAATTTGAGACCCTGTTCTGTTCTGTAATTCAGTTCCTGTGTAGCCAGGTTTACATTCCGTGTATTACTGATATCTTATGATGTTTCTTTTTCTGTGTGACTTATTTCAGTTAGAATCATCATACCTGAATCCACTCATTGTGCTGCTAAGGGCCTGATGACATAGATTTCACTGCTGAGTGATATTGCTTTGTAAGTAAATACCACAACTTCTTTATCCATTTTTCACTTTCTGCGATGTTGAACTTGTACTGTAAACGAGGTTCTTGTAAACAGAGGCGTCCCAAACTTTGGGGTGGCTGTGTCTTTTTGATTTTAATTTCCCTAAGCTATTGGACCATAAGTGGAAGTGCCCTAGGCTCTGTTGCTTTGTTTTTTAGATGTTTCAGGAAACACCATACACTTCTCCCGAGTGTCTGTTGGCAATTTACATCCCGCCCATCAGCATAACAAGGCTCCCAGTTCTCCATGGCCTGTCCTGCCTTTCTGGATTTTACACTTTTTTCAGATGGCCCTTTTGACCGGGGGGAAGTGAGACTTCATTGTAGTGCAGATTTCCTTTGCAAGCTTGCTTGGTTGGCCAAAAAGGGCGTATGCGTTTTTTCCTGAATATATTCAGGAAAAAACGCATACGCCCTTTTTGGCCAAGTGCATCATTGTGGACGTTCTGCCTGTTTTCCTATGCTTTCAATGCAATTCCAGTCTACCTCCTGAAATCGGTTTCCTGCAATTCTGCCCCGCTTTCAAGTCCTCTTGGCAGCCTTACTTCAGTATATTTTTGGACGATAGCTGTCATTTATAACTCTGCAGGTTTGTGAATTACAGTGCCCCTGAGCTCCTTTCTTCAACTCGCTTTCTTGTGAGCTGGCCGCAACACCGCAGGATGGCTTCAGGCCCTAATCTGGTTCCGGCACGGCATGCTGAGCCTTTGGTTAATTCCTCTTCATGGTGGGAAATGAGAGTTAAATTTGCCCGTCCAGACACCTCCAGCTAGTCTCTCATTGGTTCTCCCTATTCCTGTTCATCTTCCGCAGAAATTGCAAACTGGGCCAAACAGGAGGTTAAAGGCGCTGACTCTCCAAGTGGGGAGAGTGTTAGTAAAGCGTCTGGAATATTGCACCCGAGTACCAGGGGAGGAAAACTGAGACATATTTGAACACGTCTCCCGTTCACACTGTTGATCATACTCCAGGTTCCACATGCATGTTTTAGCTGAAGGAAGAATACCTTAAACCTGGGTAGTTGAAACCCGTGTAATGGGTACCATGCAATATGACTTCAAAGGGTCTTCATTTGCTCACCGAACCTCTCTAATCCTATCACTGCTGCGTTTATGCCCCTGTACACACGCTTGATTCTCTTTCGGAGACATAGCAATCCATAGGTTTTAAGATACTTACTAGTCAGGTACATTCTTAGGCGTTTAATATGGGGTGTTGAGTCTATTTCGTTGAGAAAGGAGTAGCTCTTGTCTATTCCATATTTGGCTTAAGGAACTTTATCTGTGCTCATTTCAATCTCTGGTTTTATGCAGCACCCCAACTCACCTTTCCCCTTAAGCAAGCATAAGTTGGTTTTCTAAATTTGAGACCTTGTTCTGTTCTGTAATTCAGTTCCTGTGTAGCCAAGTTTACATTCCGTGTATTACTGATATCTTATGATGTTTCTTTTTCTGTGTGACTTATTTCAGTTAGAATCATCATACCTGAATCCACTCATTGTGCTGCTAAGGGCCTGATGACATAGATTTCATTGCTGAGTGATATTGCTTTGTAAGTAAATACCACAACTTCTTTATCCATTTTTCACTTTCTGCGATGTTGAACTTGTACTGTAAACGAGGTTCTTGTAAACAGAGGCGTCCCAAACTTTGGGGTGGCTGTGTCTTTTTGATTTTAATTTCCCTAAGCTATAGGACCATAAGTGGAAGTGCCCTAGGCTCTGTTGCTTTGTTTCTTAGGCGTTTCAGGAAACACCATACACTTCTCCCGAGTGTCTGTTGGCAATTTACATCCCGCCCATCAGCATAACAAGGCTCCCAGTTGTCCATGGCCTGTCCTGCCTTTCTGGATTTTACACTTTTTTCAGATGGCCCTTTTGACCGGGGGGAAGTGAGACTTCATTGTAGTGCAGATTTCCTTTGCAAGCTTGCTTGGTTGGCCAAAAAGGGCGTATGCGTTTTTTCCTGAATATATTCAGGAAAAAACGCATACGCCCTTTTTGGCCAAGTGCATCATTGTGGACGTTCTGCCTCTTTTCCTATGCTTTCAATGCAATTCCAGTCTACCTCCTGAAATCGGTTTCCTGCAATTCTGCCCCGCTTTCAAGTCCTCTTGGCAGCCTTACTTCAGTATATTTTTGGACGATAGCTGTCATTTATAACTCTGCAGGTTTGTGAATTACAGTGCCCCTGAGCCCCTGTCTTCAACTCGCTTTCTTTTGAGCTGGCCGCAACACTGCAGGATGGCTTCAGGCCCTAATCTGGTTCCGGCACGGCACGCTGAGCCTTTGGTTAATTCCTCTTCCTGGTGGGAAATGAGAGTTAAATTTGCCCGTCCAGACACCTCCAGCTAGTCTCTCATTGGTTCTCGCTATTCCTGTTCATCTTCCGCAGAAATTGCAAACTGGGCCAAACAGGAGGTTAAAGGGATTGACTCTCCAAGTCGGGAGAGTGTTAGTAAAGCGTCTGGAATGTTGCACCCGAGTACCAGGGTACGAAAACTGAGACATATTTGAACACGTCTCCCGATCACATGGTTGATCATACTCTAGGTTCCACATGCATGTTTTAGCTGAAGGAAGAATACCTTAAACCTGGGTAGTTGAAACCCGTGTAATGGGTACCATGCAATATGACTTCAAAGGGTCTTCATTTGCTCACCGAACCTCTCTAATCCTATCACTGCTGCGTTTATGTCCCTGTACACACGCTTGATTCTCTTTCGGAGACATAGCAATCCATAGGTTTTAAGATACTTACTAGTCAGGTACATTCTTAGGCGTTTAATATGGGGTGTTGAGTCTATTTCGTTGAGAAAGGAGTAGCTCTTGTGTATTCCATATTTGGCTTAAGGAACTTTATCTGTGCTCATTTCAATCTCTGGTTTTATGCAGCACCCCAACTCACCTTTCCCCTTAAGCAAGCATAAGTTGGTTTTCTAAATTTGAGACCTTGTTCTGTTCTGTAATTCAGTTCCTGTGTAGCCAAGTTTACATTCCGTGTATTACTGATATCTTATGATGTTTCTTTTTCTGTGTGACTTATTTCAGTTAGAATCATCATACCTGAATCCACTCATTGTGCTGCTAAGGGCCTGATGACATAGATTTCATTGCTGAGTGATATTGCTTTGTAAGTAAATACCACAACTTCTTTATCCATTTTTCACTTTCTGCGATGTTGAACTTGTACTGTAAACGAGGTTCTTGTAAACAGAGGCGTCCCAAACTTTGGGGCGGCTGTGTCTTTTTGATTTTAAATTCGCTGAGCTATAGGACCATAAGTGGAAGTGCCCTAGGCTCTGTTGCTTTGTTTTTTAGATGTTTCAGGAAACACCATACACTTCTCCCGAGTGTCTGTTGGCAATTTACATCCCGCCCATCAGCATAACAAGGCTCCCAGTTCTCCATGGCCTGTCCTGCCTTTCTGGATTTTACACTTTTTTCAGATGGCCCTTTTGACCGGGGAGCACTGAGACTTCACTGTACTGCAGATTTCCTTTGCAAGCTTGCTTGGTTGGCCAAAAAGGGCGTATGCGTTTTTTCCTGAATATATTCAGGAAAAAACGCATACGCCCTTTTTGGCCAAGTGCATCATTGTGGACGTTCTGCCTCTTTTCCTATGCTTTCAATGCAATTCCAGTCTACCTCCTGAAATCGGTTTCCTGCAATTCTGCCCCGCTTTCAAGTCCTCTTGGCAGCCTTACTTCAGTCTATTTTTGGACGATAGCTGTCATTTATAACTCTGCAGGTTTGTGAATTACAGTGCCCCTGAGCTCCTTTCTTCAACTCACTTTCTTTTGAGCTGGCCGCAACACCGCAGGATGGCTTCAGGCCCTAATCTGGTTCCGGCACGGCACGCTGAGCCTTTGGTTATTTCCTTTTCCTGGTGGGAAATGAGAGTTAAATTTGCCCGTCCAGACACCTCCAGCTAGTCTCTCATTGGTTCTCGCTATTCCTGTTCATCTTCCGCAGAAATTGCAAACTGGGCCAAACAGAACGTTAAAGGCGGTGACTCTCCAAGTGGGGAGAGTGTTAGTAAAGCGTCTGGAATGTTGCACCCGAGTACCAGCGTACGAAAACTGAGACATATTTGAACACATCTCCCATTCACACGGTTGATCATACTCTGGGTTCCACATGCATGTTTTAGCTGAAGGAAGAATACCTTAAACCTGGGTTGTTGAAACCCGTGGAATGGGTACCATGCAATATGACTTCAAAGGGTCTTCATTTGCTCACCGAACCTCTCCAATCCTATCACAGCTGCGTTTATGCCCCTGTACACATGCTTGATTCTCTTTCGGAGACATAGCAATCCATAGGTTTTAAGATACTTACTAGTCAGGTACATTCTTAGGCGTTTAATATGGGGTGTTGGGTCCATTTCGTTGAGCAAGGAGTAGCTCTTGTCTATTCCATATTTGGCTTAAGGAACTTTATCTGTGCTCATTTCAATCTCTGGTTTTATGCAGCACCCCAACTCACCTTTCCCCTTAAGCAAGCATAAGTTGGTTTTCTAAATTTGAGACCCTGTTCTGTTATGGAATTCAGTTCCTGTGTAGCCAAGTTTTCATTCCGTGTATTAGTGATATCTTATGATGTTTCTTTTTCTGTGTGACTTATTTCAGTTAGAATCATCGTACCTGAATCCACTCATTATGCTGCTACGGGCCTGATGTCATAGATTTCATTGCTGAGTGATATTGCTTTGTAAGTAAATACCACAACTTCTTTATCCATTTTTCACTTTCTGCGATGTTGAACTTGTACTGTAACGAGGTTCTTGTAAACAGAGGCGTCCCAAACTTTGGGGTGGCTGTGTCTTTTTGATTTTAATTTCCCTAAGCTATAGGACCATAAGTGGAAGTGCCCTAGGCTCTGTTGCTTTGTTTTTTAGATGTTTCAGGAAACGCCATACACTTCTCCCCAGTGTCTGTTGGCAACTTACATCCCACCCATCAGCATAACAAGGCTCCCAGTTCTCCATGGCCTGTCCTGCCTTTCTGGATTTTACACTTTTTTAAGATGGCCCTTTTGACCGGGGGGAAGTGAGACTTCATTGTAGTGCAGATTTCCTTTGCAAGCTTGCTTGGTTGGCCAAAAAGGGCGTATGCGTTTTTTCCTGAATATATTCAGGAAAAAACGCATACGCCCTTTTTGGCCAAGTGCATCATTGTGGACGTTCTGCCTCTTTTCCTATGCTTTCAATGCAATTCCAGTCTACCTCCTGAAATCGGTTTCCTGCAATTCTGCCCCGCTTTCAAGTCCTCTTGGCAGCCTTACTTCAGTATATTTTTGGACGATAGCTGTCACTTATAACTCTGCAGGTTTGTGAATTACAGTGCCCCTGAGCTCCTTTCTTCCACTCGCTTTCTTGTGACCTGGCCGCAACACCGCAGGATGGCTTCAGGCCCTAATCTTGTTCCGGCACGGCACGCTGAGCCTTTGGTTAATTCCTCTTCTTGTTGGGAAATGAGAGTTAAATTTGCCCATCCAGACACCTCCAGCTAGTCTCTCATTGGTTCTCCCTATTCCTGTTCATCTTCCGCAGAAATTGCAAACTGGGCCAATCAGGAGGTTAAAGGGACTGACTCTCCAAGTGGGGAGAGTGTTAGTAAAGCGTCTGGAATGTTGCCCCCGAGTACCAGGGGAGGAAAACTGAGACATATTTGAACACGTCTCCCGATCACACGGTTGATCATACTCTGGGTTCCACATGCATGTTTTAGCTGAAGGAAGAATACCTTAAACCTGGAGAGTTGAGACCCGTGGAATGGGTACCATGCAATATGACTTCAAAGGGTCTTCATTTGCTCACCGAACCTCTCCAATCCTATCACTGCTGCGTTTATGCCCCTGTACACTGGCTTGATGCTCTTTTGGAGACATAGCAATCCATAGGTTTTAAGATACTTACTAGTCAGGTACATTCTTAGGCGTTTAATATGCGGTGTTGAGTCCATTTCGTTGAGCAAGGAGTAGCTCTTGTCCATTCCATATTTGGCTTAAGGAACTTTATCTGTGCTCATTTCAATCTCTGGTTTTATGCAGCACCCCAACTCACCTTTACCCTTAAGCAAGCATAAGTTGGTTTTCTAAATCTGAGACCCTGTTCTGTTCTGTAATTCAGTTCCTGTGTAGCCAAGTTTACATTCCGTGTATTACTGATATCTTATGATGTTTCTTTTTCTGTGTGACTTATTTCAGTTAGAATCATCATACCTGAATCCACTGATTGTGCTGCTAAGGGCCTGATGACATAGATTTCATTGCTGAGTGATATTGCTTTGTAAGTAAATACCACAACTTCTTTATCCATTTTTCACTTTCTGCGATGTTGAACTTGTACTGTAAACGAGGTTCTTGTAAACAGAGGCGTCCCAAACTTTGGGGCAGCTGTGTCTTTTTGATTTTAAATTCCCTGAGCTATAGGACCATAAGTGGAAGTGCCCTAGGCTCTGTTGCTTTGTTTTTTAGATGTTTCAGGAAACACCATACACTTCTCCCCAGTGTCTGTTGGCAATTTACATCCTGCTCATCAGCATAACAAGGCTCCCAGTTCTCCATGGCCTGTCCTGCCTTTCTGGATTTTACACTTTTTTCAGATGGCCCTTTTGACCGGGGGGAAGTGAGACTTCATTGTAGTGCAGATTTCCTTTGCAAGCTTGCTTGGTTGGTCAAAAAGTGCTTATGCGTTTTTTCCTGAATATATCAGGAAAAAACGCATATGCCCTTTTAGGCCAAGTGCATCATTGTGGACGCTCTGCCTCTTTTCCCATGCTTTCAATGCAATTCCAGTCAACCTCCTGAAATCGGTTTCCTGCAATTCTGCCCCGCTTTCAAGTCCTCTTGGCAGCCTTACTTCAGTATATTTTTGCACGATAGCTGTCATTTATAACTCTGCAGGTTTGTGAATTACAGTGCCCCTGAGCTCCTTTCTTCAACTCGCTTTCTTTTGAGCTGGCCGCAACACCGAAGGATGGCTTCAGGCCCTAATCTGGTTCCGGCACGGCACGCTGAGCCTTTGGTTATTTCCTCTTCCTGGTGGGAAATGAGAGTTAAATTTGCCCGTCCAGACACCTCCAGCTAGTCTCTCATTGGTTCTCGCTATTCCTGTTCATCTTCCGCAGAAATTGCAAACTGGGCCAAACAGGAGGTTAAACTTGCGGACTCTCCAAGTGGGGAGAGTGTTAGTAAAGCATCTGGAATGTTGCACCCGAGTACCAGGGGAGGAAAACTGAGACATATTTGAACACGTCTCCCATTCACACGGTTGATCATACTCTGGGTTCCACATGCATGTTTTAGCTGAAGGAAGAATACCTTAAACCTGGAGAGTTGAGACCCGTGTAATGGGTAAGATGCAATATGACTTCAAAGGGTCTTCATTTGCTCACCGAACCTCTCCAATCCTATCACTGTTGCATTTATGCCCCTGTACACATGCTTGATTCTCTTTTGGAGACATAGCAATCCATAGGTTTTAAGATACTTACTAGTCAGGTACATTCTTAGGCGTTTAATATGGGGTGTTGAGTCCATTTCGTTGAGCAAGGAGTAGCTCTTGTCTATTCCATATTTGGCTTAAGGAACTTTATCTGTGCTCATTTCAATCTCTGGTTTTATGCAGCACCCCAACTCACCTTTCCCCTTAAGCAAGCATAAGTTGGTTTTCTAAATTTGAGATCCTGTTCTGTTTTGGAATCCAGTTCCTGTGTAGCCAAGTTTACATTCCGTGTATTAGTGATATCTTATGATGTTTCTTTTTCTGTGTGACTTATTTCAGTTAGAATCATTGTACCTGAATCCACTCATTATGCTGCTATGGGCCTGATGACATAGATTTCATTGCTGAGTGTTACTGCATTGTACGTAAGTACCACAAGTTCTTTATCCATTTTTCACTTTCTGTGATATTGAACATGTACGGTAAATAAGGTTCTTGTAAACAGAGGCGTCCCAAACTTTGGGGTGGCTGTGTCTTTTTGATTTTAATTTCCCTAAGCTATAGGAACATAAGTGGAAGTGCCCTAGGCTCTGTTGCTTTGTTTTTTAGATGTTTCAGGAAACACCATACACTTCTCCCGAGTGTCTGTTGGCAATTTACATCCCGCCCATCAGCATAACAAGGCTCCCAGTTCTCCATGGCCTGTCCTGCCTTTCTGGATTTTACACTTTTTTCAGATGGCCCTTTTGACCGGGGGGAAGTGAGAATCATTGTAGTGCAGATTTCCTTTGCAAGCTTGCTTGGTTGGCCAAAAAGGGCGTATGCGTTTTTTCCTGAATATATTCAGGAAAAAACGCATACGCCCTTTTTGGCCAAGTGCATCATTGTGGACGTTCTGCCTCTTTTCCTATGCTTTCAATGCAATTCCAGTCTACCTCCTGAAATCGGTTTCCTGCAATTCTGCCCCGCTTTCAAGTCCTCTTGGCAGCCTTACTTCAGTCTATTTTTGGACGATAGCTGTCATTTATAACTCTGCAGGTTTGTGAATTACAGTGCCCCTGAGCTCCTTTCTTCAACTTGCTTTCTTGTGACCTGGCCGCAACACCGCAGGATGGCTTCAGGCCCTAATCTGGTTCCGGCACGGCACGCTGAGCCTTTGGTTATTTCCTCTTCCTGGTGGGAAATGAGAGTTAAATTTGCCCGTCCAGACACCTTCAGCTAGCCTCTCATTGGTTCTCGCTATTCCTGTTCATCTTCCGCAGAAATTGCAAACTGGGCCAAACAGGAGGTTAAAGGCGCTGACTCTCCAAGTGGGGAGAGTGTTAGTAAAGCGTCTGGAATGTTGCACCCGAGTACCAGGGGAGGAAAACTGAGACATATTTGAACACGTCTCCCGTTCACATGGTTGATCATACTTGGGTTCCACATGCATGTTTTAGCTGAAGGAAGAATACCTTAAACCTGGAGAGTTGAGACCCGTGTAATGGGTACCATGCAATATGACTTCAAAGGGTCTTCATTTGCTCACCGAACCTCTCCAATCCTATCACTGCTGCGTTTATGCCCCTGTACACATGCTTGATTCTCTTTCGGAGACATAGCAATCCATAGGTTTTACGATACTTACTAGTCAGGTACATTCTTAGGCGTTTAATATGCGGTGTTGAGTCCATTTCGTTGAGCAAGGAGTAGCTCTTGTCTATTCCATATTTGACTTAAGGAACTTTATCTGTGCTCATTTCAATCTCTGGTTTTATGCAGCACCCCAACTCACCTTTACCCTTAAGCAAGCATAAGTTGGTTTTCTAAATTTGAGAACCTGTTCTGTTCTGTAATTCAGTTCCTGTGTAGCCAAGTTTACATTCCGTGTATTACTGATATCTTATGATGTTTCTTTTTCTGTGTGACTTATTTCAGTTAGAATCATCATACCTGAATCCACTCATTGTGATGCTAAGGGCCTGATGACATAGATTTCATTGCTGAGTGATATTGGTTTGTAAGTAAATACCACAACTTCTTTATCCATTTTTCACTTTCTGCGATGTTGAACTTGTACTGTAAACGAGGTTCTTGTAAACACAGGCGTCCCAAACTTTGGGGTGGCTGTGTCTTTTTGATTTTAATTTCCCTAAGCTATAGGACCATAAGTGGAATTGCCCTAGGCTCTGTTGCTTTGTTTTTTAGATGTTTCAGGAAACACCATACACTTCTCCCGAGTGTCTGTTGGCAATTTACATCCCGCCCATCAGCATAACAAGGCTCCCAGTTGTCCATGGCCTGTCCTGCCTTTCTGGATTTTACACTTTTTTCAGATGGCCCTTTTGACCGGGGGGAAGTGAGACTTCATTGTAGTGCAGATTTCCTTTGCAAGCTTGCTTGGTTGGCCAAAAAGGGCGTATGCGTTTTTTCCTGAATATATTCAGGAAAAAACGCATACGCCCTTTTTGGCCAAGTGCATCATTGTGGACGTTCTGCCTCTTTTCCTATGCTTTCAATGGAATTCCAGTCTACCTTCTGAAATTGGTTTCCTGCAATTCTGCCCCGCTTTCAAGTCCTCTTGGCAGCCTTACTTCAGTCTATTTTTGGACGATAGCTGTCATTTATAACTCTGCAGGTTTGGGAATTACAGTGCCCCTGAGCTCCTTTCTTCAACTCGATTTCTTGTGACCTGGCCGCAACACCGCAGGATGGCTTCAGGCCCTAATCTGGTTCCGGCCCGGCACGCTGAGCCTTTGGTTAATTCCTCTTCCTGGTGGGAAATGAGAGTTAAATTTGCCCGTCCAGACACCTCCAGCTAGCCTCTCATTGGTTCTCGCTATTCCTGTTCATCTTCCGCAGAAATTGCAAACTGGGCCGAACAGGAGGTTAAAGGGACTGACTCTCCAAGTGGGGAGAGTGTTAGTAAAGCGTCTGGAATGTTGCACCCGAGTACCAGGGGAGGAAAACTGAGACATATTTGAACACGTCTCCCGATCACATGGTTGATCATACTCTAGGTTCCACATGCATGTTTTAGCTGAAGGAAGAATACCTTAAACCTGGGTAGTTGAAACCCGTGGAATGGGTACCATGCAATATGACTTCAAAGGGTCTTCATTTGCTCACCGAACCTCTCCAATCCTATCACTGCTGCGTTTATGCCCCTGTACACATGCTTGATTCTCTTTCGGAGACATAGCAATCCATAGGTTTTAAGATACTTACTAGTCAGGTACATTCTTAGGCGTTTAATATGGGGTGTTGAGTCCATTTCGTTGAGCAAGGAGTAGCTCTTGTCTATTCCATATTTGGCTTAAGGAACTTTATCTGTGCTCATTTCAATCTCTGGTTTTATGCAGCACCCCAACTCACCTTTACCCTTAAGCAAGAATAAGTTGGTTTTCTAAATTTGAGACCCTGTTCTGTTCTGTAATTCAGTTCCTGTGTAGCCAAGTTTACATTCCGTGTATTACTGATATCCTATGATGTTTCTTTTTCTGTGTGACTTATTTCAGTTAGAATCATCATACCTGAATCCACTCATTGTGCTGCTAAGGGCCTGATGACACAGATTTCATTGCTGAGTGATATTGCTTTGTAAGTAAATACCACAACTTCTTTATCCATTTTTCACTTTCTGCGATGTTGAACTTGTACTGTAAACGAGGTTCTTGTAAACAGAGCCGTTCCAAACTTTGGGGTGGCTGTGTCTTTTTGATTTTAATTTCCCTAAACTATAGGACCATAAGTGGAAGTGCCCTAGGTTCTGTTGCTTTGTTTTTTAGATGTTTCAGGAAACACCATACACTTCTCCCGAGTGGTTGTTGGCAATTTACATCCCGCCCATCAGCATAACAAGGCTCCCAGTTGTCCATGGCCTGTCCTGCCTTTCTGGATTTTACACTTTTTTCAGATGGCCCTTTTGACCGGGGGGAAGTGAGACTTCATTGTAGTGCAGATTTCCTTTGCAAGCTTGCTTGGTTGGCCAAAAAGGGCGTATGCGTTTTTTCCTGAATATATTCAGGAAAAAACGCATACGCCCTTTTTGGCCAAGTGCATCATTGTGGACGTTCTGCCTGTTTTCCTATGCTTTCAATGCAATTCCAGTCTACCTCCTGAAATCGGTTTCCTGCAATTCTGCCCCGGTTTCAAGTCCTCTTGGCAGCCTTACTTCAGTATATTTTTGGACGATAGCTGTCATTTATAACTCTGCAGGTTTGTGAATTACAGTGCCCCTGAGCTCCTTTCTTCAACTCGCTTTCTTTTGAGCTGGCCACAACACCGCAGGATGGCTTCAGGCCCTAATCTGGTTCCGGCACGGCACGCTGAGCCTTTGGTTATTTCCTCTTCCTGGTGGGAAATGAGAGTTAAATTTGCCCGTCCAGACACCTCCAGCTAGTCTCTCATTGGTTCTCCCTATTCCTGTTCATGTTCCGCAGAAATTGCAAACTGGGCCAAACAGGAGGTTAAAGGCGCTGACTCTCCAAGTGGGGAGAGTGTTAGTAAAGCGTCTGGAATGTTGCACCCGAGTACCAGGGTATGAAAACTGAGACATATTTGAACACGTCTCCCGTTCACACGGTTGATCATACTCTGGGTTCTACATGCATGTTTTAGCTGAAGGAAGAATACCTTAAACCTGGAGAGTTGAGACCCGTGGAATGGGTACCATGAAATATGACTTCAAAGGGTCTTCATTTGCTCACCGAACCTCTCCAATCCTATCACTGCTGCGTTTATGCCCCTGTACACTGGCTTGATGCTCTTTTGGAGACATAGCAATCCATAGGTTTTAAGATACTTACTAGTCAGGTACATTCTTAGGCGTTTAATATGCGGTGTTGAGTCCATTTCGTTGAGCAAGGAGTAGCTCTTGTCCATTCCATATTTGGCTTAAGGAACTTTATCTGTGCTCATTTCAATCTCTGGTTTTATGCAGCACCCCAACTCACCTTTACCCTTAAGCAAGCATAAGTTGGTTTTCTAAATCTGAGACCCTGTTCTGTTCTGTAATTCAGTTCCTGTGTAGCCAAGTTTACATTCCGTGTATTACTGATATCTTATGATGTTTCTTTTTCTGTGTGACTTATTTCAGTTAGAATCATCATACCTGAATCCACTGATTGTGCTGCTAAGGGCCTGATGACATAGATTTCATTGCTGAGTGATATTGCTTTGTAAGTAAATACCACAACTTCTTTATCCATTTTTCACTTTCTGCGATGTTGAACTTGTACTGTAAACGAGGTTCTTGTAAACAGAGGCGTCCCAAACTTTGGGGCAGCTGTGTCTTTTTGATTTTAAATTCCCTGAGCTATAGGACCATAAGTGGAAGTGCCCTAGGCTCTGTTGCTTTGTTTTTTAGATGTTTCAGGAAACACCATACACTTCTCCCCAGTGTCTGTTGGCAATTTACATCCTGCTCATCAGCATAACAAGGCTCCCAGTTCTCCATGGCCTGTCCTGCCTTTCTGGATTTTACACTTTTTTCAGATGGCCCTTTTGACCGGGGGGAAGTGAGACTTCATTGTAGTGCAGATTTCCTTTGCAAGCTTGCTTGGTTGGCCAAAAAGTGCTTATGCGTCTTTTCCTGAATATATCAGGAAAAAACGCATATGCCCTTTTAGGCCAAGTGCATCATTGTGGACGCTCTGCCTCTTTTCCCATGCTTTCAATGCAATTCCAGTCTACCTCCTGAAATCGGTTTCCTGCAATTCTGCCCCGCTTTCAAGTCCTCTTGGCAGCCTTACTTCAGTATATTTTTGCACGATAGCTGTCATTTATAACTCTGCAGGTTTGTGAATTACAGTGCCCCTGAGCTCCTTTCTTCAACTCGCTTTCTTTTGAGCTGGCCGCAACACCGAAGGATGGCTTCAGGCCCTAATCTGGTTCCGGCACGGCACGCTGAGCCTTTGGTTATTTCCTCTTCCTGGTGGGAAATGAGAGTTAAATTTGCCCGTCCAGACACCTCCAGCTAGTCTCTCATTGGTTCTCGCTATTCCTGTTCATCTTCCGCAGAAATTGCAAACTGGGCCAAACAGGAGGTTAAACTTGCGGACTCTCCAAGTGGGGAGAGTGTTAGTAAAGCATCTGGAATGTTGCACCCGAGTACCAGGGGAGGAAAACTGAGACATATTTGAACACGTCTCCCATTCACACGGTTGATCATACTCTGGGTTCCACATGCATGTTTTAGCTGAAGGAAGAATACCTTAAACCTGGAGAGTTGAGACCCGTGTAATGGGTAAGATGCAATATGACTTCAAAGGGTCTTCATTTGCTCACCGAACCTCTCCAATCCTATCACTGTTGCATTTATGCCCCTGTACACATGCTTGATTCTCTTTTGGAGACATAGCAATCCATAGGTTTTAAGATACTTACTAGTCAGGTACATTCTTAGGCGTTTAATATGGGGTGTTGAGTCCATTTCGTTGAGCAAGGAGTAGCTCTTGTCTATTCCATATTTGGCTTAAGGAACTTTATCTGTGCTCATTTCAATCTCTGGTTTTATGCAGCACCCCAACTCACCTTTCCCCTTAAGCAAGCATAAGTTGGTTTTCTAAATTTGAGATCCTGTTCTGTTTTGGAATCCAGTTCCTGTGTAGCCAAGTTTACATTCCGTGTATTAGTGATATCTTATGATGTTTCTTTTTCTGTGTGACTTATTTCAGTTAGAATCATTGTACCTGAATCCACTCATTATGCTGCTATGGGCCTGATGACATAGATTTCATTGCTGAGTGATACTGCATTGTACGTAAGTACCACAAGTTCTTTATCCATTTTTCACTTTCTGTGATATTGAACATGTACGGTAAATAAGGTTCTTGTAAACAGAGGCGTCCCAAACTTTGGGGTGGCTGTGTCTTTTTGATTTTAATTTCCCTAAGCTATAGGAACATATGTGGAAGTGCCCTAGGCTCTGTTGCTTTGTTTTTTAGATGTTTCAGGAAACACCATACACTTCTCCCGAGTGTCTGTTGGCAATTTACATCCCGCCCATCAGCATAACAAGGCTCCCAGTTCTCCATGGCCTGTCCTGCCTTTCTGGATTTTACACTTTTTTCAGATGGCCCTTTTGACCGGGGGGAAGTGAGAATCATTGTAGTGCAGATTTCCTTTGCAAGCTTGCTTGGTTGGCCAAAAAGGGCGTATGCGTTTTTTCCTGAATATATTCAGGAAAAAACGCATACGCCCTTTTTGGCCAAGTGCATCATTGTGGACGTTCTACCTCTTTTCCTATGCTTTCAATGCAATTCCAGTCTACCTCCTGAAATCGGTTTCCTGCAATTCTGCCCCGCTTTCAAGTCCTCTTGGCAGCCTTACTTCAGTCTATTTTTGGACGATAGCTGTCATTTATAACTCTGCAGGTTTGTGAATTACAGTGCCCCTGAGCTCCTTTCTTCAACTTGCTTTCTTGTGACCTGGCCGCAACACCGCAGGATGGCTTCAGGCCCTAATCTGGTTCCGGCACGGCACGCTGAGCCTTTGGTTATTTCCTCTTCCTGGTGGGAAATGAGAGTTAAATTTGCCCGTCCAGACACCTTCAGCTAGCCTCTCATTGGTTCTCGCTATTCCTGTTCATCTTCCGCAGAAATTGCAAACTGGGCCAAACAGGAGGTTAAAGGCGCTGACTCTCCAAGTGGGGAGAGTGTTAGTAAAGCGTCTGGAATGTTGCACCCGAGTACCAGGGGAGGAAAACTGAGACATATTTGAACACGTCTCCCGTTCACATGGTTGATCATACTTGGGTTCCACATGCATGTTTTAGCTGAAGGAAGAATACCTTAAACCTGGAGAGTTGAGACCCGTGTAATGGGTACCATGCAATATGACTTCAAAGGGTCTTCATTTGCTCACCGAACCTCTCCAATCCTATCACTGCTGCGTTTATGCCCCTGTACACATGCTTGATTCTCTTTCGGAGACATAGCAATCCATAGGTTTTACGATACTTACTAGTCAGGTACATTCTTAGGCGTTTAATATGCGGTGTTGAGTCCATTTCGTTGAGCAAGGAGTAGCTCTTGTCTATTCCATATTTGACTTAAGGAACTTTATCTGTGCTCATTTCAATCTCTGGTTTTATGCAGCACCCCAACTCACCTTTACCCTTAAGCAAGCATAAGTTGGTTTTCTAAATTTGAGAACCTGTTCTGTTCTGTAATTCAGTTCCTGTGTAGCCAAGTTTACATTCCGTGTATTACTGATATCTTATGATGTTTCTTTTTCTGTGTGACTTATTTCAGTTAGAATCATCATACCTGAATCCACTCATTGTGATGCTAAGGGCCTGATGACATAGATTTCATTGCTGAGTGATATTGGTTTGTAAGTAAATACCACAACTTCTTTATCCATTTTTCACTTTCTGCGATGTTGAACTTGTACTGTAAACGAGGTTCTTGTAAACACAGGCGTCCCAAACTTTGGGGTGGCTGTGTCTTTTTGATTTTAATTTCCCTAAGCTATAGGACCATAAGTGGCATTGCCCTAGGCTCTGTTGCTTTGTTTTTTAGATGTTTCAGGAAACACCATACACTTCTCCCGAGTGTCTGTTGGCAATTTACATCCCGCCCATCAGCATAACAAGGCTCCCAGTTGTCCATGGCCTGTCCTGCCTTTCTGGATTTTACACTTTTTTCAGATGGCCCTTTTGACCGGGGGGAAGTGAGACTTCATTGTAGTGCAGATTTCCTTTGCAAGCTTGCTTGGTTGGCCAAAAAGGGCGTATGCGTTTTTTCCTGAATATATTCAGGAAAAAACGCATACGCCCTTTTTGGCCAAGTGCATCATTGTGGACGTTCTGCCTCTTTTCCTATGCTTTCAATGCAATTCCAGTCTACCTTCTGAAATTGGTTTCCTGCAATTCTGCCCCGCTTTCAAGTCCTCTTGGCAGCCTTACTTCAGTCTATTTTTGGACGATAGCTGTCATTTATAACTCTGCAGGTTTGTGAATTACAGTGCCCCTGAGCTCCTTTCTTCAACTCGATTTCTTGTGACCTGGCCGCAACACCGCAGGATGGCTTCAGGCCCTAATCTGGTTCCGGCCCGGCACGCTGAGCCTTTGGTTAATTCCACTTCCTGGTGGGAAATGAGAGTTAAATTTGCCCGTCCAGACACCTCCAGCTAGCCTCTCATTGGTTCTCGCTATTCCTGTTCATCTTCCGCAGAAATTGCAAACTGGGCCGAACAGGAGGTTAAAGGGACTGACTCTCCAAGTGGGGAGAGTGTTAGTAAAGCGTCTGGAATGTTGCACCCGAGTACCAGGGGAGGAAAACTGAGACATATTTGAACACGTCTCCCGATCACATGGTTGATCATACTCTAGGTTCCACATGCATGTTTTAGCTGAAGGAAGAATACCTTAAACCTGGGTAGTTGAAACCCGTGGAATGGGTACCATGCAATATGACTTCAAAGGGTCTTCATTTGCTCACCGAACCTCTCCAATCCTATCACTGCTGCGTTTATGCCCCTGTACACATGCTTGATTCTCTTTCGGAGACATAGCAATCCATAGGTTTTAAGATACTTACTAGTCAGGTACATTCTTAGGCGTTTAATATGCGGTGTTGAGTCCATTTCGTTGAGCAAGGAGTAGCTCTTGTCCATTCCATATTTGGCTTAAGGAACTTTATCTGTGCTCATTTCAATCTCTGGTTTTATGCAGCACCCCAACTCACCTTTACCCTTAAGCAAGCATAAGTTGGTTTTCTAAATCTGAGACCCTGTTCTGTTCTGTAATTCAGTTCCTGTGTAGCCAAGTTTACATTCCGTGTATTACTGATATCTTATGATGTTTCTTTTTCTGTGTGACTTATTTCAGTTAGAATCATCATACCTGAATCCACTGATTGTGCTGCTAAGGGCCTGATGACATAGATTTCATTGCTGAGTGATATTGCTTTGTAAGTAAATACCACAACTTCTTTATCCATTTTTCACTTTCTGCGATGTTGAACTTGTACTGTAAACGAGGTTCTTGTAAACAGAGGCGTCCCAAACTTTGGGGCAGCTGTGTCTTTTTGATTTTAAATTCCCTGAGCTATAGGACCATAAGTGGAAGTGCCCTAGGCTCTGTTGCTTTGTTTTTTAGATGTTTCAGGAAACACCATACACTTCTCCCCAGTGTCTGTTGGCAATTTACATCCTGCTCATCAGCATAACAAGGCTCCCAGTTCTCCATGGCCTGTCCTGCCTTTCTGGATTTTACACTTTTTTCAGATGGCCCTTTTGACCGGGGGGAAGTGAGACTTCATTGTAGTGCAGATTTCCTTTGCAAGCTTGCTTGGTTGGCCAAAAAGGGCGTATGCGTTTTTTCCTGAATATATTCAGGAAAAAACGCATACGCCCTTTTTGGCCAAGTGCATCATTGTGGACGTTCTGCCTCTTTTCCTATGCTTTCAATGCAATTCCAGTCTACCTTCTGAAATTGGTTTCCTGCAATTCTGCCCCGCTTTCAAGTCCTCTTGGCAGCCTTACTTCAGTCTATTTTTGGACGATAGCTGTCATTTATAACTCTGCAGGTTTGTGAATTACAGTGCCCCTGAGCTCCTTTCTTCAACTCGATTTCTTGTGACCTGGCCGCAACACCGCAGGATGGCTTCAGGCCCTAATCTGGTTCCGGCCCGGCACGCTGAGCCTTTGGTTAATTCCTCTTCCTGGTGGGAAATGAGAGTTAAATTTGCCCGTCCAGACACCTCCAGCTAGCCTCTCATTGGTTCTCGCTATTCCTGTTCATCTTCCGCAGAAATTGCAAACTGGGCCGAACAGGAGGTTAAAGGGACTGACTCTCCAAGTGGGGAGAGTGTTAGTAAAGCGTCTGGAATGTTGCACCCGAGTACCAGGGGAGGAAAACTGAGACATATTTGAACACGTCTCCCGATCACATGGTTGATCATACTCTAGGTTCCACATGCATGTTTTAGCTGAAGGAAGAATACCTTAAACCTGGGTAGTTGAAACCCGTGGAATGGGTACCATGCAATATGACTTCAAAGGGTCTTCATTTGCTCACCGAACCTCTCCAATCCTATCACTGCTGCGTTTATGCCCCTGTACACATGCTTGATTCTCTTTCGGAGACATAGCAATCCATAGGTTTTAAGATACTTACTAGTCAGGTACATTCTTAGGCGTTTAATATGGGGTGTTGAGTCCATTTCGTTGAGCAAGGAGTAGCTCTTGTCTATTCCATATTTGGCTTAAGGAACTTTATCTGTGCTCATTTCAATCTCTGGTTTTATGCAGCACCCCAACTCACCTTTCCCCTTAAGCAAGAATAAGTTGGTTTTCTAAATTTGAGACCCTGTTCTGTTCTGTAATTCAGTTCCTGTGTAGCCAAGTTTACATTCCGTGTATTACTGATATCCTATGATGTTTCTTTTTCTGTGTGACTTATTTCAGTTAGAATCATCATACCTGAATCCACTCATTGTGCTGCTAAGGGCCTGATGACACAGATTTCATTGCTGAGTGATATTGCTTTGTAAGTAAATACCACAACTTCTTTATCCATTTTTCACTTTCTGCGATGTTGAACTTGTACTGTAAACGAGGTTCTTGTAAACAGAGCCGTTCCAAACTTTGGGGTGGCTGTGTCTTTTTGATTTTAATTTCCCTAAACTATAGGACCATAAGTGGAAGTGCCCTAGGTTCTGTTGCTTTGTTTTTTAGATGTTTCAGGAAACACCATACACTTCTCCCGAGTGGTTGTTGGCAATTTACATCCCGCCCATCAGCATAACAAGGCTCCCAGTTGTCCATGGCCTGTCCTGCCTTTCTGGATTTTACACTTTTTTCAGATGGCCCTTTTGACCGGGGGGAAGTGAGACTTCATTGTAGTGCAGATTTCCTTTGCAAGCTTGCTTGGTTGTCCAAAAAGGGCGTATGCGTTTTTTCCTGAATATATTCAGGAAAAAACGCATACGCCCTTTTTGGCCAAGTGCATCATTGTGGACGTTCTGCCTCTTTTCCTATGCTTTCAATGCAATTCCAGTCTACCTCCTGAAATCGGTTTCCTGCAATTCTGCCCCGCTTTCAAGTCCTCTTGGCAGCCTTACTTCAGTTTATTTTTGGACGATAGCTGTCATTTATAACTCTGCAGGTTTGTGAATTACAGTGCCCCTGAGCTCCTTTCTTCAACTCGCTTTCTTTTGAGCTGGCCGCAACACTGCAGGATGGCTTCAGGCCCTAATCTGGTTCCGGTACCGCACGCTGAGCCTTTGTTTATTTCCTCTTCCTGGTGGGAAATGAGAGTTAAATTTGCCCGTCCAGACACCTCCAGCTAGCCTCTCATTGGTTCTCGCTATTCCTGTTCATATTCCGCAGAAATTGCAAACTGGGCCAAACAGGAGGTTAAAGGCACTGACTCTCCAAGTGGGGAGAGTGTTAGTGAAGCGTCTGGAATGTTGCACCCGAGTACCAGGGGAGGAAAACTGAGACATATTTGAACACGTCTCCCGTTCACATGGTTGATCATACTTGGGTTCCACATGCATGTTTTAGCTGAAGGAAGAATACCTTAAACCTGGAGAGTTGAGACCCGTGTAATGGGTACCATGCAATATGACTTCAAAGGGTCTTCATTTGCTCACCGAACCTCTCCAATCCTATCACTGCTGCGTTTATGCTCCTGTACACATGCTTGATTCTCTTTTGGAGACATAGCAATCCATAGGTTTTACGATACTTACTAGTTAGGTACATTCTTAGGCGTTTAATATGCGGTGTTGAGTCCATTTCGTTGAGCAAGGAGTAGCTCTTGTCTATTCCATATTTGACTTAAGGAACTTTATCTGTGCTCATTTCAATCTCTGGTTTTATGCAGCACCCCAACTCACCTTTACCCTTAAGCAAGCATAAGTTGGTTTTCTAAATTTGAGACCCTGTTCTGTTCTGTAATTCAGTTCCTGTGTAGCCAAGTTTCCATTCCGTGTATTACTGATATCTTATGATGTTTCTTTTTCTGTGTGACTTATTTCAGTTAGAATCATCATACCTGAATCCACTCATTGTGCTGCTAAGGGCCTGATGACATAGATTTCATTGCTGAGTGATATTGCTTTGTAAGTAAATACCACAACTTCTTTATCCATTTTTCACTTTCTGCGATGTTGAACTTGTACTGTAAACGAGGTTCTTGTAAACAGAGGCGTCCCAAACTTTGGGGTGGCTGTGTCTTTTTGATTTTAATTTCCCTAAGCTATAGGACCATAAGTGGAAGTGCCCTAGGCTCTGTTGCTTTGTTTTTTAGATGTTTCAGGAAACACCATACACTTCTCCCGAGTGTCTGTTGGCAATTTACATCCCGCCCATCAGCATAACAAGGCTCCCAGTTGTCCATGGCCTGTCATGCCTTTCTGGATTTTACACTTTTTTCAGATGGCCCTTTTGACCGGGGGGAAGTGAGACTTCATTGTAGTGCAGATTTCCTTTGCAAGCTTGCTTGGTTGGCCAAAAAGGGCGTATGCGTTTTTTCCTGAATATATTCAGGAAAAAACGCATACGCCCTTTTTGGCCAAGTGCATCATTGTGGACGTTCTGCCTCTTTTCCTATGCTTTCAATGCAATTCCAGTCTACCTTCTGAAATTGGTTTCCTGCAATTCTGCCCCGCTTTCAAGTCCTCTTGGCAGCCTTACTTCAGTCTATTTTTGGACGATAGCTGTCATTTATAACTCTGCAGGTTTGTGAATTACAGTGCCCCTGAGCTCCTTTCTTCAACTCGATTTCTTGTGACCTGGCCGCAACACCGCAGGATGGCTTCAGGCCCTAATCTGGTTCCGGCCCGGCACGCTGAGCCTTTGGTTAATTCCTCTTCCTGGTGGGAAATGAGAGTTAAATTTGCCCGTCCAGACACCTCCAGCTAGCCTCTCATTGGTTCTCGCTATTCCTGTTCATCTTCCGCAGAAATTGCAAACTGGGCCGAACAGGAGGTTAAAGGGACTGACTCTCCAAGTGGGGAGAGTGTTAGTAAAGCGTCTGGAATGTTGCACCCGAGTACCAGGGGAGGAAAACTGAGACATATTTGAACACGTCTCCCGATCACATGGTTGATCATACTCTAGGTTCCACATGCATGTTTTAGCTGAAGGAAGAATACCTTAAACCTGGGTAGATGAAACCCGTGGAATGGGTACCATGCAATATGACTTCAAAGGGTCTTCATTTGCTCACCGAACCTCTCCAATCCTATCACTGCTGCGTTTATGCCCCTGTACACATGCTTGATTCTCTTTTGGAGACATAGCAATCCATAGGTTTTAAGATACTTACTAGTCAGGTACATTCTTAGGCGTTTAATATGGGGTGTTGAGTCCATTTCGTTGAGCAAGGAGTAGCTCTTGTCTATTCCATATTTGGCTTAAGGAACTTTATCTGTGCTCATTTCAATCTCTGGTTTTATGCAGCACCCCAACTCACCTTTACCCTTAAGCAAGAATAAGTTGGTTTTCTAAATTTGAGACCCTGTTCTGTTCTGTAATTCAGTTCCTGTGTAGCCAAGTTTCCATTCCGTGTATTACTGATATCCTATGATGTTTCTTTTTCTGTGTGACTTATTTCAGTTAGAATCATCATACCTGAATCCACTCATTGTGCTGCTAAGGGCCTGATGACACAGATTTCATTGCTGTGTGATATTGCTTTGTAAGTAAATACCACAGCTTCTTTATACATTTTTCACTTTCTGCGATGTTGAACTTGTACTGTAAACGAGGTTCTTGTAAACAGAGCCGTTCCAAACTTTGGGGTGGCTGTGTCTTTTTGATTTTAATTTCCCTAAACTATAGGACCATATGTGGAAGTGCCCTAGGTTCTGTTGCTTTGTTTTTTAGATGTTTCAGGAAACACCATACACTTCTCCCGAGTGGTTGTTGGCAATTTACGTCCCGCCCATCAGCATAACAAGGCTCCCAGTTCTCCATGGCCTGTCCTGCCTTTCTGGATTTTACACTTTTTTCAGATGGCCCTTTTGACCGGGGGGAAGTGAGACTTCATTGTAGTGCAGATTTCCTTTGCAAGCTTGCTTGGTTGGCCAAAAAGGGCGTATGCGTTTTTTCCTGAATATATTCAGGAAAAAACGCATACGCCCTTTTTGGCCAAGTGCATCATTGTGGACGTTCTGCCTCTTTTCCTATGCTTTCAATGCAATTCCAGTCTACCTCCTGAAATCGGTTTCCTGCAATTCTGCCCCGCTTTCAAATCCTCTTGGCAGCCTTACTTCAGTTAATTTTTGGACGATAGCTGTCATTTATAACTCTGCAGGTTTGTGAATTACAGTGCCCCTGAGCTCCTTTCTTCAACTCGCTTTCTTTTGAGCTGGCCGCAACACCGCAGGATGGCTTCAGGCCCTAATCTGGTTCCGGTACGGCACGCTGAGCCTTTGTTTATTTCCTCTTCCAGGTGGGAAATGAGAGTTAAATTTGCCCGTCCAGACACCTCCAGCTAGCCTCTCATTGGTTCTCGCTATTCCTGTTCATCATCCGCAGAAATTGCAAACTGGGCCAAACAGGAGGTTAAAGGCACTGACTCTCCAAGTGGGGAGAGTGTTAGTAAAGCGTCTGGAATGTTGCACCCGAGTACCAGGGGAGGAAAACTGAGACATATTTGAACACGTCTCCCGTTCACATGGTTGATCATACTTGGGTTCCACATGCATGTTTTAGCTGAAGGAAGAATACCTTAAACCTGGAGAGTTGAGACCCGTGTAATGGGTACCATGCAATATGACTTCAAAGGGTCTTCATTTGCTCACCGAACCTCTCCAATCCTATCACTGCTGCGTTTATGCCCCTGTACACATGCTTGATTCTCTTTTGGAGACATAGCAATCCATAGGTTTTACGATACTTACTAGTCAGGTACATTCTTAGGCGTTTAATATGCGGTGTTGAGTCCATTTCGTTGAGCAAGGAGTAGCTCTTGTCTATTCCATATTTGGCTTA
Organism: Stenella coeruleoalba; assembly: GCF_951394435.1. Lineage (NCBI taxonomy): Eukaryota > Metazoa > Chordata > Mammalia > Artiodactyla > Delphinidae > Stenella > Stenella coeruleoalba. Next base: position 1,186,159 of record NW_027646265.1, read on the forward strand.
AGGAACTTTATCTGTGCTCATTTCAATCTCTGGTTTTATGCAGCACCCCAACTCACCTTTACCCTTAAGCAAGAATAAGTTGGTTTTCTAAATTTGAGACACTGTTCTGTTCTGTAATTCAGTTCCTGTGTAGCCAAGTTTCCATTCCGTGTATTACTGATATCTTATGATGTTTCTTTTTCTGTGTGACTTATTTCAGTTAGAATCATCATACCTGAATCCACTCATTGTGCTGCTAAGGGCCTGATGACACAGATTTCATTGCTGAGTGATATTGCTTTGTAAGTAAATACCACAAATTCTTTATCCATTTTTCACTTTCTGCGATGTTGAACTTGTACTGTAAACGAGGTTCTTGTAAACACAGGCGTCCCAAACTTTGGGGTGGCTGTGTCTTTTTGATTTTAATTTCCCTAAGCTATAGGACCATAAGTGGCATTGCCCTAGGCTCTGTTGCTTTGTTTTTTAGATGTTTCAGGAAACACCATACACTTCTCCCGAGTGTCTGTTGGCAATTTACATCCCGCCCATCAGCATAACAAGGCTCCCAGATCTCCAGGGCCTGTCCTGCATTTCTGGATTTTACACATTTTTCAGATGGCCCTTTTGACCGGGGGGAAGTGAGACTTCATTGTAGTGCAGATTTCCTTTGCAAGCTTGCTTGGTTGGCCAAAAAGGGCGTATGCGTTTTTTCCTGAATATATTCAGGAAAAAACGCATACGCCCTTTTTGGCCAAGTGCATCATTGTGGACGTTCTGCCTCTTTTCCTATGCTTTCAAGGCAATTCCAGTCTACCTCCTGAAATCGGATTCCTGCAATTCTGCCCCGCTTTCAAGTCCTCTTGGCAGCCTTACTTCAGTCTATTTTTGGACGATAGCTGTCATTTATAACTCTGCAGGTTTGTGAATTACAGTGCCCCTGAGCTCCTTTCTTCAACTCGCTTTCTTGTGACCTGGCCGCAACACCGCAGGATGGCTTCAGGCCCTAATCTGGTTCTGGCACGGCACGCTGAGCCTTTGGTTATTTCCTCCTCATGGTGGGAAATGAGAGTTAAATTTGCCCGTCCAGACACCTCCAGCTAGCCTCTCATTGGTTCTCACTATTCCTGTTCATCTTCCGCAGAAATTGCAAACTGTGCCAAACAGGAGGTTAAAGGCGCTGACTCTCCAAGTGGGGAGAGTGTTAGTAAAGCGTCTGGAATGTTGCACCCGAGTACCAGGGGAGGAAAACTGAGACATATTTGAACACGTCTCCCGATCACATGGTTGATCATACTCTGGGTTCCACATGCATGTTTTAGCTGAAGGAAGAATACCTAAAACCTGGGTAGTTGAAACCCGTGGAATGGGTACCATGCAATATGACTTCAAAGGGTCTTCATTTGCTCACCAAACCTCTCCAATCCTATCACTGCTGCATTTATGCCCCTGTACACATGCTTGATGCTCTTTCGGAGACATAGTAATCTATAGGTTTTAAGATACTTACTAGTCAGGTACAATCTTAGGCGTTTAATATGCGGTGTTGAGTCCATTTCGTTGAGCAAGGAGTAGCTCTTCTCTATTCCATATTTGGCCTAAGGAACTTTATCTGTGCTCATTTCAATCTCTGGTTTTATGCAGCACCCCAACTCACCTTTCCCCTTAAGCAAGCATAAGTTGGTTTTCTAAATTTGAGACCCTGTTCTGTTCTGTAATTCAGTTCCTGTGTAGCCAAGTTTACATTCCGTGTATTACTGATATCTTATGATGTTTCTTTTTCTGTGTGACTTATTTCAGTTAGAATCATCATACCTGAATCCACTCATTGTGCTGCTAAGGGCCTGATGACACAGATTTCATTGCTGAGTGATATTGCTTTGTAAGTAAATACCACAACTTCTTTATACATTTTTCACTTTCTGCGATGTTGAACTATTACTGTAAACGAGGTTCTTGTAAACAGAGCCGTTCCAAACTTTGGGGTGGCTGTGTCTTTTTGATTTTAATTTCCCTAAGCTATAGGACCATAAGTGGAAGTGCCCTAGGTTCTGTTGCTTTGTTTTTTAGATGTTTCAGGAAACACCATACACTTCTCCCGAGTGGTTGTTGGCAATTTACATCCCGCCCATCAGCATAACAAGGCTCCCAGTTGTCCATGGCCTGTCCTGCCTTTCTGGATTTTACACTTTTTTCAGATGGCCCTTTTGACCTGGGGGAAGTGAGACTTCATTGTAGTGCAGATTTCCTTTGCAAGCTTGATTGGTTGGCCAAAAAGGGCGTATGCGTTTTTACATCCCGCCCATCAGCATAACAAGACTCCCAGTTCTCCATGGCCTGTCCTGCCTTTCTGGATTTTACACTTTTTTCAGATGGCCCTTTTGACCGGGGGGAAGTGAGACTTCATTGTAGTGCAGATTTCCTTTGCAAGCTTGCTTGGTTGGCCAAAAAGGGCGTATGCGTTTTTTCCTGAATATATTCAGGAAAAAACGCATACGCCCTTTTTGGCCAAGTGCATCATTGTGGACGTTCTGCCTCTTTTCCTATGCTTTCAATGCAATTCCAGTCTACCTCCTGAAATCGGTTTCCTGCAATTCTGCCCCGCTTTCAAGTCCTCTTGGCAGCCTTACATCAGTGTATTTTTGGACGATAGCTGTCATTTATAACTCTGCATGTTTGTGAATTACAGTGTCCCTGAGCTCCTTTCTTCAACTCGCTTTCTTGTGACCTGGCCGCAACACCGCAGGATGGCTTCAGGCCCTAATCTGGTTCCGGTACGGCACGCTGAGCCTTTGGTTATTTCCTTTTCCTGGTGGGAAATGAGAGTTAAATTTGCCCGTCCAGACACCTCCAGCTAGCCTCTCATTGGTTCTCGCTATTTCTGTTCATCATCCGCAGAAATTGCAAACTGGGCCAAACAGGAGGTTAAAGGCGCTGACTCTCCAAGTGGGGAGAGTGTTAGTAAAGCGTCTGGAATGTTGCACCCGAGTACCAGGGGAGGAAAACTGAGACATATTTGAACACGTCTCCCGTTCACATGGTTGATCATACTTGGGTTCCACATGAATGTTTTAGCTGAAGGAAGAATACCTTAAACCTGGAGAGTTGAGACCCGTGTAATGGGTACCATGCAATATGACTTCAAAGGGTCTTCATTTGCTCACCGAACCTCGCCAATCCTATCACTGCTGCGTTTATGCCCCTGTACACACGCTTGATTCTCTTTTGGAGACATAGCAATCCATAGGTTTTAAGCTACTTACTAGTCAGGTACATACTTAGGCGTTTAATATGGGGTGTTGAGTCCATTTCGTTGAGCAAGGAGTAGCTCTTGTCTGTTCAATATTTGGCTTAAGGAACTTTATCTGTGCTCATTTCAATCTCTGGTTTTATGCAGCACCCCAACTCACCTTTACCCTTAAGCAAGCATAAGTTGGTTTTCTAAATTTGAGACACTGTTCTGTTTTGGAATTCAGTTCCTTTGTAGCCAAGTTTACATTCCGTGTATTAGTGATATCTTATGATGTTTCTTTTTCTGTGTGACTTATTTCAGTTAGAATCATCGTACCTGAATCCACTCATTGTGCTGCTAAGGGCCTGATGACACAGATATCATTGCTGAGTGATATTGCTTTGTAAGTAAATACCACAACTTCTTTATCCATTTTTCACTTTCTGCGATGTTGAACTTGTACTGTAAACGAGGTTCTTGTAAACAGAGCCGTTCCAAACTTTGGGGTGGCTGTGTCTTTTTGATTTTAATTTCCCTAAGCTATAGGACCATAAGTGGAAGTGCCCTAGGTTCTATTGCTTTGTTTTTTACATGTTTCAGGAAACACCATACACTTCTCCCGAGTGGTTGTTGGCAATTTACATCCCGCCCATCACCATAACAAGGCTCCCAGTTCTCCGTGGCCTGTCTTGTCTTTCTGTATTTTACACTTTTTTCAGATGGCCCTTTTGACCGGGGGGAAGTGAGACTTCATTGTAGTGCAGATTTCCTTTGCAAGCTTGCTTGGTTGGCCAAAAAGGGCGTATGCGTTTTTTCCTGAATATATTCAGGAAAAAACGCATACGCCCTTTTTGGCCAAGTGCATCATTGTGGACGTTCTGCCTCTTTTCCTATGCTTTCAATGCAATTCCAGTCTACCTCCTGAAATCGGTTTCCTGCAATTCTGCCCCGCTTTCAAGTCCTCTTGGCAGCCTTACTTCAGTCTATTTTTGGACGATAGCTGTCATTTATAAGTCTGCAGGTTTGTGAATTACAGTGCCCCTGAGCTCCTTTCTTCAACTCGCTTTCTTGTGACCTGGCCGCAACACCGCAGGATGGCTTCAGGCCCTAATCTGGTTCTGGCACGACACGCTGAGCCTTTGGTTAATTCCTCTTCCTGGTGGGAAATGAGAGTTAAATTTGCCCGTCCAGACACCTACAGCTAGTCTCTCATTGGTTCTCGCTATTCCTGTTCATCTTCCGCAGAAATTGCAAACTGGGCCAAACAGGAGGTTAAAGGGACTGACTCTCCAAGTCGGGAGAGTGTTAGTAAAGCGTCTGGAATGTTGCACCCGAGTACCAGGGGAGGAAAACTGAGACATATTTGAACACGTCTCCCGATCACATGGTTGATCATACTCTAGGTTCCACATGCATGTTTTAGCTGAAGGAAGAATACCTTAAACCTGGAGAGTTGAGACCCGTGTAATGCGTACCATGCAATATGACTTCAAAGGGTCTTCATTTGCTCACCGAACCTCTCCAATCCTATCACTGCTGCGTTTATGCCCCTGTACACATGCTTGATTCTCTTTTGGAGACATAGCAATCCATAGGTTTTCCGAACCTTACTAGTCAGGTACATTGTTAGGCGTTTAATATGCGGTGTTGAGTCCATTTCATTGAGCAAGGAGTAGCTCTTGTCTATTCCATATTTGACTTAAGGAACTTTATCTGTGCTCATTTCAATCTCTGGTTTTATGCAGCACCCCAACTCACCTTTACCCTTAAGCAAGCATAAGTTGGTTTTCTAAATTTGAGACCCTGTTCTGTTCTGTAATTCAGTTCCTGTATAGCCAAGTTTACATTCCGTGTATTACTGATATCTTATGATGTTTCTTTTCTGTGTGTCTTATTTCAGTTAGAATCATCATACCTGAATCCACTCATTGTGCTGCTACGGGCCTGATGACACAGATTTCATTGCTGAGTGATATTGCTTTGTAAGTAAATACCACAACTTCTTTATCCATTTTTCACTTTCTGCGATGTTGAACTTGTACTGTAAACGAGGTTCTTGTAAACAGAGCCGTTCCAAACTTTGGGGTGGCTGTGTCTTTTTGATTTTAATTTCCCTAAGCTATAGGACCATAAGTGGCAGTGCCCTAAGCTCTGTTGCTTTGTTTTTTAGATGTTTCAGGAAACACCATACACTTCTCCCGAGTGTCTGTTGGCAATTTACATCCCGCCCATCAGCATAACAAGGCTCCCAGTTGTCCATGGCCTGTCCTGCTTTTCTGGATTTTACACTTTTTTCAGATGGCCCTTTTGACCGGGGGGAAGTGAGACTTCATTGTAGTGCAGATTTCCTTTGCAAGCTTGCTTGGTTGGCCAAAAAGGGCGTATGCGTTTTTTCCTGAATATATTCAGGAAAAAACGCATACGCCCTTTTTGGCCAAGTGCATCATTGTGGACGTTCTGCCTCTTTTCCTATGCTTTCAATGCAATTCCAGTCTACCTCCTGAAATTGGTTTCCTGCAATTCTGCCCCGCTTTCAAGTCCTCTTGGCAGCCTTACTTCAGTGTATTTTTGGACGATAGCTGTCATTTATAACTCTGCAGGTTTGTGAATTACAGTGCCCCTGAGCTCCTTTCTTCAACTCGCTTTCTTGTGACCTGGCCGCAACACCGCAGGATGGCTTCAGGCCCTAATCTGGTTCCGGTACGGCACGCTGAGCCTTTGGTTATTTCCTTTTCCTGGTGGGAAATGAGAGTTAAATTTGCCCGTCCAGACACCTCCAGCTAGCCTCTCATTGGTTCTCGCTATTTCTGTTCATCTTCCGCAGAAATTGCAAACTGGGCCAAACAGGAGGTTAAAGGCGCTGACTCTCCAAGTGGGGAGAGTGTTAGTAAAGCGTCTGGAATGTTGCACCCGAGTACCAGGGGAGGAAAACTGAGACATATTTGAACACGTCTCCCATTCACATGGTTGATCATACTTGGGTTCCACATGAATGTTTTAGCTGAAGGAAGAATACCTTAAACCTGGAGAGTTGAGACCCGTGTAATGGGTACCATGCAATATGACTTCAAAGGGTCTTCATTTGCTCACCGAACCTCGCCAATCCTATCACTGCTGCGTTTATGCCCCTGTACACACGCTTGATTCTCTTTTGGAGACATAGCAATCCATAGGTTTTAAGCTACTTACTAGTCAGGTACATACTTAGGCGTTTAATATGGGGTGTTGAGTCCATTTCGTTGAGCAAGGAGTAGCTCTTGTCTATTCAATATTTGGCTTAAGGAACTTTATCTGTGCTCATTTCAATCTCTGGTTTTATGCAGCACCCCAACTCACCTTTACCCTTAAGCTAGCATAAGTTGATTTTCTTAATTTGAGACACTGTTCTGTTTTGGAATTCAGTTCCTGTGTAGCCAAGTTTACATTCCGTGTATTAGTGATATCTTATGATGTTTCTTTTTCTGTGTGACTTATTTCAGTTAGAATCATCGTACCTGAATCCACTCATTGTGCTGCTAAGGCCCTGATGACACAGATATCATTGCTGAGTGATATTGCTTTGTAAGTAAATATCACAACTTCTTTATCCATTTTTCACTTTCTGTGATGTTGAACTTGTACTGTAAACGAGGTTCTTGTAAACAGAGCCGTTCCAAACTTTGGGGTGGCTGTGTCTTTTTGATTTTAATTTCCCTAAGCTATAGGACCATAAGTGGAAGTGCCCTAGGTTCTATTGCTTTGTTTTTTACATGTTTCAGGAAACACCATACACTTCTCCCGAGTGGTTGTTGGCAATTTACATCCCGCCCATCACCATAACAAGGCTCCCAGTTCTCCATGGCCTGTCTTGTCTTTCTGGATTTTACACTTTTTTCAGATGGCCCTTTTGACCGGGGGGAAGTGAGACTTCATTGTAGTGCAGATTTCCTTTGCAAGCTTGCTTGGTTGGCCAAAAAGGGCGTATGCGTTTTTTCCTGAATATATTCAGGAAAAAACGCATACGCCCTTTTTGGCCAAGTGCATCATTGTGGACGTTCTGCCTCTTTTCCTATGCTTTCAATGCAATTCCAGTCTACCTCCTGAAATCGGTTTCCTGCAATTCTGCCCCGCTTTCAAGTCCTCTTGGCAGCCTTACTTCAGTATATTTTTGGACGATAGCTGTCATTTATAAGTCTGCAGGTTTGTGAATTACAGTGCCCCTGAGCTCCTTTCTTCAACTCGCTTTCTTGTGACCTGGCCGCAACACCGCAGGATGGCTTCAGGCCCTAATCTGGTTCTGGCACGACACGCTGAGCCTTTGGTTAATTCCTCTTCCTGGTGGGAAATGAGAGTTAAATTTGCCCGTCCAGACACCTACAGCTAGTCTCTCATTGGTTCTCGCTATTCCTGTTCATCTTCCGCAGAAATTGCAAACTGGGCCAAACAGGAGGTTAAAGGGACTGACTCTCCAAGTCGGGAGAGTGTTAGTAAAGCGTCTGGAATGTTGCACCCGAGTACCAGGGGAGGAAAACTGAGACATATTTGAACACGTCTCCCGATCACATGGTTGATCATACTCTAGGTTCCACATGCATGTTTTAGCTGAAGGAAGAATACCTTAAACCTGGAGAGTTGAGACCCGTGTAATGCGAACCATGCAATATGACTTCAAAGGGTCTTCATTTGCTCACCGAACCTCTCCAATCCTATCACTGCTGCGTTTATGCCCCTGTACACATGCTTGATTCTCTTTTGGAGACATAGAAATCCATAGGTTTTCCGAAACTTACTAGTCAGGTACATTCTTAGGCGTTTAATATGCGGTGTTGAGTCCATTTCATTGAGCAAGGAGTAGCTCTTGTCTATTCCATATTTGACTTAAGGAACTTTATCTGTGCTCATTTCAATCTCTGGTTTTATGCAGCACCCCAACTCACCTTTACCCTTAAGAAAGCATAAGTTGGTTTTCTAAATTTGAGACCCTGTTCTGTTCTGTAATTCAGTTCCTGTATAGCCAAGTTTACATTCCGTGTATTACTGATATCTTATGATGTTTCTTTTCTGTGTGTCTTATTTCAGTTAGAATCATCATACCTGAATCCACTCATTGTGCTGCTACGGGCCTGATGACACAGATTTCATTGCTGAGTGATATTGCTTTGTAAGTAAATACCACAACTTCTTTATCCATTTTTCACTTTCTGCGATGTTGAACTTGTACTGTAAACGAGGTTCTTGTAAACAGAGCCGTTCGAAAGTTTGGGGTGGCTGTGTCTTTTTGATTTTAATTTCCCTAAGCTATAGGACCATAAGTGGCAGTGCCCTAGGCTCTGTTGCTTTGTTTTTTAGATGTTTCAGGAAACACCATACACTTCTCGCGAGTGTCTGTTGGCAATTTACATCCCGCCCATCAGCATAACAAGGCTCCCAGTTGTCCATGGCCTGTCCTGCTTTTCTGGATTTTACACTTTTTTCAGATGGCCCTTTTGACCGGGGGGAAGTGAGACTTCATTGTAGTGCAGATTTCCTTTGCAAGCTTGCTTGGTTGGCCAAAAAGGGCGTATGCGTTTTTTCCTGAATATATTCAGGAAAAAACGCATACGCCCTTTTTGGCCAAGTGCATCATTGTGGACGTTCTGCCTCTTTTCCTATGCTTTCAATGCAATTCCAGTCTACCTCCTGAAATCGGTTTCCTGCAATTCTGCCCCGCTTTCAAGTCCTCTTGGCAGCCTTACTTCAGTCTATTTTTGGACGATAGCTGTCATTTATAACTCTGCAGGTTTGTGAATTACAGTGTCCCTGAGCTCCTTTCTTCAACTCGCTTTCTTGTGACCTGGCCGCAACACCGCAGGATGGCTTCAGGCCCTAATCTGGTTCCGGCACGGCACGCTGATCCTTTGGTTATTTCCTCTTCCTGGTGGGAAATGAGAGTTAAATTTGCCCGTCCAGACACCTCCAGCTAGTCTCTCATTGGTTCTCGCTATTCCTGTTCATCTTCCGCAGAAATTGCAAACTGGGCCAAACAGGAGGTTAAAGGCGCTGACTCTCCAAGTGGGGAGAGTGTTAGTAAAGCGTCTGGAATGTTGCACCCGAGTACCAGGGGAGGAAAACTGAGACATATTTGAACACGTCTCCCGTTCACATGGTTGATCATACTTGGGTTCCACATGCATGTTTTAGCTGAAGGAAGAATACCTTAAACCTGGAGAGTTGAGACCCGTGTAATGGGTACCATGCAATATGACTTCAAAGGGTCTTCATTTGCTCACCGAACCTCTCCAATCCTATCACTGCTGCGTTTATGCCCCTGTACACATGCTTGATTCTCTTTTGGAGACCTAGCAATCCATAGGTTTTACGATACTTACTAGTCAGGTACATTCTTAGGCGTTTAATATGCGGTGTTGAGTCCATTTCGTTGAGCAAGGAGTAGCTCTTGTCTATTCCATATTTGACTTAAGGAACTTTATCTGTGCTCATTTCAATCTCTGGTTTTATGCAGCACCCCAACTCACCTTTCCCCTTAAGCAAGCATAAGTTGGTTTTCTACATTTGAGACCCTGTTCTGTTCTGTAATTCAGTTCCTGTGTAGCCAAGTTTACATTCCGTGTATTACTGATATCTTATGATGTTTCTTTTTCTGTGTGACTTATTTCAGTTAGAATCATCATACCTGAATCCACTCATTGTGATGCTAAGGGCCTGATGACATAGATTTCATTGCTGAGTGATATTGCTTTGTAAGTAAATACCACAACTTCTTTATCCATTTTTCACTTTCTGCGATGTTGAACTTGTACTGTAAACGAGGTTCTTGTAAACAGAGCCATTCCAAACTTTGGGGTGGCTGTGTCTTTTTGATTTTAATTTCCCTAAGCTATAGGACCATAAGTGGAAGTGCCCTAGGCTCTGTTGCTTTGTTTTTTAGATGTTTCAGGAAACACCATACACTTCTCCCGAGTGTCTGTTGGCAATTTACATCCCGCCCATCAGCATAACAAGGCTCCCAGTTGTCCATGGCCTGTCCTGCCTTTCTGGATTTTACACTTTTTTCAGATGGCCCTTTTGACCGGGGGGAAGTGAGACTTCATTGTAGTGCAGATTTCCTTTGCAAGCTTGCTTGGTTGGCCAAAAAGGGCGTATGCGTTTTTTCCTGAATATATTCAGGAAAAAACGCATACGCCCTTTTTGGCCAAGTGCATCATTGTGGACGTTCTGCCTCTTTTCCTATGCTTTCAATGCAATTCCAGTCTACCTCCTGAAATTGGTTTCCTGCAATTCTGCCCCGCTTTCAAGTCCTCTTGGCAGCCTTACTTCAGTGTATTTTTGGACGATAGCTGTCATTTATAACTCTGCAGGTTTGTGAATTACAGTGCCCCTGAGCTCCTTTCTTCAACTCGCTTTCTTGTGACCTGGCCGCAACACCGCAGGATGGCTTCAGGACCTAATCTGGTTCCGGCACGGCACGCTGAGCCTTTGGTTATTTCCTCTTCCTGGTGGGAAATGAGAGTTAAATTTTCCCGTCCAGACACCTCCAGCTAGTCTCTCATTGGTTCTCGCTATTCCTGTTCATCTTCCGCAGAAATTGCAAACTGGGCCAAACAGGAGGTTAAAGGCGCTGACTCTCCAAGTGGGGAGAGTGTTAGTAAAGCGTCTGGAATGTTGCACCCGAGTACCAGGGGAGGAAAACTGAGACATATTTGAACACGTCTCCCGTTCACATGGTTGATCATACTTGGGTTCCACATGCATGTTTTAGCTGAAGGAAGAATACCTTAAACCTGGAGAGTTGAGACCCGTGTAATGGGTACCATGCAATATGACTTCAAAGGGTCTTCATTTGCTCACCAAACCTCTCCAATCCTATCACTGCTGCGTTTATGCCCCTGTACACATGCTTGATTCTCTTTTGGAGACATAGCAATCCATAGGTTTTACGATACTTACTAGTCAGGTACATTCTTAGGCGTTTAATATGCGGTGTTGAGTCCATTTCGTTGAGCAAGGAGTAGCTCTTGTCTATTCCTTATTTGACTTAAGGAACTTTATCTGTGCTCATTTCAATCTCTGGTTTTATGCAGCACCCCAACTCACCTTTACCCTTAAGCAAGCATACGTTGGTTTTCTAAATTTGAGACCCTGTTCTGTTCTGTAATTCAGTTCCTGTGTAGCCAAGTTTACATTCCGTGTATTACTGATATCTTATGATGTTTCTTTTTCTGTGTGACTTATTTCAGTTAGAATCATCATACCTGAATCCACTCATTGTGATGCTAAGGGCCTGATGACATAGATTTCATTGCTGAGTGATATTGCTTTGTAAGTAAATACCACAACTTCTTTATCCATTTTTCACTTTCTGTGATGTTGAACATGTACTGTAAACGAGGTTCTTGTAAACAGAGCCGTTCCAAACTTTGGGGTGGCTGTGTCTTTTTGATTTTAATTTCCCTAAGCTATAGGACCATAAGTGGAAGTGCCCTAGGCTCTGTTGCTTTGTTTTTTAGATGTTTCAGGAAACACCATACACTTCTCCCAGGTGTCTGTTGGCAATTTACATCCCGCCCATCAGCATAACAAGGCTCCCAGTTCTCAATGGCCTGTTGCCTTTCTGGATTTTACACTTTTTTCAGATGGCCCTTTTTGCCGGGGGGAAGTGAGACTTCATTGTAGTGCAGATTTCCTTTGCAAGCTTGCTTGGTTGGCCAAAAAGGGCGTATGCGTTTTTTCCTGAATATATTCAGGAAAAAACGCATACGCCCTTTTTGGCCAAGTGCATCATTGTGGACGTTCTGCCTCTTTTCCTATGCTTTCAATGCAATTCCAGTCTACCTCCTGAAATCGGTTTCCTGCAATTCTGCCCCGCTTTCAAGTCCTCTTGGCAGCCTTACTTCAGTCTATTTTTGGACGATAGCTGTCATTTATAAGTCTGCAGGTTTGTGAATTACAGTGCCCCTGATCTCCTTTCTTCAACTAGCTTTCTTGTGACCTAGCCGCAACACCGCAGGATGGCTTCAGGCCCTAATCTGGTTCCGGCACGGCACGCTGAGCCTTTGGTTATTTCCTCTTCCTGGTGGGAAATGAGAGTTAAATTTGCCCGTCCAGACACCTCCAGCTAGTCTCTCATTGGTTCTCGCTATTCCTGTTCATCTTCCGCAGAAATTGCAAACTGGGCCAAACAGGAGGTTAAAGGCGCTGACTCTCCAAGTGGGGAGAGTGTTAGTAAAGCGTCTGGAATGTTGCACCCGAGTACCAGGGGAGGAAAACTGAGACATATTTGAACACGTCTCCCGTTCACATGGTTGATCATACTTGGGTTCCACATGCATGTTTTAGCTGAAGGAAGAATACCTTAAACCTGGAGAGTTGAGACCCGTGTAATGGGTACCATGCAATATGACTTCAAAGGGTCTTCATTTGCTCACCGAAACTCTCCAATCCTATCACTGCTGCGTTTATGCCCCTGTACACATGCTTGATTCTCTTTTGGAGACCTAGCAATCCATAGGTTTTACGATACTTACTAGTCAGGTACATTCTTAGGCGTTTAATATGCGGTGTTGAGTCCATTTCGTTGAGCAAGGAGTAGCTCTTGTCTATTCCATATTTGACTTAAGGAACTTTATCTGTGCTCATTTCAATCTCTGGTTTTATGCAGCACCCCAACTCACCTTTCCCCTTAAGCAAGCATAAGTTGGTTTTCTAAATTTGAGACCCTGTTCTGTTCTGTAATTCAGTTCCTGTGTAGCCAAGTTTACATTCCGTGTATTACTGATATCTTATGATGTTTCTTTTTCTGTGTGACTTATTTCAGTTAGAATCATCATACCTGAATCCACTCATTGTGATGCTAAGGGCCTGATGACATAGATTTCATTGCTGAGTGATATTGCTTTGTAAGTAAATACCACAACTTCTTTATCCATTTTTCACTTTCTGGGATGTTGAACTTGTACTGTAAACGAGGTTCTTGTAAACAGAGCCGTTCCAAATTTTGGGGCGGCTGTGTCTTTTTGATTTTAATTTCAATAAGCTATAGGACCATAAGTGGCAGTGCCCTAGGCTCTGTTGCTTTGTTTTTTAGATGTTTCAGGAAACACCATACACTTCTCCCGAGTGTCTGTTGGCAATTTACATCCCGCCCATCAGCATAACAAGGCTCCCAGTTGTCCATGGCCTGTCCTGCCTTTCTGGATTTTACACTTTTTTCAGATGGCCCTTTTGACCGGGGGGAAGTGAGACTTCATTGTAGTGCAGATTTCCTTTGCAAGCTTGCTTGGTTGGCCAAAAAGGGCGTATGCGTTTTTTCCTGAATATATTCAGGAAAAAACGCATACGCCCTTTTTGGCCAAGTGCATCATTGTGGACGTTCTGCCTCTTTTCCTATGCTTTCAATGCAATTCCAGTCTACCTCCTGAAATCGGTTTCCTGCAATTCTGCCCCGCTTTCAAGTCCTCTTGGCAGCCTTACTTCAGTGTATTTTTGGACGATAGCTGTCATTTATAACTCTGCAGGTTTGTGAATTACAGTGCCCCTGAGCTCCTTTCTTCAACTCGCTTTCTTTTGAGCTGGCCGCAACACCGCAGGATGGCTTCAGGCCCTACTCTGGTTCCGGCACGGCACGCTGAGCCTTTGGTTATTTCCTCTTCCTGGTGGGAAATGAGAGTTAAATTTGCCCGTCCAGACACCTCCAGCTAGTCTCTCATTGGTTCTCGCTATTCCTGTTCATCTTCCGCAGAAATTGCAAACTGGGCCAAACAGGAGGTTAAAGGCGCTGACTCTCCAAGTGGGGAGAGTGTTAGTAAAGCGTCTGGAATGTTGCACCCGAGTACCAGGGGAGGAAAACTGAGACATATTTGAACACGTCTCCCGTTCACATGGTTGATCATACTTGGGTTCCACATGCATGTTTTAGCTGAAGGAAGAATACCTTAAACCTGGAGAGTTGAGACCCGTGTAATGGGTACCATGCAATATGACTTCAAAGGGTCTTCATTTGCTCACCGAACCTCTCCAATCCTATCACTGCTGCGTTTATGCCCCTGTACACATGCTTGATTCTCTTTTGGAGACATAGCAATCCATAGGTTTTACGATACTTACTAGTCAGGTACATTCTTAGGCGTTTAATATGCGGTGTTGAGTCCATTTCGTTGAGCAAGGAGTAGCTCTTGTCTATTCCATATTTGACTTAAGGAACTTTATCTGTGCTCATTTCAATCTCTGGTTTTATGCAGCACCCCAACTCACCTTTACCCTTAAGCAAGCATAAGTTGGTTTTCTAAATTTGAGACCCTGTTCTGTTCTGTAATTCAGTTCCTGTGTAGCCAAGTTTACATTCCGTGTATTACTGATATCTTATGATGTTTCTTTTTCTGTGTGACTTATTTCAGTTAGAATCATCATACCTGAATCCACTCATTGTGATGCTAAGGGCCTGATGACATAGATTTCATTGCTGAGTGATATTGCTTTGTAAGTAAATACCACAACTTCTTTATCCATTTTTCACTTTCTGCGATGTTGAACTTGTACTGTAAACGAGGTTCTTGTAAACAGAGCCATTCCAAACTTTGGGGTGGCTGTGTCTTTTTGATTTTAATTTCCCTAAGCTATAGGACCATAAGTGGCAGTGCCCTAGGCTCTGTTGCTTTGTTTTTTAGATGTTTCAGGAAACACCATACACTTCTCCCGAGTGTCTGTTGGCAATGTACATCCCGCCCATCAGCATAACAAGGCTCCCAGTTGTCCATGGCCTGTCCTGCCTTTCTGGATTTTACACTTTTTTCAGATGGCCCTTTTGACCGGGGGGAAGTGAGACTTCATTGTAGTGCAGATTTCCTTTGCAAGCTTGCTTGGTTGGCCAAAAAGGGCGTATGCGTTTTTTCCTGAATATATTCAGGAAAAAACGCATACGCCCTTTTTGGCCAAGTGCATCATTGTGGACGTTCTGCCTCTTTTCCTATGCTTTCAATGCAATTCCAGTCTACCTCCTGAAATCGGTTTCCTGCAATTCTGCCCCGCTTTCAAGTCCTCTTGGCAGCCTTACTTCAGTGTATTTTTGGACGATAGCTGTCATTTATAACTCTGCAGGTTTGTGAATTACAGTGCCCCTGAGCTCCTTTCTTCAACTCGATTTCTTGTGAGCTGGCCGCAACACTGCAGGATGGTTTCAGGACCTAATCTGGTTCCGGCACGGCACGCTGAGCCTTTGGTTATTTCCTCTTCCTGGTGGGAAATGAGAGTTAAATTTGCCCGTCCAGACACCTCCAGCTAGTCTCTCATTGGTTCTCACTATTCCTGTTCATCTTCCGCAGAATTTGCAAACTGGGCCAAACAGGAGGTTAAAGGGACTGACTCTCCAAGTCGGGAGAGTGTTAGTAAAGCATCTGGAATGTTGCACCCGAGTACCAGTGGAGGAAAACTGAGACATATTTGAACACGTCTCCCGATCACATGGTTGATCATACTCTAGGTTCCACATGCATGTTTTAGCTGAAGGAAGAATACCTTAAACCTGGAGAGTTGAGACCCGTGTAATGCGTACCATGCAATATGACTTCAAAGGGTCTTCATTTGCTCACCGAACCTCTCCAATCCTATCACTGCTGCGTTTATGCCCCTGTACACATGCTTGATTCTCTTTTGGAGACATAGCAATCCATAGGTTTTCCGATACTTACTAGTCAGGTACATTCTTAGGCGTTTAATATGCGGTGTTGAGTCCATTTCGTTGAGCAAGGAGTAGCTCTTGTCTATTCCATATTTGACTTAAGGAACTTTATCTGTGCTCATTTCAATCTCTGGTTTTATGCAGCACCCCAACTCACCTTTACCCTTAAGCAAGCATAAGTTGGTTTTCTAAATTTGAGACCCTGTTCTGTTTTGGAATTCAGTTCCTGTGTAGCCAAGTTTACATTCCGTGTATTAGTGATATCTTATGATGTTTCTTTTTCTGTGTGACTTATTTCAGTTAGAATCATCGTACCTGAATCCACTCATTGTGCTGCTAAGGGCCTGATGACACAGATTTCATTGCTGAGTGATATTGCTTTGTAAGTAAATACCACAACTTCTTTATCCATTTTTCACTTTCTGCGATGTTGAACTTGTACTGTAAACGAGGTTCTTGTAAACAGATCCGTTCCAAACTTTGGGGTGGCTGTGTCTTTTTGATTTTAATTTCCCTAAGCTATAGGACCATAAGTGGAAGTGCCCTAGGTTCCGTTGCTTTGTTTTTTACATGTTTCAGGAAACACCATACACTTCTCCCGAGTGGTTGTTGGCCATTTACATCCCGCCCATCAGCATAACAAGGCTCCCAGTTCTCCATGGCCTGTCTTGTCTTTCTGGATTTTATACTTTTTTCAGATGGCCCTTTTGACCGGGGGGAAGTGAGACTTCATTGTAGTGCAGATTTCCTTTGCAAGCTTGCTTGGTTGGCCAAAAAGGGCGTATGCGTTTTTTCCTGAATATATTCAGGAAAAAACGCATACGCCCTTTTTGGCCAAGTGCATCATTGTGGACGTTCTGCCTCTTTTCCTATGCTTTCAATGCAATTCCAGTCTACCTCCTGAAATCGGGTTCCTGCAATTCTGCCCCACTTTCAAGTCCTCTTGGCAGCCTTACTTCAGTCTATTTTTGGACGATAGCTCTCATTTATAACTAAGCAGGTTTGTGAATTACAGTGCCCCTGAGCTCCTTTCTTCAACTCGCTTTCTTGTGACCTGGCCGCAACACCGCAGGATGTCTTCAGGCCCTAATCTGGTTCCAGTACGGCACGCTGAGCCTTTGGTTATTTCCTCTTCCTGGTGGGAAATGAGAGTTAAATTTGCCCGTCCAGACACCTCCAGCTAGCCTCTCATTGGTTCTCGCTATTCCTGTTCATCTTCCGCAGAAATTGCAAACTGGGCCAAACAGGAGGTTAAAGGCGCTGACTCTCCAAGTGGGGAGAGTGTTAGTAAAGCGTCTGGAATGTTGCACCCGAGTACCAGGGGAGGAAAACTGAGACATATTTGAACACGTCTTCCGTTCACATGGTTGATCATACTTGGGTTCCACATGCATGTTTTAGCTGAAGGAAGAATACCTTAAACCTGGAGAGTTGAGACCCGTGTAATGGGTACCATGCAATATGACTTCAAAGGTTCTTCATTTGCTCACCAAACCTCTCCAATCCTATCACTGCTCCGTTTATGCCTCTGTACACATGCTTGATTCTCTTTCAGAGACATAGCAATCCATAGGTTTTAAGATACTTACTAGTCAGGTACATTCTTAGGCGTTTAATATGCGGTGTTGAGTCCATTTCGTTGAGCAAGGAGTAGCTCTTGTCTATTCCATATTTGGCTTAAGGAACTTTATCTGTGCTCATTTCAATCTCTGGTTTTATGCAGCACCCCAATTCACCTTTCCCCTTACGCAAGCATAAGTTGGTTTTCTAAATTTGAGACCCTGTTCTGTTCTGTAATTCAGTTCCTGTGTAGCCAGGTTTACATTCCGTGTATTACTGATATCTTATGATGTTTCTTTTTCTGTGTGACTTATTTCAGTTAGAATCATCATACCTGAATCCACTCATTGTGCTGCTAAGGGCCTGATGACATAGATTTCACTGCTGAGTGATATTGCTTTGTAAGTAAATACCACAACTTCTTTATCCATTTTTCACTTTCTGCGATGTTGAACTTGTACTGTAAACGAGGTTCTTGTAAACAGAGGCGTCCCAAACTTTGGGGTGGCTGTGTCTTTTTGATTTTAATTTCCCTAAGCTATAGGACCATAAGTGGAAGTGCCCTAGGCTCTGTTGCTTTGTTTTTTAGATGTTTCAGGAAACACCATACACTTCTCCGGAGTGTCTGTTGGCAATTTACATCCCGCCCATCAGCATAACAAGGCTCCCAGTTCTCCATGGCCTGTCCTGCCTTTCTGGATTTTAAACTTTTTCAGATGGCCCTTTTGACCGGGGGGAAGTGAGACTTCATTGTAGTGCAGATTTCCTTTGCAAGCTTGCTTGGTTGGCCAAAAAGGGCGTATGCGTTTTTTCCTGAATATATTCAGGAAAAAACGCATACGCCCTTTTTGGCCAAGTGCATCATTGTGGACGTTCTGCCTGTTTTCCTATGCTTTCAATGCAATTCCAGTCTACCTCCTGAAATCGGTTTCCTGCAATTCTGCCCCGCTTTCAAGTCCTCTTGGCAGCCTTACTTCAGTCTATTTTTGGACGATAGCTGTCATTTATAACTCTGCAGGTTTGTGAATTACAGTGCCCCTGAGCTCCTTTCTTCAACTCGCTTTCTTGTGAGCTGGCCGCAACACCGCAGGATGGCTTCAGGCCCTAATCTGGTTCCGGCACGGCATGCTGAGCCTTTGGTTAATTCCTCTTCATGGTGGGAAATGAGAGTTAAATTTGCCCGTCCAGACACCTCCAGCTAGTCTCTCATTGGTTCTCCCTATTCCTGTTCATCTTCCGCAGAAATTGCAAACTGGGCCAAACAGGAGGTTAAAGGCGCTGACTCTCCAAGTGGGGAGAGTGTTAGTAAAGCGTCTGGAATATTGCACCCGAGTACCAGGGGAGGAAAACTGAGACATATTTGAACACGTCTCTCGTTCACACTGTTGATCATACTCCAGGTTCCACATGCATGTTTTAGCTGAAGGAAGAATACCTTAAACCTGGAGAGTTGAGACCCGTGGAATGGGTACCATGCAATATGTCTTCAAAGGGTATTCATTTGCTCACCGAACCTCTCCAAATCTATCACTGCTGCGTTTATGCCCCTGTACACATGCTTGATTCTCTTTCGGAGACATAGCAATCCGTAGGTTTTAAGATACTTACTAGTCAGGTACATTCTTAGGCGTTTAATATGGGGTGTTGAGTCCATTTCGTTGAGCAAGGAGTAGCTCTTGTCTATTCCATATTTGGCTTAAGGAACTTTACCTGTGCTCATTTCAATCTCTGGTTTTATGCAGCACCCCAACTCACCTTTCCCCTTAAGCAAGCATAAGTTGGTTTTCTAAATTTGAGACCTTGTTCTGTTCTGTAATTCAGTTCCTGTGTAGCCAAGTTTACATTCCGTGTATTACTGATATCTTATGATGTTTCTTTTTCTGTGTGACTTATTTCAGTTAGAATCATCATACCTGAATCCACTCATTGTGCTGCTAAGGGCCTGATGACATAGATTTCATTGCTGAGTGATATTGCTTTGTAAGTAAATACCACAAATTCTTTATCCATTTTTCACTTTCTGCGATGTTGAACTTGTACTGTAAACGAGGTTCTTGTAAACAGAGGCGTCCCAAACTTTGGGGTGGCTGTGTCTTTTTGATTTTAATTTCCCTAAGCTATAGGACCATAAGTGGAAGTGCCCTAGGCTCTGTTGCTTTGTTTCTTAGGCGTTTCAGGAAACACCATACACTTCTCCCGAGTGTCTGTTGGCAATTTACATCCCGCCCATCAGCATAACAAGGCTCCCAGTTCTCCATGGCCTGTACTGCCTTTCTGGATTTTACACTTTTTTCAGATGGCCCTTTTGACCGGGGGGAAGTGAGACTTCATTGTAGTGCAGATTTCCTTTGCAAGCTTGCTTGGTTGGCCAAAAAGGGCGTATGCGTTTTTTCCTGAATATATTCAGGAAAAAACGCATACGCCCTTTTTGGCCAAGTGCATCATTGTGGACGTTCTGCCTGTTTTCCTATGCTTTCAATGCAATTCCAGTCTACCTCCTGAAATCGGTTTCCTGCAATTCTGCCCCGCTTTCAAGTCCTCTTGGCAGCCTTACTTCAGTATATTTTTGGACGATAGCTGTCATTTATAACTCTGCAGGTTTGTGAATTACAGTGCCCCTGAGCTCCTTTCTTCAACTCGCTTTCTTGTGAGCTGGCCGCAACACCGCAGGATGGCTTCAGGCCCTAATCTGGTTCCGGCACGGCATGCTGAGCCTTTGGTTAATTCCTCTTCATGGTGGGAAATGAGAGTTAAATTTGCCCGTCCAGACACCTCCAGCTAGTCTCTCATTGGTTCTCCCTATTCCTGTTCATCTTCCGCAGAAATTGCAAACTGGGCCAAACAGGAGGTTAAAGGGATTGACTCTCCAAGTGGGGAGAGTGTTAGTAAAGCGTCTGGAATGTTGCACCCGAGTACCAGGGTACGAAAACTGAGACATATTTGAACACGTCTCCCGATCACATGGTTGATCATACTCTAGGTTCCACATGCATGTTTTAGCTGAAGGAAGAATACCTTAAACCTGGGTAGTTGAAACCCGTGGAATGGGTACCATGCAATATGACTTAAAAGGGTCTTCATTTGCTCACCGAACCTCTCCAATCCTATCACTGCTGCGTTTATGCCCCTGTACACACGCTTGATTCTCTTTTGGAGACATAGCAATCCATAGGTTTTAAGATACTTACTAGTCAGGTACATTCTTAGGCGTTTAATATGGGGTGTTGAGTCCATTTCATTGAGCAAGGAGTAGCTCTTGTCTATTTCATATTTGGCTTAAGGAACTTTATCTGTGCTCATTTCAATCTCTGGTTTTATGCAGCACCCCAACTCACCTTTCCCCTTAAGCAAGCATAAGTTGGTTTTCTAAATTTGAGACCCTGTTCTGTTTTGGAATTCAGTTCCTGTGTAGCCAAGATTACATTCCGTGTATTACTGATATCTTATGATGTTTCTTTTTCTGTGTGACTTATTTCAGTTAGAATCATCGTACCTGAATCCACTCATTATGCTTCTACGGGCCTGATGACATAGATTTCATTGCTGAGTGATACTGCATTGTACGTAAGTACCACAAGTTCTTTATCCATTTTTCACTTTCTGTGATATTGAACTTGTACGGTAAATGAGGTTCTTGTAAACAGAGGCGTCCCAAACTTTGGGGTGGCTGTGTCTTTTTGATTTTAATTTCCCTAAGCTATAGGACCATAAGTGGAAGTGCCCTAGTCTCTGTTGCTTTGTTTTTTAGTTGTTTCAGGAAACACCATACACTTCACGCGAGTGTCTGTTGGCAATTTACATCCCGCCCATCAGCATAACAAGGCTCCCAGTTCTCCATGGCCTGTCCTGCCTTTCTGGATTTTACACTTTTTTCAGATGGCCCTTTTGACCGGGGGGAAGTGAGACTTCATTGTAGTGCAGATTTCCTTTGCAAGTTTGCTTGGTTGGCCAAAAATGGCGTATGCGTTTTTTCCTGAATATATTCAGGAAAAAACGCATACGCCCTTTTTGGCCAAGTGCATCATTGTGGACGTTCTGCCTGTTTTCCTATGCTTTCAATGCAATTCCAGTCTACTTCCTGAAATCGGGTTCCTGCAATCCTGCCCTGCTTTCAAGTCCTCTTGGCAGCCTTACTTCAGTCTATTTTTGGACGATAGCTGTCATTTATAAGTCTGCAGGTTTGTGAATTACAGTGCCCCTGAGCTCCTTTCTTCAACTCGCTTTCTTGTGAGCTGGCCGCAACACCGCAGGATGGCTTCAGGCCCTAATCTGGTTCCAGCACGGCAGGCTGAGCCTTTGGTTAATTCCTCTTCCTGGTGGGAAATGGGAGTTAAATTTGCCCGTCCAGACACCTCCAGCTAGTCTCTCATTGGTTCTCGCTATTCCTGTTCATCTTCCACAGAAATTGTAAACTGGGACAAACAGGAGGTTAAAGGGACTGACTCTCCAAGATGGGAGAGTGTTAGTAAAGTGTCTGGAATGTTGCACCCGAGTACCAGGGTACGAAAACTGAGACATATTTGACCACGTCTCCCGATCACATGGTTGATCATACTCTAGGTTCCACATGCATGTTTTAGCTGAAGGAAGACTACCTTAAACCTGGGTAGTTGAAACTCGTGAAATGGGTACCATGCAATATGACATCAAAGGGTCTTCATTTGCTCACCGAACCTCTCCAATCCTATCACTGCTGCGTTTATGCCCCTGTACACACGCTTGATTCTCTTTTGGAGACATAGCAATCCTTAGGTTTTAAGATACTTACTAGTCAGGTACATTCTTAGGCGTTTAATATGCGGTTTTGAGTCCATTTCGTTGAGCAAGGAGTAGCTCTTGTCTATTCCATATTTGGCTTAAGGAACTTTATCTGTGCTCATTTCAATCTCTGGTTTTATGCACCACCCGAACTCACCTTTCCCCTTAAGCAAGCATAAGTTGGTTTTCTAAATTTGAGACCCTGTTCTGTTTTGGAATTCAGTTCCTGTGTAGCCAAGTTTACATTCCGTGTATTAGTGATATCTTATGATGTTTCTTTTTCTGTGTGACTTATTTCAGTTAGAATCATCGTACCTGAATCCACTCATTATGCTGCTACGGGCCTGATGACATAGATTTCATTGCTGAGTGATACTGCATTGTACGTAAGTACCACAAGTTCTTTATCCATTTTTCACTTTCTGTGATATTGAACTTGTACGGTAAATGACGTTCTTGGAAACAGAGGCGTCCCAAACTTTGGGGTGGCTGTGTCTTTTTGATTTTAATTTCCCTGAGCTCTAGGACCATAAGTGGAAGTGCCCTAGGCTCTGTTGCTTTGTTTTTTAGTTGTTTCAGGAAACACCATACACTTCTCCCGAGTGTCTGTTGGCAATTTACATCCCGCCCATCAGCATAACAAGGCTCCCAGTTCTCCATGGCCTGTCCTGCCTTTCTGGATTTTACACTTTTTTCAGATGGCCCTTTTGACCGGGGGGAAGTGAGACTTCATTGTAGTGCAGATTTCCTTTGCAAGCTTGCTTGGTTGGCCAAAAAGGGCGTATGCGTTTTTTCCTGAATATATTCAGGAAAAAACGCATACGCCCTTTTTGGCCAAGTGCATCATTGTGGACGTTCTGCCTGTTTTCCTATGCTTTCAATGCAATTCCAGTCTACCTCCTGAAATCGGTTTCCTGCAATTCTGCCCCGCTTTCAAGTCCTCTTGGCAGCCTTACTTCAGTATATTTTTGGACGATAGCTGTCATTTATAACTCTGCAGGTTTGTGAATTACAGTGCCCCTGAGCTCCTTTCTTCAACTCGCTTTCTTGTGAGCTGGCCGCAACACCGCAGGATGGCTTCAGGCCCTAATCTGTTTCCGGCACGGCATGCTGAGCCTTTGGTTAATTCCTCTTCATGGTGGGAAATGAGAGTTAAATTTGCCCGTCCAGACACCTCCAGCTAGTCTCTCATTGGTTCTCCCTATTCCTGTTCATCTTCCGCAGAAATTGCAAACTGGGCCAAACAGGAGGTTAAAGGCGCTGACTCTCCAAGTGGGGAGAGTGTTAGTAAAGCGTCTGGAATGTTGCACCCGAGTACCAGGGGAGGAAAACTGAGACATATTTGAACACGTCTTCCGTTCACATGGTTGATCATACTTGGGTTCCACATGCATGTTTTAGCTGAAGGAAGAATACCTTAAACCTGGAGAGTTGAGACCCGTGTAATGGGTACCATGCAATATGACTTCAAAGGTTCTTCATTTGCTCACCAAACCTCTCCAATCCTATCACTGCTCCGTTTATGCCTCTGTACACATGCTTGATTCTCTTTCAGAGACATAGCAATCCATAGGTTTTAAGATACTTACTAGTCAGGTACATTCTTAGGCGTTTAATATGCGGTGTTGAGTCCATTTCGTTGAGCAAGGAGTAGCTCTTGTCTATTCCATATTTGGCTTAAGGAACTTTATCTGTGCTCATTTCAATCTCTGGTTTTATGCAGCACCCCAATTCACCTTTCCCCTTACGCAAGCATAAGTTGGTTTTCTAAATTTGAGACCCTGTTCTGTTCTGTAATTCAGTTCCTGTGTAGCCAGGTTTACATTCCGTGTATTACTGATATCTTATGATGTTTCTTTTTCTGTGTGACTTATTTCAGTTAGAATCATCATACCTGAATCCACTCATTGTGCTGCTAAGGGCCTGATGACATAGATTTCACTGCTGAGTGATATTGCTTTGTAAGTAAATACCACAACTTCTTTATCCATTTTTCACTTTCTGCGATGTTGAACTTGTACTGTAAACGAGGTTCTTGTAAACAGAGGCGTCCCAAACTTTGGGGTGGCTGTGTCTTTTTGATTTTAATTTCCCTAAGCTATAGGACCATAAGTGGAAGTGCCCTAGGCTCTGTTGCTTTGTTTTTTAGATGTTTCAGGAAACACCATACACTTCTCCGGAGTGTCTGTTGGCAATTTACATCCCGCCCATCAGCATAACAAGGCTCCCAGTTCTCCATGGCCTGTCCTGCCTTTCTGGATTTTAAACTTTTTCAGATGGCCCTTTTGACCGGGGGGAAGTGAGACTTCATTGTAGTGCAGATTTCCTTTGCAAGCTTGCTTGGTTGGCCAAAAAGGGCGTATGCGTTTTTTCCTGAATATATTCAGGAAAAAACGCATACGCCCTTTTTGGCCAAGTGCATCATTGTGGACGTTCTGCCTGTTTTCCTATGCTTTCAATGCAATTCCAGTCTACCTCCTGAAATCGGTTTCCTGCAATTCTGCCCCGCTTTCAAGTCCTCTTGGCAGCCTTACTTCAGTCTATTTTTGGACGATAGCTGTCATTTATAACTCTGCAGGTTTGTGAATTACAGTGCCCCTGAGCTCCTTTCTTCAACTCGCTTTCTTGTGAGCTGGCCGCAACACCGCAGGATGGCTTCAGGCCCTAATCTGGTTCCGGCACGGCATGCTGAGCCTTTGGTTAATTCCTCTTCATGGTGGGAAATGAGAGTTAAATTTGCCCGTCCAGACACCTCCAGCTAGTCTCTCATTGGTTCTCCCTATTCCTGTTCATCTTCCGCAGAAATTGCAAACTGGGCCAAACAGGAGGTTAAAGGCGCTGACTCTCCAAGTGGGGAGAGTGTTAGTAAAGCGTCTGGAATATTGCACCCGAGTACCAGGGGAGGAAAACTGAGACATATTTGAACACGTCTCTCGTTCACACTGTTGATCATACTCCAGGTTCCACATGCATGTTTTAGCTGAAGGAAGAATACCTTAAACCTGGAGAGTTGAGACCCGTGGAATGGGTACCATGCAATATGTCTTCAAAGGGTATTCATTTGCTCACCGAACCTCTCCAAATCTATCACTGCTGCGTTTATGACCCTGTACACATGCTTGATTCTCTTTCGGAGACATAGCAATCCGTAGGTTTTAAGATACTTACTAGTCAGGTACATTCTTAGGCGTTTAATATGGGGTGTTGAGTCCATTTCGTTGAGCAAGGAGTAGCTCTTGTCTATTCCATATTTGGCTTAAGGAACTTTACCTGTGCTCATTTCAATCTCTGGTTTTATGCAGCACCCCAACTCACCTTTCCCCTTAAGCAAGCATAAGTTGGTTTTCTAAATTTGAGACCTTGTTCTGTTCTGTAATTCAGTTCCTGTGTAGCCAAGTTTACATTCCGTGTATTACTGATATCTTATGATGTTTCTTTTTCTGTGTGACTTATTTCAGTTAGAATCATCATACCTGAATCCACTCATTGTGCTGCTAAGGGCCTGATGACATAGATTTCATTGCTGAGTGATATTGCTTTGTAAGTAAATACCACAAATTCTTTATCCATTTTTCACTTTCTGCGATGTTGAACTTGTACTGTAAACGAGGTTCTTGTAAACAGAGGCGTCCCAAACTTTGGGGTGGCTGTGTCTTTTTGATTTTAATTTCCCTAAGCTATAGGACCATAAGTGGAAGTGCCCTAGGCTCTGTTGCTTTGTTTCTTAGGCGTTTCAGGAAACACCATACACTTCTCCCGAGTGTCTGTTGGCAATTTACATCCCGCCCATCAGCATAACAAGGCTCCCAGTTCTCCATGGCCTGTACTGCCTTTCTGGATTTTACACTTTTTTCAGATGGCCCTTTTGACCGGGGGGAAGTGAGACTTCATTGTAGTGCAGATTTCCTTTGCAAGCTTGCTTGGTTGGCCAAAAAGGGCGTATGCGTTTTTTCCTGAATATATTCAGGAAAAAACGCATACGCCCTTTTTGGCCAAGTGCATCATTGTGGACGTTCTGCCTCTTTTCCTATGCTTTCAATGCAATTCCAGTCTACCTCCTGAAATCGGTTTCCTGCAATCCTGCCCCGCTTTCAAGTCCTCTTGGCAGCGTTACTTCAGTATATTTTTGGATGATAGCTGTCATTTATAACTCTGCAGGTTTGTGAATTACAGTGCCCCTGAGCCCCTGTCTTCAACTCGCTTTCTTTTGAGCTGGCCGCAACACTGCAGGATGGCTTCAGGCCCTAATCTGGTTCCGGCACGGCACGCTCAGCCTTTGGTTAATTCCTCTTCCTGGTGGGAAATGAGAGTTAAATTTGCCCGTCCAGACACCTCCAGCTAGTCTCTCATTGGTTCTCGCTATTCCTGTTCATCTTCCGCAGAAATTGCAAACTGGGCCAAACAGGAGGTTAAAGGGATTGACTCTCCAAGTGGGGAGAGTGTTAGTAAAGCGTCTGGAATGTTGCACCCGAGTACCAGGGTACGAAAACTGAGACATATTTGAACACGTCTCCCGATCACATGGTTGATCATACTCTAGGTTCCACATGCATGTTTTAGCTGAAGGAAGAATACCTTAAACCTGGGTAGTTGAAACCCGTGGAATGGGTACCATGCAATATGACTTAAAAGGGTCTTCATTTGCTCACCGAACCTCTCCAATCCTATCACTGCTGCGTTTATGCCCCTGTACACACGCTTGATTCTCTTTTGGAGACATAGCAATCCATAGGTTTTAAGATACTTACTAGTCAGGTACATTCTTAGGCGTTTAATATGGGGTGTTGAGTCCATTTCATTGAGCAAGGAGTAGCTCTTGTCTATTTCATATTTGGCTTAAGGAACTTTATCTGTGCTCATTTCAATCTCTGGTTTTATGCAGCACCCCAACTCACCTTTCCCCTTAAGCAAGCATAAGTTGGTTTTCTAAATTTGAGACCCTGTTCTGTTTTGGAATTCAGTTCCTGTGTAGCCAAGATTACATTCCGTGTATTACTGATATCTTATGATGTTTCTTTTTCTGTGTGACTTATTTCAGTTAGAATCATCGTACCTGAATCCACTCATTATGCTTCTACGGGCCTGATGACATAGATTTCATTGCTGAGTGATACTGCATTGTACGTAAGTACCACAAGTTCTTTATCCATTTTTCACTTTCTGTGATATTGAACTTGTACGGTAAATGAGGTTCTTGTAAACAGAGGTGTCCCAAACTTTGGGGTGGCTGTGTCTTTTTGATTTTAATTTCCCTAAGCTATAGGACCATAAGTGGAAGTGCCCTAGTCTCTGTTGCTTTGTTTTTTAGTTGTTTCAGGAAACACCATACACTTCACGCGAGTGTCTGTTGGCAATTTACATCCCGCCCATCAGCATAACAAGGCTCCCAGTTCTCCATGGCCTGTCCTGCCTTTCTGGATTTTACACTTTTTTCAGATGGCCCTTTTGACCGGGGGGAAGTGAGACTTCATTGTAGTGCAGATTTCCTTTGCAAGTTTGCTTGGTTGGCCAAAAATGGCGTATGCGTTTTTTCCTGAATATATTCAGGAAAAAACGCATACGCCCTTTTTGGCCAAGTGCATCATTGTGGACGTTCTGCCTGTTTTCCTATGCTTTCAATGCAATTCCAGTCTACTTCCTGAAATCGGGTTCCTGCAATCCTGCCCTGCTTTCAAGTCCTCTTGGCAGCCTTACTTCAGTCTATTTTTGGACGATAGCTGTCATTTATAAGTCTGCAGGTTTGTGAATTACAGTGCCCCTGAGCTCCTTTCTTCAACTCGCTTTCTTGTGAGCTGGCCGCAACACCGCAGGATGGCTTCAGGCCCTAATCTGGTTCCAGCACGGCAGGCTGAGCCTTTGGTTAATTCCTCTTCCTGGTGGGAAATGGGAGTTAAATTTGCCCGTCCAGACACCTCCAGCTAGTCTCTCATTGGTTCTCGCTATTCCTGTTCATCTTCCACAGAAATTGTAAACTGGGACAAACAGGAGGTTAAAGGGACTGACTCTCCAAGATGGGAGAGTGTTAGTAAAGTGTCTGGAATGTTGCACCCGAGTACCAGGGTACGAAAACTGAGACATATTTGACCACGTCTCCCGATCACATGGTTGATCATACTCTAGGTTCCACATGCATGTTTTAGCTGAAGGAAGACTACCTTAAACCTGGGTAGTTGAAACTCGTGAAATGGGTACCATGCAATATGACATCAAAGGGTCTTCATTTGCTCACCGAACCTCTCCAATCCTATCACTGCTGCGTTTATGCCCCTGTACACACGCTTGATTCTCTTTTGGAGACATAGCAATCCTTAGGTTTTAAGATACTTACTAGTCAGGTACATTCTTAGGCGTTTAATATGCGGTTTTGAGTCCATTTCGTTGAGCAAGGAGTAGCTCTTGTCTATTCCATATTTGGCTTAAGGAACTTTATCTGTGCTCATTTCAATCTCTGGTTTTATGCACCACCCGAACTCACCTTTCCCCTTAAGCAAGCATAAGTTGGTTTTCTAAATTTGAGACCCTGTTCTGTTTTGGAATTCAGTTCCTGTGTAGCCAAGTTTACATTCCGTGTATTAGTGATAACTTATGATGTTTCTTTTTCTGTGTGACTTATTTCAGTTAGAATCATCGTACCTGAATCCACTCATTATGCTGCTACGGGCCTGATGACATAGATTTCATTGCTGAGTGATACTGCATTGTACGTAAGTACCACAAGTTCTTTATCCATTTTTCACTTTCTGTGATATTGAACTTGTACGGTAAATGACGTTCTTGGAAACAGAGGCGTCCCAAACTTTGGGGTGGCTGTGTCTTTTTGATTTTAATTTCCCTGAGCTCTAGGACCATAAGTGGAAGTGCCCTAGGCTCTGTTGCTTTGTTTTTTAGTTGTTTCAGGAAACACCATACACTTCTCCCGAGTGTCTGTTGGCAATTTACATCCCGCCCATCAGCATAACAAGGCTCCCAGTTCTCCATGGCCTGTCCTGCCTTTCTGGATTTTACACTTTTTTCAGATGGCCCTTTTGACCGGGGGGAAGTGAGACTTCATTGTAGTGCAGATTTCCTTTGCAAGCTTGCTTGGTTGGCCAAAAAGGGCGTATGCGTTTTTTCCTGAATATATTCAGGAAAAAACGCATACGCCCTTTTTGGCCAAGTGCATCATTGTGGACGTTCTGCCTGTTTTCCTATGCTTTCAATGCAATTCCAGTCTACCTCCTGAAATCGGTTTCCTGCAATTCTGCCCCGCTTTCAAGTCCTCTTGGCAGCCTTACTTCAGTATATTTTTGGACGATAGCTGTCATTTATAACTCTGCAGGTTTGTGAATTACAGTGCCCCTGAGCTCCTTTCTTCAACTCGCTTTCTTGTGAGCTGGCCGCAACACCGCAGGATGGCTTCAGGCCCTAATCTGTTTCCGGCACGGCATGCTGAGCCTTTGGTTAATTCCTCTTCATGGTGGGAAATGAGAGTTAAATTTGCCCGTCCAGACACCTCCAGCTAGTCTCTCATTGGTTCTCCCTATTCCTGTTCATCTTCCGCAGAAATTGCAAACTGGGCCAAACAGGAGGTTAAAGGCGCTGACTCTCCAAGTGGGGAGAGTGTTAGTAAAGCGTCTGGAATATTGCACCCGAGTACCAGGGGAGGAAAACTGAGACATATTTGAACACGTCTCCCGTTCACACTGTTGATCATACTCCAGGTTCCACATGCATGTTTTAGCTGAAGGAAGAATACCTTAAACCTGGAGAGTTGAGACCCGTGGAATGGGTACCATGCAATATGTCTTCAAAGGGTATTCATTTGCTCACCGAACCTCTCCAAATCTATCACTGCTGCGTTTATGCCCCTGTACACATGCTTGATTCTCTTTCGGAGACATAGCAATCCGTAGGTTTTAAGATACTTACTAGTCAGGTACATTCTTAGGCGTTTAATATGGGGTGTTGAGTCCATTTCGTTGAGCAAGGAGTAGCTCTTGTCTATTCCATATTTGGCTTAAGGAACTTTATCTGTGCTCATTTCAATCTCTGGTTTTATGCAGCACCCCAACTCACCTTTCCCCTTAAGCAAGCATAAGTTGGTTTTCTAAATTTGAGACCCTGTTCTGTTATGGAATTCTGTTCCTGTGTAGCCAAGTTTTCATTCCGTGTATTAGTGATATCTTATGATGTTTCTTTTTCTGTGTGACTTATTTCAGTTAGAATCATCGTACCTGAATCCACTCATTATGCTGCTACGGGCCTGATGTCATAGATTTCATTGCTGAGTGATATTGCTTTGTAAGTAAATACCACAACTTCTTTATCCATTTTTCACTTTCTGCGATGTTGAACTTGTACTGTAACGAGGTTCTTGTAAACAGAGGCGTCCCAAACTTTGGGGTGGCTGTGTCTTTTTGATTTTAATTTCCCTAAGCTATAGGACCATAAGTGGAAGTGCCCTAGGCTCTGTTGCTTTGTTTTTTAGATGTTTCAGGAAACGCCATACACTTCTCCCCAGTGTCTGTTGGCAACTTACATCCCGCCCATCAGCATAACAAGGCTCCCAGTTCTCCATGGCCTGTCCTGCCTTTCTGGATTTTACACTTTTTTCAGATGGCCCTTTTGACCGGGGGGAAGTGAGACTTCATTGTAGTGCAGATTTCCTTTGCAAGCTTGCTTGGTTGGCCAAAAAGGGCGTATACGTTTTTTCCTGAATATATTCATGAAAAAACGCATACGCCCTTTTTGGCCAAGTGCATCATTGTGGACGTTCTGCCTCTTTTCCTATGCTTTCAATGCAATTCCAGTCTACCTCCTGAAATCGGTTTCCTGCAATTCTGCCCCGCTTTCAAGTCCTTTTGGCAGCCTTACTTCAGTCTATTTTTGGACGATAGCTGTCATTTATAACTCTGCAGGTTTGTGAATTACAGTGCCCCTGAGCTCCTTTCTTCAACTCGCTTTCTTGTGAGCTGGCCGCAACACCGCAGGATGGCTTCAGGCCCTAATCTGGTTCCGGCACGGCATGCTGAGCCTTTGGTTAATTCCTCTTCATGGTGGGAAATGAGAGTTAAATTTGCCCGTCCAGACACCTCCAGCTAGTCTCTCATTGGTTCTCCCTATTCCTGTTCATCTTCCGCAGAAATTGCAAACTGGGCCAAACAGGAGCTTAAAGGCGCTGACTCTCCAAGTGGGGAGAGTGTTAGTAAAGCGTCTGGAATATTGCACCCGAGTACCAGGGGAGGAAAACTGAGACATATTTGAACACGTCTCCCGTTCACACTGTTGATCATACTCCAGGTTCCACATGCATGTTTTAGCTGAAGGAAGAATACCTTAAACCTGGAGAGTTGAGACCCGTGGAATGGGTACCATGCAATATGTCTTCAAAGGGTATTCATTTGCTCACCGAACCTCTCCAGTCCTATCACTGCTGCGTTTATGCACCTGTACACACGCTTGATTCTCTTTTGGAGACATAGCAATCCATAGGTTTTAAGATACTTACTAGTCAGGTACATTCTTAGGCATTTAATATGCGGTGTTGAGTCAATTTCGTTGAGCAAGGAGTAGCTCTTGTCTATTCCATATTTGGCTTAAGGAACTTTATCTGTGCTCATTTCAATCTCTGGTTTTATGCAGCACCCCAACTCACCTTTACCCTTAAGCAAGCATAAGTTGGTTTTCTAAATTTGAGACACTGTTCTGTTCTGTAATTCAGTTCCTGTGTAGCCAAGTTTACATTCCGTGTATTACTGATATCTTATGATGTTTCTTTTTCTGTGTGACTTATTTCAGTTAGAATCATCATACCTGAATCCACTCATTGTGCTGTTAAGGGCCTGATGACATAGATTTCATTGCTGAGTGATATTGCTTTGTAAGTAAATACCACAACTTCTTTATCCATTTTTCACTTTCTGCGATGTTGAACTTGTACTGTAAACGACGTTCTTGTAAACAGAGGCATCCCAAACTTTGGGGTGGCTGTGTCTTTTTGATTTTAATTTCCCTAACTCTAGGACCATAAGTGGAAGTGCCCTAGGCTCTGTTGCTTTGTTTTTTAGATGTTTCAGGAAACACCATACACTTCTCCCGAGTGGTTGTTGGCAATTTACATCCCGCCCATCAGCATAACAAGGCTCCCAGTTCTCCATGGCCTGTCCTGCCTTTCTGGATTTTACACTTTTTTCAGATGGCCCTTTTGACCGGGGGGAAGTGAGACTTCATTGTAGTGCAGATTTCCTTTGCAAGCTTGCTTGGTTGGCCAAAAAGGGCGTATGCGTTTTTTCCTGAATATATTCAGGAAAAAACGCATACGCCCTTTTTGGCCAAGTGCATCATTGTGGACGTTCTGCCTCTTTTCCTATGCTTTCAATGCAATTCCAGTCTACTTCCTGAAATCGGGTTCCTGCAATCCTGCCCTGCTTTCAAGTCCTCTTGGCAGCCTTACTTCAGTATATTTTTGGACGATAGCTGTCATTTATAACTCTGCAGGTTTGTGAATTACAGTGCCCCTGAGCTCCTTTCTTCAACTCGCTTTCTTGTGAGCTGGCCGCAACACCGCAGGATGGCTTCAGGCCCTAATCTGGTTCCAGCACGGCAGGCTGAGCCTTTGGTTAATTCCTCTTCCTGGTGGGAAATGGGAGTTAAATTTGCCCGTCCAGACACCTCCAGCTAGTCTCTCATTGGTTCTCGCTATTCCTGTTCATCTTCCACAGAAATTGTAAACTGGGACAAACAGGAGGTTAAAGGGACTGACTCTCCAAGATGGGAGAGTGTTAGTAAAGTGTCTGGAATGTTGCACCCGAGTACCAGGGTACGAAAACTGAGACATATTTGACCACGTCTCCCGATCACATGGTTGATCATACTCTAGGTTCCACATGCATGTTTTAGCTGAAGGAAGACTACCTTAAACCTGGGTAGTTGAAACTCGTGAAATGGGTACCAAGCAATATGACTTCAAAGGGTCTTCATTTGCTCACCGAACCTCTCCAATCCTATCACTGCTGCGTTTATGCCCCTGTACACACGCTTGATTCTCTTTTGGAGACATAGCAATCCTTAGGTTTTAAGATACTTACTAGTCAGGTACATTCTTAGGCGTTTAATATGCGGTTTTGAGTCCATTTCGTTGAGCAAGGAGTAGCTCTTGTCTATTCCATATTTGGCTTAAGGAACTTTATCTGTGCTCATTTCAATCTCTGGTTTTATGCACCACCCGAACTCACCTTTCCCCTTAAGCAAGCATAAGTTGGTTTTCTAAATTTGAGACCCTGTTCTGTTTTGGAATTCAGTTCCTGTGTAGCCAAGTTTACATTCCGTGTATTAGTGATATCTTATGATGTTTCTTTTTCTGTGTGACTTATTTCAGTTAGAATCATCGTACCTGAATCCACTCATTATGCTGCTACGGGCCTGATGACATAGATTTCATTGCTGAGTGATACTGCATTGTACGTAAGTACCACAAGTTCTTTATCCATTTTTCACTTTCTGTGATATTGAACTTGTACGGTAAATGAGGTTCTTGTAAACAGAGGCGTCCCAAACTTTGGGGTGGCTGTGTCTTTTTGATTTTAATTTCCCTGAGCTCTAGGACCATAAGTGGAAGAGCCCTAGGCTCTGTTGCTTTGTTTTTTAGATGTTTCAGGAAACACCATACACTTCTCCCGAGTGTCTGTTGGCAATTTACATCCCGCCCATCAGCATAACAAGGCTCCCAGTTCTCCATGGCCTGTCCTGCCTTTCTGGATTTTACACTTTTTTCAGATGGCCCTTTTGACCGGGGGGAAGTGAGACTTCATTGTAGTGCAGATTTCCTTTGCAAGCTTGCTTGGTTGGCCAAAAAGGGCGTATGCGTTTTTTCCTGAATATATTCAGGAAAAAACGCATACGCCCTTTTTGGCCAAGTGCATCATTGTGGACGTTCTGCCTGTTTTCCTATGCTTTCAATGCAATTCCAGTCTACCTCCTGAAATCGGTTTCCTGCAATTCTGCCCCGCTTTCAAGTCCTCTTGGCAGCCTTACTTCAGTCTATTTTTGGACGATAGCTGTCATTTATAACTCTGCAGGTTTGTGAATTACAGTGCCCCTGAGCTCCTTTCTTCAACTCGCTTTCTTGTGACCTGGCCGCAACACCGCAGGATGGCTTCAGGCCCTAATCTGTTTCCGGCACGGCATGCTGAGCCTTTGGTTAATTCCTCTTCATGGTGGGAAATGAGAGTTAAATTTGCCCGTCCAGACACCTCCAGCTAGTCTCTCATTGGTTCTCCCTATTCCTGTTCATCTTCCGCAGAAATTGCAAACTGGGCCAAACAGGAGGTTAAAGGCGCTGACTCTCCAAGTGGGGAGAGTGTTAGTAAAGCGTCTGGAATGTTGCACCCAAGTACCAGGGGAGGAAAACTGAGACATATTAGAACACATCTCCCGTCCACACGGTTGATCATACTCTGGGTTCCACATGCATGTTTTAGCTGAAGGGAGAATACCTTAAACCTGGAGAGTTGAGACCCGTGTAATGGGTACCATGCAATATGACTTCAAAGGGTCTTCATTTGCTCACCGAACCTCTCCAATCCTATCAGTGCTGCGTTTATGCCCCTGTACACATGCTTGATTCTCTTTCAGAGACATAGCAATCCATAGGTTTTAAGATACTTACTAGTCAGGTACATTCTTAGGCGTTTATTATGGGGTGTTGAGTCCATTTCGTTGAGCAAGGAGTAGCTCTTGTCTATTCCATATTTGGCTTAAGGAACTTTATCTGTGCTCATTTCAATCTCTGGTTTTATGCAGCACCCCAACTCACCTTTCCCCTTAAACAAGCATAAGTTGCTTTTCTAACTTTGAGACACTGTTCTGTTCTGTAATTCAGTTCCTGTGTAGCCAGGTTTGCATTCCATGTATTACTGATATCTTATGATGTTTCTTTTTCTGTGTGACTTATTTCAGTTAGAATCATCATACCTGAATCCACTCATTGTGCTGCTAAGGGCCTGATGACATAGATTTCATTGCTGAGTGATATTGCTTTGTAAGTAAATACCACAACTTCTTTATCCATTTTTCACTTTCTGCGATGTTGAACTTGTACTGTAAACGAGGTTCTTGTAAACAGAGGCGTCCCAAACTTTGGGGTGGCTGTGTCTTTTTGATTTTAATTTCCCTAAGCTATAGGACCATAAGTGGAAGTGCCCTCGGCTCTGTTGCTTTGTTTTTTAGATGTTTCAGGAAACACCATACACTTCTCCCGAGTGTCTGTTGGCAATTTACATCCCGCCCATCAGCATAACAAGGCTCCCAGTTCTCCATGGCCTGTCCTGCCTTTCTGGATTTTACACTTTTTTCAGATGGCCCTTTTGACCGGGGGGAAGTGAGACTTCATTGTAGTGCAGATTTCCTTTGCAAGCTTGCTTGGTTGGCCAAAAAGGGCGTATGCGTTTTTTCCTGAATATATTCAGGAAAAAACGCATACGCCCTTTTTGGCCAAGTGCATCATTGTGGACGTTCTGCCTCTTTTCCTATGCTTTCAATGCAATTCCAGTCTACCTCCTGAAATCGGTTTCCTGCATTTCTGCCCCGCTTTCAAGTCCTCTTGGCAGCCTTACTTCAGTATATTTTTGGACGATAGCTGTCATTTATAACTCTGCAGGATTGTGAATTACAGTGTCCCTGAGCTCCTTTCTTCAACTCGCTTTCTTTTGAGCTGGACGCAACACCGCAGGATGGCTTCAGGCCCTAATCTGGTTCCGGCACAGCACGCTGAGCCTTTGGTTATTTCCTCTTCCTGGTGGGAAATGAGAGTTAAATTTGCCCGTCCAGACACCTCCAGCTAGTCTCTCATTGGTTCTCGCTATTCCTGTTCATCTTCCGCAGAAATTGCAAACTGGGCCAAACAGGTGGTTAAAGGCACTTACTCTCCAAGTGTGGAGAGTGTTAGTAAAGCGTCTGGAATGTTGCACCCGAGTACCAGGGGAGGAAAACTGAGACATATTTGAACACGTCTCCCGTTCACACGGTTGATCATACTCTGGGTTCCACATGCATGTTTTAGCTTCAGGAAGAATACCTTAAACCTGGAGAGTTGAGACCCGTGGAATGGGTACCATGCAATATGACTTCAAAGGGTCTTCATTTGCTCACCGAACCTCTCCAGTCCTATCACTGCTGCGTTTATGCACCTGTACACACGCTTGATTCTCTTTTGGAGACATAGCAATCCATAGGTTTTAAGATACTTACTAGTCAGGTACATTCTTAGGCATTTAATATGCGGTGTTGAGTCAATTTCGTTGAGCAAGGAGTAGCTCTTGTCTATTCCATATTTGGCTTAAGGAACTTTATCTGTGCTCATTTCAATCTCTGGTTTTATGCAGCACCCCAACTCACCTTTACCCGTAGCAAGCATAAGTTGGTTTTCTAAATTTGAGACCCTGTTCTGTTCTGTAATTCAGTTCCTGTGTAGCCAAGTTTACATTCCGTGTATTACAGATATCTTATGATGTTTCTTTTTCTGTGTGACTTATTTCAGTTAGAATCATCATACCTGAATCCACTCATTGTGCTGTTAAGGGCCTGATGACATAGATTTCATTGCTGAGTGATATTGCTTTGTAAGTAAATACCACAACTTCTTTATCCATTTTTCACTTTCTGCGATGTTGAACTTGTACTGTAAACGACGTTCTTGTAAACAGAGGCGTCCCAAACTTTGGGGTGGCTGTGTCTTTTTGATTTTAATTTCCCTAAGCTCTAGGACCATAAGTGGAAGTGCCCTAGGCTCTGTTGCTTTGTTTTTTAGATGTTTCAGGAAACACCATACACTTCTCCGGAGTGTCTGTTGGCAATTTACATCCCGCCCATCAGCATAACAAGGCTCCCAGTTCTCCATGGCCTGTCCTGCCTGTCTGGATTTTACACTTTTTTCAGATGGCCCTTTTGACCGGGGGGAAGTGAGACTTCATTGTAGTGCAGATTTCCTTTGCAAGCTTGCTTGGTTGGCCAAAAAGGGCGTATGCGTTTTTTCCTGAATATATTCAGGAAAAAACGCATACGCCCTTTTTGGCCAAGTGCATCATTGTGGACGTTCTGCCTCTTTTCCTATGCTTTCAAAGCAATTCCAGTCTGCCTCCTGAAATCGGTTTCCTGCAATTCTGCCCCGCTTTCAAGTCCTCTTGGCAGCCTTACTTCAGTATATTTTTGGACGATAGCTGTCATTTATAACTCTGCAGGTTTGTGAATTACAGTGCCCCTGAGCTCCTTTCTTCAACTCTCTTTCTTGTGACCTGGCCGCAACACTGCAAGATGGCTTCAGGCCCTACTCTGGTTCTGGCACGGCACGCTGAGCCTTTGGTTAATTCCTCTTCCTGGTGGGAAATTAGAGTTAAATTTTCCCGTCCAGACACCTCCAGCTAGCCTCTCATTGGTTCTCGCTGTTCCTGTTCATCTTCCGCAGAAATTGCAAACTGGGCCAAACAGGAGGTTAAAGGGAATGACTCTCCAAGTCGGGAGAGTGTTAGTAAAGCGTCTGGAATGTTGCACCCGGGTACCAGGGGTGGAAAACTGAGACATATTTGAACACGTCTCCCGTTCACACGGTTGATCATACTCTGGGTTCCACATGCATGTTTTAGCTTCAGGAAGAATACCTTAAACCTGGAGAGTTGAGACCCGTTGAATGGGTACCACGCAATATGACTTCAAAGGGTCTTCATTTGCTCACCGAACCTCTCCAATCCTATCACTGCTGCGTTTATGCCCCTGTACACATGCTTGATTCTCTTTCGGAGACATAGCAATCCATAGGTTTTAAGATACTTACTAGTCAGGTACATTCTTAGGCGTTTAATAGGCGGTGTTGAGTCCATTTCGTTGAGCAAGGAGTAGCTCTTGTCTATTCCATATTTGGCTTAAGGAACTTTATCTGTGCTCATTTCAATCTCTGGTTTTATGCAGCACCCCAACTCACCTTTCCCCTTAAGCAAGCATAAGTTGGTTTTCTAAATTTGAGACCCTGTTCTGTTCTGTAATTCAGTTCCTGTGTAGCCAAGTTTACATTCCGTGTATTACTGATATCTTATGATGTTTCTATTTCTGTGTGACTTATCTCAGTTAGAATCATCATACCTGAATCCACTCATTGTGCTGCTAAGGGCCTGATGACATAGATTTCATTGCTGAGTGATATTGCTTTGTAAGTAAATACCACAACTTCTTTATCCATTTTTCACTTTCTGCGATGTTGAACTTGCACTGTAAACGAGGTTCTTGTAAACAGAGGCGTCCCAAACTTTGGGGTGGCTGTGTCTTTTTTATTTTAATTTCTCTAAGCTATAGGACCATAAGTGGAAGTGCCCTAGGCTCTGTTGCTTTGTTTTTTAGATGTTTCAGGAAACACCATACACTTCTCCCGAGTGTCTGTTGGCAATTTACATCCCGCCCATCAGCATAACAAGGCTCCCAGTTCTCCATGGCCTGTCCTGCCTTTCTGGATTTTACACTTTTTTCAGATGGCCCTTTTGACCGGGGGGAAGTGAGACTTCATTGTAGTGTAGATTTCCTTTGCAAGCTTGCTTGGTTGGCCAAAAAGTGCGTATGCGTTTTTTCCTGAATATATTTAGGAAAAAAGGCATACGCCCTTTTTGGCCAAGTGCATCATTGTGGACGTTCTGCCTCTTTTCCTATGCTTTCAATGCAATTCCAGTCTACCTCCTGAAATCGATTTCCTGCAATTCTGCCCCGCTTTCAAGTCCTCTTGGCAGCCTTACTTCAGTCTATTTTTCGACGATAGCTGTCATTTATAACTCTGCAGGTTTGTGAATTACAGTGCCCCTGAGCTCCTTTCTTCAACTCGCTTTCTTGTGAGCTGGCCGCAACACCGCAGGATGGCTTCAGGCCCTAATCTGGTTCCGGCACGGCACGCTGAGCCTTTGGTTATTTCCTCTTCCTGGTGGGAAATGAGAGTTAAATTTGCCCGTCCAGACACCTCCAGCTAGTCTCTCATTGGTTCTCCCTATTCCTGTTCATCTTCCGCAGAAATTGCAAACTGGGCCAAGCAGGAGGTTAAAGGGACTGACTCTCCAAGTCGGCAGAGTGTTAGTAAAGCGTCTGGAATGTTGCACCCGAGTACCAGGGTACGAAAACTGAGACATATTTGAACACGTCTCCCGATCACATGGTTGATCGCACTCTAGGTTCCACATGCATGTTTTGGCTGAAGGAAGAATACCTTAAACCTGGAGAGTTGAGACCCGTGGAATGGGTACCATGCAATATGACTTCAAAGGGTCTTCATTTGCTCACCGAACCTCTACAATCCTATCACTGCTGCGTTTATGCCCCTGTACACATGCTTGATTCTCTTTCGGAGACATAGCAATCCATAGGTTTTAAGATAATTACTAGTCAGGTACATTTTTAGGCGTTTAATATGCGGTGTTGAGTCCATTTCGTTGAGCAAGGAGTAGCTCTTGTCTATTCCATAGTTGGCTTAAGGAACTTTATCTGTACTCATTTCAATCTCTGGTTTTATGCAGCACCCCAACTCACCTTTCCCCTTAAGCAAGCATAAGTTGGTTTTCGAAATTTGAGACCCTGTTCTGTTCTGTAATTCAGTTCCTGTGTAGCCAAGTTTACATTCCGTGTATTACTGATATCTTATGATGTTTCTTTTTCTGTGTGACTTATTTCAGTTAGAATCATCATACCTGAATCCACTCATTGTGCTGCTAAGGGCCTGATGACATAGATTTCATTGCTGAGTGATATTGCTTTGTAAGTAAATACCACAACTTCTTTATCCATTTTTCACTTTCTGCGATGTTGAACTTGTACGGTAAACGAGGTCTTGTAAAAAGAGGCGTCCCAAAGTTTGGGGTGGCTGTGTCTTTTTGATTTTAATTTCCCTAAGCTATAGGACCATAAGTGGAAGTGCCCTAGGCTCTGTTGCTTTGTTTTTTAGATGTTTCAGGAAACACCATACACTTCTCCAGAGTGTCTGTTGGCAATTTACATCCCGCCCATCAGCATAACAAGGCTCCCAGTTCTCCATGGCCTGTCCTGCCTTTCTGGATTTTACACTTTTTTCAGATGGCCCTTTTGACCGGGGGGAAGTGAGACTTCATTGTAGTGCAGATTTCCTTTGCAAGCTTGCTTGGTTGGCCAAAAAGGGCGTATGCGTTTTTTCCTGAATATATTCAGGAAAAAACGCATACGCCCTTTTTGGCCAAGGGCATCATTGTGGACGTTCTGCCTCTTTTCCTATGCTTTCAATGCAATTCCAGTCTACCTCCTGAAATCGGTTTCCTGCAATTCTGCCCCACTTTCAAGTCCTCTTGGCAGCCTTACTTCAGTATATTTTTGGACGATAGCTGTCATTTATAACTCTGCAGGTTTGTGAATTACAGTGCCCCGAGCTCCTTTCTTCAACTCGCTTTCTTTTGAGCTGGCCGCAACACCGCAGGATGGCTTCAGGCCCTAATCTGGTTCCGGCACGGCACGCTGAGCCTTTGGTTATTTCCTCTTCCTGGTGGGAAATGAGAGTTAAATATGCCCGTCCAGACACCTCCAGCTAGTCTCTCATTGGTTCTCGCTATTCCTGTTCATCTTCCGCAGAAATTGCAAACTGGGCCAAACAGGAGGTTAAAGGGACTGACTCTCCAAGTCGGGAGAGAGTTAGTATAGCGTCTGGAATGTTGCACCCGAGTACCAGGGTACGAAAACTGAGACATATTTGAACACGTCTCCCGTTCACACGGTTGATCATACTCTGGGTTCCACATGCATGTTTTAGCTGAAGGAAGAATACCTTAAACCTGGGTAATTGAAACCCGTGGAATGGGTACCATGCAATATGACTTCAAAGGGTCTTCATTTGCTCACCGAACCTTTCCAATCCTATCACTGCTGCATTTATGCCCCTGTACACACGCTTGATTCTCTTTTGGAGACATAGCAATCCATAGGTTTTAAGATACTTACTAGACAGGTACATTCTTAGGCGTTTAATATGATGTGTTGAGTCCATCTCGTTGAGCAAGTAGTAGCTCTTGTCTATTCCATATTTGGCTTAAGGAACTTTATCTGTGCTCATTTCAATGTCTGGTTTTATGCAGCACCCCAACTCACCTTTCTCCTTAAGCAAGCATAAGTTGGTTTTCTAAATTTGAGACCCTGTTCTGTTTTGGAATTCAGTTCCTGTGTAGCCAAGTTTACATTCCGTGTATTAGTGATATCTTATGATGTTTCTTTTTCTGTGTGACTTATTTCAGTTAGAATCATCGTACCTGAATCCACTCATTATGCTGCTATGGGCCTGATGACATAGATTTCATTGCTGAGTGATACTGCATTGTACGTAAGTACCACAAGTTCTTTATCCATTTTTCACTTTCTGTGATGTTGAACTTGTACGGTAAATGAGGTTCTTGTAAACAGAGGCGTCCCAAACTTTGGGGTGGCTGTGTCTTTTTGATTTTAATTTCCCTGAGCTATAGGACCATAAGTGGAAGTGCCCTAGGCTCTGTTGCTTTGTTTTTTAGATGTTTCAGGAAACACCATACACTTCTCCCGAGTGTCTGTTGGCAATTTACATCCCGCCCATCAGCATAACAAGGCTCCCAGTTCTCCATGGCCTGTCCTGCCTTTCTGGATTTTACACTTTTTTCAGATGGCCCTTTTGACCAGGGAGAAGTGAGACTTCATTGTAGTGCACATTTCGTTTGCAAGCTTGCTTGGTTGGCCAAAAAGGGCGTATGTGTTTTTTCCTGAATATATTCAGGAATAAACGCATACGCCCTTTTTGGCCAAGTACATCATTGTGGACGTTCTGCCTGTTTTCCTATGCTTTCAATGCAATTCCAGTCTACCTCCTGAAATCGGTTTCCTGCAATTCTGCCCCGCATTCAAGTCCTCTTGGCAGCCTTACTTCAGTATATTTTTGGACGATAGCGGTCATTTATAACTCTGCAGGTTTGTGAATTACAGTGCCCCTGAGCTCCTTTCTTCAACTCGCTTTCTTGTGACCTGGCCGCAACACCGCAGGATGGCTTCAGGCCCTAATCTGGTTCCGGCACGGCACGCTGAGCCTTTGGTTATTTCCTCTTCCTTGTGGGAAATGAGAGTTAAATTTGCCCGTCCAGACACCTCCAGCTAGTCTCTCATTGGTTCTCCCTATGCCTGTTCATCTTCCGCAGAAATTGCAAACTGGGCCAAACAAGAGGTTAAAGGGACTGACTCTCCAAGTCGGGAGAGTGTTAGTAAAGCGTCTGGAATGTTGCACCCGAGAACCAGGGTACGAAAACTGAGACATATTTGAACACGTCTCCCGTTCACACAGTTGATCATACTCCGGGTTCCACATGCATGTTTTAGCTGAAGGAAGAATACCTTAAACCTTGAGAGTTGAGACCCGTGGAATGGGTACCATGCAATATGACTTCAAAGGGTCTTCATTTGCTCACCGAACCTCTACAATCCTATCACTGCTGCGTTTATGCCCCTGTACACATGCTTGATTCTCTTTCGGAGACATAGCAATCCATAGGTTTTAAGATACTTACTAGTCAGGTACATTCTTAGGCGTTTAATATGCGGTGTTGAGTCCATTTCGTTGAGCAAGGAGTAGCTCTTGTCTATTCCATAGTTGGCTTAAGGAACTTTATCTGTGCTCATTTCAATCTCTGGTTTTATGCAGCACCCCAACTCACCTTTCCCCTTAAGCAAGCATAAGTTGGTTTTTTCAATTTGAGACCCTGTTCTGTTCTGTAATTCAGTTCCTGTGTAGCCAAGTTTACATTCCGTGTATTACTGATATCTTATGATGTTTCTTTTTCTGTGTGACTTATTTCAGTTAGAATCATCATACCTGAATCCACTCATTGTGCTGCTAAGGGCCTGATGACATAGATTTCATTGCTGAGTGATATTGCTTTGTAAGTAAATACCACAACTTCTTTATCCATTTTTCACTTTCTGCGATGTTGAACTTGTACGGTAAACGAGGTCTTGTAAAAAGAGGCGTCCCAAAGTTTGGGGTGGCTGTGTCTTTTTGATTTTAATTTCCCTAAGCTATAGGACCATAAGTGGAAGTGCCCTAGGCTCTGTTGCTTTGTTTTTTAGATGTTTCAGGAAACACCATACACTTCTCCAGAGTGTCTGTTGGCAATTTACATCCCGCCCATCAGCATAACAAGGCTCCCAGTTCTCCATGGCCTGTCCTGCCTTTCTGGATTTTACACTTTTTTCAGATGGCCCTTTTGACCGGGGGGAAGTGAGACTTCATTGTAGTGCAGATTTCCTTTGCAAGCTTGCTTGGTTGGCCAAAAAGGGCGTATGCGTTTTTTCCTGAATATATTCAGGAAAAAACGCATACGCCCTTTTTGGCCAAGGGCATCATTGTGGACGTTCTGCCTCTTTTCCTATGCTTTCAATGCAATTCCAGTCTACCTCCTGAAATCGGTTTCCTGCAATTCTGCCCCACTTTCAAGTCCTCTTGGCAGCCTTACTTCAGTATATTTTTGGACGATAGCTGTCATTTATAACTCTGCAGGTTTGTGAATTACAGTGCCCCGAGCTCCTTTCTTCAACTCGCTTTCTTTTGAGCTGGCCGCAACACCGCAGGATGGCTTCAGGCCCTAATCTGGTTCCGGCACGGCACGCTGAGCCTTTGGTTATTTCCTCTTCCTGGTGGGAAATGAGAGTTAAATATGCCCGTCCAGACACCTCCAGCTAGTCTCTCATTGGTTCTCGCTATTCCTGTTCATCTTCCGCAGAAATTGCAAACTGGGCCAAACAGGAGGTTAAAGGGACTGACTCTCCAAGTCGGGAGAGAGTTAGTATAGCGTCTGGAATGTTGCACCCGAGTACCAGGGTACGAAAACTGAGACATATTTGAACACGTCTCCCGTTCACACGGTTGATCATACTCTGGGTTCCACATGCATGTTTTAGCTGAAGGAAGAATACCTTAAACCTGGGTAATTGAAACCCGTGGAATGGGTACCATGCAATATGACTTCAAAGGGTCTTCATTTGCTCACCGAACCTTTCCAATCCTATCACTGCTGCATTTATGCCCCTGTACACACGCTTGATTCTCTTTTGGAGACATAGCAATCCATAGGTTTTA
Source organism: Stenella coeruleoalba (assembly GCF_951394435.1). Lineage (NCBI taxonomy): Eukaryota > Metazoa > Chordata > Mammalia > Artiodactyla > Delphinidae > Stenella > Stenella coeruleoalba. Next base: position 1,230,451 of record NW_027646265.1, read on the forward strand.
AGATACTTACTAGACAGGTACATTCTTAGGCGTTTAATATGATGTGTTGAGTCCATCTCGTTGAGCAAGTAGTAGCTCTTGTCTATTCCATATTTGGCTTAAGGAACTTTATCTGTGCTCATTTCAATGTCTGGTTTTATGCAGCACCCCAACTCACCTTTCTCCTTAAGCAAGCATAAGTTGGTTTTCTAAATTTGAGACCCTGTTCTGTTTTGGAATTCAGTTCCTGTGTAGCCAAGTTTACATTCCGTGTATTAGTGATATCTTATGATGTTTCTTTTTCTGTGTGACTTATTTCAGTTAGAATCATCGTACCTGAATCCACTCATTATGCTGCTATGGGCCTGATGACATAGATTTCATTGCTGAGTGATACTGCATTGTACGTAAGTACCACAAGTTCTTTATCCATTTTTCACTTTCTGTGATGTTGAACTTGTACGGTAAATGAGGTTCTTGTAAACAGAGGTGTCCCAAACTTTGGGGTGGCTGTGTCTTTTTGATTTTAATTTCCCTGAGCTATAGGACCATAAGTGGAAGTGCCCTAGGCTCTGTTGCTTTGTTTTTTAGATGTTTCAGGAAACACCATACACTTCTCCCGAGTGTCTGTTGGCAATTTACATCCCGCCCATCAGCATAACAAGGCTCCCAGTTCTCCATGGCCTGTCCTGCCTTTCTGGATTTTACACTTTTTTCAGATGGCCCTTTTGACCAGGGAGAAGTGAGACTTCATTGTAGTGCACATTTCCTTTGCAAGCTTGCTTGGTTGGCCAAAAAGGGCGTATGTGTTTTTTCCTGAATATATTCAGGAATAAACGCATACGCCCTTTTTGGCCAAGTACATCATTGTGGACGTTCTGCCTGTTTTCCTATGCTTTCAATGCAATTTCAGTCTACCTCCTGAAATCGGTTTCCTGCAATTCTGCCCCGCATTCAAGTCCTCTTGGCAGCCTTACTTCAGTGTATTTTTGGACGATAGCGGTCATTTATAACTCTGCAGGTTTGTGAATTACAGTGCCCCTGAGCTCCTTTCTTCAACTCGCTTTCTTGTGACCTGGCCGCAACACCGCAGGATGGCTTCAGGCCCTAATCTGGTTCCGGCACGGCACGCTGAGCCTTTGGTTATTTCCTCTTCCTTGTGGGAAATGAGAGTTAAATTTGCCCGTCCAGACACCTCCAGCTAGTCTCTCATTGGTTCTCCCTATGCCTGTTCATCTTCCGCAGAAATTGCAAACTGGGCCAAACAAGAGGTTAAAGGGACTGACTCTCCAAGTCGGGAGAGTGTTAGTAAAGCGTCTGGAATGTTGCACCCGAGAACCAGGGTACGAAAACTGAGACATATTTGAACACGTCTCCCGTTCACACAGTTGATCATACTCCGGGTTCCACATGCATGTTTTAGCTGAAGGAAGAATACCTTAAACCTTGAGAGTTGAGACCCGTGGAATGGGTACCATGCAATATGACTTCAAAGGGTCTTCATTTGCTCACGGAACCTCTCCAATCCTATCACTGCTGCGTTTCTGCCCCTGTACACACGCTTGATTCTCTTTTGGAGACATAGCATTCCATAGGTTTTAAGATACTTACTAGTCAGGTACATTCTTAGGCGTTTAATATGGGGTGTTGAGTCCATTTCGTTGAGCAAGGAGTAGCTCTTGTCTATTCCATATTTGGCTTAAGGAACTTTATCTGGGCTCATTTCAATCTCTGGTTTTATGCAGCACCCCAACTCACCTTTCCCCTTAAGCAAGCATAAGTTGGTTTTTTCAATTTGAGACACTGTTCTGTTCTGTAATTCAGTTCCTGTGTAGCCAAGTTTACATTCCATGTATTACAGATATCTTATGATGTTTCTTTTTCTGTGTGACTTATTTCAGTTAGAATCATCATACCTGAATCCACTCATTGTGCTGCTAAGGGCCTGATGACATAGATTTCATTGCTGAGTGATATTGCTTTGTAAGTAAATACCACAACTTCTTTATCCATTTTTCACTTTCTGCGATGTTGAACTTGTACGGTAAACGAGGTTCTTGTAAACAGAGGCGTCCCAAACTTTGGGGTGGCTGTGTCTTTTTTATTTTAATTTCCCTAAGCTATAGGACCATAAGTGGAAGTGCCCTAGGCTCTGTTGCTTTGTTTTTTAGATGTTTCAGGAAACACCATACACTTCTCCCGAGTGTCTGTTGGCAATTTACATCCCGCCCATCAGCATAACAAGGCTCCCAGTTCTCCATGGCCTGTCCTGCCTTTCTGGATTTTACACTTTTCTCACATAGCCCTTTTGACCGGGGGGAAGTGAGACTTCATTGTAGTGCAGATTTCCATTGCAAGCTTGCTTGGTTTGCCAAAAAGTGCGTATGCGTTATTTCCTGTATATATTTAGGAAAAATCGCATACGCCCTTTTGGCCAAGTGCATCATTGTGGACGTTCTGCCTCTTTTCCTATGCTTTCAATGCAATTCCAGTCTACCTCCTGAAATCGGTTTCCTGCAATTCTGCCCCGCTTTCAGGTCCTCTTGGCAGCCTTACTTCAGTATATTTTTGGACGATAGCTGTCATTTATAACTCTGCAGGTTTGTGAATTACAGTGCCCCTGAGCCCCTGTCTTCAACTCGCTTTCTTTTGATCTGTCCGCAACACTGCAGGATGGCTTCAGGCCCTAATATCGTTCCGGCACAGCACGCTGTGCCTTTGGTTATTTCCTCTTCCTGGTGGGAAATTAGAGTTAAATTTGCCCATCCAGACACCTCCAGCTAGTCTCTCATTGGTTCTCCCTATTCCTGTTCATCTTCCGCAGAAATTGCAAATTGGGCCAAACCGGAGGTTAAAGGCGCTGACTCTTTAAGTGGGGAGAGTGTTAGTAAAGCATCTGGAATGTTGCACCCGAGTACCAGGATAGGAAAACTGAGAAATATTTGAACACATCTCCCGTTCACACGGTTGATCATACTCTGGGATCCACATGCATGTTTTAGCTGAAGGAAGAATACCTTAAAACTAGAGAGTTGAGACCCGTGTAATGGGTACCATGCAATATGATTTCAAAGGGTCTTCATTTGCTCACCAAACCTCTCCAATCCTATCACTGCTGCGTTTATGCCTCTGTACACATGCTTGATTCTCTTTCGGAGACATAGCAATCCATAGGTTTTAAGATACTTACTAGTCAGGTACATTCTTAGGCGTTTAATATGCGGTGTTGAGTCCATTTCGTTCAGCAAGGAGTAGCTCTTGTCTATTCCATATTTGGCTTAAGGAACTTTATCTGTGCTCATTTCAATCTCTGGTTTTATGCAGCACCCCAATTCACCTTTACCCTTAAGCAAGCATAAGTTGGTTTTCTAAATTTGAGACCCTGTTCTGTTCTGTAATTCAGTTCCTGTGTAGCCAAGTTTACATTCCGTGTATTACTGATATCTTATGATGTTTCTTTTTCTGTGTGACTTATTTCAGTTAGAATCATCATACCTGAATCCACTTATTGTGCTGCTAAGGGCCTGATGATACAGATTTCACTGCTGAGTGATATTGCTTTGTAAGTAAATACCACAACTTCTTTATCCATTTTTCACTTTCTGTGATGTTGTACTTGTACTGTAAACGAGGTTCTTGTAAACAGAGACGTTCCAAACTTTGGGGTGGCTGTGTCTTTTTTATTTTAATTTCCCTAAGCTATAGGACCATAAGTGGAAGTGCCCTAGGCTCTGTTGCTTTGTTTTTTAGATGTTTCAGGAAACACCATACACTTCTCCCGAGTGTCTTTTGGCAATTTACATCCCGCCCATCAGCATAACAAGGCTCCCAGTTCTCCATGGCCTGTCCTGCCTTTCTGGATTTTACACTATTTTCAGATTGCCCTTTTGACCGGGGGGAAGTGAGACTTCATTGTAGTGCAGATTTCCTTTGCAAGCTTGCTTGGTTTGCCAAAAAGGGCGTATGCGTTTTTTCCTGAATATATTCAGGAAAAAACGCATACGCCCTTTTTGGCCAAGTGCATCATTGTGGACGTTCTGCCTGTTTTCCTATGCTTTCAATGCAATTCCAGTCTACCTCCTGAAATCGGTTTCCTGCAATTCTGCCCCGCTTTCAAGTCCTCTTGGCAGCCTTACTTCAGTCTATTTTTGGACGATAGCTGTCATTTATAACTCTGCAGGTTTGTGAATTACAGTGCCCCTGAGCTCCTTTCTTCAACTCGCTTTCTTGTGAGCTGGCCGCAACACCGCAGGATGGCTTCAGGCCCTAATCTGGTTCCGGCACGGCATGCTGAGCCTTTGGTTAATTCCTCTTCCCGGTGGGAAATGAGAGTTAAATTTGCCCGTCCAGACACCTCCAGCTAGTCTCTCATTGGTTCTCCCTATTCCTGTTCATCTTCTGCAGAAATTGCAAACTGGGCCAAACAGGAGGTTAAAGGCGCTGACTCTCCAAGTGGGGAGAGTGTTAGTAAAGCGTCTGGAATGTTGCACCCGAGTACCAGGGGAGGAAAACTGAGACATATTTGAACACGTCTCCCGTTCACATGATTGATCATACTCCGGGTTCCACATGCATGTTTTAGCTGAAGGAAGAATACCTTAAACCTGGAGAGTTGAGACCCGTGGAATGGGTACCATGCAATATGTCTTCAAAGGGTATTCATTTGCTCACCGAACCTCTCCAAATCTATCACTGCTACGTTTATGCCCCTGTACACATGCTTGATTCTCTTTCGGTGACATAGCAATCCATAGGTTTTAAGATACTTACTAGTCAGGTACATTCTTAGGCGTTTAATATGGGGTGTTGAGTCCATTTCGCTGAGCAAGGAGTAGCTCTTGTCTATTCCATATTTGGCTTAAGGAACTTTATCTGTGCTCATTTCAATCTCTGGTTTTATGAAGCACCCCAACTCACCTTTCCCCTTAAGGAAGCATAAGTTGCTTTTCTAAATTTGAGACCCTGTTCTGTTCTGTAATTCATTTCCTGTGTAGCCAAGTTTACATTCCGTGTATTAATGATATCGTATGATGTTTCTTTTCTGTGTGACTTATTTCAGTTAGAATCATCATACCTGAATCCACTCATTGTGCTCCTAAGGGCCTGATGACATAGATTTCATTGCTGAGTGATATTGCTTTGTAAGTAAATACCACAACTTCTTTATCCATTTTTCACTTTCTGCGATGTTGAACTTGTACTGTAAACGAGGTTCTTGTATACAGAGCCATTCCATACTTTGGGGTGGCTGTGTCTTTTTGATTTTCATTTCCCTAAGCTATAGGACCATAAGTGGAAGTGCCCTAGGCTCTGTTGCTTTGTTTTTTAGATGTTTCAGGAAACACCATACACTTCTCCCGAGTGTCTGTTGGCAATTTACATCCCTCCCATCAGCATAACAAGGCTCCCAGTTCTCCATGGCCTGTCCTGCCTTTCTGGATTTTACACATTTATCAGATGGCCCTTTTGACCGGGGGGAAGTGAGACTTCATTGTAGTGCAGATTTCCTTTGCAAGCTTGCTTGGTTGGCCAAAAAGGGCGTATGCGTTTTTTCCTGAATATATTCAGGAAAAAAACGCATACGCCCTTTTTGGCCAAGTGCATCATTGTGGACGTTCTGCCTCTTTTCCTATGCTTTCAATGCAATTCCAGTCTACCTCCTGAAATCGGTTTCCTGCAATTCTGCCCCGCTTTCAAGTCCTCTTGGCAGCCTTACTTCAGTATATTTTTGGACGATAGCTGTCATTTATAACTCTGCAGGTTTGTGAATTACCGTGTCCCTGAGCTCCTTTCTTCAACTCGCTTTCTTGTGAGCTGGCCGCAACACCGCAGGATGGCTTCAGGCCCTAATCTGGTTCCGGCACGGCACGCTGAGCCTTTGGTTATTTCCTCTTCCTAGTGGGAATTGAGAGTTAAATTTGCCCGTCCAGACACCTCCAGCTAGTCTCTCATTGGTTCTCGCTATTCCTGTTCATCTTCCGCAGAAATTGCAAACTGGGCCAAACAGGAGGTTAAAGGCGCTGACACTCCAAGTGGGGAGAGTGTTAATAAAGCATCTTGAATGTTGCACCCGAGTTCCAGGGGAGGAAAACTGAGACATATTTGAACACGTCTTCCGTTCACACGGTTGATCATACTCTGGGTTCCACATGCATGTTTTAGCTGAAGGAAGAATACCTTAAACCTGGGTAGTTGAAACCCGTGGAATGGGTACCATGCAATATGACTTCAAAGGGTCTTCATTTGCTCACCGAACCTCTCCAATCCTATCACTGCTGCGTTTATGCCCCTCTACACACGCTTGATTCACTTTTGGAGAAATAGCAATCCGTAGGTTTTAAGATACTTACTAGTCAGGTACATTCTTAGGCTTCTAATATGCGGTGTTGAGTCCATTTCGTTGAGCAAGGAGTAGCTCTTGTCTATTCCATATTTGGCTTAAGGAACTTTATCTGTGCTCATTTCAATCTTTGGTTTTATGCAGCACCCCAACTCTCTTTTACCCTTAAGGAAGCAAAAGTTGGTTTTCTAAATTTGAGACCGTGTTCTGTTCTGTAATTCAGTTCCTCTGTAGCCAAGTTTACATTCCGTGTATTACTGATATCTTATGATGTTTCTTTTTCTGTGTGACTTATTTCAGTTAGAATCATCATACCTGAATCCACTCATTGTGCGGCTAAGGTCCTGATGACATAGATTTCATTGCTGAGTGATATTGCTTTGTAAGTAAATACCACAACTTCTTTATCCATTTTTCACTTTCTGCGATGTTGAACTTGTACTGTAAACGAGGTTCCTGTAAACAGAGCCGTTCCATACTTTGGGGTGGCTGTGTCTTTTTGATTTTAATTTCCCTAAGCTATAGGACCATAAGTGGAAGTGCCCTAGGCTCTGTTGCTTATTTTTTTAGATGTTTCAGGAAACACCATACACTTCTCCCGAGTGTCTGTTGGCAATTTACATCCCGCCCATCAGCATAACAAGGCTCCCAGATCTCCATGGCCTGTCCTGCCTTTCTGGATTTTACACTTTTTTCAGATGGCCCTTTTGACCGGGGGGAAGTGAGACTTCATTGTAGTGCAGATTTCCTTTGCAAGCTTGCTTGGTTGGCCAAAAAGGGCGTATGCGTTTTTTCCTGAATATATTCAGGAAAAAACGCATACGCCCTTTTTGGCCAAGTGCATCATTGTGGACGTTCTGCCTCTTTTCCTATGCTTTCAATGCAATTCCAGTCTACCTCCTGAAATCAGTTTCCTGCAACTCTGCCCCGCTTTCAAGTCCTCTTGGCAGCCTTACTTCAGTATATTTTTGGACGATAGCTGTCATTTATAACTCTGCATGTTTGTGAATTACAGTGCCCCTGAGCTCCTTTCTTCAACTCGCTTTCTTGTGAGTTGGCCGCAACACCGCAGGATGGCTTCAGGCCCTAATCTCTTTCCGGCACGGCACACTGAGCCTTTGGTTAATTCCTCTTCCTGGTGGGAAATGAGAGTTAAATTTGCCCGTCCAGACACCTCCAGCTAGTCTCTCATTGGTTCTCGCTATTGCTGTTCATCTTCCGCAGAAATTGCAAACTGGGCCAAACAGGAGGTTAAGGGGACTGACTCTCCAAGTCGGGAGAGTGTTAGTAAAGCGTCTGGAATGTTGCACCCGAGTACCAGTGGAGGAAAACTGAGACATATTTGAACACGTCTCCCGATCACATGGTTGATCATACTCTAGGTTCCACATGCATGTTTTAGCTGAAGGAAGAATACCTTAAACCTGGATAGTTGAAACCCTTGGAATGGGTAGCATGCAATATGACTTCAAAGGGTCTTCATTTGCTCACCGAACCTCTCCAATCCTATCACTGCTGCGTTTATGCCCCTGTACACATGCTTGATTCTCTTTTGGAGACATAGCAATCCATAGATTTTAAGATACTTATTAGTCAGGTACATTCTTAGGCGTTTAATATGCGGTGTTGCGTCCATTTCGTTGAGCAAGGAGTAGCTGTTGTCTATTCCATATTTGGCTTAAGGAACTTTATCTGTGCTCATTTCAATCTCTGGTTTTATGCAGCACCCCAACTCACCTTTCCCCTTAAGCAAGCATAAGTTGGTTTTCTAAATTTGAGACCCTGTTCTGTTCTGTAATTCAGTTCCTGTGTAGCCAAGTTTACATTCTGTGTATTACTGATATCTTATGATGTTTGTTTTTCTGTGTGACTTATTTCAGTTAGAATCATCATACTTGAATCCACTCATTGTGCTGCTAAGGGCCTGATGACATAGATTTCTTTGCTGAGTGATATTGCTTTGTAAGTAAATACCACAACTTCTTTATCCATTTTTCATTTTCTGCGATGTTGAACTTGTACTGTAAACGACGTTCTTGTAAACAGAGGCGTCCCAAACATTGGGGTGGCTGTGTCTTTTTGATTTTAATTTCCCTAAGCTATAGGACCATAAGTGGAAGTGCCCTAGGCTCTGTTGCTTTGTTTTTTAGATGTTTCAGGAAACACCATACACTTCTCCCGAGTGTCTGTTGGCAATTTACATCCCGCCCATCAGCATAACAAGGCTCCCAGTTCTCCATGGCCTGTCCTGCCTTTCTGGATTTTACACTTTTTTCAGATGGCCCTTTTGACCGGGGAGAAGTGAGACTTCATTGTAGTGCAGATTTCCTTTGCAAGCTTGCTTGGTTGGCCAAAAAGGGCGTATGCGTTTTTTCCTGAATATATTCAGGAAAAAACACATACGCCCTTTTTGGCCAAGTGCATCATTGTGGACGTTCTGCCTCTTTTCCTATGCTTTCAGTGCAATTCCAGTCTACCTCCTGAAATCGGTTTCCTGCAATTCTGCCTTGCTTTGAAGTCCTCTAGGCAGCCTTACTTCAGTATATTTTTGGACGATAGCTGTCATTTATAACTCTGCAGGTTTGTGAATTACAGTGCCCCTGAGCTCCTTTCTTCAACACACTTTCTTGTCAGCTGGCCTAAACACCGCAGGATGGCTTCAGGCCCTAATCTGGTTCCGGCACGGCACGCTGAGCCTTTGGTTATTTCCTCTTCCTGGTGGGAAATGAGAGTTAAATTTGCCCGTCCAGACACCTCCAGCTAGTCTCTCATTGGTTCTCCCTATTCCTGTGCATCTTCCGCAGAAATTGCAAACTGGGCCAAACAGGAGGTTAAAGGCGCTGACTCTCCAAGTGGGGAGAGTGTTAGTAAAGCGTCTGGAATGTTGCACCCGAGTACCAGGGGAGGAAAACTGAGACATATTTGAACACGTCTCCCATTCACACGGTTGATCATACTCTCGGTTCCACATGCATGTTTTAGCTGAAGGAAGAATACCTTAAACCTGGAGAGTTGAGACCCGTGGAATGGGTACCATGCAATATGACTTCAAAGGGTCTTCATTTGCTCACCAAACCTCTCCAACCCTATCACTGCTGCATTTGTGCCCCTGTACACAACTTGATTCTCTTTTGGAGACATAGCAATCCATAGGTTTTAAGATACTTACTAGTCAGGTACATTCTTAGGCATTTAATATGGGGTGTTGAGTCCATTTCGTTGAGCAAGGAGTAGCTCTTGTCTATTCCATATTTGGCTTAAGGAACTTTATCTGTGCTCATTTCAATCTCTGGTTTCATGCAGCACCCCAACTCACCTTTCCCCTTAAGGAAGCATAAGTTGGTTTTCTAAATTTGAGACCCTGTTCTGTTCTGTAATTCAGTTCCTCTGTAGCCAAGTTTACATTCCGTATATTACTGATATCTTATGATGTTTCTTTTTCTGTGTGACTTATTTCAGTTAGAATCATCATACCTGAATCCACTCATTGTGCTGCTAAGGTCCTGATGACATAGATTTCATTGCTGAGTGATACTGCATTGTACGTAAGTACCACATGTTCTTTATCCATTTTTCACTTTCTGTGATACTGAACTTGTACGGTAAACGAGGTTCTTGTAAACAGAGGCGTCCCAAACTTTGAGGTGGCTGTGTCTTTTTGATTTTAATTTCCCTAAGCTATAGGACCATAAGTGGAAGTGCCCTCTGCTCTGTTGCTTTGTTTCTTAGATGTTTCAGGAAACACCATACACTTCTCCCGAGTGTCTGTTGGCAATTTACATCCCGCCCGTCAGCAAAACAAGGCTCCCAGTTCTCCATGGCCTGTCCTGCCTTTCTGGATTTTACACTTTTTTCAGATGGCCCTTTTGACCGGGGGGAAGTGAGACTTCATTGTAGTGCAGATTTCCTTTGCAAGCTTGCTTGGTTGGCCAGAAAGGGCGTATGCGTTTTTTCCTGAATATATTCAGGAAAAAACGCATACGCCCTTTTTGGCCAAGTGCATCATTGTGGACGTTCTGCCTCTTTTCCTATGCTTTCAATGCAATTCCAGTCTACCTCCTGAAATCGGTTTCCTGCAATTCTGCCCCGCTTTCAAGTCCTCTTGGCAGCCTTACTTCAGTATATTTTTGGACGATAGCTGTCATTTATAACTCTGCAGGTTTGTGAATTACAGTGCCCCTGAGCTCCTTTCTTAAACTCGCTTTCTTGTGAGCTGGCCGCAACACCGCAGGATGGCTTCAGGCCCTAATCTGTTTCCGGCACGGCACGCTGAGCCTTTGGTTATTTCCTCTTCCTGGTGGGAAATGAGAGTGAAATTTGCCCGTCCAGACACCTCCAGCTAGTCTCTCATTGGTTCTCGCTATTCCTGTTCATCTTCCGCAGAAATTGCAAACTGGGCCAAACAGGAGGTTAAAGGGACTGACTCTCCAAGTCGGGAGAGTGTTAGTAAAGCGTCTGGAATGTTGCACCCGAGTACCAGGGTACGAAAACTGAGACATATTTGAACACGTCTCCCGATCACATGGTTGATCATGCTCTAGGTTCCACACGCATGTTTTAGCTGAAGGAAGAATACCTTAAACCTGGGTAGTTGAAACCCGTGGAATGGGTACCATGCAATATGACTTCAAAGGGTCTTCATTTGCTCACCGAACCTCTCCAATCCTATCACTGCTGCGTTTATGCCCCTGTACACACGCTTGATTCTCTTTCGGAGACATAGCAATCCATAGGTTTTAAGGTACTTACTAGTCAGGTACATTCTTAGGCGTTTAATATGCGGTGTTGTGTCCATTTCGTTGAGCAAGGAGTACCTCTAGTCTATTCCATATTTGGCTTAAGGTACTTTATCTGTGCTCATTTCAATCTCTGGTTTTATGCAGCACCCCAACTAACCTTTCCCCTTAAGCAAGCATAAGTTGGTTTTCTAAATTTGAGACCCTGTTCTGTTCTGTAATTCAGTTCTTGTGTAGCCAAGTTTACATTCCGTGTATTACTGATATCTTATGATGTTTCTATTTCTGTGTGACTTATTTCAGTTAGAATCATCATACCTGAATCCACTCATTGTGCTGCTAAGGGCCTGATGACATAGATTTCATTGCTGAGTGATATTGCTTTGTAAGTAAATACCACAATTTCTTTATCCATTTTGCACTTTCTGCGATGTTGAACTTGTACTGTAAACGAGGTTCTTGTAAACAGAGGCGTCCCAAACTTTGGGGTGGCTGTGTCTTTTTAATTTTAATTTCCCTAAGCTATAGGACCATAAGTGGAAGTGCCCTAGGCTCTGTTGCTTTGTTTTTTAGATGTTTCAGGAAACACCATACACTTCTCCGGAGTGTCTGTTGGCAATTTACATCCCGCCCATCAGCATAACAAGGCTCCCAGTTCTCCATGGCCTGTCCTGCCTTTCTGGATTTTACACTTTTTTCAGATGGCCCTTTTGACCGGGGAGAAGTGAGACTTCATTGTAGTGCAGATTTCCTTTGCAAGCTCGCTTGGTTGGCCAAAAAGGGCGTATGCGTTTTTTCCTGAATATAGTCAGGAAAAAACGCATACGCCCTTTTTGGCCAAGTGCATCATTGTGGACGTTCTGCCTCTTTTCCTATGCTTTCAATGCAATTCCAGTCTACCTCCTGAAATCGGTTTCCTGCAATTCTGCCTTGCTTTCAAGTCCTCTTGGCAGCCTTACTTCAGTATATTTTTGGACGATAGCTGTCATTTATAACTCTGCAGGTTTGTGAATTACAGTGCCCCTGAGCTCCTTTCTTCAACTCGCTTTCTTTTGAGCTGGCCGCAACACCGCAGGATGGCTTCAGGCCCTAATCTGGTTCCGGCAGGGCACGCTGAGCCTTTGGTTATTTCCTCTTCCTGGTGGGAAATGAGAGTTAAATTTGCCCGTCCAGACACCTCCAGCTAGTCTCTCATTGGTTCTCCCTATTCCTGTTCATCTTCCGCAGAAATTGCAAACTGGGCCAAACAGGAGGTTAAAGGCGCTGACTCTCCAAGTGGGGAGAGTGTTAGTAAAGCGTCTGGAATGTTGCACCCGAGTACCAGGGGAGGAAAACTGAGACATATTTGAACACATCTCCCGTTCACACGGTTGATCATACTCTGGGTTCCACATGCATGTTTTAGCTGAAGGAAGAATACCTTAAATCTGGAGAGTTGAGACCTTTGGAATGGGTACCATGCAATATGACTTCAAAGGGTCTTCATTTGCTCACCGAACCTCTCCAATCCTATCACTGCTGCGTTTATGCCCCTGTACACATGCTTGATTCTCTTTCGGAGACATAGCAATCCATAGGTTTTAAGATACTTACTAGTCAGGTACATTCTTAGGCGTTTAATATGGGGTGTTGAGTCCATTTCGTTGAGCAAGGAGTAGCTCTTGTCTATTCCATATTTGGCTTAAGGAACTTTATCTGTGCTCATTTCAATCTCTGGTTTTATGCAGCACCCCAACTCACCTTTACCCTTAAGCAAGCATAAGTTGGTTTTCTAAATTTGAGACCCTGTTCTGTTTTGGAATTCAGTTCCTGTGTAGCCAAGTTTACATTCCGTGTATTAGTGATATCTTATGATGTTTCTTTTTCTGTGTGACTTATTTCAGTTAGAATCATTGTACCTAAATCCACTCATTATGCTGCTACGGACCTGATGACATAGATTTCATTGCTGAGTGATACTGCATTGTACGTAAGTACAACATGTTCTTTATCCATTTTTCACTTTCTGTGATACTGAATTTGTACGGTAAACGCGGCTCTTGTAAACAGAGGCGTCCCAATCTTTGGGGTGGCTGTGTCTTTTTGATTTTAATTTCTCTAAGCTATAGGACCATAACTGGAAGTGCCCTAGTCTCTGTTGCTTTGTTTTTTACATGTTTCAGGAAACACCATACACTTCTCCCGAGTGTCTCTTGGCAATTTACATCCCGCCCATCAGCATAACAAGGCTCCCAGTTCTCCATGGCCTGTCCTGCCTTTCTGGATTTTACACTTTTTTCAGATGGCCCTTTTGACCGGGGGGAAGTGAGACTTCATTGTAGTGCAGATTTCCTTTGCAAGCTTGCTTGGTTGGCCAAAAAGGGCGTATGCGTTTTTTCCTGAATATATTCAGGAAAAAACGCATACGCCCTTTTTGGCCAAGTGCATCATTGTGGACGTTCTGCCTCTTTTCCTATGCTTTCAATGCAATTCCAGTCTACCTCATGAAATCGGTTTCCTGCAATTCTGCCCTGCTTTCAAGTCCTCTTGGCAGCCTTCCTTCAGTATATTTTTGGACGATAGCTGTCATTTATAACTCTGCAGGTTTGTGAATTACACTGCCCCTGAGCTCCTTTCTTCAACTCGCTTTCTTGTGAGCTGGCCGCAACACCGCAGGATGGCTTCAGGCCCTAATCTGGTTCCGGCATGGCACGCTGAGCCTTTGGTTATTTCCTCTTCCTGGTGGGAAATGAGAGTTAAATTTGCCCGTCCAGACACCTCCAGCTAGTCTCTCATTTGTCTCCCTATTCCTGTTCATCTTCCGCAGAAATTGCAAACTGGGCCAAACAGGAGGTTAAAGGTGCTGACTCTCCAAGTGGGGAGAGTGTTAGTAAAGCATCTGGAATGTTGCACCCGAGTACCAGGCGAGGAAAACTGAGACATATTTGAACACGTCTCCCGTTCACATGGTTGATCATACTCTGGGTTCCACATGCATGTTTTAGCTGAAGGAAGAATACCTTAAACCTGGGTAGTTGAAACCCGTGGAATGGGTACCATGCAATATGACTTCAAAGGGTCTTCTTTTGCTCACCGAACCTCTCCAATCCTATCACTGCTGCGTTTATGCCCCTGTACACACGCTTGATTCTCTTTCGGAGACATAGCAATCCATAGGTTTTAAGGTACTTACTAGTCAGGTACATTCTTAGGCGTTTAATATGCGGTGTTGAGTCCATTTCGTTGAGCAAGGAGTACCTCTAGTCTATTCCATATTTGGCTTAAGGAACTTTATCTGTGCTCATTTCAATCTCTGGTTTTATGCAGCACCCCAACTCACCTTTCCCCTTAAGCAAGCATAAGTTGGTTTTCTAAATTTGAGACCCTGTTCTGTTCTGTAATTCAGTTCCTGTGTAGCCAAGTTTACATTCCGTGTATTACTGATATCTTATGATGTTTCTTTTTCTGTGTGACTTATTTCAGTTAGAATCATCATACCTGAATCCACTCATTGTGCTGCTAAGGGCCTGATGACATAGATTTCATTGCTGAGTGATATTGCTTTGTAAGTAAATACCACAATTTCTTTATCCATTTTGCACTTTCTGCGATGTTGAACTTGTACTGTAAACGAGGTTCTTGTAAACAGAGGCGTCCCAAACTTTGGGGTGGCTGTGTCTTTTTAATTTTAATTTCCCTAAGCTATAGGACCATAAGTGGAAGTGCCCTAGGCTCTGTTGCTTTGTTTTTTAGATGTTTCAGGAAACACCATACACTTCTCTGGAGTGTCTGTTGGCAATTTACATCCCGCCCATCAGCATAACAAGGCTCCCAGTTCTCCATGGCCTGTCCTGCCTTTCTGGATTTTACACTTTTTTCAGATGGCCCTTTTGACCGGGGAGAAGTGAGACTTCATTGTAGTGCAGATTTCCTTTGCAAGCTTGCTTGGTTGGCCAAAAAGGGCGTATGCGTTTTTTCCTGAATATATTCAGGAAAAAACGCATACGCCCTTTTTGGCCAAGTGCATCATTGTGGACGTTCTGCCTCTTTTCCTATGCTTTCAATGCAATTCCAGTCTACCTTCTGAAATTGGTTTCCTGCAATTCTGCCCCGCTTTCAAGTCCTCTTGGCAGCCTTACTTCAGTATATTTTTGGACGATAGCTGTCATTTATAACTCTGCAGGTTTGTGAATTACAGTGCCCCTTAGCTCCTATCTTCAACTCGCTTTCTTGTGAGCTGGCCGCAACACCGCAGGAAGGCTTCAGGCCCTAATCTGGTTCCGGCAGGGCACGCTGAGCCTTTGGTTATTTCCTCTTCCTGGTGGGAAATGAGAGTTAAATTTGCCCGTCCAGACACCTCCAGCTAGTCTCTCATTGGTTCTCCCTATTCCTGTTCATCTTCCGCAGAAATTGCAAACTGGGCCAAACAGGAGGTTAAAGGCGCTGACTCTCCAAGTGGGGAGAGTGTTAGTAAAGCGTCTGGAATGTTGCACCCATGTACCAGGGGAGGAAAACTGAGACATATTTTAACACATCTCCCGTTCACACGGTTGATCATACTCTGGGTTCCACATGCATGTTTTAGCTGAAGGAAGAATACCTTAAATCTGGAGAGTTGAGACCTTTGGAATGGGTACCATGCAATATGACTTCAAAGGGTCTTCATTTGCTCACCGAACCTCTCCAATCCTATCACTGCTGCGTTTATGCCCCTGTACACATGCTTGATTCTCTTTCGGAGACATAGCAATCCATAGGTTTTAAGATACTTACTAGTCAGGTACATTCTTAGGCGTTTAATATGGGGTGTTGAGTCCATTTCGTTGAGCAAGGAGTAGCTCTTGTCTATTCCATATTTGGCTTAAGGAACTTTATCTGTGCTCATTTCAATCTCTGGTTTTATGCAGCACCCCAACTCACCTTTACCCTTAAGCAAGCATAAGTTGGTTTTCTAAATTTGAGACCCTGTTCTGTTTTGGAATTCAGTTCCTGTGTAGCCAAGTTTACATTCCGTGTATTAGTGATATCTTATGATGTTTCTTTTTCTGTGTGACTTATTTCAGTTAGAATCATTGTACCTAAATCCACTCATTATGCTGCTACGGACCTGATGACATAGATTTCATTGCTGAGTGATACTGCATTGTACGTAAGTACAACATGATCTTTATCCATTTTTCACTTTCTGTGATACTGAATTTGTACGATAAACGCGGCTCTTGTAAACAGAGGCGTCCCAATCTTTGGGGTGGCTGTGTCTTTTTGATTTTAATTTCCCTAAGCTATAGGACCATAACTGGAAGTGCCCTAGTCTCTGTTGCTTTGTTTTTTACATGTTTCAGGAAACACCATACACTTCTCCCGAGTGTCTCTTGGCAATTTACATCCCGCCCATCAGCATAACAAGGCTCCCAGTTCTCCATGGCCTGTCCTGCCTTTCTGGATTTTACACTTTTTTCAGATGGCCCTTTTGACCGGGGGGAAGTGAGACTTCATTGTAGTGCAGATTTCCTTTGCAAGCTTGCTTGGTTGGCCAAAAAGGGCGTATGCGTTTTTTCCTGAATATATTCAGGAAAAAACGCATATGCCCTTTTTGGCCAAGTGCATCATTGTGGACGTTCTGCCTCTTTTCCTATGCTTTCAATGCAATTCCAGTCTACCTCATGAAATCGGTTTCCTGCAATTCTGCCCTGCTTTCAAGTCCTCTTGGCAGCCTTCCTTCAGTATATTTTTGGACGATAGCTGTCATTTATAACTCTGCAGGTTTGTGAATTACACTGCCCCTGAGCTCCTTTCTTCAACTCGCTTTCTTGTGAGCTGGCCGCAACACCGCAGGATGGCTTCAGGCCCTAATCTGGTTCCGGCATGGCACGCTGAGCCTTTGGTTATTTCCTCTTCCTGGTGGGAAATGAGAGTTAAATTTGCCCGTCCAGACACCTCCAGCTAGTCTCTCATTTGTCTCCCTATTCCTGTTCATCTTCCGCAGAAATTGCAAACTGGGCCAAACAGGAGGTTAAAGGTGCTGACTCTCCAAGTGGGGAGAGTGTTAGTAAAGCATCTGGAATGTTGCACCCGAGTACCAGGCGAGGAAAACTGAGACATATTTGAACACGTCTCCCGTTCACATGGTTGATCATACTCTGGGTTCCACATGCATGTTTTAGCTGAAGGAAGAATACCTTAAACCTGGGTAGTTGAAACCCGTGGAATGGGTACCATGCAATATGACTTCAAAGGGTCTTCTTTTGCTCACCGAACCTCTCCAATCCTATCACTGCTGCGTTTATGCCCCTGTACACACGCTTGATTCTCTTTCGGAGACATAGCAATCCATAGGTTTTAAGGTACTTACTAGTCAGGTACATTCTTAGGCGTTTAATATGCGGTGTTGAGTCCATTTCGTTGAGCAAGGAGTACCTCTAGTCTATTCCATATTTGGCTTAAGGAACTTTATCTGTGCTCATTTCAATCTCTGGTTTTATGCAGCACCCCAACTCACCTTTCCCCTTAAGCAAGCATAAGTTGGTTTTCTAAATTTGAGACCCTGTTCTGTTCTGTAATTCAGTTCCTGTGTAGCCAAGTTTACATTCCGTGTATTACTGATATCTTATGATGTTTCTTTTTCTGTGTGACTTATTTCAGTTAGAATCATCATACCTGAATCCACTCATTGTGCTGCTAAGGGCCTGATGACATAGATTTCATTGCTGAGTGATATTGCTTTGTAAGTAAATACCACAATTTCTTTATCCATTTTGCACTTTCTGCGATGTTGAACTTGTACGGTAAACGAGGTTCTTGTAAACAGAGGCGTCCCAAACTTTGAGGTGGCTGTGTCTTTTTGATTTTAATTTCCCTAAGCTATAGGACCATAAGTGGAAGTGCCCTCTGCTCTGTTGCTTTGTTTCTTAGATGTTTCAGGAAACACCATACACTTCTCCCGAGTGTCTGTTGGCAATTTACATCCCGCCCGTCAGCAAAACAAGGCTCCCAGTTCTCCATGGCCTGTCCTGCCTTTCTGGATTTTACACTTTTTTCAGATGGCCCTTTTGACCGGGGGGAAGTGAGACTTCATTGTAGTGCAGATTTCCTTTGCAAGCTTGCTTGGTTGGCCAGAAAGGGCGTATGCGTTTTTTCCTGAATATATTCAGGAAAAAACGCATACGCCCTTTTTGGCCAAGTGCATCATTGTGGACGTTCTGCCTCTTTTCCTATGCTTTCAATGCAATTCCAGTCTACCTCCTGAAATCGGTTTCCTGCAATTCTGCCCCGCTTTCAAGTCCTCTTGGCAGCCTTACTTCAGTATATTTTTGGACGATAGCTGTCATTTATAACTCTGCAGGTTTGTGAATTACAGTGCCCCTGAGCTCCTTTCTTAAACTCGCTTTCTTGTGAGCTGGCCGCAACACCGCAGGATGGCTTCAGGCCCTAATCTGTTTCCGGCACGGCACGCTGAGCCTTTGGTTATTTCCTCTTCCTGGTGGGAAATGAGAGTGAAATTTGCCCGTCCAGACACCTCCAGCTAGTCTCTCATTGGTTCTCGCTATTCCTGTTCATCTTCCGCAGAAATTGCAAACTGGGCCAAACAGGAGGTTAAAGGGACTGACTCTCCAAGTCGGGAGAGTGTTAGTAAAGCGTCTGGAATGTTGCACCCGAGTACCAGGGTACGAAAACTGAGACATATTTGAACACGTCTCCCGATCACATGGTTGATCATGCTCTAGGTTCCACACGCATGTTTTAGCTGAAGGAAGAATACCTTAAACCTGGGTAGTTGAAACCCGTGGAATGGGTACCATGCAATATGACTTCAAAGGGTCTTCATTTGCTCACCGAACCTCTCCAATCCTATCACTGCTGCGTTTATGCCCCTGTACACACGCTTGATTCTCTTTCGGAGACATAGCAATCCATAGGTTTTAAGGTACTTACTAGTCAGGTACATTCTTAGGCGTTTAATATGCGGTGTTGTGTCCATTTCGTTGAGCAAGGAGTACCTCTAGTCTATTCCATATTTGGCTTAAGGTACTTTATCTGTGCTCATTTCAATCTCTGGTTTTATGCAGCACCCCAACTAACCTTTCCCCTTAAGCAAGCATAAGTTGGTTTTCTAAATTTGAGACCCTGTTCTGTTCTGTAATTCAGTTCTTGTGTAGCCAAGTTTACATTCCGTGTATTACTGATATCTTATGATGTTTCTATTTCTGTGTGACTTATTTCAGTTAGAATCATCATACCTGAATCCACTCATTGTGCTGCTAAGGGCCTGATGACATAGATTTCATTGCTGAGTGATATTGCTTTGTAAGTAAATACCACAATTTCTTTATCCATTTTGCACTTTCTGCGATGTTGAACTTGTACTGTAAACGAGGTTCTTGTAAACAGAGGCGTCCCAAACTTTGGGGTGGCTGTGTCTTTTTAATTTTAATTTCCCTAAGCTATAGGACCATAAGTGGAAGTGCCCTAGGCTCTGTTGCTTTGTTTTTTAGATGTTTCAGGAAACACCATACACTTCTCCGGAGTGTCTGTTGGCAATTTACATCCCGCCCATCAGCATAACAAGGCTCCCAGTTCTCCATGGCCTGTCCTGCCTTTCTGGATTTTACACTTTTTTCAGATGGCCCTTTTGACCGGGGAGAAGTGAGACTTCATTGTAGTGCAGATTTCCTTTGCAAGCTCGCTTGGTTGGCCAAAAAGGGCGTATGCGTTTTTTCCTGAATATAGTCAGGAAAAAACGCATACGCCCTTTTTGGCCAAGTGCATCATTGTGGACGTTCTGCCTCTTTTCCTATGCTTTCAATGCAATTCCAGTCTACCTCCTGAAATCGGTTTCCTGCAATTCTGCCTTGCTTTCAAGTCCTCTTGGCAGCCTTACTTCAGTATATTTTTGGACGATAGCTGTCATTTATAACTCTGCAGGTTTGTGAATTACAGTGCCCCTGAGCTCCTTTCTTCAACTCGCTTTCTTTTGAGCTGGCCGCAACACCGCAGGATGGCTTCAGGCCCTAATCTGGTTCCGGCAGGGCACGCTGAGCCTTTGGTTATTTCCTCTTCCTGGTGGGAAATGAGAGTTAAATTTGCCCGTCCAGACACCTCCAGCTAGTCTCTCATTGGTTCTCCCTATTCCTGTTCATCTTCCGCAGAAATTGCAAACTGGGCCAAACAGGAGGTTAAAGGCGCTGACTCTCCAAGTGGGGAGAGTGTTAGTAAAGCGTCTGGAATGTTGCACCCGAGTACCAGGGGAGGAAAACTGAGACATATTTGAACACATCTCCCGTTCACACGGTTGATCATACTCTGGGTTCCACATGCATGTTTTAGCTGAAGGAAGAATACCTTAAATCTGGAGAGTTGAGACCTTTGGAATGGGTACCATGCAATATGACTTCAAAGGGTCTTCATTTGCTCACCGAACCTCTCCAATCCTATCACTGCTGCGTTTATGCCCCTGTACACATGCTTGATTCTCTTTCGGAGACATAGCAATCCATAGGTTTTAAGATACTTACTAGTCAGGTACATTCTTAGGCGTTTAATATGGGGTGTTGAGTCCATTTCGTTGAGCAAGGAGTAGCTCTTGTCTATTCCATATTTGGCTTAAGGAACTTTATCTGTGCTCATTTCAATCTCTGGTTTTATGCAGCACCCCAACTCACCTTTACCCTTAAGCAAGCATAAGTTGGTTTTCTAAATTTGAGACCCTGTTCTGTTTTGGAATTCAGTTCCTGTGTAGCCAAGTTTACATTCCGTGTATTAGTGATATCTTATGATGTTTCTTTTTCTGTGTGACTTATTTCAGTTAGAATCATTGTACCTAAATCCACTCATTATGCTGCTACGGACCTGATGACATAGATTTCATTGCTGAGTGATACTGCATTGTACGTAAGTACAACATGTTCTTTATCCATTTTTCACTTTCTGTGATACTGAATTTGTACGGTAAACGCGGCTCTTGTAAACAGAGGCGTCCCAATCTTTGGGGTGGCTGTGTCTTTTTGATTTTAATTTCTCTAAGCTATAGGACCATAACTGGAAGTGCCCTAGTCTCTGTTGCTTTGTTTTTTACATGTTTCAGGAAACACCATACACTTCTCCCGAGTGTCTCTTGGCAATTTACATCCCGCCCATCAGCATAACAAGGCTCCCAGTTCTCCATGGCCTGTCCTGCCTTTCTGGATTTTACACTTTTTTCAGATGGCCCTTTTGACCGGGGGGAAGTGAGACTTCATTGTAGTGCAGATTTCCTTTGCAAGCTTGCTTGGTTGGCCAAAAAGGGCGTATGCGTTTTTTCCTGAATATATTCAGGAAAAAACGCATACGCCCTTTTTGGCCAAGTGCATCATTGTGGACGTTCTGCCTCTTTTCCTATGCTTTCAATGCAATTCCAGTCTACCTCATGAAATCGGTTTCCTGCAATTCTGCCCTGCTTTCAAGTCCTCTTGGCAGCCTTCCTTCAGTATATTTTTGGACGATAGCTGTCATTTATAACTCTGCAGGTTTGTGAATTACACTGCCCCTGAGCTCCTTTCTTCAACTCGCTTTCTTGTGAGCTGGCCGCAACACCGCAGGATGGCTTCAGGCCCTAATCTGGTTCCGGCATGGCACGCTGAGCCTTTGGTTATTTCCTCTTCCTGGTGGGAAATGAGAGTTAAATTTGCCCGTCCAGACACCTCCAGCTAGTCTCTCATTTGTCTCCCTATTCCTGTTCATCTTCCGCAGAAATTGCAAACTGGGCCAAACAGGAGGTTAAAGGTGCTGACTCTCCAAGTGGGGAGAGTGTTAGTAAAGCATCTGGAATGTTGCACCCGAGTACCAGGCGAGGAAAACTGAGACATATTTGAACACGTCTCCCGTTCACATGGTTGATCATACTCTGGGTTCCACATGCATGTTTTAGCTGAAGGAAGAATACCTTAAACCTGGGTAGTTGAAACCCGTGGAATGGGTACCATGCAATATGACTTCAAAGGGTCTTCTTTTGCTCACCGAACCTCTCCAATCCTATCACTGCTGCGTTTATGCCCCTGTACACACGCTTGATTCTCTTTCGGAGACATAGCAATCCATAGGTTTTAAGGTACTTACTAGTCAGGTACATTCTTAGGCGTTTAATATGCGGTGTTGAGTCCATTTCGTTGAGCAAGGAGTACCTCTAGTCTATTCCATATTTGGCTTAAGGAACTTTATCTGTGCTCATTTCAATCTCTGGTTTTATGCAGCACCCCAACTCACCTTTCCCCTTAAGCAAGCATAAGTTGGTTTTCTAAATTTGAGACCCTGTTCTGTTCTGTAATTCAGTTCCTGTGTAGCCAAGTTTACATTCCGTGTATTACTGATATCTTATGATGTTTCTTTTTCTGTGTGACTTATTTCAGTTAGAATCATCATACCTGAATCCACTCATTGTGCTGCTAAGGGCCTGATGACATAGATTTCATTGCTGAGTGATATTGCTTTGTAAGTAAATACCACAATTTCTTTATCCATTTTGCACTTTCTGCGATGTTGAACTTGTACTGTAAACGAGGTTCTTGTAAACAGAGGCGTCCCAAACTTTGGGGTGGCTGTGTCTTTTTAATTTTAATTTCCCTAAGCTATAGGACCATAAGTGGAAGTGCCCTAGGCTCTGTTGCTTTGTTTTTTAGATGTTTCAGGAAACACCATACACTTCTCTGGAGTGTCTGTTGGCAATTTACATCCCGCCCATCAGCATAACAAGGCTCCCAGTTCTCCATGGCCTGTCCTGCCTTTCTGGATTTTACACTTTTTTCAGATGGCCCTTTTGACCGGGGAGAAGTGAGACTTCATTGTAGTGCAGATTTCCTTTGCAAGCTTGCTTGGTTGGCCAAAAAGGGCGTATGCGTTTTTTCCTGAATATATTCAGGAAAAAACGCATACGCCCTTTTTGGCCAAGTGCATCATTGTGGACGTTCTGCCTCTTTTCCTATGCTTTCAATGCAATTCCAGTCTACCTTCTGAAATTGGTTTCCTGCAATTCTGCCCCGCTTTCAAGTCCTCTTGGCAGCCTTACTTCAGTATATTTTTGGACGATAGCTGTCATTTATAACTCTGCAGGTTTGTGAATTACAGTGCCCCTTAGCTCCTTTCTTCAACTCGCTTTCTTGTGAGCTGGCCGCAACACCGCAGGAAGGCTTCAGGCCCTAATCTGGTTCCGGCAGGGCACGCTGAGCCTTTGGTTATTTCCTCTTCCTGGTGGGAAATGAGAGTTAAATTTGCCCGTCCAGACACCTCCAGCTAGTCTCTCATTGGTTCTCCCTATTCCTGTTCATCTTCCGCAGAAATTGCAAACTGGGCCAAACAGGAGGTTAAAGGCGCTGACTCTCCAAGTGGGGAGAGTGTTAGTAAAGCGTCTGGAATGTTGCACCCATGTACCAGGGGAGGAAAACTGAGACATATTTTAACACATCTCCCGTTCACACGGTTGATCATACTCTGGGTTCCACATGCATGTTTTAGCTGAAGGAAGAATACCTTAAATCTGGAGAGTTGAGACCTTTGGAATGGGTACCATGCAATATGACTTCAAAGGGTCTTCATTTGCTCACCGAACCTCTCCAATCCTATCACTGCTGCGTTTATGCCCCTGTACACATGCTTGATTCTCTTTCGGAGACATAGCAATCCATAGGTTTTAAGATACTTACTAGTCAGGTACATTCTTAGGCGTTTAATATGGGGTGTTGAGTCCATTTCGTTGAGCAAGGAGTAGCTCTTGTCTATTCCATATTTGGCTTAAGGAACTTTATCTGTGCTCATTTCAATCTCTGGTTTTATGCAGCACCCCAACTCACCTTTACCCTTAAGCAAGCATAAGTTGGTTTTCTAAATTTGAGACCCTGTTCTGTTTTGGAATTCAGTTCCTGTGTAGCCAAGTTTACATTCCGTGTATTAGTGATATCTTATGATGTTTCTTTTTCTGTGTGACTTATTTCAGTTAGAATCATTGTACCTAAATCCACTCATTATGCTGCTACGGACCTGATGACATAGATTTCATTGCTGAGTGATACTGCATTGTACGTAAGTACAACATGTTCTTTATCCATTTTTCACTTTCTGTGATACTGAATTTGTACGATAAACGCGGCTCTTGTAAACAGAGGCGTCCCAATCTTTGGGGTGGCTGTGTCTTTTTGATTTTAATTTCCCTAAGCTATAGGACCATAACTGGAAGTGCCCTAGTCTCTGTTGCTTTGTTTTTTACATGTTTCAGGAAACACCATACACTTCTCCCGAGTGTCTCTTGGCAATTTACATCCCGCCCATCAGCATAACAAGGCTCCCAGTTCTCCATGGCCTGTCCTGCCTTTCTGGATTTTACACTTTTTTCAGATGGCCCTTTTGACCGGGGGGAAGTGAGACTTCATTGTAGTGCAGATTTCCTTTGCAAGCTTGCTTGGTTGGCCAAAAAGGGCGTATGCGTTTTTTCCTGAATATATTCAGGAAAAAACGCATATGCCCTTTTTGGCCAAGTGCATCATTGTGGACGTTCTGCCTCTTTTCCTATGCTTTCAATGCAATTCCAGTCTACCTCATGAAATCGGTTTCCTGCAATTCTGCCCTGCTTTCAAGTCCTCTTGGCAGCCTTCCTTCAGTATATTTTTGGACGATAGCTGTCATTTATAACTCTGCAGGTTTGTGAATTACACTGCCCCTGAGCTCCTTTCTTCAACTCGCTTTCTTGTGAGCTGGCCGCAACACCGCAGGATGGCTTCAGGCCCTAATCTGGTTCCGGCATGGCACGCTGAGCCTTTGGTTATTTCCTCTTCCTGGTGGGAAATGAGAGTTAAATTTGCCCGTCCAGACACCTCCAGCTAGTCTCTCATTTGTCTCCCTATTCCTGTTCATCTTCCGCAGAAATTGCAAACTGGGCCAAACAGGAGGTTAAAGGTGCTGACTCTCCAAGTGGGGAGAGTGTTAGTAAAGCATCTGGAATGTTGCACCCGAGTACCAGGCGAGGAAAACTGAGACATATTTGAACACGTCTCCCGTTCACATGGTTGATCATACTCTGGGTTCCACATGCATGTTTTAGCTGAAGGAAGAATACCTTAAACCTGGGTAGTTGAAACCCGTGGAATGGGTACCATGCAATATGACTTCAAAGGGTCTTCTTTTGCTCACCGAACCTCTCCAATCCTATCACTGCTGCGTTTATGCCCCTGTACACACGCTTGATTCTCTTTCGGAGACATAGCAATCCATAGGTTTTAAGGTACTTACTAGTCAGGTACATTCTTAGGCGTTTAATATGCGGTGTTGAGTCCATTTCGTTGAGCAAGGAGTACCTCTAGTCTATTCCATATTTGGCTTAAGGAACTTTATCTGTGCTCATTTCAATCTCTGGTTTTATGCAGCACCCCAACTCACCTTTCCCCTTAAGCAAGCATAAGTTGGTTTTCTAAATTTGAGACCCTGTTCTGTTCTGTAATTCAGTTCCTGTGTAGCCAAGTTTACATTCCGTGTATTACTGATATCTTATGATGTTTCTTTTTCTGTGTGACTTATTTCAGTTAGAATCATCATACCTGAATCCACTCATTGTGCTGCTAAGGGCCTGATGACATAGATTTCATTGCTGAGTGATATTGCTTTGTAAGTAAATACCACAATTTCTTTATCCATTTTGCACTTTCTGCGATGTTGAACTTGTACGGTAAACGAGGTTCTTGTAAACAGAGGCGTCCCAAACTTTGAGGTGGCTGTGTCTTTTTGATTTTAATTTCCCTAAGCTATAGGACCATAAGTGGAAGTGCCCTCTGCTCTGTTGCTTTGTTTCTTAGATGTTTCAGGAAACACCATACACTTCTCCCGAGTGTCTGTTGGCAATTTACATCCCGCCCGTCAGCAAAACAAGGCTCCCAGTTCTCCATGGCCTGTCCTGCCTTTCTGGATTTTACACTTTTTTCAGATGGCCCTTTTGACCGGGGGGAAGTGAGACTTCATTGTAGTGCAGATTTCCTTTGCAAGCTTGCTTGGTTGGCCAGAAAGGGCGTATGCGTTTTTTCCTGAATATATTCAGGAAAAAACGCATACGCCCTTTTTGGCCAAGTGCATCATTGTGGACGTTCTGCCTCTTTTCCTATGCTTTCAATGCAATTCCAGTCTACCTCCTGAAATCGGTTTCCTGCAATTCTGCCCCGCTTTCAAGTCCTCTTGGCAGCCTTACTTCAGTATATTTTTGGACGATAGCTGTCATTTATAACTCTGCAGGTTTGTGAATTACAGTGCCCCTGAGCTCCTTTCTTAAACTCGCTTTCTTGTGAGCTGGCCGCAACACCGCAGGATGGCTTCAGGCCCTAATCTGTTTCCGGCACGGCACGCTGAGCCTTTGGTTATTTCCTCTTCCTGGTGGGAAATGAGAGTGAAATTTGCCCGTCCAGACACCTCCAGCTAGTCTCTCATTGGTTCTCGCTATTCCTGTTCATCTTCCGCAGAAATTGCAAACTGGGCCAAACAGGAGGTTAAAGGGACTGACTCTCCAAGTCGGGAGAGTGTTAGTAAAGCGTCTGGAATGTTGCACCCGAGTACCAGGGTACGAAAACTGAGACATATTTGAACACGTCTCCCGATCACATGGTTGATCATGCTCTAGGTTCCACACGCATGTTTTAGCTGAAGGAAGAATACCTTAAACCTGGGTAGTTGAAACCCGTGGAATGGGTACCATGCAATATGACTTCAAAGGGTCTTCATTTGCTCACCGAACCTCTCCAATCCTATCACTGCTGCGTTTATGCCCCTGTACACACGCTTGATTCTCTTTCGGAGACATAGCAATCCATAGGTTTTAAGGTACTTACTAGTCAGGTACATTCTTAGGCGTTTAATATGCGGTGTTGTGTCCATTTCGTTGAGCAAGGAGTACCTCTAGTCTATTCCATATTTGGCTTAAGGTACTTTATCTGTGCTCATTTCAATCTCTGGTTTTATGCAGCACCCCAACTAACCTTTCCCCTTAAGCAAGCATAAGTTGGTTTTCTAAATTTGAGACCCTGTTCTGTTCTGTAATTCAGTTCTTGTGTAGCCAAGTTTACATTCCGTGTATTACTGATATCTTATGATGTTTCTATTTCTGTGTGACTTATTTCAGTTAGAATCATCATACCTGAATCCACTCATTGTGCTGCTAAGGGCCTGATGACATAGATTTCATTGCTGAGTGATATTGCTTTGTAAGTAAATACCACAATTTCTTTATCCATTTTGCACTTTCTGCGATGTTGAACTTGTACTGTAAACGAGGTTCTTGTAAACAGAGGCGTCCCAAACTTTGGGGTGGCTGTGTCTTTTTAATTTTAATTTCCCTAAGCTATAGGACCATAAGTGGAAGTGCCCTAGGCTCTGTTGCTTTGTTTTTTAGATGTTTCAGGAAACACCATACACTTCTCCGGAGTGTCTGTTGGCAATTTACATCCCGCCCATCAGCATAACAAGGCTCCCAGTTCTCCATGGCCTGTCCTGCCTTTCTGGATTTTACACTTTTTTCAGATGGCCCTTTTGACCGGGGAGAAGTGAGACTTCATTGTAGTGCAGATTTCCTTTGCAAGCTCGCTTGGTTGGCCAAAAAGGGCGTATGCGTTTTTTCCTGAATATAGTCAGGAAAAAACGCATACGCCCTTTTTGGCCAAGTGCATCATTGTGGACGTTCTGCCTCTTTTCCTATGCTTTCAATGCAATTCCAGTCTACCTCCTGAAATCGGTTTCCTGCAATTCTGCCTTGCTTTCAAGTCCTCTTGGCAGCCTTACTTCAGTATATTTTTGGACGATAGCTGTCATTTATAACTCTGCAGGTTTGTGAATTACAGTGCCCCTGAGCTCCTTTCTTCAACTCGCTTTCTTTTGAGCTGGCCGCAACACCGCAGGATGGCTTCAGGCCCTAATCTGGTTCCGGCAGGGCACGCTGAGCCTTTGGTTATTTCCTCTTCCTGGTGGGAAATGAGAGTTAAATTTGCCCGTCCAGACACCTCCAGCTAGTCTCTCATTGGTTCTCCCTATTCCTGTTCATCTTCCGCAGAAATTGCAAACTGGGCCAAACAGGAGGTTAAAGGCGCTGACTCTCCAAGTGGGGAGAGTGTTAGTAAAGCGTCTGGAATGTTGCACCCGAGTACCAGGGGAGGAAAACTGAGACATATTTGAACACATCTCCCGTTCACACGGTTGATCATACTCTGGGTTCCACATGCATGTTTTAGCTGAAGGAAGAATACCTTAAATCTGGAGAGTTGAGACCTTTGGAATGGGTACCATGCAATATGACTTCAAAGGGTCTTCATTTGCTCACCGAACCTCTCCAATCCTATCACTGCTGCGTTTATGCCCCTGTACACATGCTTGATTCTCTTTCGGAGACATAGCAATCCATAGGTTTTAAGATACTTACTAGTCAGGTACATTCTTAGGCGTTTAATATGGGGTGTTGAGTCCATTTCGTTGAGCAAGGAGTAGCTCTTGTCTATTCCATATTTGGCTTAAGGAACTTTATCTGTGCTCATTTCAATCTCTGGTTTTATGCAGCACCCCAACTCACCTTTACCCTTAAGCAAGCATAAGTTGGTTTTCTAAATTTGAGACCCTGTTCTGTTTTGGAATTCAGTTCCTGTGTAGCCAAGTTTACATTCCGTGTATTAGTGATATCTTATGATGTTTCTTTTTCTGTGTGACTTATTTCAGTTAGAATCATTGTACCTAAATCCACTCATTATGCTGCTACGGACCTGATGACATAGATTTCATTGCTGAGTGATACTGCATTGTACGTAAGTACAACATGTTCTTTATCCATTTTTCACTTTCTGTGATACTGAATTTGTACGGTAAACGCGGCTCTTGTAAACAGAGGCGTCCCAATCTTTGGGGTGGCTGTGTCTTTTTGATTTTAATTTCTCTAAGCTATAGGACCATAACTGGAAGTGCCCTAGTCTCTGTTGCTTTGTTTTTTACATGTTTCAGGAAACACCATACACTTCTCCCGAGTGTCTCTTGGCAATTTACATCCCGCCCATCAGCATAACAAGGCTCCCAGTTCTCCATGGCCTGTCCTGCCTTTCTGGATTTTACACTTTTTTCAGATGGCCCTTTTGACCGGGGGGAAGTGAGACTTCATTGTAGTGCAGATTTCCTTTGCAAGCTTGCTTGGTTGGCCAAAAAGGGCGTATGCGTTTTTTCCTGAATATATTCAGGAAAAAACGCATACGCCCTTTTTGGCCAAGTGCATCATTGTGGACGTTCTGCCTCTTTTCCTATGCTTTCAATGCAATTCCAGTCTACCTCATGAAATCGGTTTCCTGCAATTCTGCCCTGCTTTCAAGTCCTCTTGGCAGCCTTACTTCAGTATATTTTTGGACGATAGCTGTCATTTATAACTCTGCAGGTTTGTGAATTACAGTGCCCCTTAGCTCCTTTCTTCAACTCGCTTTCTTGTGAGCTGGCCGCAACACCGCAGGAAGGCTTCAGGCCCTAATCTGGTTCCGGGAGGGCACGCTGAGCCTTTGGTTATTTCCTCTTCCTGGTGGGAAATGAGAGTTAAATTTGCCCGTCCAGACACCTCCAGCTAGTCTCTCATTGGTTCTCCCTATTCCTGTTCATCTTCCGCAGAAATTGCAAACTGGGCCAAACAGGAGGTTAAAGGCGCTGACTCTCCAAGTGGGGAGAGTGTTAGTAAAGCGTCTGGAATGTTGCACCCATGTACCAGGGGAGGAAAACTGAGACATATTTTAACACATCTCCCGTTCACACGGTTGATCATACTCTGGGTTCCACATGCATGTTTTAGCTGAAGGAAGAATACCTTAAATCTGGAGAGTTGAGACCTTTGGAATGGGTACCATGCAATATGACTTCAAAGGGTCTTCATTTGCTCACCGAACCTCTCCAATCCTATCACTGCTGCGTTTATGCCCCTGTACACATGCTTGATTCTCTTTCGGAGACATAGCAATCCATAGGTTTTAAGATACTTACTAGTCAGGTACATTCTTAGGCGTTTAATATGGGGTGTTGAGTCCATTTCGTTGAGCAAGGAGTAGCTCTTGTCTATTCCATATTTGGCTTAAGGAACTTTATCTGTGCTCATTTCAATCTCTGGTTTTATGCAGCACCCCAACTCACCTTTCCCCTTAAGCAAGCATAAGTTGGTTTTCTAAATTTGAGACCCTGTTCTGTTTTGGAATTCAGTTCC
This sequence comes from Stenella coeruleoalba, assembly GCF_951394435.1. Classification (NCBI taxonomy): domain Eukaryota; kingdom Metazoa; phylum Chordata; class Mammalia; order Artiodactyla; family Delphinidae; genus Stenella; species Stenella coeruleoalba. The sequence continues at coordinate 1,260,692 of NW_027646265.1, forward strand.
TGTGTAGCCAAGTTTACATTCCGTGTATTAGTGATATCTTATGATGTTTCTTTTTCTGTGTGACTTATTTCAGTTAGAATCATTGTACCTAAATCCACTCATTATGCTGCTACGGACCTGATGACATAGATTTCATTGCTGAGTGATACTGCATTGTACGTAAGTACAACATGTTCTTTATCCATTTTTCACTTTCTGTGATACTGAATTTGTACGATAAACGCGGCTCTTGTAAACAGAGGCGTCCCAATCTTTGGGGTGGCTGTGTCTTTTTGATTTTAATTTCCCTAAGCTATAGGACCATAACTGGAAGTGCCCTAGTCTCTGTTGCTTTGTTTTTTACATGTTTCAGGAAACACCATACACTTCTCCCGAGTGTCTCTTGGCAATTTACATCCCGCCCATCAGCATAACAAGGCTCCCAGTTCTCCATGGCCTGTCCTGCCTTTCTGGATTTTACACTTTTTTCAGATGGCCCTTTTGACCGGGGGGAAGTGAGACTTCATTGTAGTGCAGATTTCCTTTGCAAGCTTGCTTGGTTGGCCAAAAAGGGCGTATGCGTTTTTTCCTGAATATATTCAGGAAAAAACGCATATGCCCTTTTTGGCCAAGTGCATCATTGTGGACGTTCTGCCTCTTTTCCTATGCTTTCAATGCAATTCCAGTCTACCTCATGAAATCGGTTTCCTGCAATTCTGCCCTGCTTTCAAGTCCTCTTGGCAGCCTTCCTTCAGTATATTTTTGGACGATAGCTGTCATTTATAACTCTGCAGGTTTGTGAATTACACTGCCCCTGAGCTCCTTTCTTCAACTCGCTTTCTTGTGAGCTGGCCACAACACCGCAGGATGGCTTCAGGCCCTAATCTGGTTCCGGCATGGCACGCTGAGCCTTTGGTTATTTCCTCTTCCTGGTGGGAAATGAGAGTTAAATTTGCCCGTCCAGACACCTCCAGCTAGTCTCTCATTTGTCTCCCTATTCCTGTTCATCTTCCGCAGAAATTGCAAACTGGGCCAAACAGGAGGTTAAAGGTGCTGACTCTCCAAGTGGGGAGAGTGTTAGTAAAGCATCTGGAATGTTGCACCCGAGTACCAGGCGAGGAAAACTGAGACATATTTGAACACGTCTCCCGTTCACATGGTTGATCATACTCTGGGTTCCACATGCATGTTTTAGCTGAAGGAAGAATACCTTAAACCTGGGTAGTTGAAACCCGTGGAATGGGTACCATGCAATATGACTTCAAAGGGTCTTCTTTTGCTCACCGAACCTCTCCAATCCTATCACTGCTGCGTTTATGCCCCTGTACACACGCTTGATTCTCTTTCGGAGACATAGCAATCCATAGGTTTTAAGGTACTTACTAGTCAGGTACATTCTTAGGCGTTTAATATGCGGTGTTGAGTCAATTTCGTTGAGCAAGGAGTACCTCTAGTCTATTCCATATTTGGCTTAAGGAACTTTATCTGTGCTCATTTCAATCTCTGGTTTTATGCAGCACCCCAACTCACCTTTCCCCTTAAGCAAGCATAAGTTGGTTTTCTAAATTTGAGACCCTGTTCTGTTCTGTAATTCAGTTCCTGTGTAGCCAAGTTTACATTCCGTGTATTACTGATATCTTATGATGTTTCTTTTTCTGTGTGACTTATTTCAGTTAGAATCATCATACCTGAATCCACTCATTGTGCTGCTAAGGGCCTGATGACATAGATTTCATTGCTGAGTGATATTGCTTTGTAAGTAAATACCACAATTTCTTTATCCATTTTGCACTTTCTGCGATGTTGAACTTGTACTGTAAACGAGGTTCTTGTAAACAGAGGCGTCCCAAACTTTGGGGTGGCTGTGTCTTTTTAATTTTAATTTCCCTAAGCTATAGGACCATAAGTGGAAGTGCCCTAGGCTCTGTTGCTTTGTTTTTTAGATGTTTCAGGAAACACCATACACTTCTCCGGAGTGTGTGTTGGCAATTTACATCCCGCCCATCAGCATAACAAGGCTCCCAGTTCTCCATGGCCTGTCCTGCCTTTCTGGATTTTACACTTTTTTCAGATGGCCCTTTTGACCGGGGAGAAGTGAGACTTCATTGTAGTGCAGATTTCCTTTGCAAGCTTGCTTGGTTGGCCAAAAAGGGCGTATGCGTTTTTTCCTGAATATATTCAGGAAAAAACGCATACGCCCTTTTTGGCCAAGTGCATCATTGTGGACGTTCTGCCTCTTTTCCTATGCTTTCAATGCAATTCCAGTCTACCTTCTGAAATTGGTTTCCTGCAATTCTGCCCCGCTTTCAAGTCCTCTTGGCAGCCTTACTTCAGTATATTTTTGGACGATAGCTGTCATTTATAACTCTGCAGGTTTGTGAATTACAGTGCCCCTTAGCTCCTTTCTTCAACTCGCTTTCTTGTGAGCTGGCCGCAACACCGCAGGATGGCTTCAGGCCCTAATCTGGTTCCGGCAGGGCACGCTGAGCGTTTGGTTATTTCCTCTTCCTGGTGGGAAATGAGAGTTAAATTTGCCCGTCCAGACACCTCCAGCTAGTCTCTCATTGGTTCTCCCTATTCCTGTTCATCTTCCGCAGAAATTGCAAACTGGGCCAAACAGGAGGTTAAAGGCGCTGACTCTCCAAGTGGGGAGAGTGTTAGTAAAGCGTCTGGAATGTTGCACCCATGTACCAGGGGAGGAAAACTGAGACATATTTTAACACATCTCCCGTTCACACGGTTGATCATACTCTGGGTTCCACATGCATGTTTTAACTGAAGGAAGAATACCTTAAATCTGGAGAGTTGAGACCCGTGTAATGTGTACCATGCAATATGACTTCAAAGGGTCTTCATTTGCTCACCGAACCTCTCCATTCCTATCACTGCTGCGTTTATGCCCCTGTACACATGCTTGATTCTCTTTTGGAGACATAGCAATCCATAGGTTTTAAAATACTTACTAGTCAGGTACATTTTTAGGCGTTTAATATGGGGTGTAAAGTCCATTTCGTTGAGCAAGGAGTAGCTCTTGTCTATTCCATATTTGGCTTAAGGAACTTTATCTGTGCTCATTTCAATCTCTGGTTTTATGCAGCACCCCAACTCACCTTTACCCTTAAGCAAGCATAAGTTGGTTTTCTAAATTTGAGACCCTGTTCTGTTTTGGAATTCAGTTCCTGTGTAGCCAAGTTTACATTCCGTGTATTACTGATATCTTATGATGTTTCTTTTTCTGTGTGACTTATTTCAGTTAGAATCATCGTACCTGAATCCACTCATTATGCTGCTACAGGCCTGATGACATAGATTTCTTTGCTGAGTGATACTGCGTTGTACGTATGTACCACAAGTTCTTTATCCATTTTTCACTTTCTGTGATATTGAACTTGTACGGTAAACGAGGTTCTTGTAAACAGAGCAGTTCCATACTTTGGGGTGGCTGTGTCTTTTTGATTTTAATTTCCCTAAGCTATAGGACCATAAGTGGAAGTGCCCTAGGCTCTGTTGCTTATTTTTTTAGATGTTTCAGGAAACACCATACACTTCTCCCAAGTGTCTGTTGGCAATTTACATCCCGCCCATCAGCATAACAAGGCTCCCAGATCTCCATGGCCTGTCCTGCCTTTCTGGATTTTACACTTTTTTCAGATGGTCCCTTTGACAGGGGGGAAGTGAGACTTCATTGTAGTGCAGATTTCCTTTGCAAGCTTGCTTGGTTGGCCAAAAAGGGCGTATGCGTTTTTTCCTGAATATATTCAGGAAAAAACGCATACGCCCTTTTTGGCCAAGTGCATCATTGTGGACGTTCTGCCTCTTTTCCTATGCTTTCAATGCAATTCCAGTCTACCTCCTGAAATCGGTTTCCTGCAATTCTGCCCCGCTTTCAAGTCCTCTTGGCAGCCTTACTTCAGTATATTTTTGGACGATAGCTGTCATTTATAACTCTGCAGGTTTGTGAATTACAGTGCCCCTGAGCTCCTCTCTTCAACTCGCTTTCTTGTGAGCTGGCCGCAACACCGCTGGATGGCTTCAAGCCCTAATGTGCTTCCGGCATGGCACGCTGAGCCTTTAGTTAATTCCTCTTCTTGGTGGGAAATGAGAGTTAAATTTGCCCGTCCAGACACCTCCAGCTAGTCTCTCATTGGTTCTCCCTATTCCTGTTCATCTTCCGCAGAAGTTACAAACTGGGCCAAACAGGAGGTTAAAGGCGCTGACTCTCCTAGTGGGGAGAGTGTTAGTAAAGCGTCTGGAATGTTGCACCCTAGTACCAGGGGAGGAAAACTGAGACATATTTGAACACGTCTCCCGTTCACACGGTTGATCATACTCTGGGTTCCACATGCATGTTTTAGCTGAAGGAAGAATACCTTAAACCTGGGGAGTTGAGACCCGTGGAATGGGTACCATGCAATATGACTTCAAAGGGTCTTCATTTGCTCACCGAACCTCTCCAATCCTATCACTGCTGCGTTTATGCCCCTCTACACACGCTTGATTCACTTTTGGAGACATAGCAATCCATAGGTTTTAAGATACTTACTAGTCAGGTACATTCTTAGGCGTTTAATATGCGGTGTTGAGTCCATTTCGTTGAGCAAGGAGTAGCTCTTGTCTATTCCATATTTGGCTTAAGGAACTTTATCTGTGCTCATTTCAATCTCTGGTTTTATGCAGCACCCCAACTCTCCTTTACCCTTAAGCAAGCATAAGTTGGTTTTCTAAATTTGAGACCCTGTTCTGTTCTGTAATTCAGTTCCTGTGTAGCCAAATTTACATTCCGTGTATTAGTGATATCTTATGATGTTTCTTTTTCTGTGTGACTTATTTCAGTTAGAATCATCATACCTGAATCCACTCATTGTGCTGCTAAGGGCCTGATGACATAGATTTCATTGCTGAGTGATATTGCTTTGTAAGTAAATACCACAACTTCTTTATCCATTTTTCACTTTCTGCGATGTTGAACTTGTACTGTAAACGAGGTTCTTGTAAATAGAGCCGTTCCATACTTTGGGGTGGCTGTGTCTTTTTGATTTTAATTTCCCTAAGCTATAGAACCATAAGTGGAAGTGCCCTAGGCTCTGTTGCTTATTTTTTTAGATGTTTCAGGAAACACCATACACTTCTCCCGAGTGTCTGTTGGCAATTTACATCCCGCCCATCAGCATAACAAGGCTCCCAGTTCTCCATGGCCTGTCCTGCCTTTCTGGATTTTACACTTTTTTCAGATGGCCCTTTTGACCGGGGGGAAGTGAGACTTCATTGTAGTGTAGATTTCCTTTGCAAGCTTGCTTGGTTGGCCAAAAAGGGCGTATGCGTTTTTTCCTGAATATATTCAGGAAAAAACGCATACGCCCTTTTTGGCCAAGTGCATCATTGTGGACGTTCTGCCTCTTTTCCTATGCTTTCAATGCAATTCCAGTCTATCTCCTGAAATCAGTTTCCTACAATTCTGCCCCGCTTTCAAGTCCTCTTGGCAGCCTTACTTCAGTATATTTTTGGACGATAGCTGTCATTTATAACTCTGCAGGTTTGTATATTACAGTGCCCCTGAGCTCCTTTATTCAACTCGCTATCTTGTGAGCTGGCCGCAACACCGCAGGATGGCTTCAGGCCCTAATCTGGTTCCGGCACGGCACGCTGAGCCTTTGGTTAAGTCCTCTTCCTGGTGGGAAATGAGAGTTAAATTTGCCCGTCCAGACACCTCCAGCTAGTCTCTCATTGGTTCTCGCTATTCCTGTTCATCTTCCGCAGAAATTGCAAACTGGGCCAAACAGGAGGTTAAAGGGACTGACTCTCCAAGTCAGGAGAGTGTTAGTAAAGCGTCTGGAATGTTGCACCCGAGTACCAGGGTATGAAAACTGAGACATATTTGAACACATCTCCCGATCACATGGTTGATCATACTCTAGGTTCCACATGCATGTATTCGCTGAAGGAAGAATACCTTAAACCTGGGTAGTTGAAACCCGTGGAATGGGTACCATGCAATATGACTTAAAAGGGTCTTCATTTGTTCACCGAACCTCTCCAATCCTATCACTGCTGCGTTTATGCCCCTGTACACACGCTTGATTCTCTTTTGGAGACATAGCAATCCATAGGTTTTAAGATACTTACTAGTCAGATACATTCTTAGGCGTTTAATATGGGGTGTTGAGTCCATTTCATTGAGCAAGGAGTAGCTCTTGTCTATTTCATATTTGGCTTAAGGAACTTTATCTGTGCTCATTTCAATCTCTGGTTTTATGCAGCACCCCAACTCACCTTTCCCCTTAAGCAAGCATAAGTTGGTTTTCTAAATTTGAGACCCTGTTCTGTTCTGTAATTCAGTTCCTGTGTAGCCAAGTTTACATTCCGTGTATTAGTGATATCTTATGATGTTTCTTTTTCTGTGTGACTTATTTCAGTTAGAATCATCGTACCTGAATCCACTCATTATGCTGCTACGGGCCTGATGACATAGATTTCATTGCTGAGTGATACTGCATTGTACGTAAGTACCACAAGTTCTTTATCCATTTTTCACTTTCTGCGATGTTGAACTTGTACTGTAAACGAGGTTCTTGTAAACAGAGGCGTCCCAAACTTTGGGGTGGCTGTGTCTTTTTGATTTTACTTCCCTAAGCTATAGGTCCATAAGTGGCAGTGCCCTAGGCTCTGTTGCTTTGTTTTATAGATGTTTCAGGAAACACCATACACTTCTCCCGAGTGTCTGTTGGCAATTTACATCCCGCCCATCAGCATAACAAGGCTCCCAGTTCTCCATGGCCTGTCCTGCCTTTCTGGATTTTACACTTTTTTCAGATGGCCCTTTTGACCGGGGGGAAGTGAGACTTCATTGTAGTGCAGATTTCCTTTGCAAGCTTGCTTGGTTGGCCAAAAAGTGCGTATGCGTTTTTTCCTAAATATATTCAGGGAAAAACGCATACGCCCTTTTTGGCCAAGTGCATCATTGTGGACGTTCTGCCTCTTTTCCTATGCTTTCAATGCAATTCCAGTCTACCTTCTGAAATCGGTTTCCTGCAATTCTGCCCCGCTTTCAAGTCCTCTTGGCAGTCTTACTTCAGTATATTTTTGGACGATAGCTGTCATTTATAACTCTGCAGGTTTGTGAATTACAGTGCCCCTGAGCTCCTTTCCTCAACTCTCTTTCTTGTGAGCTGGCCGCAGCAACGCAGGATGGCTTCAGACCCTAATCTGGTTCCGGCACAGCACGCTGAGCCTTTGGTTATTTCCTCTTCCTGGTGGGAAATGAGAGTTAAATTTGCCCGTCCAGACACCTCCAGCTAGTCTCTCATTGGTTCTCCCTATTCCTGTTCATCTTCCGCAGAAATTGCAAACTGGGCCAAACAGGTGGTTAAAGGCACTGACTCTCCAAGTGTGGAGAGTGTTAGTAAAGCGTCTGGAATGTTGCACCCGAGTACCAGGGGAGGAAAACTGAGACATATTTGAACACGTCTCCCGTTCACACGGTTGATCATACTCTGGGTTCCCCATGCATGTTTTAGCTGAAGGAAGAATACCTTATACCTGGAGAGTTGAGACCCGTGGAATGGGTACCATGCAATATGACTTCAAAGGGTCTTCATTTGCTCACCGAACCTCTCCAATCCTATCACTGCTGCGTTTATGCCCCTGTACACATGCTTGATTCTCTTTCGGAGACATAGCAATCCATAGGTTTTAAGATACTTACTAGTCAGGTACATTCTTAGGCGTTTAATATGCGGTGTTGAGTCCATTTCGTTGAGCAAGGAGTAGCTCTTGTCTATTCCATAGTTGGCTTAAGGAACTTTATCTGTGCTCATTTCAATCTCTGGTTTTATGCAGCACCCCAGCTCACCTTTCCCCTTAAGCAAGCATAAGTGGGTTTTCTAAATTTGAGACCCTGTTCTGTTCTGTAATTCAGTTCCTCTGTAGCCAAGTTTACATTCCGTGTATTAGTGATATCTTATGATGTTTCTTTTTCTGTGTGACTTATTTCAGTTAGAATCATCATACCTGAATCCACTCATTGTGCTGCTAAGGGCCTGATGACATAGATTTCATTGCTGAGTGATATTGCTTTGTAAGTAAATACCACAACTTCTTTATCCATTTTTCACTTTCTGCGATGTTGAACTTGTACTGTAAACGAGGTTCTTGTAAATAGAGCCGTTCCATACTTTGGGGTGGCTGTGTCTTTTTGATTTTAATTTCCCTAAGCTATAGGACCATAAGTGGAAGTGCCCTAGGCTCTGTTGCTTATTTTTTTAGATGTTTCAGGAAACACCATACACTTCTCCCGAGTGTCTGTTGGCAATTTACATCCCGCCCATCAGCATAACAAGGCTCCCAGTTCTCCATGGCCTGTCCTGCCTTTCTGGATTTTACACTTTTTTCAGATGGCCCTTTTGACCGGGGGGAAGTGAGACTTCATTGTAGTGCAGATTTCCTTTGCAAGCTTGCTTGGTTGGCCAAAAAGGGCGTATGCGTTTTTCCCTGAATATATTCAGGAAAAAACGCATACGCCCTTTTTGGCCAAGTGCATCATTGTGGACGTTCTGCCTCTTTTCCTATGCTTTCAATGCAATTCCAGTCTATCTCCTGAAATCAGTTTCCTACAATTCTGCCCCGCTTTCAAGTCCTCTTGGCAGCCTTACTTCAGTCTATTTTTGGATGATAGCTGTCATTTATAACTCTGCAGGTTTGTATATTACAGTGCCCCTGAGCTCCTTTATTCAACTCGCTATCTTGTGAGCTGGCCGCAACACCGCAGGATGGCTTCAGGCCCTAATCTGGTTCCGGCACGGCACGCTGAGCCTTTGGTTAAGTCCTCTTCCTGGTGGGAAATGAGAGTTAAATTTGCCCGTCCAGACACCTCCAGCTAGTCTCTCATTGGTTCTCGCTATTCCTGTTCATCTTCCGCAGAAATTGCAAACTGGGCCAAACAGGAGGTTAAAGGGACTGACTCTCCAAGTCAGGAGAGTGTTAGTAAAGCGTCTGGAATGTTGCACCCGAGTACCAGGGGAGGAAAACTGAGACATATTTGAACACATCTCCCGATCACATGGTTGATCATACTCTAGGTTCCACATGCATGTATTAGCTGAAGGAAGAATACCTTAAACCTGGGTAGTTGAAACCCGTGGAATGGGTACCATGCAATATGACTTAAAAGGGTCTTCATTTGTTCACCGAACCTCTCCAATCCTATCACTGCTGCGTTTATGCCCCTGTACACACGCTTGATTCTCTTTTGGAGACATAGCAATCCATAGGTTTTAAGATACTTACTAGTCAGATACATTCTTAGGCGTTTAATATGGGGTGTTGAGTCCATTTCATTGAGCAAGGAGTAGCTCTTGTCTATTTCATATTTGGCTTAAGGAACTTTATCTGTGCTCATTTCAATCTCTGGTTTTATGCAGCACCCCAACTCACCTTTCCCCTTAAGCAAGCATAAGTTGGTTTTCTAAATTTGAGACCCTGTTCTGTTCTGTAATTCAGTTCCTGTGTAGCCAAGTTTACATTCCGTGTATTAGTGATATCTTATGATGTTTCTTTTTCTGTGTGACTTATTTCAGTTAGAATCATCGTACCTGAATCCACTCATTATGCTGCTACGGGCCTGATGACATAGATTTCATTGCTGAGTGATACTGCATTGTACGTAAGTACCACAAGTTCTTTATCCATTTTTCACTTTCTGCGATGTTGAACTTGTACTGTAAACGAGGTCCTTGTAAACAGAGCCGTTCCAAACTTTGGGGTGGCTGTGTCTTTTTTATTTTACTTCCCTAAGCTATAGGTCCATAAGTGGAAGTGCCCTAGGCTCTGTTGCTTTGTTTTATAGATGTTTCAGGAAACACCATACACTTCTCCAGAGTGTCTGTTGGCAATTTACATCCCGCCCATCAGCATAACAAGGCTCCCAGTTCTCCATGGCCTGTCCTGCCTTTCTGGATTTTATACATTTTTTCAGATGGACCTTTTGACCGCGTGGAAGTGAGACTTCATTGTAGTGCAGATTTCCTTTGCAAGCTTGCTTGGTTGGCCAAAAAGTGCGTATGCGTTTTTTCCTGAATATATTCAGGAAAAAACGCATACGCCCTTTTTGGCCAAGTGCATCATTGTGGATGTTCTGCCTCTTTTCCTATGCTTTCAATGCAATTCCAGTCTACCTCCTGAAATCGGTTTCCTGCAATTCTGCCCCACTTTCAAGTCCTCTTGGCAGCCTTACTTCAGTATATTTTTGGATAAAAGCTGTCATTTATAACTCTGCAGGTTTGTGAATTACAGTGCCCCTGAGCTCCTTTCTTCAACTCGCTTTCTTTTGGGCTGGCCGCAACACCGCAGGAAGGCTTCAGGCCCTAATCTGCTTTCGGCACGGCACACTGAGCCTTTGGTTATTTCCTCTTCCTGGTGGGAATTGAGAGTTAAATTTGCCCGTCCAGACACCTCCAGCTAGTCTCTCATTGGTTCTCGCTATTCCTGTTCATCTTCCGCAGAAATTGCAAACTGGGCCAAACAGGAGGTTAAAGGAACTGACTCTCCAAGTGTGGAGAGTGTTAGTAAAGCGTCTGGAATGTTGCACCCGAGTACCTGGGTACGAAAACTGAGACATATTTGAACACGTCTCCTGATCACATGGTTGATCATACTCTAGGTTCCACATGCATGTTTTAGCTGAAGGAAGAATACCTTAAACCTGGAGAGTTGAGACCCGTGGAATGGGTACCATGCAGTATGACTTCAAAGGGTCTTCATTTGCTCACAAACCTCTCCAGTCCTATCACTGTTGCATTTATGCCACTGTACACAGGCTTGATTCTCTTTTGGAGACATAGCAATCCATAGGTTTTAAGATACTTAATAGTCAGGTACATTCTTAGGCGTTTAATATCGGGTGTTGAGTCCATTTCGTTGAACAAGGAGTAGCTATTGTCTGTTCCATATTTGGCGTAAGGAACTTTATCTGTGCTCATTTCAATCTCTGGTTTTATGCAGCACCCCAACTCACCTTTCCCCTTAAGCAAGCATAAGTTGCTTTTCTAAATTTGAGACCCTGTTCTGTTTTGGAATTCACTTCCTGTGTAGCCAAGTTTACATTCCGTGTATTAGTGATAGCTTATGATGTTTCTTTTTCTGTGTGACTTATTTCAGTTAGAATCATCGTACCTGAATCCATTCATTATGCTGCTATGGGACTGATGACATAGGTTTCATTGCTGAGTGATACTGCATTGTACGTAACTACCATAAGTACTTTATCCATTTTTCACTTTCTGTGATGTTGAAATTGTACAGTAAACGAGGTTCTTGTAAACAGAGGCGTCCCAAACTTTGGGGTGGCTGTGTCATTTTGATTTTAATTTCCCTAAGCTATAGGACCATAAGTGGAAGTGCCCTAGGCTCTGTTGCTTTGTTTCTTAGATGTTTCAGGAAACACCATACACTTCTCCTGAGTGTCTGTTGGCAATTTACATCCCGCCCATCAGCATAACAAGGCTCCCAGTTCTCCATGGCCTGTCCTGCCTTTCTGGATTTTACACTTTTTTCAGATGGCCCTTTTGACCGGGGGGAAGTGAGACTTCATTGTAGTGCAGATTTCCTTTGCAAGCTTGCTTGGTTGGCCAAAAAGTGCGTATGCGTTTTTTCCTGAATATATTCAGGGAAAAACGCATACGCCCTTTTTGGCCAAGTGCATCATTGTGGACGTTCTGCCTCTTTTCCTATGCTTTCAATGCAATTCCAGTCTACCTTCTGAAATCGGTTTCCTGCAATTCTGCCCCGCTTTCAAGTCCTCTTGGCAGTCTTACTTCAGTATATTTTTGGACGATAGCTGTCATTTATAACTCTGCAGGTTTGTGAATTACAGTGCCCCTGAGCTCCTTTCCTCAACTCTCTTTCTTGTGAGCTGGCCGCAGCAACGCAGGATGGCTTCAGACCCTAATCTGGTTCCGGCACAGCACGCTGAGCCTTTGGTTATTTCCTCTTCCTGGTGGGAAATGAGAGTTAAATTTGCCCGTCCAGACACCTCCAGCTAGTCTCTCATTGGTTCTCCCTATTCCTGTTCATCTTCCGCAGAAATTGCAAACTGGGCCAAACAGGTGGTTAAAGGCACTGACTCTCCAAGTGTGGAGAGTGTTAGTAAAGCGTCTGGAATGTTGCACCCGAGTACCAGGGGAGGAAAACTGAGACATATTTGAACACGTCTCCCGTTCACACGGTTGATCATACTCTGGGTTCCCCATGCATGTTTTAGCTGAAGGAAGAATACCTTATACCTGGAGAGTTGAGACCCGTGGAATGGGTACCATGCAATATGACTTCAAAGGGTCTTCATTTGCTCACCGAACCTCTCCAATCCTATCACTGCTGCGTTTATGCCCCTGTACACATGCTTGATTCTCTTTCGGAGACATAGCAATCCATAGGTTTTAAGATACTTACTAGTCAGGTACATTCTTAGGCGTTTAATATGCGGTGTTGAGTCCATTTCGTTGAGCAAGGAGTAGCTCTTGTCTATTCCATAGTTGGCTTAAGGAACTTTATCTGTGCTCATTTCAATCTCTGGTTTTATGCAGCACCCCAACTCACCTTTCCCCTTAAGCAAGCATAAGTTGGTTTTCTAAATTTGAGACCCTGTTCTGTTCTGTAATTCAGTTCCTGTGTAGCCAAGTTTACATTCCGTGTATTACTGATATCTTATGATGTTTCTTTTTCTGTGTGACTTATTTCAGTTAGAATCATCATACCTGAATCCACTCATTGTGCTGCTAAGGGCCTGATGACATAGATTTCATTGCTGAGTGATATTGCTTTGTAAGTAAATACCACAACTTCTTTATCCATTTTTCAATTTCTGCGATGTTGAACTTGTACGGTAAACGAGGTCTTGTAAACAGAGGCGTCCCAAAGTTTGGGGTGGCTGTGTCTTTTTGATTTTAATTTCCCTAAGCTATAGGACCATAAGTGGAAGTTCCCTAGGTTCTGTTGCTTTGTTTTTTAGATGTTTCAGGAAACACCATACACTTCTCCCGAGTGGTTGTTGGCAATTTACATCCCGCCCATCAGCATAACAAGGCTCCCAGTTCTCCATGGCCTGTCCTGCCTTTCTGGATTTTATACTTTTTTCAGATGGCCCTTTTGACCGGTGGGAAGTGAGACTTCATTGTAGTGCAGATTTCCTTTGCAAGCTTGCTTGGTTGGCCAAAAAGGGCGTATGCGTTTTTTCCTGAATATATTCAGGAAAAAACGCATACGCCCTTTTTGGCCAAGTGCATCATTGTGGACGTTCTGCCTCTTTTCCTATGCTTTCAATGCAATTCCAGTCTACCTCCTGAAATCGGTTTCCTGCAATTCTTCCCCGCTTTCAAGTCCTCTTGGCAGCCTTACTTCAGTATATTTTTGGACGATAGCTGTCATTTATAACTCTGCAGGTTTGTGAATTACAGTGCCCCTGAGCTCCTTTCTTCAACTCGCTTTCTTGTGACCTGGCCGCAACACCGCAGGATGGCTTCAGGCCCTAATCTGGTTCCGGCACGGCACGCTGAGCCTTTGGTTATTTCCTCTTCCTGGTGGGAAATGAGAGTTAAATTTGCCCGTCCAGACACCTCCAGCTAGTCTCTCATTGGTTCTCACTATTCCTGTTCATCTTCCGCAGAAATTGCAAACTGGGCCAAACAGGAGGTTAAAGGGACTGACTCTCCAAGTCGGGAGAGTGTTAGTAAAGCGTCTGGAATGTTGCACCCGAGTACCAGGGTATGAAAACTGAGACATATTTGAAGACATCTCCCGATCACATGGTTGATCATACTCTAGGTTCCACATGCATGTATTAGCTGAAGGAAGAATACCTTAAACCTGGGTAGTTGAAACCCGTGGAATGGGTACCATGCAATATGACTTAAAAGGGTCTTCATTTGTTCACCGAACCTCTCCAATCCTATCACTGCTGCGTTTATGCCCCTGTACACACGCTTGATTCTCTTTTGGAGACATAGCAATCCATAGGTTTTAAGATACTTACTAGTCAGATACATTCTTAGGCGTTTAATATGGGGTGTTGAGTCCATTTCATTGAGCAAGGAGTAGCTCTTGTCTATTTCATATTTGGCTTAAGGAACTTTATCTGTGCTCATTTCAATCTCTGGTTTTATGCAGCACCCCAACTCACCTTTCCCCTTAAGCAAGCATAAGTTGGTTTTCTAAATTTGAGACCCTGTTCTGTTCTGTAATTCAGTTCCTGTGTAGCCAAGTTTACATTCCGTGTATTAGTGATATCTTATGATGTTTCTTTTTCTGTGTGACTTATTTCAGTTAGAATCATCGTACCTGAATCCACTCATTATGCTGCTACGGGCCTGATGACATAGATTTCATTGCTGAGTGATACTGCATTGTACGTAAGTACCACAAGTTCTTTATCCATTTTTCACTTTCTGCGATGTTGAACTTGTACTGTAAACGAGGACCTTGTAAACAGAGCCGTTCCAAACTTTGGGGTGGCTGTGTCTTTTTTATTTTACTTCCCTAAGCTATAGGTCCATAAGTGGAAGTGCCCTAGGCTCTGTTGCTTTGTTTTATAGATGTTTCAGGAAACACCATACACTTCTCCAGAGTGTCTGTTGGCAATTTACATCCCGCCCATCAGCATAAGAAGGCTCCCAGTTCTCCATGGCCTGTCCTGCCTTTCTGGATTTTATACATTTTCTCAGATGGCCCTTTTGACCGCGTGGAAGTGAGACTTCATTGTAGTGCAGATTTCCTTTGCAAGCTTGCTTGGTTGGCCAAAAAGTGCTTATGCGTTTTTTCCTGAATATATTCAGGAAAAAACGCATACGCCCTTTTTGGCCAAGTGCATCATTGTGGACGTTCTGCCTCTTTTCCTATGCTTTCAATGCAATTCCAGTCTACCTCCTGAAATCGGGTTCCTGCAATTCTGCCCCACTTTCAAGTCCTCTTGGCAGCCTTACTTCAGTATATTTTTGGACGATAGCTGTCATTTATAACTCTGCAGGTTTGTGAATTACAGTGCCCCTGAGCTGCTTTCTTCAACTCGCTTTCTTTTGAGCTGGCCGCAACACCGCAGGATGGCTTCAGGCCGTAATCTGGTTCCTGCACGGCACGCTGAGCCTTTGGTTATTTCCTCTTCCTGGTGGGAAATGAGAGTTAAATTTACACGTCCAGACACCTCCAGCTAGTCTCTCATTGGTTCTCCCTATTCCTGTTCATCTTCCGCTGAAATTTCAAACTGGGCCAAACAGGAGGTTAAAGGCGCTGACTCTCCAAGTGGGGAGAGTGTTAGTAAAGCGTCTGGAATGTTGCACGCGAGTACCAGGGGAGGAAAACTGAGACATATTTGAACACGTCTCCCGATCACATGGTTGATCATACTCTAGGTTCCACATGCATGTTTTAGCTGAAGGAAGAATACCTTAAACCTGGAGACTTGAAACCCATGGAATGGGTACCATGCAATATGACTTCAAAGGGTCTTCATTTGCTCACCGAACCTCTCCAATCCTATCACTGCTGCGTTTATGCCCCTGTACACATGCTTGATTCTCTTTCGGAGACATAGCAATCCATAGGTTTTAAGATACTTACTAGTCAGGTACATTCTTAGGCGTTTAATATGCGGTGTTGAGTCCATTTCGTTGAGCAAGGAGTAGCTCTTGTCTATTCCATATTTGGCTTAAGGAACTTTATCTGTGCTCATTTCAATCTCTGGTTTTATGCAGCACCCCAACTCACCTTTACCCTTAAGCAAGCATAAGTTGGTTTTCTAAATTTGAGACCCTGTTCTGTTCTGTAATTCAGTTCCTGTGTAGCCAAGTTTACATTCTGTGTATTACTGATATCTTATGATGTTTCTTTTTCTGTGTGACTTATTTCAGTTAGAATCATCGTACCTGAATCCACTTATTGTGCTGCTAAGGGCCTGATGACATAGATTTCATTGCTGAGTGATACTGCATTGTACGTAAGTACCACAAGTTCTTTATCCATTTTTCACTTTCTGCGATGTTGAACTTGTACTGTAAACGAGGTTCTTGTAAACAGAGGCGTCCCAAACTTTGGGGTGGCTGTGTGTTTTTGATTTTAATTTCCCTAAGCTATAGGACCATAAGTGGAAGTGCCCTAGGCTCTGTTGCTTTGTTTTTTAGATGTTTCAGGAAACACCATACACTTCTCCCAAGTGTCTGTTGGCAATTTACATCCCGCCCATCAGCATAACAAGGCTCCCAGTTCTCCATGGCCTGTCCTGCCTTTCTGGATTTTACACTTTTTTCAGATGGCCCTTTTGACCGGGGGGAAGTGAGACTTCATTGTACTACAGATTTCCTTTGCAAGCTTGCTTGGTTGGCCAAAAAGGGCGTATGCGTTTTTTCCTGAATATATTCAGGAAAAAACGCATACGCCCTTTTTGGCCAAGTGCATCATTTGTGGACGTTCTGCCTCTTTTCCTATGCTTTCAATGCAATTCCAGTCTACCTCCTGAAATCGGTTTCCTGCAATTCTGCCCCGCTTTCAAGTCCTCTTGGCAGCCTTACTTCAGTATATTTTTGGATGATAGCTGTCATGTATAACTCTGCAGGTTTGTGAATTACAGTGCCCCTGAGCTCCTTTCTTCAACTCGCTTTCTTTTGAGCTGGCCGCAACACCGCAGGATGGCTTCATGCCCTAATCTGGTTCCGGCACGGCACGCTGAGCCTTTGGTTATTTCCTCTTCCTGGTGGGAAATGAGAGTTAAATTTGCCCGTCCAGACACCTCCAGCTAGTCTCTCATTATTCTCGCTATTCCTGTTCATCTTCCGCAGAAATTGCAACTGGGCCAAACAGGAGGTTAAAGGCGCTGACTCTCCAAGTGGGGAGAGTGTTAGTTAAGCATCTGGAATGTTGCACCCGAGTACCAGGGGAGGAAAACTGAGACATATTTGAACACGTCTCTCATTCACACGGTTGATCGTACTCTGGGTTCCACATGCATGTTTTAGCTGAAGGAAGAATACCTTAAACCTGGAGAGTTGAGACCCGTGTAATGGATACCATGCAATATGACTTCAAAGGGTCTTCATTTGCTCACCGAACCTCTCCAATCCTATCACTGCTGCGTTTATGTCCCTGCACACATGCTTGATTCTCTTTCGGAGACATAGCAATCCATAGGTTTTAAGATACTTACTAGTCAGGTACATTCTTAGGCGTTTAATATGCGGTTTTGAGTCCATTTCGTTGAGCAAGGAGTAGCTCTTGTCTATTCCATATTTGACTTAAGGAACTTTATCTGTGCTCATTTCAATCTCTGGTTTTATGCAGCAACCCAACTCACCTTTACCCTTAAGCAAGCATAAGTTGGTTTTCTAAATTTGAGACCCTGTTCTGTTTTGGAATTCAGTTCCTGTGTAGCCAAGTTTACATTCCATGTATTACTGATATCTTATGATGTTTCTTTTTCTGTGTGACTTATTTCAGTTAGAATCATCATACCTGAATCCACTCATTGTGCTGCTAAGGGCCTGATGACATAGATTTCATTGCTGAGTGATATTGCTTTGTAAGTAAATACCACAACTTCTTTATCCATTTTTCACTTTCTGCGATGTTGAACTTGTACTGTAAACGAGGCTCTTGTAAACAGAGGCGTCCCAAGCTTTGGGGATGCTGTGTCTTTTTGATTTTAATTTCCCTAAGCTATAGGACCATAAGTGGAAGTGCCCTAGGTTCTGTTGCTTTGTTTTTTAGATGTTTCAGGAAACACCATACACTTCTCCCGAGTGTCTGTTGGCAATTTCCATCCCGCCCATCAACATAACAAGGCTCCCAGTTCTCCATGGCCTCTCCTGCTTTTCTGGATTTTACACTTTTTTCAGATGGCCCTTTTGACCGGGGGGAAGTGAGACTTCATTGTAGTGCAGATTTCCTTTGCAAGTTTGCTTGGTTGACCAAAAAGGGCGTATGCGTTTTTTCCTGAATATATTCAGGAAAAAACGCATACGCCCTTTTTGGCCAAGTGCATCATTGTGGACGTTCTGCCTCTTTTCCTATGCTTTCAATGCAATTCCAGTCTACCTCCTGAAATCGGTTTCCTGCAATTCTGCCCCGCTTTCAAGTCCTCTTGGCAGCCTTATTTCAGTATATTTTTGGATGATAGCTGTCATTTATAACTCTGCAGGTTTGTGAATTACAGTGCCCCTGAGCTCCTTTCTTCAACTCGCTTTCTTGTGAGCTGGCCGCAACACCGCAGGATGGCTTCAGGCCCTAATCTGGTCACGGCACGGCACGCTGAGCCTTTGGTTAATTGCTCTTCCTGGTGGGAAATGAGAGTTAAATTTACACGTCCAGACACCTCCAGCTTGTCTCTCATTGGTTCTCGCTATTCCTGTTCATCTTCCGCAGAAATTGCAAACTGGGCCAAACAGGAGGTTAAAGGGACTGACTCTCCAAGTGGGGAGAGTGTTAGTAAAGCGTCTGGAATGTTGCACCCGAGTACCAGGGGAGGAAAACTGAGACATATTTGAACACGTCTCCCGATCACATGGTTGATCATACTCTAGGTTCCACATGCATGTTTTAGCTGAAGGAAGAATACCTTAAACCTGGGTAGTTGAAACCCGTGGAATGGGTACCATGCAATATGACTTC